>NC_134737.1:8750000-9375000 GCF_049634645.1 Pelodiscus sinensis | reverse complement strand
ATCCGGCATGACCAGGGATGTTCCAGGATCAGAGTGTGCTGGTGTGCTGGGGGGATTGAGGGTCCAGGAGCCCGGTTCTATTTGGGGGTGGGGCGGTGATATGTGGCTCTACGGTAGTTGGGGAGAGTGGGACCTGGAAAGTGAGACGTTCAGCTCAGCTGTGCTGGGGGGCGGGTGGGAGCCAGCGTGAGGCTCTGCTGGGCTGCAGGAAGTGAGGTGGGAACTAGTGCACATCTCAGCTGTGCTGGGGGCCAGGAGCCAGAGCACATCTCAGCTGTGCTGGGGAGGGCAGGAGACGGTGAAGGGTTCAGTTGTGCTGGAAGGGGAGCCAGGCCGCCCAGTGGGGGGAGCAGCAGGGGAATAAAAAATGGCCCCTGATGAGGGATTTTTCCAGACCAGAGGAGTTCAGTCAGGTTCCGAGGGTGCCAGACCAGGCAGGTCCAACCTGTATATGTTTCTCAGCCTGCTGGGGGGAAATTCCTGCTGGGTCTGCAGAGGCCCAAAGCAAGGACTAGTCATCAGTACAGGGGACAGGTAGAAGTAAAGCACTGACTCATGTACCTGGATGTCCTGTTTCTATTTGCAAGTGCTGGCCATGTGGTAAATGTGATCTTTGGAAAACGACTGCTGAGGCAAATTGAGAATTTTGCCATGGGTGGTGTCTTGATAACACTGAGCTGCTACTTAGCACGTTGCATTGTGGAGGAGCTTTTTGACACAGTTAATTGCCACAACATATATAAGACAGACAAAAACATTATTTGCCCCATTTTACAGATGGGAAAATTGAGGCACGGGATTACTATGTGACTTCATCAAGGTTACAGCCTGCTCGTTAATCCAGAGCCAGGAGTATGGGTCTATCAGGCCTCTGAGACTCGCTTGTCAGTGTATACGAATCATGGCTGCTCTGTGTCTGGTCTGCAGAGGATGTGAATCTGCAACAGCTTTTACCTTTTAGCCTTTAGCCCAAGTCATGCTTTTAGACCAGGAGGTCCCAGGTTTAGTCCCAGGTTCGGAACACGATACCAGTCATTACTACTCATGAAGTGTAAGGGCCAGAAGCACAGACAAGCATGCAAGAGATGCATGTAGATGTAGTGCAGCCGTATATGTTAATGTACTGCTAATTATTCATTTTAGATCCGATCGTGCCAGACTGCCCTACAGGTATCCCTGCAACAAGCCCTCCAGGAGATATTCCACCTACGACGGGGGGAGATGACAACTTTTGTGCTGGCAAACAAGACGGCATCCATGCCAACCCCCAAAATAATACAAAATTCTACATGTGTACTGGGGGCCGGACTTACCATTTTACCTGTCCAGCAGGCCTTGTCTATGATGACAGCTGCAAGTGCTGTAACTATCCAAAATATTAGCCCCGTCCCTTGCTCAGGACAAACACCGATGAGTAATATATCGTAACTCGAATCATCCCCGCTGGCAGCGTCCCTTGTGGCTCATCAAAGAAAACCCATTCGTTGGAATAAGGCATTAATTTGTGTGTTGCCTGCTGTGTGATTGGTGACCCTGCTTTGAACATAATAAATAAAATTCTTTGTGTTCTAGAGTGTCTTCTCTGCCAATGCTTCACAAAACTGCTGTAGCAAGATGAAGGCCTACAACATAAGCCCATGCAGCACAGGCCTGGTCTGAGGCCTGAAGCCTAGCTAACAATGGATAAAACATGACTAACATAAAGCAAAGCTAAGCTGTGAACGAGAGGCAGGCCCCAGCTCACAGAACATGGCATGAACAGGGCTGAGAGTGCAAAACACTAATTGGTAATAGGCCCAGATGCAGAACAATAATTGGTAATGGTCTTAAGTTGAAATCACATGATACCACCAGCTCATTAAAAAAGACCATGGTAGCCACTCCTCACAGATCCAGGAAAGGGTCTAAAATGATGGCATGATGGATAGAGATGATCTAATCAAATCACGAAGGACGGGGTGATGGGTGGTATCTAAGTAGCATCAGAGAGTGGCAACCTGATACGTCAGCAGTGAGGTGTGATGTGTTTATACTTGTATATAAGGTGGTGTCCTGGGGGGACAGTCTTTGTATGACTGGGGGCAGTGGAAATTTCCCACTGATTTTGTTATTCCATTGTGGCAAGTACATGTGCGTAGTGGTTCAGCAGAGTCTACTGACAACTGTTACTGCTCTTCGCTTAGCAATAAACCTGGCCTGGTACCTTCAAACCTTATCTGGTTTGCGGTCTTTGGGGTCCTCCGGGGTCTGCTATGGTCATTGGGCCCACATCTTCAAGCACACACGCAAGCAGCCTTCTGGTTATCATCATTGACAGAGCCAGAGACCTTTGAGGACACCACGGCAGTAAATCCTCCTCACTACAACTGCCTAGGTTAGGTATTCGACACAGGCTGAGTCTGGCTTAGTGAGACATCTCCGCAGGGCATATGCTCCCATCAGCTTCCCACAGTGCAGACTAGGGCTACTCAACATGTGGCCCGTGGGCTGCATGTGGCCCACAGCCTGTTTGTCTGCGGCCATGGTGCAGTTTGGGTTTATGTGGGGCTTAACACACAGCCTGCAGGTGGGAGCCAAAACAAAAAAGTCATCAATATAATGGTCTTCTGTTGATATGTTTTAGTAGTTAGATTCCTGGACTGTCATTGCTCATTGAAAGTGCTGTCCTGAGGGTGGAAATTGGAGAAATATTGCCTTTTATTAATATTAGCAGAACTGACTTAAATGGGGCCTGCGTGTTGTGTTGTTTTGCCCTAATTTTTACATTCATTCCTGTCAGTGTGAAAGAATCCATTTGCATATATTTCCATATATATTTGCATACATATCCAACCAACTTAAGTTGCGGCCCTCGTCATGTGCTGTGAGTATCATTGTGGCCCCTGGAACCTCCAAAGTTGAGGAGCCCTGGTGTAGACTCCACAGAGCTCTATGGTGTGCCTTAATCCTGCCTGTTCTAGTGCAGAACAGGCCTAAACTGGGATTTACTTTCCTCTCCTGCTGGTGAAGGCTACACAAGACATCTTCATGCAGTGGTCTGCCCTGCTTGGAGATATGTGGGAAATGAATAGCTGTGATTGTTAATCAGCACAACCTTGCCCCCACTGGCACAGCGGACAACAATCTGAAGCTCCTAATGTCTCTAAAATTATCTCAGGCTGCCCTTTCAGAAGACTTCAAGATAATGAAGGTTCCTGTGGCCTTATATCGGAATAGCATATGTCGGGAAGACGAATCATTGTAGCTAATGCTATTGAATTAAAGTGGGTAGCTGGAAGTCTACATTTACCTTTCATTCCAAGATGAGCTACCTCACAGACAGCAAAAGCACAGCATGGTCCTAATTCTCCTCTTTCTGACATTGGTGTAAATCCAAGAGCAGCTTCAGTAGGTAAAATATTAATACTAAGATTAAGGGAGTGACACAGTGGTAAAATCAGTGTAAAGAAGCAAATAAACTGGCCCTTTCTGAAGGGAGGTACTTCAGAAAGAAGGTGATAAACTCTATTCTATTCTATTCAGTTTTGATGCTGTGTCCATATGCCCCAGACTCTAGTTTAGGGTATTTTTAGTTCACACAAAGGGCCCTAACAGTAAGTCATCTTAACAACTGCTGTGTCGGTTTTTCAAACCATTTCCTGGAACATAGTCGCCAGGAGATGTCCCTGCCTTTGCAGGTTTATTGCATTAGCATCTGCCATCTGTTTGGATGGCTGTCTGTAAGATACCAGCCTCCGAAAGAGTAGCATCTCATTTAGCCTGTTGCTCTTGCTTTTCCAGGTTTTTAATGAGACAGAGAGAAATCACAGGTTGGGGCTAGTGAGTCATGCATAAAAGTGACGGTCAAGCTGGGGCTAAAAAAATCAGATGTAACCCTATTGGGAGTGCAAGTCTTCAGATGGTAGAATGCTGCTTCAATTCAAAAGAGCCATTTTACATCAGCTTAGGTCTGGTCCATTGACTTAGACACGATCTTAATATTTACTTTGAAGATCTCCCATGGCTTTTCTTCCCTCGGAAGCTGGATCTGACCACTGCAGCAAGGCCGTCACTTGACATGCATTTCAGGAATGGCAGGTTTATTGGCTGGGTGGTTTATATCCACTTGTGGATCCATTGCTGTTGCAGAGAGTAGGCATTGGGTATCTTGCCTCTCTGGACAGTCTCTGTGACGGCGGCTGAGGAGATAGCTCAGAAGAAGCATTGTTTGTTTTACTCCACGTTCTTCTGGAGAATGGTAAAGTCGAAAAATCAAAGGGATTCATCATGACCTACTATATAAACCTATTCAGTGAAGATCTGGCCCAGATCCTACGTGGCTGTAAATGGGCACAGCTCTATTGACTTCCATGGAGTGAAGTCATAAGAACGGCCAAACAGACCAAAGGTGCATCTAGCCCAGTATCCTTTCTTCCAATGATGGCCAACGCCAGATGATCCAGTGAGAGGAAACACAACAGGGAATCAGTGATCCCTCTCCTGTGATCCATTCCCTGCTTCTGACGAGCAGAGGCTAGGACACCATCCCGGCGAATAGCCCATGATGGACCCATCCCCCATGAATTTATCTAGGTCTTCTTTGAACCCTGTTAAGGTCCTGACCTTCACAACATCAGTCAGTTTACACCATGGAAGGATCTGGCTCAAGATGCCATTCAAGTTGCATGAATATAAAGGAGGCTTGCTTAGGCCCATTGGGTCAGAATTTGACGAGAAGCCTGGTTGCGAACGCAGCTCAGCAGTAGTCAGGAACTTGCCATATCCTACTACTCATCCAGGCATTTTCTTCTTGGCAAGGTTGGAGGCGAAACAGCCGAGGGGGTGAGATACCATCACACTGGGCAGGGGTGTGCGCCTAGATCATAGCATGGAAGATAGTGGCAGAATTAGAGGGCTCTCAGAGAAGATCAGGGAGTGGGAGGTGCTAGTGTCTTGAGGAAAGCTGAAGAGAATAAAATAATGCATGCTGCAGCTTGGCGCTACAGGGACTCAAAAGAGGAGTGTATGCTCAGAAATGTTTGAAAGGTGTAAACCTTGAGTAGGGTATGGAATGATTATGGGTGATACCCAGTGGGATATGCCAGAAGCAATTGGATGAAATGGTGGCAGGGAAGATGAATATCCGGAGAATCTTTGTGACCTTCTACTTCTGTGAATGGAAGAAGGCAGGTTAGACTGGGGCATTTAACCAGCAAGGGGTGAGAGCAAGTGTGGAGACGTACATTTCCATTCTAATGTATCAGCTTTCGTGGGCACAGCCCACTTCTTCAGTGTGCCCACGAAAGCTCATAATCCCATTGAAGAAGTGGGTTGTGCCCACGAAAGCTCATGATCCCATCTCCATGTTTTGTTAGTCTATAAAGTGCCACCAGACCATTTGTTATTTTTTAAATTTATGTCTTGTTCTGTTTATCTGATGGTTTGCAGGCCGGAGACTGTCCTCTTTAGACAATGAGTTCAGCTATGATAACAGTAATTAATGCATGAATAAAGTGCAAAATAATTGTGCCAGGGTACATTTCACCATCATCCGTGATACCTTATGAAATGTAAATGCTGTTGAAGAGTGTGTGGGCTGTTGACTGGACTGGTATATGGGGCACTACTGATGGGAACTGCTGCTCTTTCTTAAGCTGTAGGCTGTTTTGGAACAAGTTTTACCAGCTGCCTTTTGGTGGTGCAATTCTGTTATGGTTATTTCTCAAAACATTTGTCAGAGCACTGGATTTAGGAGGGAAACATTCAGGAAGCGGGGAGTTAATAAATGCAAGTTCAGTATGTATATCTGGATGGGAGTGGATAACCTTCTTGTATATATAATAGGTAGAAGCGGGTAGCAGAAAGACGCAGACAGCCGTCCTGGATTGCGCTACAGGAATCTGCCAGGTCAGTGATTGGATGCACAGCACATCAGGAAGGGATTAGTTTAATTTTAGATTGGTTTTGTGAGTTGAGCCATAACTTGGGGTTCTAAGAAAATCTGGAAAGGTCACTTAAAATGCACGGTTTATTTTATAGGTTTGCTTTAAAAGAGATTTTGCCAAGAGCGTTGAAGAAGTCCATATATGTTTCCTATAACTGCACATTATGCACTTGTTTCTATGTGTGCATAGATGTTGCACTTATTCCGACATGTTTTGAACTCGTGTTAGCAGAGACTAATATCCGTTCTTCCCTGTTTCAGTCTTATCTACACTAGAACCACATTCTAAAATCATATCCAGGTCAGTTCCAACAGCGGGGGCAGTATTGGGAGCTGTTGTGTAAGGCAGATAGTGGGGATTGCTGGAATACAACTAGACTTGTCTTGAGAAGAGCTGCACGGTAGCCCAGCAGCTGCCTGGAAACCTTTCTGCAACTGCCTTTGTTTCTCCCATGCTGCTGACACAAATCTTCCCCCCCACTCCCATTTTTAGATAATTCCTGAAACCAAAATCTCCGACTGAGATGGGGAAGATGCTGCTCTGGGCCGGTAAGTGAATCTGATCCTGTTGCAATGATACTTTGAGCATTATGGTGGGGAATCCTGGCCCAGAAATTGAAAGATCCAGATGAGATACAAACAGATTCTTTTCTAAAATTGCATTATGCAGGAGGTCAGACTAGATGTTCCAATGGCCCCGTCTGGTCTCAATAATATCTGAAACAGCAGCATCCCACATGGGCATGTTTTAGCACAGACTTTGCTCTAATGGATTTTGGCTACCTTATGCATAGTGAGTAAGATTCACCTGTGTGCAGAAGGCCTTTGCAGCACTTTGAGGGCATGAATGGGGCTTTACATGGTGCTGGCCCCTCTGTGCAGGAATGGATTTCACCCCAAAGGGGTGGGTCCAAAGTGTACAAAGTACCAGACTGACTTTTTTTCTAATGCCTTTTCATTTGGTTTGCAGGTGTGGCCATTCTTCTGCAGTTGCAGCTGGGTAAGAATGTCTCATTCCCTGTTTGGATGTCTGGGGACCAATAAAATAATGGGTCAAATCCCCAGGTCCCTGTTCAGTTTCTCCCCATTCCTAACACAGGCAAAACTGCTGCTGAAATCCACGAGCATTTGGCCAAGAATTCTGCATGAGAATTTTCTCTATGGCTGATATGAGTCTCCTCTCTCACTGGTGTAATTCCTTTGCCTTGGAAGGAGTTACTCCTGATTTACATTAGGGCAAGAGTAAGATCAGATTTGGACTTTGGGGTTGGCAAAAGATGAGGAAGTGTTATATGGTCTAGATGGGGCAGCCGAGTTTTAACATACCCCACCTGGAAGAAGCGTGTGTGATTTATGGCAACTGGGGATGTTTTCCATGCTGGAGTTGAGGCCATTTATACATGAACTATACATGATCTAATTGTGGGGTGCCGGAAGTACGAGTGCTGCCACATGCCTGCTTCAAGTAGTAAAAGCAACCCAAAATTATATAGTTTCCATCATCAGACCCCCCCACATATAACTAGTTCCAGCGCCCCGATTTAATATGACCATAGAGTCATGCTGCCAGCCACATGCACCTGTAATAGGGACAGAAACAGGAGTCATTTTGTCTGGGCAGGAAACAAGTGTCTTTTCCATGTCAACTGTCCCATATGTAACACCGGCTCCTCTTATAGTTTGGTGCTTAGTTGCCAAGGAATGCTGAGCCCGATTTTTAAAGTATTTACGCCAGTGCCTAAAGCTGTAGAGAGGGATCTGCCTCTGGGGAGCTGGGTGCTGACAATAGGCACTTAAATAACTTTCATAATCTGCCTCCACCCAAGGTAGGGATTTGAAGTTTGCAGCCCTGAGACATCAGTGCTAATGCAGTATGCACTGGGGGCAAGGAAAATACAGCTCCCAAGCCACCAGATCGGGTCCATGGGAGCCTCTGCCAAGGTCCCACCCTGCGCTGAGAGGAGGTCTCTGAACACTAAGAGCTGGAGGGCGGAAGTTTAAGAGGCTTGGCAGCCCAGCCAATGGGAGCTGCCTGTTTGCAACACAAGCAGTATGGGAAGTCCCCCTCCCCTCTGCGAGCTCGCAGCATTCAGTCAGCCACACATGGCTTCTGCACCTAGTGCAGGGGCGTGGGAAGCAGGGACCCTGGCTGAGAAATCACCTGGGCTGCTGGCCGGGTGCTGCCCACGTAAGTGTTGCCCAGCCAAAGCCTGCCTCTGCCACCCCAGCCCCGCCCTTACCCCTTAACCTGCTGCAGCCCTAGCCCATGTAAACCAAAGCCTCTGCACCCTTACTCCACCCCCCCTACCGTTTTAGACCTTACACCCCTTTGTATGCCCCTCCTCCAGGTCTCAAATCCCTCTCAAACCTTGCACCCCAACCTCCTACCCCTGGTCACAACCCAAATCCCTGCACCCGTCTTGCATTTTTGGCACAGGTCACAGCCCCTTCCCGGACTCTGCACCCCCCTCTTATTCCCTTCCTCCAGGTCACAACGCCCTTCCCGATCCTGCATCCCCTCTTACATCCCAGCCCCCTGTCACAACCTCCTCTTTCACCAAAACTCCCTGCCAGCATTCCAATCCCTTCAAGTTCTCTTCTGCACCCAGCCTCCATACCGGACCCCACACCTTCTCCATTAATATCATGGAAGAGTGTGTCCTTTGACTGCTTACCAAATTCTTGGAGTACCCCCCCTCCAATCAAAGATTATTGCCTGTCCCTGATAAACAGATGAGATTCTGGTTCACAAATTTCAACCAATTGATTGTGTAGCCGTGCCATCTTTGGGGTAGTTGTCAGCCCACAAGATCACTAGGTTGATCCCACTTATGATGTGTCACTAATGGACACTAGTGCCATCACATTTTATTTTTATTTTATGTTTTAACAGGCTCAGCGTACAAACGTGTGTGCTACTTTACTAACTGGTCTCAGTACAGGGCAGAACCAGCCAAGTTCACTCCAGAAAATGTGGACCCTTTCCTGTGTACCCATTTGATCTATGCTTTTGCTGGGTTGGAGAACAATGAGATCACCAAGGTCGAATGGAATGATGAAACCCTCTACCAACAGTTTAATGACCTGAAGCAGAAGTCAGTAACATCTAATGTGTAGAGGATTTTAAAAATGAGTTTATTTAAATGTGACCTATAAACGAATAATGTGGAGGCTTGTTCCCCTTTTTGCTTCCTTGTGCTTAAAGGTTTTTTTTTCTTGTTTATTTTTTATTCTTAGAAATAGTCAGGATGCCAAAATTGTGTATGTCCTTAGTTTTTAGTTTCAGTCACTTTTGGGTTACTCAAAAATGTGGTTTGGGAAATGGGTTTGTAAAGTCCTTTTTAAAGGGAGCATTTTGATAAACTCGCTGTTGGTAAAAACAAACCAAATCCAAAGTTTTACACAGTCTGAGTACAAATCACTTTCCCTGCCACTAAAAGTCTCCTCTGATATCTTTCATATTATAACCTTGCTAGTTCACCAGCTGTCCACAGAGTTCCCTAGGATAGACAGGGTCTCAATTTATAATTTAAACAGAAATCAGGACCCCAACATCCAAGAAGAAACAAACAAAACCAAGCAGAATATAAACCTTTTCCAAGAGTTTTGGTCTTTTTTCATGAGCAAGGAGCAAAACAGGAAGCAAACATGTTTTCATTATAATTCACTTGATAATTGTTGATGAAAATTCTGCCTAAGGTAAGTTTAGATTATCTTGGTTGCCGCCTCATACTGTGAAGCTGTAAACAGGCTTGCTCAGCAAAATTTAGAACTGGGTTTACAATGTGACCCTCACCAACACCAAAGAGATGTTAAAAAAAGGAGCTCCAGAAAGGAGCTTATTATCTTACTCAGATCCAGACTTCAATCCCCCCAAAATTTTGCAGGAGCTTTTTGAGTTTCAGGCCTTTGGTGCATCTAGAGATGGGTTTGAACAATGTTGAATCTGACAATCCAAATAATTTTAATTCCAGTGTCATGAGCCAAAGGCTAATGGCAAGGTTCTGACCTCAGAGAGGTGTAAATCTAGAGAAGGTGGTGTGAATAAGGAGATTGTTTACAAACCGACAACCATTTTTTAAAAAAAAAAATCTGTTATTTTCATCTTTATATATTTTGGTCATTTAATCTCATACTCCTGAACTTTTTTCTGCTTTCTAGAAATGAGAACCTTGTCACACTCTTGGCTGTTGGAGGTGGAACCTTTGATACCCAAAAGTAAGAACTTTTCCCTTTTCTTTTTAAATAGTGGTGGTGATGGCAAGGCAGAGGACTCTCAGTTAGGGGCAAGACAGTGAGATTCCCCACCCTGATTTAGGATGGTAAGCTCTTTGGAGCAATGCCGGACTTTAATTTGTGTTTATACAGTGCCCAATGCAAAATTTTCAGTAGCCATTTGGTACCCTGGGAGCAGCTGGGCAGCCGCTACTCCAGCTCCGGCACACAGGGCAGCCGCCCACTACGCGGCCCTGTCCCAGGAGTAGCTTGTCTGCTGCTGCGCAGCTCAGCTAACGAGGTGGGTGGGCTTAATTTCTTACTGCACACTTGCGCAAGCACGCACCCTAGAGGGAACTATGACCATGAGCCTCTAGCATAATGAGGGGCAACCTAGGCTAATGATGGGGCTTCAGGAGTGGCCCTCCTTCATCTTTGTGGGCCACAAGATTGTTGTAAGCAAGATGATCTCCCAGCAGAAAACCAGCAGAATCCGGTTCACTCTCTCCAAACCAGTCACAGTTTTATAAACCTCTGTCATATTTTCTCTTGGTTGCCTCTTTTCTAAGATGAACAGTCCCGGGCTTGTTAATCTCACCTCATCCAGGCACTGTTGCATGCCCCTCATCAGTTTTGTTTCCTTTCTCTGGACCTTTTCCAATTCTAATGCAGCTTTTTAAAGATGGGGCATCCAGAACTGCACGCGGTATCCAAGATGTAGTATACCGTATGTACTAACATTCTGCTGAGAAAAATCAAATCTTTCCAATCCCGAATAGAGCCCAGAGGGGGGTGAAGAACCTTTTTTGGGTTGGAGGCCACTGACCCAGGGAAAAATCAGTCGGGGGCTGCACAAAAGTCAGACGCAAAACAAACAAACCCCACATTCTCCTCATGCACCAGAACCTTGGAGGGCCCGGGCTAGTAGATTTTGTGGCCCTCTCAGGGCTCTAGGGTGGGGCCAAAAATGAGGCATTCAGTGTGTGGGAGGGGGCTGCTGGGAAGCAGGCTTGGGGTGTGGGAGGGTGCAAGAGTAGACTGGGATCGGTGGGTCTGGGGAGATGGTAGGGTGCAGGAGGAGGCTGCGTGGGAGGTAGGGTGCAGGAGAGGAGTAAGAGTGTGGAGGCTGCGTGGGAGTGGGGGTGCAATATCTGGGCAATGGGGGAGGGGTGCTTATCTACACAGCTTCTTGGGGACATAGGGCTGGCGTGCCAGAGCTGGCTCCCCAATGCTGGGGGTGGGGGAGAGAAATCCCTGAGCTTTGGGGCCAGATCTAGGGAAGCCAGGGGCCCCGGGCCATAGGTTCCCCACCCAATCTAAAGCCTATCCAATTCAATAGACGCTCGCTAACTGTGCTGTGGGTTGAATCCTACAAGATGCGGAGTCCTTTGCTCCTATCCAGCAAAGCACCTAAGCATGTGCTTAACTTGCAGTGTGTGAGCAGTGCAACTGACTTCACAGGGACTACTGTATTCAAGCTGGGCTTTGCTGGGCTGGGGCGTGGGGTCTCTCAGCACATGATAGAGTAGCTTTATGTTTAGACTTCCTTGGTTTTGATAGTAACCAACAGGTAGAGGATGGAAAGAGGAGGGTAATGTTGCAATGATGCAGAAGGGGAAGAGATAAAGGGAGAAGATTTAGGGAAGAGAAATCTGGTTACAAAAGCAATAATAAAAAGCATGACGCCATCAGCAGAGAGAGATGGCTGTCGAAATAATAGATAGTCTGACGGGAACTATGGACCAGACCTTCAGCATAATACCATTGAAGTCAGTGAAGCGACTTTGATTTACCCCAGTTCAGGATCTGTCTGTTTGGAAAGACTGGAGGACTGCAGGTGGGTGGGACTAATAATGCACTTGTCAGACAAATGTTATTTCTTCCAGATTTACTGACATGGTTTCTTCATCTGAAAATCGAAAAACATTCATCAGTTCAGTGATTGAGTTTCTCCGCACGCATAATTTTGATGGACTAGACCTCGATTGGGAGTATCCCGGTTCCAACGGAAGCCCCCCAGAGGATAAGCATCGCTTCACCCTTTTGGTTCAGGTAGAGAAGTACTGTTCACAGTCTGATCCCAAACTCCTCCAAGTCACCGAAACATTTGACTAATCCCTGACGTGGAGCTTTGTAACTTGTCGGTTGTGCCTGAAAAGTGCTTGTTTTGACACTGGATAAAGGGTGATCACAGATGTTGGGAATATTCAGATTAGTTGCAGATATTTTAAAAAAAAATGTAAAGGCCTTAATTTCCATGTAATTGTTCTTTATCTCATTTTCACATGACAGTGGTTGCCCTTTGTTTTATACTTGTAGGAAATGGTCGCAGCTTTTACTGAAGAAGGAGAAAGTACCGGTCGTGCAAGGTTGTTGGTTTCAGCAGCTGTGTCAGCCAGTAAAGAAACCATAGATGCTGGATATGAAGTGGCTGAACTGGGGGAGTAAGTCAGATGATTTCTGCCAGGGGGTTAAAATGTTACAATTTCCTGCTAGCAAAAGCATAAGAAAAAGGCTTTGCATTGTTGGGTCTAGTGGCTTTATTTTAGATTTATTGACACAGTTCCAGTAGATGCCATTAGGTAATGATCCTGAAGATTTGTCTGCCTTGCTCTTCTTTCCTATGCCCATTAAAGAATAATCCAATGAAATCAATCCCAGAGCTAATTTGGATCCTAGTCCGGTTTTAGCCAAACCACCAAAGTTTGGGAGCTTTGGATAAAAACTCCAGTTTAGGTCCTCACTATGGCTGTGTCCAGACTCAGGGGTTTTTTCGAAAAAAGTAGCCTTTTTTCGAAAAAACCTCACCTGCGTCTAGACTGCAGCCGCGTTCTTTCGAAATTAAATCGAAAGAACGCGGCTTTTCTTTCGATGGCGGTAAACCTCAATTTACGAGGAAGAACGCCTTCTTTCGAAAGTTCCTCTTTCGAAAGAAGGCATTCTTGAATGTAAATAGGGCTTCTTCGAAAGAGAGCATCCAGACTCACTGGATGCTTTCTTTCGAAAAAGCAAGCCGCTTTTTCGAAAGTTCAACGTGCAGTCTAGACGCTCTCTTTCGAAAGAGGCTTACAGTCTAGACATAGCCTATATGAAATGTAATAATCGAGTATCAAGGAGGCCAATAGAATTGCCAGGCCTCTGGGCAAGGTGCGGGGGGAGGGCAGCTCCGTGCTACCTGAAGAGGCGGGGCTTTGGATGGAGAGGGCGAGGCTTGGGGCTAGTTTCCCTGTCCCCCTCGCCAATGTTTGAGCACCAGCTGGGACTCCAGCAGTGATTTAAAGGGCCCAGGACTCTGGCCATCGCTGCTGCCACAGTCGTGTTGACTGGGAGCCCTGGGCCCTTTTGAATCATCGGTCCCTGGAACGGTTACCCCCTTTGCTCTCTCCTTCCCCTCCCCGCATCGTCAGGCATGTCCAGTATCTAATGATGATCCTGAAAGACTTGCCATCTTTAGAGCAATCTAACATGTCTTGTGCTTCTTTGGTCTGGGTGTTCTTAGACCCTTCAAAGTTAAGAAGTCTTAGTCTTTTAGGTTGCATTTATACTACACCATTATTTTGTGATAACTAGCATTCTTTCAAAATAACAATGAGAGCGTCTACACAGCCATTCCATTATTTCAAAATAATTTCAAAATAATGGACGGGTTATTCCAAAATCTGTAAACCTCATTCTACGAGGAATAATGCTTCTTCCGAAATAGCTATTTTGAAATAAGGCGTGTAGACGCTCCACTGCTGCTATTTCAAAATAGCCCCTCACCAGGGCCATTCTAAGTTATTCTTCCCCAGTGCCTCTTGGGGCTCTAAATTGAGATAGCACGTCACATTAGGGAAGCCTGCCTCAGACTAATTGTGAGGCTTCTCTGTAGTACAGATGTGTTATTTCAAAATAAGCTATTTCGGAATAACTATTCCAGAATAGTTTATTTTGAAATAAGCGTGCAGTGTAGATGTACCTTTAGGAAATGGATTCATTAGGGTTACCATACGTCTGGTTTTTCCTGGACATGTCCTCCTTTTTGATCCTTAAATTTCTGTCCATCCAGGTTTTTTAAATATATTAAAATGTCTGGGATTTTGCCCAGCTCATTCAGTGCCAGGCTGGATGCTTCCCCACTCCGCTGAGTCCATCCCCATCCAGGCTTGCTCCCTAACCCCGCCTGCAGTTTTCCTGAAGGACGTTTGGCCTTTCCGCGGCCCATAGACTCAACAGCACTTCCTTAGCAGTGGGTGGGAGGGGTTGCTGTAAGTGAGCAGCCGCGGGCCTGGTAAGGACGGCGGTGCTCAGCCGGCAGGGGCTGGACAGGGTGGGGGCTGCGTGCGACTCATCGCTTAGTGATGGGCTGAACCCCGCTCCTCTGGCCTCGGAGCCTCCAAATGCCACATGGGGAAGAGCTCTGGGCTCCCAGCAGTGCCTCAGAGACCCATCCCCCAACCCCTGTAGACTTGATCCCTGCGGCCCCCAGAGCCCTGTAAATACCCCCATGGATCCAAATCCTGTAGAGCCTCTTTACACACCCCTAGCACTGGACGCCTGTCCCGCCATCCTGAGTCCCGCCAGCACCCCCTGGGGCTTGAACTGCTGGAGCTGTGCAAACATCCACATCGTCCAAACCCCACATTTCTCCTGAGCCCTGCATATGCCCCCATTGACATGCACCCCGCCAAGCTCTAAAATGCCTCTCTAGCTCTGTAACCCTGCATCCCCTTCCAGAGTCAGGGTGGGTTACCAGAGGTGGGTGGCCCAGTGTGGATTAGCAGGGGTGGGAGGCCCAAGGCAGGTTACCAGGGGCGGGGAGCCCAGGGCGAGTTACCGGGGCAGAGGTAAGTAGTACACAGTATATTTTATACAGGTAACCTCTGACTTATGACCGCCAGACTTATGACCCCCCGCATTTACTCATGTTGTATATTCACTGTTACTCATTGTATATGTTGTGTATATAGTATATAGAACACATGACTACAACGTGAGTTGGTAGGTACTGGTATGGATACACTCCCTCTCAGGAGTGTCCTCCTTTTTGAAAGTTCAAATATGGTAATCCTAGGATTCCTTACTGTATCATTTATTTTGCTTGTCTTTAGGAGTCTTGATTTTATCAATGTGATGACCTATGACTTCCATGGAAGTTGGGCCTCTGAAACGGGACACAACAGCCCCTTGTACAAGGGCTTGGATGAGTACGACAGTAATCCCTTCCTCAACTGTGTAAGAAAACAAGTAATAATACAGGGCTAGATCCAGGGACTATTGAAGTCAATAGGAATGTTTCCATTAACTTCAGTGGATCAGGCCCAGGGTCTGCTGTTTGTCTGGGGTAAAAGTCATGTCAACATGAAGGGTTTTCTCTCTACAGAAATATGCTATGCAATACTGGCAGGAAAATGGTGCCCCAGCTGAGAAACTCCTGATGGGATTCCCAACATATGGACGAACTTTCAAGCTTTCTACTACAAATACTGGGGTTGGTGCTCCGGCTTCTGGGGGTGGGTCTCCTGGGCCTCACACCAAGGAATCTGGCATCTTGGCTTACTATGAGGTAAGCATCTCAAGCAAGTTATATCTCTTCCAGTTCTTCCATAGTGCCCATTACTGTAGTGTCTGAGCACCTATCTTTAATGGGTTTTTCCTCTGAACCATCCTGTGAGGCAGGGTAGGGTTGTTATCCCTGTTTTACAGAGACATTTGCCAAAGGCCATACAGGGGAATTTGTGGTAGAGCAGGGATTTGAACCTGTGTCCTAAGCCAGTGCGCGAACTACTGTACCATCATTCTTCCTTCCAAGATTTACAGATCAAACTTGCTTTTTGACTGGTTTCTGTTTTTCTTGTATGTGGCATGCATTTGTTGTAATGGACAGAACTCAAGATTGCTTAAGTCATCTCTTCCCTCAAACCTTTGTGTATCTTGTTTAAACTAGAATATATCCTCCTAAATACAGGCAGTCCCCGGGTTACGTACAAGATAGGGACAGTAGGTTTGTACTTAAGTTGAATTTGTACTTAAGTCGGAACTGGCGTCCAGATTCAGCCGCTGCTGAAACTGACCAGCGGCTGACTACAGGAAGCCCGAGGCAGAGTTTCTCTGCCCCGGGCTTCCTGGAATCAGCTGCTGATCAGTTTCAACAGCAGCTGAATCTGGACGCCTGGGACAGAGAAGCTGGGGCGCTGCCGGGTAGGTCCTCGCAGCGCCGCACCTCGGCGTTGCGGGGACGAACCTGGCAGCACCCCAGCTGCTCTACCCCAGGTGTCCCCAAGTCAGCTGCTGCTGAAACTGATCAGTGGCTGATTCCAGGAAGCCCGGGGCAGAGCAACATCTGCTGGGGGGGCAGACCAGGGAGACGCAGAGCAGCTTTTCTCGCCCCGGAGGACGCGGGCGGCCAGACCGCAGCGCGTCTGGGCGGTCCCGCCGCCCGCATCCTCCGGGGTGAGAAAAGCCCCGTTCGTAAGTACGGCTCCAACGTAAGTCGGATCCGCGTAACTCGGGGACTGGCTGTAGTGTATCTGGTGCACTGGCTGTTAATGGCTTTCATTTCCACAGGTTTGCACGTTCCTAGAAGGAGCCACCACTATTTGGATTGACGAGCAGGAGGTCCCATATGCCTTCAAAGACAATGAGTGGGTCGGATATGACGATGTGAGGAGCTTTGAGATCAAGGTGGGTTCTTGCCATTTTCATATGGCCTTCATTAGAGAGTCTTGGAAACAGGAACGTAGAAGTGCCCCTTAATAGATGAGACCAGTGCCCAGACGATGTAAATCTGTGTGGCCCCAAGAAGTCAGGGGAACGATGCCAGTCTACACCAGCTGAGGATGTGGCCCTCTGTTCCCGAGTGGGCAAGGCTGCCAGCTCAGCTCCCTGGGAAGAGGCTTTGCTGCCAACTCTGCAGTATACAGCTAAGATTTACAATGCAGAGCCCGCAGCGCAGGTAACTGCTGAGATTTCAGCTGTTACACGGTTACCCTCTTACACTATTTTTAACATCCCTAGTTCTTAGCAATCCCAAGTGGATCCGCCACACACAAGGATTATCCAGTATATATTTCACTGAAGTCTATTCCATAAGTCTTGCTGCACTAGACACTTATGACAAGTGTGCTGCACCCTGGGGTCTTTTTGTTTATGATTGTGAATGTGTTTGCTTGGGCTTGCTTGGCAGACAGGGTGCGTCCTCTGGAACAATTTCTGGTTAGCTGGTATCAATGGGGACAAACTTAGAGATGGAAAAGACTTCTAGGGGTCATCTGTTCCCTAAGGCAGTGGTTTCAATTTTTTTTTCTCATGACCCAGTTGAAGAAAATAGTTGATGATACGACCCCAGGCCCAGCTTTTGGGCAAGGCGAGTGAGGTGGTTGCCTTGGGCCCCGCGCTGCCCAGCTCCCAGCCTCACCCACCTGGCTGCTCACCCAGTGCCCTGACCACACGGCTGTGTGGCTCAGCCATGCTGCCTTGGGCCCCTCGAAATCTTTGGCTGGGCCTGCATGACCCAACATAATTTGACTGGAGTGTGGGCTCCGGGGTGGGGCTGAGGATGGGAGCTTTTGGCTGTAGGAGGGGGCTTTGGCTTTGGGGGGGCGGTATCGGGGCTGGAGCAGGAGGTGCTTACCTCTAGAAGTTCGCGGTCAGAGGTGCAGTGGGGGGGGGGGGGGGGTTAAGGCAGCTTCCTCCTTTCCTGGCACTGCAGACCATGCTGCCCCCAGAAGCAGACAGCAGCAGGTTCTCAGCCAGTGGGAATGCAGAGCCAGTGCTCAGGGCAGGGAGCCCTGTGTGCTCCCCCACCTAGGAGCCAGGCTTTAGTGCTTCCACTGCTCACCTGATCCCCCTGTAGCAACGAGACCCATTGCCCGACATTCCACGGCGCCGTGCTGGGTCACGACCTCTAGTTTGAAAACCCCTGACCTAAGTTACATGACTACATGCCAGATACAAACAACAGACCATGCACATCACTGTCTGTTCTTTTTCTGCAGGCCCAGTTCCTGAAGGAGAACAACTATGGAGGAGCCATGGTTTGGACTCTTGACCTGGATGACTTCTCTGGCTCTTTCTGTGGGGCAGGTGCCAACCCTCTTTTAGGGGCACTGAAGGCAGCCCTTGAAAATGAGAGCCGAGCAAGGACCACAGCAGAGAAGGCAACATCATATTGCTTATCCAAGGACTCGACTCCGTGCCCGTAGACATAAAAGGGAGTTTTTCCATTGACTTCAGTGCATGTTGGATCAAGCCCTAGTTGTAGAAACCAATAATATCTGTAAAAGCGACGAGGAGTCCTGTGGCACCTTATAGACTAACTGAAGTGTAGGAGCATAAGCTTTCGTGGGCAAAGACCCACTTCGTCAGATGCATGTAGTGGAAATTTCCACTACATGCATCTGACGAAGTGGGTCTTTGCCCACGAAAGCTTATGCTCCTACACTTCAGTTAGTCTATAAGGTGCCACAGGACTCCTCGTCGCTTTTGCAGATTCAGACTAACACGGCTACCCCTCTGATCAATAATATCTGTGTTTCCCACTCTGCTTTTTTTTTTAAAAAAGATTCTTGCTTCTTAAACCCTTGTACTCTGAGTGGAGCATAGGTCATCTACAAGTCTCCTCCACTTCACTCTGTCTTGAGACAAAACTTCTAGCTGACTCCAAGAGTACCCCGACTATTGTCCTTGGATCTCAGTAGATCTTCTCCATGTTGTCCGAGGTCTTCCTCTTTTCCGTTTTCCTTGCGGGTTCCATGTGAGAGCTTGATGGACTATGAAAAATTCTGACACCTGTAAATAAACCTGGTGCGGCCAAGCTGCCAATGTGTACGCTGATGCCAGGGCCAAGCTAGAATTCTGACTGTGGAGCAGAAGTTACTGCATCCAGTCTGGTTCCGCAGACTCATTCCATCTGTTGTCATAGTCTATGTGTGTGCACCTGCTCATGAAAACACCAGGGATAGTTCTAATGAAACCTTGCCCCATGCTCCTTTATCCCCAAACCATCAAATTCTAGAGAAATTCTAGCCCATATCTCTGGGTTCTGTCTGCAAAATGACCTCTGAATAGTGTATGTATTAAAGAATATCATTAAATTCCTAGCCTCTGAGGAAAGATTAAAGCTACAAGAGAGTGTAATTTTAATTCCGCAAGACCCAACGAAGTATAACACATTGAAATAAAGCTTTCTCCATTGAGAGAGTATCTGAAAGATTTTATGTAGTTGACTTGGTACGTTCACCAGGTGAGTTATTTCTCTATGTCAGTGAAGGCCCTTGGTAATCAGACCTATTTACAAACTTCTAGGTGAATTCCTGTTAACTGTACTGAAGAGCAGCCGTCCCATGATTGTACTGCAGTTGTTGCACATTCGAAAATGCACTGAAGTCAGTTGCTTCTGAATAAATGTATGAAAACAATACAGTGACTGATGCATAATGTGACTTAGTACACACAAACATTATGTCCTCATCCCTTAAGGAATTTAGACAAATTATGCTGCCAAGAAAGACGATATTGTAATCAAAATCTCAGAGGGGTAGCCATTTTAACATAAAAAACAATGAGTGGTCCTGTAACATCTTAGAGATTTTATATATATATATATTAGTATCATGAGCTTTCAGGGGCACAACCCACTTCCTCAGATGAGTGGAACATTTAAAGCAGCCTCATTTAGCACGGATATTATAATTGACACATGTTTTTTCTCCCCTTCCCCTCTCCCTTCTTTTTCTGCTTTAAATGTTGGGGTTTCTGTTTTTTCTCCCCTTCCCCTCTCCCTTCTTTTTCTGCTTTAAATGTTGGGGTTTCTGTGCCTTTTGCTCCACTCAGCTGAAGAGGTAGGTTGTGCCCATGAAAGTTGGTGATACAATATATCTATTTTTGTTAGTCTCTAAGGTGCCACAGGACTACTTGCTTTTTTTTGTAATAAGAGGAAACACAGTTACGATGAGGACCATTAACAGTTTGCTAATGAAATATTAGCAATTGCCGCTAAAGCATCTGTGTTCAGAGCTATAGCTTTAGAATGATAAGGGATTTCCTTGTATTTCAGTGTCTGCAGAAAGTACCACAGGCCTAGCATGGAAATTATCTACCCATTGCAGGGTTTTATACTTGTCCCTCTAAGCACTTCCATGGAAAATCAGTAGCAATAACAAAGTCTCTGGAACTTCTGCCAATTTTACCTTCCTGGGACCGGATTATTATTTTTATTTTTATCAGTTTTTATTGATTTCTTTTGGGCAAAGGGCAGGAGAGCTTATGGCTAGAAGGGGGGAGGGGGAGATCAGTTTTGGAGGATCATTCTAGTGGTGGAATTACTAGTTTAAAAATGCATTTATTTTTCGAGAGCCTTGCAAGTATGCAAAGGAATGGGAAGAAATCATACAGGAAATGGACAAACACTGCATCTTTAACCCCTCCCTAACTCTCCCTGAAACACTTATAAACACCATGAATTCTGTCTTGTATTGTAGATATGCCCTGGGGCAGCTGGCATTTTAGGGGCCTCCAATATGCAGCAAAATGCAGGACAACGTAGCACTTTAAAGACTAACAAGATGGTTTATTAGATGATGAGCTTTCGTGGGCCAGACCCACTTCCTCAGATCAAATAGTGGAAGAAAGTAGTCACAACCATATATACCAAAGGATACAATTTAAAAAAATGAACAAATATGAAAAGGACAAATCACATTGCAGAACAGAAGGGGGATGCGGGGGGGTGGGAAGGGGGAGGAAGGAAGGTAAGTGTCTGTGAATTGCTGATATTAAAGGTAGGGAGAGTGGGATGTTTGTGAGTTAATGGTATTACAGGTGATAATTGGGGAAACTGTCTTGGTAATGGGTGAGAAAGTTCAAAGACTTGTTAAGTCCTTGTTGATAAGTGTCGAATTTTAACATGAATGACAGTTCAGAGGATTCCCTTTCAAGTGCAGATGTAAAAGGTCTTTGTAGCAGAATGCAGGTGGCTAAGTCATTTAGAGAGTGTCCTTTCTGGTTAAAGTGGCAAGAAACTGTTTTCTCTTTGTGATCTTGTCTGATATCTGTTTTGTGGGCATTAATCCTTTGGCGATCACTATCCAATATGCAGGACACTGCTAGAGAAAAACCCTTCTATTTTTCATTAACTCTAATCAGATTTTCTCGATCCACAGCCAGTTACCTTCTGGCAGCATCTGCTTTCCATCCCAATCTCTCTGAATGAGCTACAAATGGTATGGCCTGGAACCTCGAAGGCATTTAGGAGCCGTCTCCTACTGATTTCAATCTGTGGAAGGAGGACTCTCAAGTTTGTTAGGTGAACATGACCCCCAGTGGTGGCTGGAAACACAGGCCAGCAATACTGCTTCAGGCACTCCCCAAGCTACAAACATCTGACTCACAAACATCCCGCACACACAAACAAAAGCTCACCTGCAGCCTCAGGAAACAGGCAAGAGGCACAGGTGATGGCAAGGAGGGGCAAATGCTGGCTGCAGGACTCCAGAGTAGCAGGGTGCAGTTGCACAGCCAAAGGTTGGAGAGAAGCAGCGCTTTGAAGGGAAAACTGCCACTTCTCTCCAGCTGCCTACACAGCCACTCTCTGCTCCTCCAGAGCCCTCTGGCCTGCGTTCAGACTGCTCGCCCACTCCTAGTGAGTGGGGTCTGGATACAGCCCAGTGGGGGACAGCCAGGAGAGGGGGCTGGCTACAGGAACTGGTGGACAGCCTGTGGGGGGTAGAAGAGTGGCAGCCGGGGAATGCCCTTTATAATCTCCACCTACCTTCTCATCCTCTTCTAAGCCTGTCTTTCCTCAAGCACCAGCATTCAAGGTTAAATAAAAAACACTATTTCACTATTTTTATTGCAAATATACAATCTTTCAGCTACATTATGAGTTGAAGTAGGCTTTTGTGGGCCAGCCTGGGAACCTAACACCATTCATAACATTGTTTCTATGGGACTATGTGTTCCAAGTTCCAAACAACCGACTTACAAATGAACTTTTGGAACACATCCCGTTCGTAAACTGTGGACTTTCTGAGGCTTGATCCTCCACTACTTTGCTTATTCCTGCACATTCTGATTTGCTAGCATTTTACACCCACCTTGCACTACTGCTAGTTACAGTGCAAGACCCAAGGAAGTAAAGACTCAAACCCACTAGCACCAAAAGCCACATGTCATTTAAACTCAGCCCCTGCACAGTGGCCACATACCCTGACACTAAAGAATGTTCTAAAGATAACACTGTATTTTTTTAATGAAAAGACACTAATCAAGCACTAATGTAAACATTGGCCAGTTCTGCAGAACCAGTGATCCACCCCAATTTTTGGTGGAGCTAAAAACAGAATTGAGACACTTAACTGGACAGGATAAGACAGGCTCTGATGAGAAGAACTATTCAGCTGTAGTATAAGCTCAAGTAGGCCAGTCGATTCCGATATTTCCTGAATTCTTTATCTGTGATCAACTAAAACAGAAACAGATATTGACAGCTGTAACAACTTTTAAAAGTTGAGTTAAAGGACTCTCATTAGCTGCTAGCAGAGGGAGATTGCTAGTCTTTATGGGCTTGTCTAGACTTCGCTGAAGTTTTGAAAGAGGATATGCAAATTCTGTGGGAACTTGCATATCTCCTTCTGATCGATTTCACTTTCGAAAGCTCTGCTTTCGAAAGTGAAAGTAGTTTGGACGCGTTTTCTTTGGCAACCCCCCCTTTTTCGAAAAGCCGTGTAAATCTCATTTTTTGAGGAACAGCAGCTTTTTGAAAAAGGAGGAGGGCTTGCTGATAAAAACCGCGTCGAGACTACTTTCACTTTCGAACGCAGAGCTTTCGAAAGTGAGATTGGACGAAGATATGCATATTCCCGCAGAATTTACATATCCTTTTTTGAAACTTCAGCGTAGTCTACACATAGCCCAAGGTACATCTACACTGCACATTAATTTTGAAATAAGCTATTCTGAAATAGTGATTCCGAAATAACTTATTTCAAAATAGCACATCTACACTACAGGGAAGCCTCAAAATTAATCCGAGGCAGGCTTCCCTAATGCAGATGTGCTATCTTGATTTAGAGCCCCAGGAGGTACTGGGGAAGAATCCTGGAGTACAGGATCTTTCGAAAAAGGTTTTTTTTTCTAAAGAACCGCGTCTAGACCGTGGTTTCACTTTCAAAAAGCCCTTTTTCAAAAGAACGCATGGCCACCATTATGCAAATGAAGTATAGGAAATTCAAATTCCGGCTTCATTTGTAATTTCAATCTCTCTATTTTACATTGCTCTTTCTAAAGAGCGATGTAGACATTCCCTTAGAGTGGCCCTGGTGAGGGACTATTTTGAAAGAGCAGCGGTGTGTCTACACATTTTGAAATAACGGAATGGCTGTGTAGATGCTCACATTGTTATTTCGGAATAAGGGCTGTTGTTCTGAAGTAACGCTGCTGTGTAGACGTACCCTATGTGAATTAGCATTAGAGGGATACATGAGATACTGCACAAGCATATTTTATGAGGTTGCTTTTATCCTTAGACTGGAGCTGTCCTGTTTACTGTTTCAGCCCTCTCACCAGACCCTTTCTTCATAAATTAGTCCCTGCATGCTCAACTGCAATTTCATTAACAGTCATTCTTCCTTCCTACTGCTTGCAAGCTCACTGGATTTCTAGGAATTTTCCTCTCTCGATCTATGTGTACAACATGCTGCACTGAAAGAATATTAGTCCCTTTAAGCAACCATACACTTCCCTTTGTCTGATGCCTTGATCACCCGAGTCCCATCTCAAGTGTATAGAATAAGTATGTGGATACATGTATATAAATTCCATACCTCTGTTCTTAGAGTCCTCTTCTCTAGCATTGGTACTAAAGACCAATCTGGAGACCCAAACTTCATAGGCCAAGTGATTTTCTTATGTGGCAGCTTGTCTGCTTTATAGGTTCCAGGTCTGAAGAAAAATGAACACAAAATACATCTCGCTTCTGCAACTGATTGAGATGTGGAGTGTATACTCGGCTGTTTTGCAAAGTGCCACATTAATCCACTGGGAGATGTGCATGATATAGTCTTTGGGTCAATATACTTGGGGAGCCATTGGGCATGACATTTGGGGCTGTCCCTGGTTACGTCTCTCCTCTGTGTATTTGGTCCCATCCATCACACTGCAAACATGTCAAAAGATGACAAATGGGATATCCCTGCAACACATTCATAGCGGAGGGAGGTTCATGGATGCTGATTTCTAAAGGCATGTATGAAAACATGCCATGTTAAAAGGAGATATGTAAAACTGACAACACAGTCTTTCTTTTTTGCTGTGAATATTTCTTGTCTGAATATGTAAATCAGAGGTGGGGAACCGTTTTTGGGTCGGTGGCTACTGACCCACAGAAAAATCAGTTGGGGGCTGCACACAAACAAGAAGCAAAAAACCAAATACCAACCCTCACAGTTGTGGTCCCCAACTGAGAAGGAGAAGGGCACTCTCCACATTCCCCTTGCACACCAGAGTCTAGGGGAGCCCAGGCTAGTAGATTTTGTGTACTTCTGCTCCAGTGCATCTCCCCAGTGCTGGAGGGGAGTCCTGAGCCTTGGCGGCCAGATCCAGGCAAGCCAGGGGTGGGTGGGGCATGGAGCACATCTGTCCCCTGGGCCTGAGGTTCCCCACCCGATCTAAATTAACAAAGCAATAGAAATCAGACTCTTGCCCTACAGAGTGTGACTACAAACCACAAAAGCTGACTTTGTCCACTAAAATCTATGTGCAATAGCTTTAAAATTGTAATCTTTTTCTGTGCATAGTGTTTCTGTTTCCACAATAATTTGAGGGGATCACCATAACCTTGCTCTTTTTTCCAATCTACTGAGGTAGTTTTTTAATGCTCATGAAAAAGAACAAAAGACAGTAACTGGAGCTTGACGGTGGTGCAATTTCCTCTATCATGCTCAATCAACTATCATGTTTAGCACCCTTATTAATGGAGCCCTGAGCTTATCTTGAGTGGAGAGCCTGTTTCACTGAGTTGTGCCAATAGATTTAGTTGTTTTGTGTGGTGGTTAAATTGAAATTTACGTTCTATTTTATGAAAGCAGGATTTTGGGTCTCATTGTCCACTAGTTCACTCCCAATGTGAGTGCCACTTTAAGGGATCACAATATATCTGGCACGTGTGGACAGTGTTTTTATACACTCCAGGTGAGACTTTCAAAGGTACATAGCACAGGGCAGTTAGAACATGCAGTTGCCTACCTTCCATTTGTACCTCTGCAATCCTCCCCCTTAATGCTTAGGCTGGCTTTTTTACCTTTCTACTAAAGGAGCAAGAAACAGATTTATGGTACCCAGGGAAAAGCTCTCTATCCAGTGCCTTCTGCGGAAATCGTGACGACTTGATGGAAAATGGGGCGTATGCAGGCTGGAACTTTTGATCTTTGCCCCATGATGGCTGATGTGTTCCAGGGCCAGGAGTCACAGTCTATTTATAAGGGAGCAAATTAAAAAAAAAGAAAAAGAAAAAGAAAAAGAAAGGAACTCATTTACATTCTGTCTGCTCTGATTTTGTCAAGGGGTCTTAAAGTGATTGCAAATGTAAATGTACACATACTGCCAATGCAGTGTCAAGTGGTTTGAGTGTAAATGAGAGTCGGGAGCCATATATTTTGGGAATTCTCTAATTTTGTTCTGATTTTGGATTGCTAGGGATGCTCTGGCCATAAAACCACAAACCTTAAAGCCAGGCAGTTTTTTAGAAGGTGTCTATGAAAGTTTCCTACTAATCTTGTGGTAAGGACCGTACTGCTCCTAAAATGATTATCTTCTGGGAGTAATTAAGGGATCTGCAGGTATGTAGGATAGCTGTGTGGAAACCTGCAATAAGCAAGCATCCTGAGTGCTCTTTAAATGGTCCACTCTGAAATGCCCATCACCCTTGTATCTAGACACCATCTGTAATTCATAAACAGTAACATCAGTTTCTAATATACATCCTCTTGGTTGAGGAAGATAAGAACAAAGAACTACTTTAGCAGGTTAAGAAGTGGGTGCATTGAAAGGGACAGTCATTTTCCTTGTTTTGGTTGCATCATCAGCTGTAGAGATGGGATAGTTGAATGATTTCCCCACAGTTCAGGAAATCGGGGTAATCCATAATGAAATATATATATATGTGACTGACTGATGGAAAAATTCAACAATGAACAAAGAATCAGCTTAAAATCTATCCATTGCTTAATTTTTATTTATTAGGTGGCATTGAAATGGTGCACGAAGCTAGCCTTCCACACACATGTGAATTTCAACCTGAGTCAATAAATAGCAAATTAGCAATCCTTTATAGAGCTGTAACTATTAAAATAAAAAGTATTTTCCTCCCCCAAAATTTCAGAGTAGGACTTCTTTTAGGACTGTGTGATTCATGCACCATATTTCCAAAAGAGCCCAGCATCCAATGTGCACCCCACATGTTCAGCAGTTCTGAAAATTGGACCACTTATGTAGATGCCTAAATGCAAGGAGGCGGCTTTGGAAATTCAGCCCTACATGCTTAATTCTGCCATCACATATCTGCAGCAGCTAGCAACGTGAATGGAAATTGGCCATAGACATCTCAGGCGCTGGCAAGAGAATTACAGTGCGTTCGTTGTTTTAACCGCCCACCGGCACACGCAGCAGCCTTGACACCCAGTAGAGTGTTTTCCTTACCTTGCAGTCTGGTGGAAAACGTGGGGATGTTCTTGCTCCTAGTATATAACCTTTGATGCTTTCTGGTTTATGAGTCAAGGCATATACTATGGTACTCCTCTGTATGTATAAAGCAGAAGCACGCTTTGTGTCAGTTACAATGTCAGTGACATCAGTTTAAGGTGTAATTGATTTGAACAGTTATAGCCTGAATTGTTTGTTGTTAAAGACTCTTAGTTCAAAAAATGGCCTTTTTTGACTTTTACTATTAGTGTGGGGTGGGTATAAAGAGCTGTGAATTCAATTCCCAGCTGTGTCACAGCCCCTGTGTGTAATTCAGCGAAAGTCACTTAATTCTCTCTGTACCTCAGCTGGAAAATGAGGCATAATAATCCCGTCTTTTGTTTCTATTGGGTAACATTTTTAAAAGTATGTTTGACTTTCAGTGCGATTTAGGCTCCTGAAATTACATTTGAAAATGGGACTTAGACTTCTAAGTCACTTAGGTGCTCTTGGAAAAATCCTCCTTCTCTTTAGGGCCAGGACTCTTCCAGGGCGAGGACTATTTCATTAAATATATGCACAATCTCCAGCCCACAAGAGCCTGCTACTATCATCTTCCTACTCTGGGATGGGAGTTCCACTGCAGAACAACTCACCTCTTCACTGTTGTAACTCCCAGGCCCAAGGTGGGGAGACCCTAGGATCGGTACCAGCTTGTTTCCCAGTCTGTCGGGAGCATGGTGAAAGGGGAAAATTTTCCTTGCCTGACATGATCCAAACGAGTTTCGCCTTTGCACAGCTACAGATGCCAGAAACAACAGAGAGGTAGATTAGAAGCACCCACTGGGGGTGCCTAGGTTGGATATGGGCAGAGGAGTCCTCCCAGAGGGTATCCAGATTAGGTGTGGCCAGGGGAGTCCTGCAGGATGTGGCTAGGTTTGATGTGCACACGGGAACCCCAGGAGGTGCCAGGGGAGTTCAGTGAGGGCAGAGGAACTCCTAGGAAGTGCCTGGGTTTGGAGTTGATGGGGAACCCCTGCGAGGTGCTGGAGTGGGTTCTTGGGGGCTACAGAGGAGCCCCCATGGATGCCAGGGTTGGGTGTGGACAGGGGTTCCTCTGGGAGAGGTCTGGGGGGGGGGGTATGGCACAAAGATGGAAAGCCCTGGGAGGTGCTCAGGCTTGCCATGAACAGAGGAATTGGGGGGTGAAGGTGTACAGGGGGTCTTGGCAAGAGCAGGGGAGCCCCCCAAGAAGTGCTTGGATGGGGGAGGTCTGGGGGAGGCAGGCGGGGCATGGGGAGGGGAGCCCAGTGGGGGCAGGCCGGGTGTGGAGAGGGCAAGCAGGGCACTGGGAGAGGAGGGGCAGGCGGGGCATGAGGAGGAGCACCCTGGGGGGGGGCAGGTGCGGCGTGGGGAGGGGCACCCGGGGGGGGACAGGCAGGGCGCGGGGAGGGAAGCCCCAGGGGAGCAGGTGGGGCATGGGGAGGGGCACCCGGTGGGGGGGCAGGCGGGTCGCGGGGAGGGAAGCCCCGGGGGGGGGCAGGCGGGGCGCGGGGAGGGAAGCCCCGGGGGGGGGGGCAGGCGGGGCGCGGGGAGGGAAGCCCCGGGGGGGGCAGGCGGGGCGCGGGGAGGGAAGCCCCGGGGGGGGAGCAGGCGGGGCGCGGGGAGAGAAGCCCCGGGGGGGGGGCAGGCGGGGCGCGGGGAGGGAAGCCCGGGGGGGGGGCAGGCGGGGCGCGGGGAGGGAAGCCCGGGGGGGGGGCAGGCGGGGCGCGGGGAGGGAAGCCCGGGGGGGGCAGGCGGGGCGCGGGGAGGGAAGCCCGGGGGGGGGGCAGGTGGGGCGCGGGGAGGGAAGCCCCGGGGGGGGCAGGCGGGGAGGGGAGGGAAGCCCCGGGGGGGGCAGGCGGGGAGGGGAGGGAAGCCCCGGGGGGGGGGGCAGGCGGGGAGGGGAGGGAAGCCCGGGGGGGGGCAGGCGGGGAGAGGAGGGGCTCACCTGTCAGCTCCCACTCCCAGATCATGCCGCCTGCCCGTGTGTACGGCCCGTTACCATGGAGACGGCGGGGGGGGGGGCCCGCGGGGCGATCCGTGCCGGGGGAGCCGGGTCCTTCTCTGCCCGCAGCCCTGCCCGGGGGCTGGGAGGGGCCGCTTGGGTCCCTGGCTCTCAGCGCCCCCGCTGGACAAACGGGGGGGGGGGGCGGTTCAGCTCTGTGGGCCTGAGCTTAGGCACAGAGGGGGGGCAGGGCTGTTTGTAGCCCCCCAGGGGAGCTTCTTGCACAAGAGCTCCCCTGGCCGTGTGGAGCTCCCCTGGCCGTGTGGAGCTCTCGTGGCCATTTCAGCCAGCGGGCTTCCTTGCCCAAGAAATCCCTGCGGGGCGGCCACGCTGCCCTCCTGCGCACGGGGGCTTACACCTGATAAAAGAGAGCGTCACTCTCGCGCCAGGAGCCCTCTCTTACCAGGCCCTACTGTCAATTTCCTGGCGCAAGAGCAGGCGGGGCCGTGTGGACGCTCTGCAGATTCTCGCGCAAGAACGGGGCCATACTGGCGCAAGAAGCCGCGAGTGTAGACGTAGCCTAACTGGCTGGCTGCTCTGACGCCGGCTGGCAGCGAGGCTGGAGATGGTATCCCCTGTCTGCAGCGCGCAGGGTTAGTTAGGCCGATGTTACTTAGCGAAAAGGGACTCAACGGGCCCGCTGACGGGAGGGGTGGCAAAGGAGGTGACTGTGCCGTGGGCCTCGGGATTTCTGGCCGCTGTCACCACTGCTGCAGCAGCAGTTGCGGCCAGACCCATCCCAGGCTCTTTAAATTGCCACGGAGCATTACACGGCGCATGCTGGGTCGTTCTCATGAGTACGGGGACGGGGGGCAGTGTGGCACTGTCTGGGCAGCACTGAGGGCTGGCTGCCCCCAGCCCTGTCCCTTCCAGGAATGTGGAGTCACTCCCCACTGTGCCCAGGAGCCATGACAGTCTGCCAGCCCCCCAACTATCAACAAAGACTCTGTAGCTGTGTCTAGACTGGCAAGTTTTTCCGCAAAATCATCTGATTTTGCAGAAAAACTTGCCAGCTGTCTACACTGGCCGCTTGAATAGCCGCAAGAACACTGACGATCTCATGTAAGATCGTCAGTGTTCTTGCGGAAATACTATGCTGCTCCCGTTTGGGCAAAAGTCTTTTTCCGAAAGACTTTTGCGCAAAAGGGCCAGTGTAGACAGCACAGTACTGTTTTCCGCAAAAAAGCCCCGATCGTGAAAATGGTGATCAGGGCTTTTTTGCGGAAAACCGTGTCTAGATTGGCCACGGACGCTTTTCCGTAAAAAGTGCTTTTGCGGAAAAGCATCCTGCCAATCTAGACGTGCTTTTCCGAAAATGCTTTTAATAGAAAACTTTTCAGTTAAAAACATTTCCGGAAAATCATGCCAGTGTAGACGTAGCCTGTATGTGCTCCTAAGCCACAGAAAAGTCAGATGAGAAATACCAGCTGGACCTATTCCAGTCAGCATTCCACATGCCTAACCCACTGGCACACACAATGTTGTGCATGCTTTGCAGGTAGACAGTTAGGAGACAGGCATGCTAAAACCCATGCCTGTCATTCCATCCAATATTGCCTCATTGTTTCCTTGTGCTCCCCCATCTGGCTTTGCCTCCCTCTGTCATCTCTTTTATTACATTATCAGCTCTTGGGACAGCAAGAATTGTCATTTAGTTCTGTATTTGTACAGCACCTAGCTCAGCAGAGTTATGCACTGTGCCCAGGGTTTCCAGGTGCTATTACTATTCCAAAAATAACGGTAATAGAATAGCAACCCCTATGGCTGTTTCTATACACCAAAGTAAATTTCAGTTCTTTCAGATTTTCTCCTGTTGTTCACCTTCCCAGAATCATGTTTGCTTTTTATTGACTCATATTTAGGTTGTAGTCCACTATGGCCCCTAGATCCATTTCTGCAGTACTCCTTCCTAGACGGTCACTTCCCATTCTGTATGTGCAGGGGCGGATAAAGGTCAGGGCGAGCGGGACCCCACGCTTCAAGAAGCCCCGTGCATGAGCATGCGCCGTGGCAAAGGGGGGCCCCGCGAATTTGTGCTGCCTTGGGCCCCACAAAATGGTCATCTGCTCCTGTGTATGTGTATATCATTCTGTCTTTCTAAGCTCCCCAAAATGAGGATAATAAACCTTCCTATAATTTGTCTTGAGTGTTTGTCAGTTTACCTGTATTCTTTTTTGGGGCAGGGACTCTCTCTTATTGTACGGCATCTCTGATCTCAGTTGGCAGTCTTTTAATAAAAAGAATACAATTTCTGTCCCCAGGGGCAAATTCAAAATGCCACATTATCCAAAAAGAAAGCTAAAACAATAAAAAGTGATGTTGAAGTCACTGTCCCTCAAAACAGACAAACACATGAGAGTTTATGCTGCGGACATTTATTTCAGGATTTGTGCGGGTTTGGTGATGTGCATTAAGCGGTGGGGAATTCGGATCGAGTTTATCTGCTTTAAGCTCCTGATTTATGCCCAGTTACAGCAGCTGCAGCTTGAATCAAAGACCAGGCCGGTTTGACAATACTGCTCGTAAGTGTTGCCATTCAGACAGTGCCAGAAAGCATTGCTGTTGGTGGCAACAGGGTAGAGGCCATTGGCTTTACCCGCACAGAACCCACTGCCACCGGAGCTGCTCCCACTTCCAGAGCTGCTCCCACTTCCGGAGCTGCTTCCACTCCCAGAACTTCCGCTACCACTTCCACCGGAACTGGGTGCCTCTGTGATTGGAGCAACGGGCTGAGCAGGAGCAGTGCAGCCTGGAACAGCAAATGATGGCACTTACTATAGCTCTGTCTATAACAATCCATTATTTTATAACATGCCCAGTCGCTTTATTATCTGACTGTGGTAATCGATGCACTGAGTAGAAGCAGGCCAATACCCTGCTGTCTTGGAGAGGTACAAGTCCCCTGAGAGCTGGCTGAGCCTCTTGACTGCATTAAAAATGGGAATAAGAAAGGCCTGATCCAATTCCCACTGAAATCCATGGGAATCTTTTCATGGACTTAATTGGGGTTTGAATCGAGTCATTAGCGAGTACTCCCTTGAAGGATTCACATTCACCTCTGTTGTAAACCCTTTGCAGTCAGTGGAATTACTGGTAAATAAGAGATGAATTGGACCCTGACACTTAAATAATTGTTTCAATTAGAAGGAGATTAATTTCCAAGGGGACCCACTAGGGATGCATCTGCACAGCAGGGCTTAATTCGAAATAAGCTATGCAAATTGCACTACATCAATTGCGTAGCTTGTTTCAAAATTGGGAGTGTCTACATAGCACATATTTAGAAATAGATCATCACTCTTCCTCCAACTTCCCTTATTCCTTGTACAATTAGGGTTACAGGAGTTGGAGTAAGTCCTCCAGCTTGCCAGTATTTCAACATTATTTCGAAATAACTTCTCTGTGTAGACACAAAGTTATTTCGAAATAATGCTAGTTATTTTGAAAGAATGTTGCTGTGTAGATGTACCCTCAGACAGCTGTTAATTTTTTCCAGAGTAGGATGTTTAGAACACACATCTTTAAAAGGGTCTGCCGGATGATAGAGTCATATGAAAACTACCTCCGGCTAGTTTTGTGAGTCCTCTTAGCAAACCAGTTCCTATGTATCCAGCAAATTTGGTCTCTCTGAAAGAGCCATGCTTTGACAGAAAGATGGGACAAGGAGTCAGAAAAAGAGAACTTAATGGGAAAGTCTATTGTGGGCAGGATATAAAGCTGCTTCTCTTGAGTAAAGTGTAGTTCAGCATTCTGTACACCCCATGAGAGCATTCAAATTCCCATCGCTTTCTAAAGAAAGGGAGTTCATTCAGAAAGCCCATTCTGCTTCAGCCACTTACTGGTGCTCTGCAGTCCAAGAGTGGTCTTCAGGGTGTTGATCAAGGGGAATTTGCCCTGGTTGCAGAACGTGCCGGTGAAGTCATCCAGGTCAATAGCCCATACCATAGCCCCACCAAAGTTGTTCTTCATTAGCCACTGAGTCTGTTAATAGACGGGAAAAAAGTTAAGTCAATCCAAAACCTGCAAAAATGGATTCAAGGGACTGCAGAGACGCAGAATGGGATCCCCCTGATTTTGATTGGCCAGAGAGTCCCATCATACCTTGATACTGAAGCTCTTGATATTGTCATATCCCACCCACTCACTGCCTTGGTAGGCATAGGGAACATCCTGTGGCGCATCCCACACTTGAGTGGCTCCGTTCTTCAGGAAGGTGCAGATCTAAAAAACAGCCAAGAGTGAAACAGAAACAAAATCTTCCATCATTACTGTGCACAAGAATTAGAAAGGAAGAGCAACCGTGTAGCCAAATGGACAGAAAACCGCACAGCCGTTTTGAAGCCACACCTGTATAAAGTAGATTCTCTTGTTTTCATCTCCTACTTCATTGGGGACCTTCTGGGCTTCTATGCAATATTCTCTGTCTAATACTTAGTAAATAGCTACCATCGTTTTATAGTCAGTCACTAGAAGCTAAGCTAAGACATTTAAATTCATGTTTCACACTCTGCTTGCCAGTGCCGGCTTTAGGATGTGTGGGGCCCAATTCGAACAGTTTCGACAGGGCCCTGACAACCAGGATTTTTTGTTGAGCAAAACAAAACGAAACAACAATCAGCACACAAACAAAGAGTCACAGCCCCTTTAAATCCCCAGCTACAGGGCAGAGTCCTGCCTTCTTGCCAAACCCTGGGTCTGACTCCCTCTCCTGCGGCGCAGGGAAGCCGCTGTGCTTCTCTTCTGGGGCCGACGGGGCACGCCAGCACACTTCCGGCTTTAGTGTGCGGGGCCCGATTCGGGGGCATCGGGTGAATCGGCCTAACACCGGCCCTGCTGCTTGCAAAGGTGTAGTGTGTATGTATATAGTGTCATGAGCTTTCGTGGGCAAAACCTCTTCCTCAGATGGGATGATCGACCCCTCTGAGACTTTTAGACATGCAAGGAACTGCATTCAGTGCCTCAAAATCATCCCATCTGATGAAGTGGGTTTTGCCCACAAAAGCTTATGCTCTAATACATCTGTTAGTCTATAAGGTGCAACAAGGCTCCTTGTCACAATAGTAGTTTTGAATGTTAATGAATACCTCATCAATCACCTTAGTGGATTAACTCTTTTTTCCTCTTCTCTCAGAGGATAGCTGTGTTAATCTGTAACTTTAAAAACAATAAGTAGTCCTATGACACCTTAGAAACTAACAAATATATATGTAGAAGCGACAAAGAGCCTTTCTCTGTATACTCAGTTACCATTATTCCGCAGGAATCATTTATACTTTGTTTTATATGCACTGTGATGGCCCGAGGTTGTTTGAACAAGCAGATATTTTTGTGTGCGTAGGCAACTACACAGCACACATACCTCATAGTAAGCCCAGAACCCAGACTGTCTTGTGTACGGCCCAGCGGGGCCGGGGCCGGAGGTGGGCGCGCCGATGGCAGTGTTGGATGGGTTGCTCAGGATGAAGTTGTGTCCGTAGGTTGGGAATCCAACAATGAGCTTCTCAGCCGGGGCCCCGTTGTTCAACCAGTAATTCATGGCATAGGCCTGTAAAAACAGTCGGTGAGCTGCAGTCTCGGGATCACAAGTAGCGGCAATTCTTTTATCCCGGCATTTGTCAAGGATCAACTCCATGCTATTCATTTCTTATCAGAAACCTTTGGATCCATTTAATTAAAACGCTGGGTCTGGGGATTGGTTTGGTTAGGCCATTGGGAGATCTTGGGCAAGAGATACTTACAACATTTAGATCGGCATTGCTGCCGGTGTCAGTGGGGCTTTGGTACAGGGGGCTGTTCTCTCCAGTGTATCCTTCCCAAGAGCCATGGAGGTCATAGGTCATCACATGGATGTAGTCCAGATACCTGGGGTGATAAAATTGCCTTCATTGTTGTCTTCATCTCTGAATGGTTCATTTTCTTAACAGCTGTGGCATTCAGGGCCACTCTAATGGGAGCGCGGGGCCTGGGGTAACTCCCCTGTTCCCAGTGTCCTAGGTATGGGGCAGCCCCCGCCCCGTTGCAAGCTCCGCCCCATCCCCAAGCTCCACCCCCTTGTCCCCTCTCTTAAGCAATGTGGCCCAGGGATAAGGGGACCTGGTGCGGCAGCAGCAGGGCTCACCACCTCCCCCCACTCACCACATGGGTGGCGGGAGCTGGAGCAGCCCAGCAGCCTGCACCACGCTGCCGCACCACCCTCCAGACCAGCTGCGCCCCGCGTCTCTGTGGTGGCAGGACCAGAATTGCCTGAGGCTGTGATACTCTGCTTCCTGCCACCACTGAGAAGTGGAGGCTGGGAGAGGGTGGTGGGGCAGGGGGAGAGGAGCAGTGGCCGGGCCAATCTGGCTCCTACTGTGGCGGGGAGTGCAGGGGGAGAAGGGACGATCCCCGTTGTCGCTGAACCAGGCCCCATAATCCCGCAGGTCCCTGCTGTCCATAGGATGGTTGGGCTGGCCACCGTCCTATGGATGGGATGGCTATGGTAGCATTTCAAAGCAGTGATATCAACAGCCCCGTATTTTTGGCGTCTACTTTAAAGGTTTGTAGCTAAAGGATGGAGTCTGCTTTAAGTGCCAGGAGTTCACTACAGATACCAAATTGTTTAGACTTCAGTGGCTAAAGTCAAGCACCGAACTCCTTATTGGTCTGAGTTTTCAGTGGTGCTGAGCCCTGCAGCTTTTCCAGGCTTTCATGGGCGCTCAGCACCTGTGAAAATCAGGGCTTTGACAATCAGGGCTTTGACAATCAGGGCTTTCTTTCTTTAGGTGCTTCACTCAGCAGCCAGCCTTGAGGCTTGCATGGTTTTCACAGGGAAACAGATTCATTGTCTCAAACATGGCCAGTGCCTTAAGCTGGGGATGATGAGTAGAGCTGAAAGCCTGGTACTCACTGGCTGAGCTGAGGAATCTGGTAGCCTGACTCAATGTTAGAGATGCCTGCAGCCACAGCGGCGGTGACCATGAGCCTGGGCTTGTTAACCTGTGTGGCCTCCTGCTCAAAGGCTTGCAGCATTTCCTAAAACAGATTATAAAGAAAAGACCACCTAACTGGCAAGGGGCAGCAGCACAGAGCTTTGGTCGCCCTCCACATGTACCTGGTGAATAAGAAACAGCCCCATTCCCTCCTTGAGGAGTCTTAGCCTGCTGGGTTTTGTCCTCCCATCTTTTGTTAATTCTGTCTGGCATTGTGAAGAAGATGGGTCAAACTTTTCAGAAGTTAGGTTCCTAATTTCCACTTTCAAAAGTGACTTAAACACTTGAGAAGCCAAGTCCCATTGATTTTTAATGACATTTAGGTGCCGAAGGGCAGATTTTCAAAGACACTTAGGTACCTAAAAATGCAGCTAGTCACCTGGTCGGATTTTGAAAAGCACCGAAGCCAATCAGGTGCATAATTTCTATTTAAATTAAGAGGCGTTAAGTGTCTAATATGCTCAGGCATTTCTGAAAATCACACTAGGCACCTGTCTGCATTTTTAGTCTTCTAGATACTTTTGAAAATGTGGGTCTAAAGATCTAGTTCACTTTTGAAAATGGGATATTAGTTTCTACATCGCTCACACACTTTTGAAAATGTAACCCTCTGCCTTTATTACAGAGCATCCCCGCTATACATCCATAATACATTAAAAAATGTGGAAATATAATGAAATGACGTAAAACGAGGAATTTTTTTCCGGTGGCTTTTTTCTGGTGATTTGCACTCATATTTTTTTTTTTGCATGACATAAGAGCGAGAAATGGGAGGACTTATAATGCATCAGTTCCTATAAGCATCAATGACGTTAGTGCGGAACCGACATATACCAGGGTGACTTATAGCAAGGACGTCCTGTATTCATCAGCTAGGAATTTACAAGCGCTAAGGGCTCTTCTAAACCTAAAGCTGATTTACAGTCAGATCTTGCATTTTTGTCTATCCTGCAGAATCCCATATACATTTGCCAAACTGAATACTAATTAATTATGCTAATCTCACTGGTATTTGGTATTTTATATGCTTTTACGCTTGATTGCTGGAACATTTGTAGTGCATTGTACAAACAATCTGTGACTTTTTTTGTACTGGGGTTTCTTTCAACAGCAAAGAGCTGGCTTCCTCCTTACCTGAACAAGAACAGTGAAGAGGCCCTTGTCCTGAGCAGGGCTGCCTCTGGAGCCAGGGTATTCCCAGTCAAAGTCCAGCCCATCAAATTCGTACTGGCGCAGGAATGTGATAACGGAGCTGATGAAGGTCTGGCGAGTCGCGGGAGTGGAAACCATTGCAGTAAATCTAGGGAGGAAAAAGGGGGAAAGGAGTCAGGTCGTTGCACCTCTCACGCAGCTGTTCAGAATATCGGGATGCTGTCATAGGGAAAGGGATGGGTTGGACTTACGGAGCTGTTCCAAAATTCCAGCCTCCGATAGCCAGGAGGGTCTTGAGTTGTCCATTCCTACAAAGACAAAGATGGGAGATTGGCATGAAGAAGAAAGTTTCAAACAGAAGCCTTCTGTGTTGTAATTGCTGTCCTGAGAGAGAAAAGATACTCATGTGCTCTGAAACTTGTTATATTGCCTTGGTTGGGCAGCTCTTTACCTGTGTTACAGATGAGGAAACTGAGGCAAAGGGCATGGAAGTGACTTGCCCAAGGTCACACAGCAAGTTAGTGGCAGAGCCAGCAAAGGACGCCCCCCCCCCCCAGGTCTGATTCCTATTCACTGTGTCAAAATTCCACCCCTAAGTGAGCTTTGCAAATTGACAGACATCTCCCATTACTATTTAGATATGTATTTAATGGGAACATATTAGATGTAATATACATCAATAGATGATACACTTGGGTTTATTGCTTTAAGTTCCCTAGAAGTCTAGTTTGGATAGAGGATCGTAGTAACTGAAGATAAATAATTATCTAGACATGGATTCTCTTGCACTGCCGTACCGCCCCTGTCTACACCATCACCTCTAATCTTCATAAGTGGTTGCTATAGTGTTTTGGGACTATGCATAGCACGTTGGAGCAACCAAAGAAGACATTTCTGTCAGTCACGTCTGCTTCTTTCTGGAGCCTTGTTTATAATAATGCAGTGAGTTTTAAGGATCTAGTTATCCTAGTATATTCAGGGAAGTTAATGCACAAATCTATCATCAGTCTCTTGCCATAGGATTACTCACTGGTTTTTCAAGCCATTAAAGGAACTGTAGAGAGTCAGGTCGTTCCATTCAATGGTGGTGATCTGATTGTTCTTCATCCCCGCAAAGGCATAGATCAGGTGAGTACAGAGGCATGGGTCGATGTTATCCGGCATAAAGCGGCCAAGGCCTGGTCTGTACTGGGCCCAGTTGGTGAAGTAGCATGTCAGCTGGTAGGCAGAGCCTGTTTTTCGGCCAAGAAGAGGGGGAAAGGTTATAGGGATATCTGTCACAAGGAACTACCGTGGCTCATGAACATGAAGCATGGCCCCAGATAGAGGACTCCTTCTGAGTATGCCAAATGGGACCTCAGGGTAGAGATGATGTTATTCTATAGGGGAGCATTCTAATCCTTTAAGACCCAACTCTGAAAACCCTTGCTTCTGGACATACTGCTTGCTGCTTGGAGATATTTTCAGTGAAGTCAATGCTGGCAAAAAAAAAAAAACCCTCGCAAAAATGCAGTATTTTTGCACAGGGTAGAAATATAGGAATAGAAGACACGGAAAGCTGCTGCATATCTCCTTGCAACTCCCTCATTTAGGACCGGTATCCACAATTCATAAAATGTAGATGCTGCGAATGTCTTGATATAATCCAGATCTCTTACTAATGGCAGGGTTGGCTGAGAACGCAAACCACGTATTATTTGAAATTGTAGGCATTGCTCTATTCTGCTAATATGAGAGCTGGTAAAAAAAGAGGATATGCAAATCTGAATATCTATAGTTTTGAAAATGCAACATTTTCAGTTTCAATCATTAAAAAAAGTGTCACCAGCTGTTTGGCTGAGTTAAAAAAACAACCACCCCAAAACCAAAACTTCAAACTGTCAACCAGTTCTAGTCAATAATAATTATGGGCCCGATTCTCTGTTCACTCACAAGTGTGTAGGAAGCATTACACTCTTAGTATAACTGGTGTAAGTGACAGGAGAATCCAAGCCTGTTGATTTTACACAGGACCGGAATACCTTTAAAACAACAGAACTGCTGGTCAGTTTTGTCTGGCCAAGCTGGAAAATGAAGTTGGTCTTTGGCTGAATGTGATGGCTCAATGCACTGTGCAGAATGCTTTGATTAAATTATGAATGCCATCATTTGAATTTTGGGCTCTCCTTAAAGCCAGTCTTGCCCCTCATACAGTGTAGGTCTGTAACGAATGGTAGGATGGGTTATACAGGTTGAAAGAGGCACTTGCTGGTGTGGCAACATCCGTGGCCCGGCATGATTTTAGTTAGCCGGATGTTGACTTATGGGTGTGGCCACGTTCCCCACAGTCCCATAAAGTTTGTTTACTGCCACCAATTCTAGCTCTCAGTGTTCTGTGCTGTTATTGAGTTCTAATTGACCTCTAAATGTCTCCTAAGAGCCAATCAGCAGTGGAAGTGTTGGTAATGCTGTTAGACGATATTTACCATCTGTGGTCTGGCAAATTCTCTAGTTCAGCACCAGTTAGGCACCGGACTAGAGAGGTTCAACCTGCATCTAAAAGTTTATGCTTTCTCTTTTCCTCTATTTGACATTGTGAATGAGCTATCAAGAGAATAGTCATATTGGGTTAGACCAAACGTCCATCTAGCCCAGTATCCTGTCTTCCAACAGTGGCCAATGCAAGATGTCCCAGAGGGAGTGAACAGAACAGGGAATCAAGTGATCCATCAAGTTTCACAGAATTGTTTGTTCACCGTGCTCTATGTATCTCTATTTGTTCAACTGCTATCTGCGGTAGAGGGCTTTGTGAATGGGATGTAAATAAGAGACCACTGTTTTGTTTGGATCCTCTTAAAATGAGCCCCAGACTTTGAAAATGGATATATAGGGCTTAATTTGTGGGGGTGGGGACATAATACAGGTAAGATCTGGTGAATAAATAGTGTGTCAGGAAAGAACAAGAATCATTTAAGAAAAATACTCACCCAGCTGAGCATTCAGCAAAAGTGCCAGCCCTGTCAAGATAAGCAAAAGTAAAGAAACTATCTAAATAAAGTGCAAAATACACAAATAGTTCATAACCTCAAATGCCTCCGATCAGTTCTGGTTATAAGATACCATATTGTACTCAGGAATAAGACCTTCCTAAGGACTTAATGTACAAATGAGTGGTTAAATCCTGCCCATGAATACGTGAAAGTTGTAGATATAAAGGGATAGAATTTAGCGTGCATCATTCACGTAAGATTGAGTCAAATACTGTCGCTGCATTTACAAAGAAGATCGGATAATTGACCCATAAGTCCCGAGGAAAGGAGTAATCAAATATCACGTCTCAGGCTAATAAACTGTGCCTTAGGCGGTAAGGAAGGAATTTTCCACTCTTATGCACAGCATTGCACAGTTGTATGGTGCATCACTAGGAAGTTCTTTGACCTTCTTCCAAAGCACAGAGGTTGTCCACTGCTATGGGCAAAGTACTAGTCTAGATGGGTGGTTTTCCCATCCTTTTTCATTTGTGGACCTCTAAACAATTTTGAACAGAGGTGCGGCTGCCTTTGGGAATCATAGACATAGTCTAAGCTTGAAAACCACTGTTATATGGTAATGACAACCTTTTGTGGACCCTTTAGACATAGTCTGAAGATGCCCAGGAATCTGCATATCAAAAGCCGCTGGTCTAGATGGACCAAATGGCTTAATTTAGTATTTTGAATCGGTGTGCTGTATAGACCTACCTATTTGTGTCCTAAGTCACTTTGCAGAAGACAACTGCATCTTAAATTGATCAAGAATATAGCTGCACAATTCCTGTGGAAATAAGGTTATGTAGCGACTTACCGGTAAGGAGGATCAGCTTAGCCATGATTTACCTCTGTACTGATCCAACGCTGTTTCTCTCGTCCTTTTATACCATGTGCCTCCTTCTTTATCACACGGTCACCTTGTCACCAAAGAGACCGAATGGTGCAGTATCTAACCATTAATTAGCGAATCCATTAGCTATTAATGGTTAGCTAATGGATAAATCAACAAAACTTTCCAGCCTCCCTTTGTAATACATTCTAATTTCTAATTTCTAGGTAACTTATCTTGTATAATAGTCTTACCACCATGGAAAGGGCAGAGCTAAGGAGATATAAAAGATAAGCATTCATTTTCCAGTGTGCTGGTTCATATACTAATTTAATGCTCCTGATTAAAATGTATTTCTTTTGCAGTGCAAATAACCTTTTAATAGGTTTGTTGAATGTTCCTAGATAAAAAAAACCCTGTAAATATGGTTACTTGAATGAGATTGGAGATTCCAAGAGAACTTTATGTAACTATTTTGTATTTAAACATTGTTAAATGTCAGAGTTTTCCCCCTGGTCCTGCTTACAAGCGAGGGGGCTTTGTAGTGAAGTGCGCAAACTAGGTCTAGCAGCAGTTTGTTTAAAGCTAGCCAGACAAAAGTAAGGTGGAATTAACTGTACCTCTTTGACTTAGGGAGCAGTCTGCTTCCGTCTCTATGATGTTGGGCTCATGTGTATGATTGTTTTGAATACTAAAAAATAAATTTGTTACATTGCAACCTTCCAGCAAGAATATTTATGTTTTTATATAGCTTCTCTGTGTCTATGCCAGGAGTGGGACTAGCCATCAGTGGAGTAAAGCAATTTACTAATTGTTGAATGAGATCAGAATCGGGTGCAGTGTCTCCTTTTCTCGTGCAAACTGCACTATCTGTCCCCCAGGTATTGTATTGGTCTGAGTTAGATTGTAGAAATAGACAAAAACCAAAATGCAAATTGAATTAATAGATTATAAACCCACAAGGGAGCACTGTGATCAGTCTGACTTCCTGTCTCCCACAGGCCATAAAACTGCCTTAAAACATAAGAACACAAGAATGTCCATACTGGGTCAGACCAATGGTCCATCCAGCCCAGTATCCTGTCTGCCGACAGTGACCAATACCAAATGCCCAGAGAGAAAGAACACAACAGGTACTGTAATCCTCACATGATCCCTCTCCTGTCACCCATCTCCAGAGAAACAGAGGCTAGGGACATCATTCCTACCCATCCTGGCTAATAGCCATTGATGGACCTAACCTCCATGAATCTATCTAGCTCTTTTTTGAACCCTGTTAAAGTCCTAGCCTTCACCACATCCTTTGGCAAGGAGTTCCACAGGTTGACTGTGTGCTGGGTGAAGAAAAACTTCCTTTGGTTTGTTTTAAACCTGCTGTCTGTTAATTTTATTTGGGAGCAAAGCTTGGGGCTTGTGTTCCCCAGCCTTAGGTTTACCCACTGCCCAGGCCTGGAGGCTTTTAAGAACAGGCTGGATAAACACCTGTGGGAACAATCATACCTACACACTTTTTCATGGGCTCTCTGGCTGGGAGGTTGCAGTGAAGTTGAGGAAGCTGGCAATTTTATTCTTTACTATGGTTGCAACTAATTTGCCTGGTACTGAAGTTAGACTTACTGGTCTGTAATTGCCAGGATCACCTCTAGAGCCCTTTTAAAATATTGGCGTCACATTAGCTATCTTCCAGTCATTAAGTATGGAAGCTGATTTAAAAGATAGGTTACAAACCATAGTTAAAAGTTCTGCAATTTTCCATTTGAGTTCTTTCAGAACTCTTAGGTGAATGCCATCTGGTCCAAGTGACTTGTTACTGTTAAGTGTATCAATTTGTTCCAAAACCTCCTCTAATGACACCTCAATCTGGGACAATTCCTCAGATTTCTCACCTAAAAAGAATGGCTCAGGTTTGGGAATCTCCCCACTATCCTCAGCCGTGAAGACTGAAGCAAAGAATTCATTTAGCTTCTCCGCTATGTGTTTATCATCTTTGAGTGCTCCATTACCACCTTGATCGTCCAAGGGCTCCACTGGTTGTTTAGCCGGCTTCCTGCTTCTGATGTACTTAAAAAACATTTTGCTATTACTTTTTGAGTTTTTGGCTAGCTGCTCTTCAAACTCCTTTTTAGCTTTTCTTATTATATTTTTACACTTAATTTGACAAAGTTTATGGTCCTTTCTATTTTCTGCACTAGGATCTGACTTCCACTTTTAAAAAGATATCTTTTTATCTGTCACTGCTTCTTTTACTTGGTTGTTAAACCACAATGGCACTTTTTTGGTTCTCTTACTGTGTTTTTTAATTTGGGGTATACACTTAAGTTGGGCCTCTATTATGTTGTCTTTGAAAAGTTTTCATGCAGCTTGAAGAGATTTTATTTTTGTCACTGTACCTTTTAATTTGTGTTTAACTATCTTCCTCATTTTTGTGTAGTTCCCCTTTTTGAAATTAAATGCCACAGTATTGGGCTGCTGAGGCATTTTTCCCACCACAGGGATGTTAAATTGTATTACATTATGGTCACAATTTCTAAGCCGTCCAGTTATATTACCTCTTGAACCAGATCCTGTTCTCCACTTAGGACTAAATCAAGAATAACCTCTCCCCTTGTGGGTTCCAGAACCAGCTGCTCCATGAAGCAGTCATTTAAGATACCAAGAAATTTTATCTCTGCATCCTCCTGTCCATAGGTGACGGATACCCACTCAATATGAGGATAGTTGAAATCCCCCACTATTATTGAATTTTTTAATTTGATAGCCTCTCTAATCTCCCTTAGCATTTTATATTCACTATCACTGTCCTGATCAGGTGGTTGATGATATATCCTTATTGCTATATTTTTATTATTGGAGGATAGAATTTCTATCCATAGAGACTCTATGGAACATTTAGGGTCATTTAAGATTTTTACTGCATTTGATTCGACATTTTCTTTCAAGTATAGTGCCACTCCCCCATCAGCAGACCTTCGGTTAATTCCTGCTTGAACTAGAGTAGATCTTATAGAAAAATATCCATTCTTGATTGCTAGGGATAGAGAACCTAGCACAGATGTGGATAAATAGTTCCAATGTTTAATTGACCTTACCGTTAAAAATGTGCACCCTTATTTCTCACCTGAATTTGTCTATCTTTAACTTTCAGACATTTTATTTTGTAACTTAGTTTGCTGCACTGGCATTTATAAACTGAGATTAAGTCCCTCTTTAACTTGCATGTTGATAAGATAAACAGATTGAGCTCCATTAGTTTTCACTGTACGGCATATGTTCTGAGACTTTCACCATTTTTGCGACTCTACTGTGAACCCTCTCCAATTTTTCAACATTCTTCTTGAATTGTGGACAACAGATTTGTCCTCAGTATTCTAGTAGTGGTTGCAGCAGTGCCAAGTGCAGGAGTAATATAACTTCTGTACTCCTTCTTGATATTCGTATTTATATGTCCAAGTTGCACATTGGCTATAGCGTTTTACTGGGAGCACATGTCGTAGCTGATTATTTACCCCTCAAATCTTTTACAGAGTCACAGCTTCCCATGAGAGGGTGCACTGTCCTGTAAGTAGGGTCTCCGTTCTTTGTTCCTAGATGTTTGACTTTACACTTAGCTGTAGTGAAGTGCACATAGTTTGCTAGTTCCCAATTTACCAAGAGATCCAGATCACTCTGAATTAGGCCTAGTCTACACTAATTCCTGCTGTCAATCTAATTTACGTGACTCCAGCTTTGCAAATAGTGTAGCAGAAGTCAACATACTAACTGCAGAGTCTTATCTGAGGGATAAGGTCGGTGGGGGCTGCTCTTCTGTTTGACCCTGGCTACTCTTGTCCTAGTAGAGCACTGGCATCGATGGGAATGTACTCAGAGATCGATTTATTGATTTATCATGTCTAAGCAGACGTGATAAATTGACAGCTGGTGGATTGATCACTGCAGCGTTGTTCCCTGGCATTGTGGAGACAAGCCCTTAGTGACCTCTCATCCTATTTATTTACCACCACCCCCATCTTTGTGTCATTGGTAAACTTGATCAGTAATGATTTTATGTTTTCTTCCAGGTCATTGATAAAAAATGTTAAACATCATAGGGCTAGAACTGATCCTTGTGGGGCTTTAAAAGAAAAACACCCACTTGATGATTCTCTGTTTATAATTAAATTTTGAGATATAGCAGTCAGCCAGTTTTTAATGCATTGATTATGTGCCATGTTGATTTTAGTTTTTTAATCAAAATGAGTCGTAGTATGAAGTCAAAAGCCCTATAGAAGCTGAAAGATGATATATTAATGCTACTTCCTTTATAAACCAAATTTGTAATCTCATCAGAAAATGATATTAGCAGAGGGTTTGTGAAATCTAGATCTGGACCTGAATTTTGGGGTTAGAACCAAGGTTTCCTTTAATCTTTTCCATCCATGTGCAGATGTTTTGCATGCATGCATGGAATTAATTTTTTTCATGTGCACCCAGGCATGTGCAAATGTGCACCACCAATAGAAACAAAAACCAAGCTGCCAACATTCTGCTAATTAGCTGGGCAGCATTTGAATCTCTCCTGCATGGCCGCACAAGTGCATGGCTTACAGGGAACACTGGTCTGAACTCATCTGTCTTGGACTGTAAATTTGTCACAGCAAGAGTGTTGTATTTTTATATCATCTATTAAGTCTTTGCTTTCAGGGCCAGGTCTTCAATTGGTATAAATCGGTATGGTTCCATTTAAGTCAGTGGGATTATGCCCATTTACACCAGTCGAGCTTCTGATTCACCATGCTCCGTAAGTGATAAACATTAATCTGCTGGTGCTCAGAATTGTCTTTATGGTGTTCTAATGAAATCCTAGGATGATTCCTTAAAATTTCCAAAGCCTTCAAAGCTTTGGAGGGTCCACTATGTCTGTATCACAGTCTTGCATCATCTGCCGTTATGCCTGGGCTCCCCTGGATTCTGTTCTAATGAGGAAATCAAGGGGCTTGGAGTTCCAAGAGTTGAGGGTGACATCTGCTCATAGTTTAGGGCTTTGCTGGACCTGATAGGCCCATGAGGGTAGTGTGAATCCAACTTGTCCCCATGATCCCAACTGGAGCTGCTAGAAATGAGGTGGGGCTTACTGGCTAATATGGCCAATGCAGAGTAGTTGAGGTGAGGTATTGGTTCTGTCCACTCTCTGTCCTTTTGGTCTGATGTGGGCTCTGTATGGTGCGAGGAGCAAGTGAATTCTGTGCTCTGTGGAGCATGAGGACTGCAATTATTGAAGAAAAGGGGCAAGCAGGGCAAGAGGCTTCTTGGTGGACACACCCACACAAAAGTCAAGCCCAGTCCAACCCCAACGATGCATCTGTATTCTCATATGGAGACCATTTTGCCATAGAGGAGTTCAGTTACTGGGCTATAAAATGGATTTATCAGGCTAACAGGCACCACGAAGGCTCCTAGTACATTCTCTTCTCTTTTTCTTTTTTTCAGTGTCAGGTAGAGGTGCTGACCTACAGAAGGTCTTTTAAAGGTATTTACAGACCAGCCCCAGGACTTGCAAATGCCAGGTTTGCCAGCCTCACTGAACCTGCCACCAGCATGTCAATACAATAGGAATGTCTGACAGCCACAGGGTCGGACCAGAGAGATACAAAAGAGTAACAGAAGAAGGGAGGTATATTTGCCTCAGACTGAGTAAATCTCTGTTCCCAGGGTAAACTGGCAAGGGCTAGTCCAGAACCAGCAAGCTCTTTCCATAATCAATGAGAGCAATTAAGCATCTGGAGTTAAATGGCTTACAGAGTCAAGTGAACTGAGGCTAGTTAGAACACCTGGGACCAGTTAAAGAACCAGTTGAGACTGGTTATAAAAAGAGCTGCTCTGCAGTTTGTTAGTGCACAGGAAGCTGAGAGGACAGAGGGGATGCTACAGAGAGTCTGGGAGGAGCAAGCACCAGCAAAGTCTAGTAGGAAGATAAGGTGATGGAGAAGGTGGGGGGAAATAGCCCAGGGATTTTGTAGCTGTCTCACAGCAGGTGTTGGAGACTTTTACAGGCAACTGCTATTACAGGGCCCTGGGCTGGAACCCAGAGTAGAAAGTGGGCCCCGGTTCCCTCCAACACCCACTTCCATTCCACTCGGGGAAAAGAAAGAGGTTTCCCCAGCCCTGTTCCATTTGGGGGTCCACTGAGACTGTGGAGTTTGGTTCCCTCTATACCTTCAGCAGGCCAATGATGAGCAGAGCTCAACAAACAGCAAGCTGTTGCCCTAGGTGTGGTGCTTAAATTGAGGGCAGCCATGAGCCTCTGAGGCAAGCAATTCACCTGAAAGCTCAGGACCCACCAGAGCTGAGTGGGAGCTTTGTCACAAATGATAGGCAAGGTAACATCTCATTGTATGTTCTCCTTTCCTGATAGCCCGAGTCATTCTTTTCCCTGACAATTAATTCTTCAGATACTAGAGAGACAAAGTATGGGAGGTGATATCTTTTATCAGGCCAACTCCTTTCTGTGAGAGAGGCAAGCTCTCATGCGTACACAAAGCTTTTCTCTCTCACCAACAGAAGTTGGTCCAGTAAAAGATATTGCCTCATTTACCTTGACTGTCTGATATCCTGGGACCAACATGGCTACAAGGACACTGCATACATAGCTCTAGAGCAGAGGTGGAGAACCCTTTTTGGGTTGGGAGCTGCTGACTTACAGAGACATCAGTAGGGGCTGCACAGAAGTGAAAAGCAAAAAAACCCAAACAAACCCCAAGCCCCACATTCCCCTTGCACACCGGAGCCTGGGGGGCCCAGGCTAGTAGATTTTGTAGGTCCCCCTACACTCTGGGGTGGGGCCAAAATGAGGAGTTCAGCATGTGGGAGGGGGTTGTTGGGAAGCAGGCTGGGTGTGTGTGGTCTGCGCAGCAGGGAGGGTGCAGGAGCAGGCTGTGGGTGGGAGGTCTGGGTGGAAGGGAGGGTTCAGGAACAAAGTGGGGGGGGGGGGTCTGGGCAGGAAGAGGGTTGTAGGCTGGAACGCTATCCAGGCAAGCCAGCCCCTGGGTGGTATATTCCCCACTCCTGCTCTAGACACTGATATCTCCAGCTAGTAGAAATAAGAATATTTATGGGTGTGTTTGTGTACTGGAATTGGACAAACTTTTGGACAGAGCTTGCAAGCAAGCAAACCAATCTGTTCATCTTAACAGGTCTCCCACTGGGTTTGCAAACCTTTTGGGGGAACTTGGGCCTGAATTTCATGTGGCAGTTGTCTGGAGCCTCTCCGTTATGGTTGAGATTTGATTTGAGTTGCCAAGTCCGTTTGGACCCTTAGTTCATACTGGAGACCCATTGTTACGGGTTAGGGCAACCACACCTGTCGTGGCCCAGCCAGGGCACCCAGGCTCCCAGCTCCTTGGCCGTCACTCTCTCGAATGGAGACACCTGACCAGGGTGTCCCCAGACGGCCCACAGTTCCTGCAGTCACTGTGAGAGTTTCCCCAGCAAGGCAGAGACCTTATTCCTGTACTTTGTGTTCTCCGCAGAGGCCATAACAGCCCAGGGTTCTAAGTTTGGACGTGGATTTTTCTAAACAAGCACATCAATTGTTGAGGTGAGAGCATTGCAGATAAAACCTATTAAAACAATTAAATATCCAATAGGTATGCTAATAAGCTTAGCAGAGGTCACTTCCTCAGTCTCTATAAGGGCTTTGGTCCTGTTCGCAGAGGCTGAATTCCTGTGCAAAGGAGCCTACGCACAAGGTTTGTGCACCACTTAAATCCTCAAAATAGGGGTAAGTGGGACTTGTCAGAGGCCTTGTGCACAGGCGTGATGTCCACTGGTGAAATACTTTCTCAAAAGTGAACCACTGTGCAGGGGACCTTTGACTCCAAAGAGGATGAAGAGAGGCTGTTTTGAGTGGTGGCAGATGGCAGAACAAGGAGCAATGGTCTCAAGTTACAGTGGAGAGGTCTAGGTTGGATATTAGGAAAACTATTTCCCTAGGAGGGTGGGGAAGCACTGGGATGGGTTCCCTAGGGAGGGGGTGGAATCTCCATGCCTGGAGGTTTTTAAGTCCCCGCTTGACAAAGCCCTGGCTGGGATGATTGAGTTGGGGTTGGTCCTGCTTTGGGCAGAGGGTTGGACTAGATGACCTGCTGAGATCTCTTCCAGCCCTGGGATTCTATGATTCAACCAGACCACACAGCACTGTGGAAGCACTCGAAGGGTTGGGTGGGTTAACAAACCACAGAGGGTGTGGCTATTGCTTCTGCTGGATGCTTTATTTAATTCTAATTCATTTGTGGCATTTGGTTAGATTAGGACGGCTAATTAGTTGTCATAACCTGATCTGTGTTCATGCCCAGTTGCAGCAGGAGCAGCTGGAGTCAAAGACCAGACCAGCCTGGCAATTTTGCAGGTAGGTTTTCCCATTCACGCAGTGGTAGAAGTAGTTCTTGTTAGATGGGTCTGGGTAGAGGCCGCTGGCCTTGCTGGCACAGAAGCCGCTACCCCCGGAGCTGCTGGGGTTGCTGCCGGAACCGCTGCTGGGGTTGCTACCGGAACTACCGCTCCCGCTCCCGCTGCTGGGCGCTTCTGTGATTGGGGAAATAGGCTGAGCAGGGGCTGTGCAGCCTGAAATGAAAGAAGAGAATCACAAATCAAGCATGATCCTACCAGGAAACAGGCCACATGTGCACTTCATTCAGGAGGATTGATTTAGCTACCCTCCCATTTTCCTCCCCTCTTCCCCGCCCCCGCCACCACTTCAGTGATGGAGCTCCAAGAAACAACTTTCAGCGCTTGGATTCATAGTCACTGAAGTTTGCTTAGATTCAGATCTGGGCTTCTGATGGCTCTTTAATAAAGATGACACTGAACTATTACATTCCAATTTGGATCCGGTTTCCAAAAATTTAGGCCCATTCCTGCCTGATCTGCGGCAGCTCCTTCTTTTCCTCTGCTGGGTCTTCCCTATAGCGCTGTAAGCAGGACTCAATCTTCATTCTGCTACTCCAGAGCCTGTCTTACCATTAATAGATATTATCAATTGAAATGAACTGCAAACTCTCTCAGGCAGAGGAAAAGCCACAGAGCTAGGTCCCTTTGCCACTGAACAGCTGACTTTGCAGCTCACTCAAAGGCATTTTTGCAAGGGGAAAGGGAAAATAATGTTCTAAAATAAGGAGTTGCGGATAGTTACTTGCCTATATCTGATCTTAAGAGAGATGCTATTCAGGGCTAGGGATGCCAGATGGTTTAACAAATAATACAGACCCCACTCCCCCTCAAAAAAAAAAAAAAAAAAAAAAAACTACCAGGAAAAAATTCTGTTGAGGAAAAAAAAGAGGGGGGAGACCAAAGTTGTTAAGCAAAAAAAAAAAGGGGGGGGTGGCGGGGGGGGGGGGGCGGGGACGCAGCAGGGGAAAATTGGACCTGCCGGGATTCCATCCAAGGGAAACAGGAAATACTGGACATTTCACCTGTTTTTTTTTTACCGGACAGGGGACCCTAATAACAGACAGTCTGGGCGAAAACTGGACACCTGGTAACCCTATTATCAGGGCTGGCTTGAATCAAGCAGAAAGCAATAAACAGTTCACTACTAGCAAGCAGAGTCTCATCTCTGCTTGCAAACAGGATGTTCATTCTGTGAGCCTGTCGTGCTGAAGTTACTCACTAGTGCTCTGCAGGCCCAGGGCATTCTTCAAAGTGTTGATCAGGGGGAATTTGCCCTGGTTGCAGAAAGTGCCAGTGAAGTCATCCAGGTCCAGGGACCAAACCATAGCACCTCCAAAGTTATTCTTCATCAGCCATTGAGCCTGTGAAGTGCCAGGAAAGAAGCTCAAATCAGTGCACATGTGAATGCCGGCTGGGAGCTTCATCCAGCATTTGTGCATCAGAAGGTCTCACCATACCTTGATGTTGAAGCTCTTGATATTGTCATAACCAAGCCACTCGCTGCCCTGGTAGGCATAAGGGACAGACTGAGGGGCATCCCAAACCTGGGTGGCTCCGTTCTTCAGGAAAGTGCAGATCTAAGGCAAAGAGAAGAATTTTAATGAGCATCCTATCAAAAAGAACAAGTCCAACCTGTGACAATTTCTCTGGCTTGCTCATTAATCATGACCATCCGTATTGTCTCTAAGGAACTGCATTCCTTAATCAGCCCCGGTTAAATTAATTTAAATAACATCCAGAGATGATGTGGAAGAATTAGACACACCGCAGGGAAAAGAATTAGAGTAGGTCTCCTAATTGCTTTAGCTTGTGGACTCAGGAATGAATCGCTTCGTTTACCTTTTGTGTCAAACAAGGCATTTGTGATGTGCAAGGACGAGGGAGGATTTTATCCTGTTTCTGACACATTAAGCTGAAATTAGCTAATGTAATAGCATTTGTTTTTGAATCAGGCAGAATCAGTCACCAGAAATAATGCATTCTGTGATTCTGGATCCTTGTTTTGTTTCTCTTTGTCCATGAACAAACTATTATTTTGTTTAAGAATTAGCTAGTTGTAATTATTCAGTGGGCTTTGTTACAACTTGAGACCACTGGCTAACAGTTTGATGTGACAGGAGAGGAATCACGCAACGATTACCTGTTGTGTTCCCTCCCTCTGGGGCATTTGGTATTAGCCACTGTCGGCAGACAGGATACTGGGCTAAATGGACCTTTGGTCTGACCCATTATGGCCGTTCTTATGGCATGAGTATTTGATTTGTGTGGGATGAGTGAGCACCAATACCTCATAGTAAGCCCAGAACCCAGACTGTCTTGTGTATGGCCCAGCAGGGCCGGGGCCGGAGGTGGGCGCGCCGACGGCAGTGTTGGATGGGTTGCTCAGGATGAAGGTGTGTCCGTAGGTTGGGAATCCAACAATGAGCTTCTCAGCCGGAGCCCCGTTGTTCAACCAGTAATTCATGGCATAGTCCTAGAGGCAACAGATGAGCTAAAGTCTCGCCAAGGAGCTGCAAACTGCAAGGGTAAGTCTTACATTTGTTGGCACTTTTAAGGCTGATGTCATTACAGGCCTAAAGAACCTCGCCCCTAAGCTTTCAAGAGATACTTACAACATTGAAGTAGATATTGCTGCCAGTATCTGCCGGGCCTTGGTTCAGGGGGCTGTTCTCTCCAGTGTATCCTTCCCAGGAGCCATGGAAGTCATAGGTCATCACATGGAAGTAGTCCAGATACCTGGGAGGAGCATGACGTACATGGTTCCCTCTAATGTTGTCCATCATTGTGTGTAATATATTTTGTTATGGGCACAGTGGTAGGTACGGATATGCACCACCAATAGAAACACATGCTGTGGACTCCTGCCTGCTGTAGGCATTCTGTTCATCAGCTGGGTGGCATTTGAATCACTCCTGGGAGGCCGCCCAAGCTATCAGCTTACAAGGAACATGCATCTTACATGCATCTATCTCAAATTCTTTTAAAACCGCGGAATGGTTCATGCTCTTGTTAGTGCTGGCTCCACAGAGGTGACACTTGTCATGCTCCCATTTTCTGCATGCATGGTATTTCTGCTCCTCTTTGGGTCTTGTGCATCTCTATGGTGGGATTAGGGTTTAACTCATAGTTGCCAAGGAGTGCTTACCACTAAGTGCAGTTGTGTCCTAGGAGCATATCCTTCATTGGCTCAGTGCACCTACCAAAGCAGGGGAGACCTAATGAGTTGTCCTACTATTCGAAATCTGAATATCAGATCCTCAGGCTGTCTTCTGTTCTAGGATGCCAATTTATCCGCTGAAGTAGACCCGTCCCCCTAACACTACTTAGGCCAGATCTACACTAAAGGGGAAGGTCAAATTAAGATATGCAGCTCCAGCTATGTTAATTAAGCTGGAGTTGACATATCTTAATGTAAGCTTAGCCGCTGCCCCCACAGCAGGCGGCCGATGGGAGCAAATGCTCCTGTCAACTTCCCTTACTCCTTGCAGAAACAGGAGTACCAGCCGCTGATGAGGGCTCTCTCTGAGTTTGATTTAGTGGGTCTTTCCAAGACCTACTAAATCAAACTCCGGGAGAAGATCGATCATGGTGGCATTAATCTTCCGCCTAGTGAAGACATGGCCTTCATAACTACAGTTTAGTGTTGCTAACGACTAAAATAGAGGTCACGTTTTGACCTTCCTGCCCTTGCTTGGCAACTGCCATATGATGCATATTTGCCTTTGTTAGATGGGAAAAGAAAGTCAGCTTTTATGAAAAAGAAGACAACTCTGCCATCTGAAAGCCTGGTACTCACTGGCCAAGCTGAGGAATCTGGTAGCCTGACTCAATGTTAGAGAGCCCTGCAGCCACAGCGGCGGTGACCAGGAGCCTGGGTCTGTTAACCTGCTTGGCCTCCTGCTCGAAGGCCTCCAGCATTTCCTAGGAGACATCAAGGAAAAAGTTAGTTGTTACCTACCACCATGGCTGAGTCCTCATGGCCGTCATGAGGCCAGAGAAGTGCTCAAGCAGCCGTCAAGCCCCTTTCCGTCTCTAATGTATGTGCTTGAGATCCTCCTGACCAGTGCAACTGAAAGGAAGCCTGCCTCATATTGTGATCTTGGGGGATGGAATTAAAGACATTTGTCTGCCCTGGGAGACTTTTAATCTGTTAGTAGAGGAGCCTCGTTACAATCACGATGCTGAAATTGTGACTCTCAATATTTTCAGTGTTTAGGTTTGAGTCTAGTACTCTAAGGACCAGAGAGTCCACTGGTGGGAGCACCCGGGGGAGGTTCTGTCACCTGTATTGCAGAGGAGAGTGCTGCAGTGAGATTGTCTGAGTGCTCCCTTGTGAAGAGCAGGTATGTATCTTGTCCTAAATCAATTACTCTAATTCTGAATTAACACAGAATCTGATTTATCCTCTGAAGTAGACCCATCACGCTAATACTACTTCGGCCAGATCTACACTAAAGGGAATTTACTGAGATTTGGGGCCTTATCCTCAATTTCCTTCCATGTGAATTGCCTGTTGGGTGTCTCAACAGCCTATATCTTATTCCCACTTTACCTGAACCAGGACGGTGAAGAGGCCCTTGTCCTGGGCAGTGCTGCCTCTGGAGCCAGGGTATTCCCAGTCAAAGTCCAGCCCGTCAAATTCATACTGGCGCAGGAATGTGATGACGGAGCTGATGAAGGTCTGGCGGTTTTGAGGGGTGGAAACCATTGCAGTAAATCTAGGGAAGCAGAGGAGTAAAGGGTCCATGGATGTAGCTGCTGCTTGTTCCCATCTATCTCTGCAATACCGTGATGCAGCCACAGGAAGGGGATGGGTTGGACTTACGGTGCTGTTCCAAAATTCCAGCCTCCGATAGCCAGGAGGGTCTTGAGTTGTCCGTTCCTGCAAAAAGGGTGGAGGATTAAAAAAAGTTTCCCAACAGGTAAAAATATTTAAGCTTATTTCTAGTCGTGACGGACAGACCAACTTAAACAATTGGGGTGTGTCTAGACTACAGGGTTTAAAAAACTTCCCCTGCGTCTAGACTGCTGCCACGTTCTTTCTAAAGTAAATCGAAAGAATGTGGCAGTTTTCTCGACCATGGAAAACCTCATTTTACGAGGAAGAACGCCTTTTCTCAAAAGTGCTCTTTCAAAAAAAGGTGCTATTAATGCAAACTGTGCTTTTTTGAAAGAGAGCATCCAGACTGCCTGGGTGCTCTCTTTCGAAAAAGTGGCTTGCTTTTTCAAAAGTACTGATTGTAGTCTAGACGCTCTTTCGAAAGAGGCTTGCACTCTAGACGTAGCCTTGGTCTCTTGCTACTTTTAATAATGGTGACTTATTTGCCTTCTTTAGCTGCATTCTGTTACATGGTCTGATGACTAAACCAAGACTAGATTTAGGGACATCCTTAAATCCACAGTGGGAGTCAACATGTATTTTCATCCTTGCTATCTGCCTCTTTTCTTTGGATTCTCTCAAGCAATGCCTGAGCTGGAAATGTCATTGGTCTGCACTTGATCAAGCTGCTCTCTCTGTCAAGATAGAGAGAGATTTATTGCCTAGACATGGATCATTTTGGAAGAGGAAGGTTGCTACATGAACTTTGTTGGGCATAGAATCATAGAACACGAGAACTAGAAGGAACCTCAAGAGGTCATTGAGTCCAGTCCCCTGCCTTCCTGGCAGGACCAAGCACTATCTAGACAATCCCTGATAGACATCTATCTAACCTGCTTTTAAATATCTCCAGAGATGGAGATTCCACAACCTACTTAGGCAATTTATTCCGGTTTTTATCCACCTTGACAGTTAGGAAGATTTTTCTAGTGTCCAACCTAAACGTCCCTTGCTGCAGTTTAAGCCCATTGCTTCTTGTCTTATCAACAGAGGCCAAGGAGGACAATTTTTTCCCCTCTTCCTTGTGACACCCATTTAGATACTTCAAAACCACTATCATGTCCCCTCTCAGTCTTCTTCTTTCCAAAGTAAACAAGCCCAGTTCTTTCAGTCTTCCCCCTCATAGCTCATTTTCTTTAGCCCTTTAATCATTCTTGTTGCTCTTCTCTGGACATTTCCAATTTCTCCACATCTTTCTTGAAATGTGGTACGTAGAACTGGACACAATACTCTAACTGAAACCTAATCAGCTCAGAGCAGAGCAGAAGAACGACTTCTAGTGTCTTGCTCACAATACTCCTGTTAATGCATCCCAGAATCATGTTTGCTTTTTTTGCAACAGTGTCACACTGTTGACTCATATTTAGCTTGTGGTCCACTATGACCCTAGATCCCTTTCTGCAGTACTCCTTCCTAGACAATTGCTTCCCATTCTGTGTGTGTGAAACTGATTGTTCCTTCCTAAGTGGAGCACTTTGCATTTGTCCTTATTAAACTTCATCCTAGTTACTTCCGACCATTTCTTGAGTTGTCCAGATCATTTTGAATCTGGGACTAGGTTTTATTACCATCCACAGCAGTGATGGACAAGAGATACCCCTTTATTCTAGATACCTACTGGTTTTTCAAGCCATTGAAGGATTTGTAGAGTGTCACATCATTCCATTCAATCGTGGTGATCTCATTGTTGGACATTCCAGCGAAAGCATAGATCAAGTGAGTACACAGGCATGGGTCAATGTTGTCAGGTTTGAATTTCCCAAGGCCTGGTCTATATTGGCCCCAGTTGGTGAAATAACATGTCAGTAGATAGGCAGAGCCTACAGAGAAGAGAGGGAGATATTAAGAGTAGAATAAAACAATCGGCGAAACCCCAAAATTATAAAAATTGCAGTGGGTTCTCCTTCACTACACTAGATAGGAGGTACCAGTTGAGTCTTAGCATGATTTTCCATGATCGTTTTATGTTGTATTCACAGACAATGCAGCTGAGGTAGGTTGTATTAAGAATTTAGTAAATAAAGTCAATCTAAATTTATTGATGGAATATTTCCTTGCAATCTAGCCAACTACAAAAGCAGATTCTCCTCTCTTGGTGTTCACATCTCCACATCAGCTGCTAGAAGTGGGCCTCATCCTCCCTGACTGAATTGACCTCGTTATCTCTAGCCTTACTCTTGATTGGAACTCTTCTCTTATGCCTGTATATTTATACCTGCCTATGGAATTTCCACTACATGCATCTGACGAAGTGGGTCTTTGCCCATGAAAGCTTATGCTCCAATAAATCTGTTAGTCTATAAGGTGCCACAGGACTTCTTGTTGTTCTTGCAGATTCAGACTAACACGGCTACCCCTCTGATACTTGCAGTCTAAGAAGTCACTAATCTAGGGTGCTCAAGTTTACACAAGTATCAGTTCACAGAGAAAAACATTTTGATTTAATCTTTCTTCCACTTTTCTTTCATTAAATCTTTTGTGCGAGGAACTGTCGGTCATGATGTGGGATTTGAGCTGATTGACCTTGTTTCTGTGAGGCTGCTGCTGAGTTGCTTAACAAAAAGCCAACTTTCTTTCTTTGTTTTTATTTAAATGAAGGAATCCTCCTCTTGTTGTACAATGTACCAAGCCACATTAATTCCTGATGTTGCACTACTCAAGCTCACAGAGATTCGGGGAAGCCCCCTTAGTTTGTCAGTGGCACCTGTTCCTTTTATACCTTTTTTTAATCTACAAAGAAAGCTACTCAAAACTCTAGTGTCTTTTTCAAAGTTGACTACCAGCTAGGGAAGTTAAATTGCGGATAATCAGCTAATTGAGTAGTCAATGGAATTTCCATCGACTACTCTATTAGTCAATGGGGGAGGGGGACTTGCTAATCCCACAGCAGCTCTGCACTTTAAATATAGTAAGACCCAGGCTGCAGCCTAGTTCCTATTACATTTAAAGTGCAGTTCCGCAGCGGGGTTAGCTTCCAGGGTCGGTGCGAGCTGGAACTAAGCAGTCCTGGCTCGCCCCGGTTCTAGGACTCAAAGTGGCCTTGTCTCCTCTGCCCTCTTTCCCCCCACACCACAGAGACAGTGCTGGGGGGAACTGACATTTAAGCTGGTTCTCCCCAGCATTGGGTCCTGCTCCCTCCCCCCCCCCCTTTGCTGCCTTTGACACAGAGGCAGTGAGGAGAGTGGGAAAGCAAGTAGTCGACTTGACTACTCGATAAGCATAGGCTTGTCAGATAGTCAACAAGTCGACTACTCCCTTACATCCCTACTACCAACCCAATTCTAGTATGATGCTTTAATAAGTTAAACACATTAACTTAGATAGAAAGAGTATACAACTGATTGTAAGCTACTTCCCCCCCCCCCCCCCCCCTTTCCTTGACTCTCTCCACCTAAAAGAGTTAACTAAAAGAATACAAAGTATATTAAACTATCCTCCTTTTCCAAAGGGGAAACAAAAATCAAAACATGTTTTCAGAATTAAAAAAAGCTCATACCAATCTGTGCATTCAGCAGGAGTGCCAAACCTTTAAAGAAAAAGAGAATAATTACAACACTAAACCTGGGACTGTGCAACTATTAGATGAGTATCACTGCAGCACCTAAAATATCTCCTGTGCCCCATTACTGTGCATTTGAGAATATTGGAGTAGTAAAGGAAAGAACTCTTTTTGGTTCACTGACAACTTTTGAGTCTTTGTATCTCTGAAGTAAATTTTGCATTTTACAGTTCAATAGCTGTTTAAACAACACTAGGAATAGCTCTTAACTCAATAGGAGTGTGTGTGTGTGTACGTACAATGGGAATATATATGTATTTTCCGTGTTTTTTATATGCATTCTCAGTGTTGTTTAAACAGCTGCTGAATTGTAAAACACATATATATAAAAAAATTGACATAAGAATTATTTCAGGGCCCACATCCTCTGAATTAGTTTGTTCCCGGTGACAGGAATCTCTCTTGATTTGCTGAAATTAACAAATACTACAGATATTTGATCAGAATCAGTTTTAGAATTACTCTGGCTGCAAAAACCAGATATCCTCTACAGAATCAAAAGGAAAGGATGAGGAAAAATGTCACTTATTGCCTATACTAGATGATCAAGAAGTGTGTTTATTTTGGCTTTCTAATATTTGCTTTCTAAGAGCAAGTGTTTAATAAAAACACATAACTCGTATTATGGATTATTATAAAGAATCATGGCTATTAATACTTTGTTCTTATGGAGCACTTATTGTCCATACAGCTCCAAGTGCTTTACAAAGGTGGCCGGTATCATGATTGCCAGTTTACATATGGGGAAACGGAGGCACCTACCGGGAAAGTGACTTGTTCTAGGTCACTCAGCAGGCCATAGCAGGGCTGTGAATAGAACCCAGGTCTTCTGAATGCCTTGCTGGTGCTCTATTCACTAGGAAACACTGCCTCCCCCTTTGTCCCTTGCAAAAGATAATTTTCTTTCCAGTTATACATGTGGGAAAACGTCTTGCAATGTTTTTATTTAACTTTTATATTTCCAAACACCCATTTTCCTTTAACTACTCTCTTTGTAAAGTCTTTTAAAACATCACTCTATCTCTCTTTTTACATTTTGGCCTTGCTCAGAAGTTTTGCCGCACTTGTGTTTAAATTCATGGAGCAGGGCTACTTATCACTGCTTGGTCTTGGACCTCTGGGCCATACATCAAATCCTGTTAGTTTCCCTCCCCAGGTCAGGTAGGCCTTAGGGTTGGTTATATAAAGCAAAGCCCTTAACATCAGGACATCCTGTCACCCTAACCAGGTATCAAAAGGTTCAGGATAGAACTGGTCTAGGCTGTGACATCATGTCTGGTGACATCATATCCAGAACATTGTCCTTGCCTGTGACATCAAAACGAGGCAGGACTTCTGGTCAAGGTGCTTCCAAGGACATTGCAATCATTATCTCTTCCATCCATCTCCTTGACATTTAGGAGTAGGTCAATATCTCAATCCCATAACTGATCATGCATGCATCAGTATTACATAAATCATTTCACAGGAACTCAGTTGGCTAGGCCCTGAATGTTGCCCCATTTCACCCCTTTCATGTTGCAGGAAAGACACCTGAGCTTCTTCCAAAGCCCTCTCAAATAGTTGTCCTCCACATCTCAACAGGCAGTGTTGTTAAAGCCATGTTGGTGAGAGAGACTAGCTTTCAAGCTTATGCAGAGCTCTTCCTCAGGTCTGGGAAAGGAAAGTTTGTCTTTCTCACCAACAGCAGCTCATCTGAGAAAAAATATTACCTCACCCACCCTTTACGTCTCAGGTCATTTTGGGTAGGTTTACACTTTGATCCAGGAGTGTTAATCCCATCTGTACATGCCCCTGTGAGGCCAGGTCTACACTAAAAGGGGATGTCAAAACAAGATACGCAATTTCAACTACATTAATTATGTAGCTGGAGTTTTGCCTTTCCCTGACCTTCCCACAATGGGAGGCCAAAGGGGGCAAATGCTTACATCAGCTTCCCTTACTCCTTGCACAAGCAGGAGTATTGGATGCTGACGGGGGCACCCTCTGAGTTTGATTTAGCGAGTCTTAACCATACTCGATAAATGGAACTCCGGAAGATCAATCGCAGCTGCGGTGACCTTCCATTTAATATAGACATGGCCTAAGAGAAGTTACAGAGTTGAACTTACCGGTAAGAAGCATCAACTTGGCCATCTTTCCTCGTACTGATACAGTATTGCCTCTCTCTGGCTTTTATATCATGCTTTCCCTCTGGGCTGTGCTATCCCTCTATCACCAAAACCATGGGAAGATTGTGGCATTTGATGATTAGCGGCATGTAACACATCGGAAAATAGGAACCAATATCTATGGTACAATGGACCCATTGGAGAATCTGAGTCTAAGAAAACAGTGTTATCAGTCTTCATATTTTACAGAGCAGCTGGACCCCTGGTAGAAATAGATTACAGTGTTACACATCTTGGGAGTGCTTGTTCTACTGATCAATTTTAGATTATATAATAGATTACACAGTACTAAATAGTTACTGCACACACACACACTGTACTAGTAGATATTGTGTTACATAATCTGCTTATACAAGGCTTTTCTACTCTTGGTTCTAGTTTAGCTGGAATCAAGGACACCCATGTAGGATTTCTGTAATTTAGTTAACCAGCTCACCTGAACCATTTTTGACAAGGGGAGGCACTTAGGGTCTGGTTCCGCTCTCACTTACATCTGTCTAAGACAAGAGCTATGCTCTGAGCTGGGTGACATCTTGTTGTGGATTGAATTAAAACCTCATTCAAACTGACGTATGAATGCACCATTCATTTAAAGCCGTTGTAACAAACCCATGGGGGTGGGCACACCTAAAGCAAGGCCCAGAAGCTAGCTCCATGTGGGCAAGGGGTTGTCATTTGAGACATGTGGCACACAGACACTGAGAACAGACAAGGAGAGAGAGAGAGAGAGAGAGAAGGTGGGTGAGGTAATATTGTTCATTGAACCAGCTGGTGTTGGTGAGGGAGACAGCAAGCGTTCTGGAACAATGTTTATAGTGAGGGGCAGAGAGACATTCAGTCAAACTGTAAGCCCTGTATATAATGGAAACCTAAGGGAGACAGGGCTGTTTCTCAGGTCTGGGAAGCGTATTCTGAGCATCACAGCTAAATGAAAGGCTCAGTGTCAGGCGGACCAGGCTGTTTAGCATACCCGTACTCAAGGGACCATTCAAGACAGAGTGGCCTGTTAGCATCTCTGCAGTTATAGGACAACAGGAAGGGGCTAGTGGGTCACAGACTGTTGTACTAAGCTGTAAAATGTTTATTGTCTGGTGTCTCTGTTCAGTCCACGATTCTACAGTTCTCAGACCTGAGGAAAACCTCCTTGTGGCTCGAAAGCTTGTTTCCTTCACCAGCAGAAGTTGGTTCAGTAAAAAATATTACCTCACCCACCACGTCTGTGTACTATCCTGGGGCCAACATGTCTACAACAACACGGCACAGAAGAACAGAGGGAGTCAGAGGCAAAAAGCAAGAAAGCCAAGCAGTAGCTTGACAGCACAGTGGGTAATAAACCTGTAGCCGACCTGACTGAGGTGGAGGGTCCCCGCTGGTTCCCTCTGGGTGCCACACGCCCCTGACTGGGGCAGGCAGAAGGGGAGGGGGGGGAATCTCCTGTGTTTCCCTGCCCCACTGGATTGTGCACGAAGTCTCCTCCCCCTCGTGATGTCTAGAAGGAACCACCCCTTCTAGCTGAGTCCCACCCCTACTGCCTAAGGCCCTGCCCCTTTCGGGACCAGACTACAACCACTATTAACATCGGTGAAGTGGGCCTCCTGCAGAAATTATTGCCCACCCCTGCACTTGCACCTAACCATTTATTCTCCATTTTGTATTTGTCCTTTTCATTTCTCCTTTCTAAGGGCAGGACTTTGCATTTGTCTTTACTGAATTTCATTTGGCTTATTTCAGACCAACTTTCCAACTTGCCAAAGTTGTTTTGAATTCTAATTCTGTCCTCCAAATTGCTTGCAGCCCTGTCCCAGCTTTCATTCACAAATTTTAAAATAACATTTTCCATTCCATTATCCATTCCATTTCTGAAAATATAGAATAATACAGGACCCAGGACTGACCCCTGCAGGATCCCAGTAGGTACATTCCCCAAGTCTGATAGTGATGGCTTGATGACTACCCTGTAATACTGTCTTTCGACACGTTTTGCACCCACTTAATAGCGGTGTCATCTAGACCACATTCCCTAGTTTGCTATGAGTGCCGTTTGCAGTGAACAGGTGTATTCCTATTTTGCTCCAAGGTCTGTGGGGATGCTGTGTATTTTAATTGACCCTTTTTGCTGCTTGGCCTGCATTTCCCCAGATGTATCACAACTTGTCCCCAGGTGTTAGGTATCCTTCATGTTTGACTGGCACCTGATATTGCTGGCTTCCCAGCTACCGGCTCTGGATTCCTAAAAGAGTTTCAGTTCTCAAAAATCTGGGCATTATGATGTTATCTTGGATGCTCAGCTCCCTAACTCTAGCATAGCTCTGGGTGGCAGGTGGTGCTTCCACCCTGGCATCTGGCCATGCGGACAGATCAATAGACATGAGCACTTCCAAGTCTTGTAAAGTTTGTTTGCCTTGAAATGGACACCTGCTTTGTTTAGTCCATGCTTTCTGCACCTTTCTGTGATTTCTGCATTGCTCTCAGACAGAGAATCTCATCTTCTTGTTTGGTTGCCATATTTTCTTGTTACAGGGTGGCTCTGTAAAAACCACCTTTCTGTTGGTTTGCAATACTACAATTTATGTGCATTTTCAGTAGCATGGGGGACGGCACTATAAGGCCACTAAAATGGATTTTTGAAAATGGTGGTTTAGGGTCACTTTCTACCTAAATAGTTTCCCATCCTTGAATACACTGGTCAAACTCTGGACATGAGAGCAGTATTGCAACATATTCCTTTTTGGTTTGGGCATAACTCTGTTCAGTTCGTGATACTGACCTTGACACAAGACTGACAGCTGTCTCTTTTATATGAGTCTCACTGACCTCACATTATATGTTTGCCTCTTTGTTCACCACTGGGGTGATTTCAGAGCGCTATAACTGGTCACCATCTCCTTGTGATGATTGCATCATGGTGCAGTAATCTTGCCCCTGTAGTCTCTCTGCCCAATAGCCACCAACGTCCAAGCTCAGATGCTGGAACGTGAAACACAAACTATACTAGTGAAAATAGTGGTGGAAACACACAACAGAAGCAGTCTAAACCTTGTACCATGTACCATGTTTTGTAATAAATGAAGTGACGGAGAATTTTCACCAGGTCACCTAGACTTTGTTTGAGAATCTGGGGGGGCAGGGCACAAAAAAGGAATTTTCAAACCATCCCATGTCACACGCTAATTCCAAACTCACTTCAATGCCCGTTCATAAGAGGAAGGCGGTCCTTTCAAATGATTTTTATGTAATAGAGGTGAGAGAGTAGAGCCTTCTGGGAATTTTTTTTCAACATGCTTCTGAGATGGTGCGATAACAAAAGTGATTTAAAAACACAAATTGGGAAAATACCGGTCACCTTAGCATATAAGGTCTGTTTCTTTATGTAAGTCCTCTGTTCCACCTGCCCTTGCTCCTGAGATTACGCAGAAAATGGTGGGAAGGTAAATGCAGAGAAATGTAAAGCTCAGTCAACATTGCAATGGCTTTGTTCTATGAAGGAGTGATATGGAGTTTTGTTTTTCAGGCTTGAAAAGGTCAGAATTAAAAGCCAACGTATACATTTGAAGGTGATGTTGAAATGGGCATGTTTCATCTCTGCAGTACAGAAACGTATTGTAGGGAGATGTGAATTTTGCTTGATTTATTAGATGCTTAGATGGGCTGGATTCTTGTTGGCTCTAAGGCTACTTGACACCACACTGTATAAAGGGGCCTTACGGTGAGTAGAAAGAACATATGTATTAACTACCCTCCTGCTAGGCTAGACTGTGGCTAAATGCATCTCCTTTTATGTTCCTGTGCTCGGGGACAGGAGTCTCATATGTTGCCATGTTGATTGCAATGACTTTCTCTTTGTTTGAACCCCTCTGGTTTCATGGACCTGCAGGAGCTCTCTCTTTTCCAATACCACATTCAGTGAGGAAGCATAAAACGAGTCACAACAGTGCAACTTTCAAGCTTTATTCTTTTTCCCATATGTGCTATTTTTCTCATCAAGCACTTTCTTAACAGTTCCCTGAGTTCCTAGACATACGCATACTGTCTCACCACAACATCCCTATTGGGAAGCTATCGGCATGCCTTTTTCTGATATTTGAGATAGCAACATTAAGCACAAATACCATAATAGAATCTTAAATGCACATGCATAGTACATTCTCTGAAACTCTAACTCATCATGTATATAACTTAATACAAACTCCCCTTTCCCCTTTACTCTCAGCTTGGGAGCTAAAGGTATGTCTACATTAGCCTCCTTAGTTCGAACTAGGGGGCTAGTGTAGACATACCCTAAGGTATTGCACAAAGTCCTGTGTATGCTTGAAGGCAGTTTGCTGTAAGAGTTGGGGTGTGTCTCGGGGTGACACCATGTATTTGGGTTGTTCTGGCGCAGTGGTGGTTTAAGAGTCTTCTTGTCCGTTTCCTCCTTTCAGCTGCTAGGGAGAGAAAAGAGGAGAAGGAAAGTGAGGCGCCGACTCCCTACGCTGCACGGCAACATCCGTTGAGAATTATTGCACACTGCCCCTCTTTGAAATTAGCCCCGCTCCCTGACTTCCGCGCCTACCCGCGGCAGTGAGCAGGAGTCCTGGCAGCGGCAGAAGTGGTGGCCAGCTGGGTGCAGGCTTCGCTCGGCGTGGACGCGGTTGAGAGTGCGTGCAGGTCAGGGTGACGGGAGGGCGACAGGACCAACCCCCAGTTCACTAAAAGGGGCTTGTTTCTAGAGCTAGCTTTAAAGTGCTGCCTAGTCCTGCCTTTTGTTTTAGCTTCCTCGCGGGGGAGGAAGGCTGGGCAAGTGAAGACGCAAACCCTAGTTAGAGGGAGCTCACTTTGGGCCCATGCAGAGAGGGCAAAAAGGAGAGAGACCCAAAGCCCGTTTACGGGGGGGTCAGCCTTACTTCCGCCAAATCTTACTCCCTTTGAAGAAGGGGAAAGAAATGGCAAAGGGGAAAATGTCTGGAAATGAACCGGTGAGGAGGTCTCCCCTTCTCAAGAAAGCCTTCCTCCCTCTCTTAGGCCCTTCCCGACGGACAAATCCACCCCACCAAGAAAAGGACAACTTTGTGACCCTACCCTTTTCCAAGACACACGCGCCTTACTCCTTACACAGTCCCGTTAGTAGGGTTAGGGGCACCCCTGTGCAAGAACCAACACTGCGACTCGTGCGCCGATGCTGCCGGACACCTGCCAACACCTGTCACGAAGGACAGTTCTCAAGCATGTCAAACACAGTCCGAAACAGAGCCCGTGTCTAGCAGCAAAGAGACAAAAGGGCTGTAACGGGGACACCGAGGACAGCCCCTTCTCACTCAATACACCTACAGCCAGCAACGTGATTGGTGTGCAGAAGAAAAGCAAGGGTCAAAGCTGAGGTTGGCGGGGCAGTGTCACGTAGGAAGGGCACGAGGAAAGGAGGAGGCGGGACATGGAAGGGAGAAGCTGAAAGGCGCCCCCCTGCCTGACCTGCTCATTTCCAGACCTGGGAACATTGGGATCGCTGCCGGTGGGTCTTTCTTGGCTTTTTTGGAAAAAGGGTCGAATTGATCACGGCCTCCACCAGCCCCTTACAGCCGCCCCTTCGCCACACCGTGTTCCGGGAGACCCCGGCTTCATTCAGAGAGGTCCCTAACACCACGGGACGAGAAATTCCAAAAAAGCCAAGGAGAAATCCTGCTGGGGGCAGTTTACTAGGGCTAAGGAAAGGAGAGGCTCTCAACCCTTCTTAAAGGGGGAGTCCCTTAGCCCCAAAAGGTCCCACTAGTTGAAGAGGGAGAGGGAGAAGCCATTTTCCCTTGCTAAGTTTGCCTGGCCGTGCAAAGTTCCCCTGGGAGAAAGAAGCGTGGCAAAGGAGAACCAAACCCTCCGTACAGGGTGGCCCTTAAGCCGGACAACAATGACAGGTCAGAGGAGAAAAGTGTGCAATGGGAGAGACCGCCACTGCCCTCTGTACAGGGGGCGGTCTCTGTGTCCGGCATGTGCCAGCCTCCATAGACCGGCTAAAAAGGGGAGACCTGAACCCCTGCTTAAAGGGAGAGGTCAGTGGCACCTGGCAGCTTCAAGCCTAGGAGACCGCCGCCCTTCTTAAAGGGGGGGGTCCTTCAGCCACAGCCATGGAAAGGCCTCCCTAGTTGAAGAGGGGAAAGACCTTGCCCTCTGCTTACAGGGCAGCTGTTTGGCCTGGCACGTCAAAGCGACCTGTGGCTAACGCAGCGTGGCAAAGTGACCCAAACCCTCCTTACAGGGTGGTCGTGAAGCTTTTAGGTGGCAGCGGAGGAAAAAAGCCCAGACCTCCATGCCCTCAGGAGAGGGTGGTCTTTTTGCCAAGCAAGTCCAGGCGGGACAAGACGAGGCGAAAAAGGGACACCTGCACCCCAGTTACAGGCACAGGTCACGTCCCAGATCTATTTGAAAGGCTAGCTCCTAAAGAGCCGAAACCTACAGAGCGACCGCTCCCCTTCTTAAAGGGGGGTCACTCAGCTCTAGCTTCCTCATGAAGCAGTTTTGCTCTAAGGGGTGGACCTTCATCCCTGTTTACAGGGAGGTCCCTGGACCTGCCGCCTCAAAGGGGAAGGAAGTTGAAGTGGAAGGCCAGCGTCCCCGATACAGGGAGAGCCATGCGTGTCACGTGGGCTTCCTTTTCCCGTGGCTTCTGCTTCCTCTCTCTTTTCCCGCTCTTTCTTCAGCGCTGCTGTCTTCTTGTCCGTTTCCTCCTTTCAGCTGCTAGGGAGAGAAAAGAGGAGAAGGAAAGTGAGGCGCCGACTCCCTACGCTGCACGGCAACATCCGTTCAGAGTCAGTGCACGAGGCCCCTCTTTGAAATGATCCCCGCAGCCCGACTTCCGCGCCTACCTGCGGCAGTGAGCAGGAGTCCTGGCAGCGGCAGAAGTGGTGGCCAGCTGGGTGCAGGCTTCGCTCGGCGTGGACGCGGTTGAGAGTGCGTGCTGGTCAGGGTGACGGGAGGGCGACAGGACCAACCCCCAGTTCACTAAAAGGGGCTTGTTTCTAGAGCTAGCTTTAAAGTGCTGCCTAGTCCTGCCTTTTGTTTTAGCTTCCTCGTGGGGGAGGAAGGCTGGGCAAGTGAAGACGCAAACCCTAGTTAGAGGGAGCTCACTTTGGGCCCAGGTAGAGAGGGCAAAAAGGAGAGAGACCCAAAGCCCGTTTACGGGGGGGTCAGCCTTACTTCCGCCAAATCTTACTCCCTTTGAAGAAGGGGAAAGAAATGGCAAAGGGGAAAATGTCTGGAAATGAACCGGTGAGGAGGTCTCCCCTTCTCAAGAAAGCCTTCCTCCCTCTCTTAGGCCCTTCCCGACGGACCAATCCACCCCACCAAGAAAAGGACAACTTTGTGACCCTACCCTTTTCCAAGACACACGCGCCTTACTCCTTACACAGTCCCGTTAGTAGGGTTAGGGGCACCCCTGTGCAAGAACCAACACTGCGACTCGTGCGCCGATGCCGCCGGACGGCCAACACCTGTCACGAAGGACAGTTCTCAAGCATGTCAAACACAGTCCGAAACAGAGCCCGTGTCTACCAGCACAGAGACAAAAGGGCTGTAACGGGGACACCGAGGACAGCCCTTTCTCACTCAATACACCTACAGACAGCAACGTGATTGGTGTGCAGAAGAAAAGCAAGGGTCAAAGCTGAGGTTGGCGGGGCAGTGTCACGTAGGAAGGGCACGAGGAAAGGAGGAGGCGGGACATGGAAGGGAGAAGCTGAAAGGCGCCCCCCTGCCTCACCTGCTCATTTCCAGACCTGGGAACATTGGGATCACTGCCGGTGGGTCTTTCTTGGCTTTTTTGGAAAAAGGGTCGAATTGATCACGGCCTCCACCAGCCCCTTACAGCCGTCCCTTCGCCACACCGTGTTCCGGGAGACCCCGGCTTCATTCAGAGAGGTCCCTAACATCACGGGACGAGAAATTCCAAAAAAGCCAAGGAGAAATCCTGCTGGGGGCAGTTTACTAGGGCTAAGGAAAGGAGAGGCTCTCAACCCTTCTTAAAGGGGGAGTCCCTTAGCCCCAAAAGGTCCCACTAGTTGAAGAGGGAGAGGGAGAAGCCATTTTCCCTTGCTAAGTTTGCCTGGCCATGCAAAGCTCCCCTGGGAGAAAGAAGCGTGGCAAAGGAGAACCAAACCCTCCGTACAGGGTGGCCCTTAAGCAACAATGACGGGTCAGAGGAGAAAAGTGTGCAATGGGAGAGACCGCCACTGCCCTCTGTAGAGGGGGCGGTCTCTGTGTCCGGCATGTGCCAGCCTCCCTAGACAGGCTAAAAAGGGGAGACCTGAACCCCTGCTTAAAGGGAGAGGTCAGTGGCACCTGGCAGCTTCAAGCCTAGGAGACCGCCGCCCTTCTTAAAGGGGGGGGTCCTTCAGCCACAGCCATGGAAAGGCCTCCCTAGTTGAAGAGGGGAAAGACCTTGCCCTCTGCTTACAGGGCAGCTGTTTGGCCTGCCACGTCAAAGCGACCTGTGGCTAACGCAGCGTGGCAAAGTGACCCAAACCCTCCTTACAGGGTGGTCGTGAAGCTTTTAGGTGGCAGCGGAGGAAAAAAGCCCAGACCTCCATGCCCTCAGGAGAGGGTGGTCTTTTTGCCAAGCAAGTCCAGGCGGGACAAGACGAGGCGAGGCGAAAAAGGGACACCTGCACCCCAGTTACAGGCACAGGTCACCGTCCCAGATGTATTTGAAAGGCTAGCTCCTAAAGAGCCGAAACCTACAGAGCGACCGCTCCCCTTCTTAAAGGGGGGTCACTCAGCTCTAGCTTCCTCATGAAGCAGTTTTGCTCTAAGGGGTGGACCTTCATCCCTGTTTACAGGGAGGTCCCTGGACCTGCCGCCTCAAAGGGGAAGGAAGTTGAAGTGGAAGGCCAGCGTCCCCGATACAGGGAGAGCCATGCGTGTCACGTGGGCGTCCTTTTCCCGTGGCTTCTGCTTCCTCTCTCTTTTCCCGCTCTTTCTTCAGCGCTGCTGTCTTCTTGTCCGTTTCCTCCTTTCAGCTGCTAGGGAACAAAAGAGAAGAAGGAAAGTGAGGCGCCGACTCCCTACGCTGCACGGCAACATCCGTTCAGAGTCAGTGCACGAGGCCCCTCTTTGAAATGATCCCGGCAGCCCGACTTCCGCGCCTACCTGCGGCAGTGAGCAGGAGTCCTGGCAGCGGCAGAAGTGGTGGCCAGCTGGCTGCAGGCTTCGCTCGTCGTGGACGCGGTTGAGAGTGCGTGCAGGTCAGGGTGACGGGAGGGCGACAGGACCAACCCCCAGTTCACTAAAAGGGGCTTGTTTCTAGAGCTAGCTTTAAAGTACTGCCTAGTCCTGCCTTTTGTTTTAGCTTCCTCGCGGGGGAGGAAGGCTGGGCAAGTGAAGACGCAAACCCTAGTTAGAGGGAGCTCACTTTGGGCCCAGGCAGAGAGGGCAAAAAGGAGAGAGACCCAAAGCCCGTTTACGGGGGGGTCAGCCTTACTTCCGCCAAATCTTACTCCCTTTGAAGAAGGGGAAAGAAATGGCAAAGGGGAAAATGTCTGGAAATGAACCGGTGAGGAGGTCTCCCCTTCTCAAGAAAGCCTTCCTCCTTCTCTTAGGCCCTTCCCGACGGACCAATCCACCCCACCAAGAAAAGGACAACTTTGTGACCCTACCCTTTTCCAAGACACACGCGCCTTACTCCTTACACAGTCCCGTTAGTAGGGTTAGGGGCACCCCTGTGCAAGAACCAACACTGCGACTCGTGCGCCGATGCCGCCGGACGGCCAACACCTGTCACGAAGGACAGTTCTCAAGCATGTCAAACACAGTCCGAAACAGAGCCCGTGTCTACCAGCACAGAGACAAAAGGGCTGTAACGGGGACACCGAGGACAGCCCCTTCTCACTCAATACACCTACAGCCAGCAACGTGATTGGTGTGCAGAAGAAAAGCAAGGGTCAAAGCTGAGGTTGGCGGGGCAGTGTCACGTAGGAAGGGCACGAGGAAAGGAGGAGGCGGGACATGGAAGGGAGAAGCTGAAAGGCGCCCCCCTGCCTGACCTGCTCATTTCCAGACCTGGGAACATTGGGATCGCTGCCGGTGGGTCTTATTGGCTTTTTTGGAAAAAGGGTCGAATTGATCACGGCCTCCACCAGCCCCTTACAGCCGCCCCTTCGCCACACCGTGTTCCGGGAGACCCCGGCTTCATTCAGAGAGGTCCCTAACACTACGGGACGAGAAATTCCAAAAAAGCCAAGGAGAAATCCTGCTGGGGGCAGTTTACTAGGGCTAAGGAAAGGAGAGGCTCTCAACCCTTCTTAAAGGGGGAGTCCCTTAGCCCCAAAAGGTCCCACTAGTTGAAGAGGGAGAGGGAGAAGCCATTTTCCCTTGCTATGTTTGCCTGGCCATGCAAAGCTCCCCTGGGAGAAAGAAGCGTGGCAAAGGAGAACCAAACCCTCCGTACAGGGTGGCCCTTAAGCCGGACAACAATGACGGGTCAGAGGAGAAAAGTGTGCAATGGGAGAGACCGCCACTGCCCTCTGTAGAGGGGGCGGTCTCTGTGTCCGGCATGTGCCAGCCTCCATAGACAGGCTAAAAAGGGGAGACCTGAACCCCTGCTTAAAGGGAGAGGTCAGTGGCACCTGGCAGCTTCAAGCCTAGGAGACCGCCGCCCTTCTTAAAGGGGGGGGGTCCTTCAGCCACAGCCATGGAAAGGCCTCCCTAGTTGAAGAGGGGAAAGACCTTGCCCTCTGCTTACAGGGCAGCTGTTTGGCCTGGCACGTCAAAGTGACCTGTGGCTAACGCAGCGTGGCAAAGTGACCCAAACCCTCCTTACAGGGTGGTCGTGAAGCTTTTAGGTGGCAGCGGAGGAAAAAAGCCCAGACCTCCATGCCCTCAGGAGAGGGTGGTCTTTTTGCCAAGCAAGTCCAGGCGGGACAAGACGAGGCGAAAAAGGGACAGCTGCACCCCAGTTACAGGCACAGGTCACCGTCCCAGATGTATTTGAAAGGCTAGCTCTTAAAAAAGAGCCGAAACCTACAGAGCGACCGCTCCCCTTCTTAAAGGGGGGTCACTCCGCTCTAGCTTCCTCATGAAGCAGTTTTGCTCTAAGGGGTGGACCTTCATCCCTGTTTACAGGGAGGTCCCTGGACCTGCCGCCTCAAAGGGGAAGGAAGTTGAAGTGGAAGGCCAGCGTCCCCGATACAGGGAGAGCCATGCGTGTCACGTGGGCGTCCTTTTCCCGTGGCTTCTGCTTCCGCTCTCTTTTCCCGCTCTTTCTTCAGCGCTGCTGTCTTCTTGTCCGTTTCCTCCTTTCAGCTGCTAGGGAGAGAAAAGAGGAGAAGGAAAGTGAGGCGCCGACTCCCTACGCTGCACGGCAACATCCGTTGAGAATTATTGCACACTGCCCCTCTTTGAAATGATCCCCGCAGCCCGACTTCCGCGCCTACCTGCGGCAGTGAGCAGGAGTCCTGGCAGCGGCAGAAGTGGTGGCCAGCTGGGTGCAGGCTTCGCTCGGCGTGGACGCGGTTGAGAGTGCGTGCAGGTCAGGGTGACGGGAGGGCGACAGGACCAACCCCCAGTTCACTAAAAGGGGCTTGTTTCTAGAGCTAGCTTTAAAGTGCTGCCTAGTCCTGCCTTTTGTTTTAGCTTCCTCGCGGGGGAGGAAGGCTGGGCAAGTGAAGACGCAAACCCTAGTTAGAGGGAGCTCACTTTGGGCCCAGGCAGAGAGGGCAAAAAGGAGAGAGACCCGAAGCCCGTTTACGGGGGGGTCAGCCTTACTTCCGCCAAATCTTACTCCCTTTGAAGAAGGGGAAAGAAATGGCAAAGGGGAAAATGTCTGGAAATGAACCGGTGAGGAGGTCTCCCCTTCTCAAGAAAGCCTTCCTCCCTCTCTTAGGCCCTTCCCGACAGACCAATCCACCCCACCAAGAAAAGGACAACTTTGTGACCCTACCCTTTTCCAAGACACACGCGCCTTACTCCTTACACAGTCCCGTTAGTAGGGTTAGGGGCACCCCTGTGCAAGAACCAACACTGCGACTCGTGCGCCGATGCCGCCGGACGGCCAACACCTGTCACGAAGGACAGTTCTCAAGCATGTCAAACACAGTCCGAAACAGAGCCCGTGTCTACCAGCACAGAGACAAAAGGGCTGTAACGGGGACACCGAGGACAGCCCCTTCTCACTCAATACACCTACAGCCAGCAACGTGATTGGTGTGCAGAAGAAAAGCAAGGGTCAAAGCTGAGGTTGGCGGGGCAGTGTCACGTAGGAAGGGCACGAGGAAAGGAGGAGGCGGGACATGGAAGGGAGAAGCTGAAAGGCGCCCCCCTGCCTCACCTGCTCATTTCCAGACCTGGGAACATTGGGATCGCTGCCGGTGGGTCTTTCTTGGCTTTTTTGGAAAAAGGGTCGAATTGATCACGGCCTCCACCAGCCCCTTACAGCCGCCCCTTCGCCACACCGTGTTCCGGGAGACCCCGGCTTCATTCAGAGAGGTCCCTAACACCACGGGACGAGAAATTCCAAAAAAGCCAAGGAGAAATCCTGCTGGGGGCAGTTTACTAGGGCTAAGGAAAGGAGAGGCTCTCAACCCTTCTTAAAGGGGGAGTCCCTTAGCCCCAAAAGGTCCCACTAGTTGAAGAGGGAGAGGGAGAAGCCATTTTCCCTTGCTAAGTTTGCCTGGCCGTGCAAAGTTCCCCTGGGAGAAAGAAGCGTGGCAAAGGAGAACCAAACCCTCCGTACAGGGTGGCCCTTATGTCGGACAACAATGACGGGTCAGAGGAGAAAAGTGTGCAATGGGAGAGACCGCCACTGCCCTCTGTAGAGGGGGCGGTCTCTGTGTCCGGCATGTGCCAGCCTCCCTAGACAGGCTAAAAAGGGGAGACCTGAACCCCTGCTTAAAGGGAGAGGTCAGTGGCACCTGGCAGCTTCAAGCCTAGGAGACCGCCGCCCTTCTTAAAGGGGGGGGTCCTTCAGCCACAGCCATGGAAAGGCCTCCCTAGTTGAAGAGGGGAAAGACCTTGCCCTCTGCTTACAGGGCAGCTGTTTGGCCTGGCACGTCAAAGCGACCTGTGGCTAACGCAGCGTGGCAAAGTGGCCCAAACCCTCCTTACAGGGTGGTCGTGAAGCTTTTAGGTGGCAGCGGAGGAAAAAAGCCCAGACCTCCATGCCCTCAGGAGAGGGTGGTCTTTTTGCCAAGCAAGTCCAGGCGGGACAAGACGAGGCGAAAAAGGGACACCTGCACCCCAGTTACAGGCACAGGTCACCGTCCCAGATGTATTTGAAAGGCTAGCTCCTAAAGAGCCGAAACCTACAGAGCGACCGCTCCCCTTCTTAAAGGGGGGTCACTCAGCTCTAGCTTCCTCATGAAGCAGTTTTGCTCTAAGGGGTGGACCTTCATCCCTGTTTACAGGGAGGTCCCTGGACCTGCCGCCTCAAAGGGGAAGGAAGTTGAAGTGGAAGGCCAGCGTCCCCGATACAGGGAGAGCCATGCGTGTCACGTGGGCGTCCTTTTCCCGTGGCTTCTGCTTCCTCTCTCTTTTCCCGCTGTTTCTTCAGCGCTGCTGTCTTCTTGTCCGTTTCCTCCTTTCAGCTGCTAGGGAGAGAAAAGAGGAGAAGGAAAGTGAGGCGCCGACTCCCTACGCTGCACGGCAACATCCGTTCAGAGTCAGTGCACGAGGCCCCTCTTTGAAATGATCCCGGCAGCCCGACTTCCGCGCCTACCTGCGGCAGTGAGCAGGAGTCCTGGCAGAGGCAGAAGTCGTGGCCAGCTGGGTGCAGGCTTCGCTCGGCGTGGACGCGGTTGAGAGTGCGTGCAGGTCAGGGTGACGGGAGGGCGACAGGACCAACCCCCAATTCACTAAAAGGGGCTTGTTTCTAGAGCTAGCTTTAAAGTGCTGCCTAGTCCTGCCTTTTGTTTTAGCTTCCTCGCGGGGGAGGAAGGCTGGGCAAGTGAAGACGCAAACCCTAGTTAGAGGGAGCTCACTTTGGGCCCATGCAGAGAGGGCAAAAAGGAGAGAGACCCAAAGCCCGTTTACGGGGGGGTCAGCCTTACTTCCGCCAAATCTTACTCCCTTTGAAGAAGGGGAAAGAAATGGCAAAGGGGAAAATGTCTGGAAATGAACCGGTGAGGAGGTCTCCCCTTCTCAAGAAAGCCTTCCTCCCTCTCTTAGGCCCTTCCCGACGGACCAATCCACCCCACCAAGAAAAGGACAACTTTGTGACCCTACCCTTTTCCAAGACACACGCGCCTTACTCCTTACACAGTCCCGTTAGTAGGGTTAGGGGCACCCCTGTGCAAGAACCAACACTGCGACTCGTGCGCCGATGCTGCCGGACACCTGCCAACACCTGTCACGAAGGACAGTTCTCAAGCATGTCAAACACAGTCCGAAACAGAGCCCGTGTCTACCAGCACAGAGACAAAAGGGCTGTAACGGGGACACCGAGGACAGCCCCTTCTCACTCAATACACCTACAGCCAGCAACGTGATTGGTGTGCAGAAGAAAAGCAAGGGTCAAAGCTGAGGTTGGCGGGGCAGTGTCACGTAGGAAGGGCACGAGGAAAGGAGGAGGCGGGACATGGAAGGGAGAAGCTGAAAGGCGCCCCCCTGCCTCACCTGCTCATTTCCAGACCTGGGAACATTGGGATCGCTGCCGGTGGGTCTTTCTTGGCTTTTTTGGAAAAAGGGTCGAATTGATCACGGCCTCCACCAGCCCCTTACAGCCGCCCCTTCGCCACACCGTGTTCCGGGAGACCCCGGCTTCATTCAGAGAGGTCCCTAACACCACGGGACGAGAAATTCCAAAAAAGCCAAGGAGAAATCCTGCTGGGGGCAGTTTACTAGGGCTAAGGAAAGGAGAGGCTCTCAACCCTTCTTAAAGGGGGAGTCCCTTAGCCCCAAAAGGTCCCACTAGTTGAAGAGGGAGAGGGAGAAGCCATTTTCCCTTGCTAAGTTTGCCTGGCCGTGCAAAGCTCCCCTGGGAGAAAGAAGCGTGGCAAAGGAGAACCAAACCCTCCGTACAGGGTGGCCCTTAAGCCGGACAACAATGACGGGTCAGAGGAGAAAAGTGTGCAATGGGAGAGACCGCCATTGCCCTCTGTAGAGGGGGCGGTCTCTGTGTCCGGCATGTGCCAGCCTCCATAGACAGGCTAAAACGGGGAGACCTGAACCCCTGCTTAAAGGGAGAGGTCAGTGGCACCTGGCAGCTTCAAGCCTAGGAGACCGCCGCCCTTCTTAAAGGGGGGGGTCCTTCAGCCACAGCCATGGAAAGGCCTCCCTAGTTGAAGAGGGGAAAGACCTTGCCCTCTGCTTACAGGGCAGCTGTTTGGCCTGGCACGTCAAAGCGACCTGTGGCTAACGCAGCATGGCAAAGTGACCCAAACCCTCCTTACAGGGTGGTCGTGAAGCTTTTAGGTGGCAGCGGAGGAAAAAAGCCCAGACCTCCATGTCCTCAGGAGAGGGTGGTCTTTTTGCCAAGCAAGTCCAGGCGGGACAAGACGAGGCGAGGCAAAAAAGGGACACCTGCACCCCAGTTACAGGCACAGGTCACCGTCCCAGATCTATTTGAAAGGCTAGCTCTTAAAAAAGAGCCGAAACCCACAGAGCGACCGCTCCCCTTCTTAAAGGGGGGTCACTCAGCTCTAGCTTCCTCATGAAGCAGTTTTGCTCTAAGGGGTGGACCTTCATCCCTGTTTACAGGGAGGTCCCTGGACCTGCTGCCTCAAAGGGGAAGGAAGTTGAAGTGGAAGGCCAGCGTCCCCGATACAGGGAGAGCCATGCGTGTCACGTGGGCGTCCTTTTCCCGTGGCTTCTGCTTCCGCTCTCTTTTCCCGCTCTTTCTTCAGCGCTGCTGTCTTCTTGTCCGTTTCCTCCTTTCAGCTGCTAGGGAGAGAAAAGAGGAGAAGGAAAGTGAGGCGCCGACTCCCTACGCTGCACGGCAACATCCGTTCAGAGTCAGTGCACGAGGCCCCTCTTTGAAATGATCCCCGCAGCCCGACTTCCGCGCCTACCTGCGGCAGTGAGCAGGAGTCCTGGCAGCGGCAGAAGTGGTGGCCAGCTGGGTGCAGGCTTCGCTCGGCGTGGACGCGGTTGAGAGTGCGTGCAGGTCAGGGTGACGGGAGGGCGACAGGACCAACCCCCAGTTCACTAAAAGGGGCTTGTTTCTAGAGCTAGCTTTGAAGTGCTGCCTAGTCCTGCCTTTTGTTTTAGCTTCCTCGCGGGGGAGGAAGGCTGGGCAAGTGAAGACGCAAACCCTAGTTAGAGGGAGCTCACTTTGGGCCCAGGCAGAGAGGGCAAAAAGGAGAGAGACCCAAAGCCCGTTTACGGGGGGGTCAGCCTTACTTCCGCCAAATCTTACTCCCTTTGAAGAAGGGGAAAGAAATGGCAAAGGGGAAAATGTCTGGAAATGAACCGGTGAGGAGGTCTCCCCTTCTCAAGAAAGCCTTCCTCCCTCTCTTAGGCCCTTCCCGACAGACCAATCCACCCCACCAAGAAAAGGACAACTTTGTGACCCTACCCTTTTCCAAGACACACGCGCCTTACTCCTTACACAGTCCCGTTAGTAGGGTTAGGGGCACCCCTGTGCAAGAACCAACACTGCGACTCGTGCGCCGATGCCGCCGGACGGCCAACACCTGTCACGAAGGACAGTTCTCAAGCATGTCAAACAGAGTCCGAAACAGAGCCCGTGTCTACCAGCACAGAGACAAAAGGGCTGTAACGGGGACACCGAGGACAGCCCCTTCTCACTCAATACACCTACAGCCGGCAACGTGATTGGTGTGCAGAAGAAAAGCAAGGGTCAAAGCTGAGGTTGGCGGGGCAGTGTCACGTAGGAAGGGCACGAGGAAAGGAGGAGGCGGGACATGGAAGGGAGAAGCTGAAAGGCGCCCCCCTGCCTGACCTGCTCATTTCCAGACCTGGGAACATTGGGATCGCTGCCGGTGGGTCTTTCTTGGCTTTTTTGGAAGAAGGGTCGAATTGATCACGGCCTCCACCAGCCCCTTACAGCCGCCCCTTCGCCACACCGTGTTCCGGGAGACCCCGGCTTCATTCAGAGAGGTCCCTAACACCACGGGACGAGAAATTCCAAAAAAGCCAAGTAGAAATCCTGCTGGGGGCAGTTTACTAGGGCTAAGGAAAGGAGAGGCTCTCAACCCTTCTTAAAGGGGGAGTCCCTTAGCCCCAAAAGGTCCCACTAGTTGAAGAGGGAGAGGGAGAAGCCATTTTCCCTTGCTAAGTTTGCCTGGCCATGCAAAGCTCCCCTGGGAGAAAGAAGCGTGGCAAAGGAGAACCAAACCCTCCGTACAGGGTGGCCCTTAAGCCGGACAACAATGACGGGTCAGAGGAGAAAAGTGTGCAATGGGAGAGACCGCCACTGCCCTCTGTAGAGGGGGCGGTCTCTGTGTCCGGCATGTGCCAGCCTCCATAGACAGGCTAAAAAGGGGAGACCTGAACCCCTGCTTAAAGGGAGAGGTCAGTGGCACCTGGCAGCTTCAAGCCTAGGAGACCGCCGCCCTTCTTAAAGGGGGGGGTCCTTCAGCCACAGCAAGGCCTCCCTAGTTGAAGAGGGGAAAGACCTTGCCCTCTGCTTACAGGGCAGCTGTTTGGCCTGGCACGTCAAAGCGACCTGTGGCTAACGCAGCGTGGCAAAGTGACCCAAACCCTCCTTACAGGGTGGTCGTGAAGCTTTTAGGTCGCAGCGGAGGAAAAAAGCCCAGACCTCCATGCCCTCAGGAGAGGGTGGTCTTTTTGCCAAGCAAGCCCAGGCGGGACAAGACGAGGCGAGGCAAAAAAGGGACACCTGCACCCCAGTTACAGGCACAGGTCACGTCCCAGATCTATCTGAAAGGCTAGCTCATAAAGAGCCGAAACCTACAGAGCGACCGCTCCCCTTCTTAAAGGGGGGTCACTCAGCTCTAGCTTCCTCATGAAGCAGTTTTGCTCTAAGGGGTGGACCTTCATCCCTGTTTACAGGGAGGTCCCTGGACCTGCCGCCTCAAAGGGGAAGGAAGTTGAAGTGGAAGGCCAGCGTCCCCGATACAGGGAGAGCCATGCGTGTCACGTGGGCGTCCTTTTCCCGTGGCTTCTGCTTCCGCTCTCTTTTCCCGCTCTTTCTTCAGCGCTGCTGTCTTCTTGTCCGTTTCCTCCTTTCAGCTGCTAGGGAGAGAAAAGAGGAGAAGGAAAGTGAGGCGCCGACTCCCTACGCTGCACGGCAACATCCGTTGAGAATTATTGCACACTGCCCCTCTTTGAAATTAGCCCCGCTCCCTGACTTCCGCACCAACCTGTGGTAGTAAGCAGGAGTTCTGGCAGCAGCAAAACGCGGGGATACCTGTATCAAGGCTTCTGTCGTTTAAGATTGGATGCCGGCCTTCCTAGTTCAAGAGGGAAATGATCTTGTTCTCTCATTAGACTGCAGTTATTTTACCTTGGATGTCTACGTGTGATCATGCTAATTGAATATGGCAAAACATCTTCTGCTTGCACACATGCTTTTTAAATAGTGATAGAAATGTAGCCGTGTTAGTCTGGTGTAGCTGAAACCCAAAACAGGACTATGTAGCACTTTAAAGACTAACAAGATGGTTTATTAGGTGATGAGCTTTCGTGGGCCAGACCCACTTCCTCAGATCAAATAGTGGAAGAAAATTCCACTATTTGATCTGAGGAAGTGGGTCTGGCCCACGAATGCTCATCAATAAACCAACTTGTTAGTCTTTAAAGCGCTACATAGTCCTGTTTCACATGCTCTTAGCAGTATTTTAAAATCATCATGTGTCAGGTGTGCTGTCATGGACACACTTTGGGCTTCAGCTAGTTGTGTTTCCAATTGTGAGAGCTGATTGGTTAATGAGGTGGCTCTTGCTGTCTCAGCATTAACATCTAGTACCATTTGTTCACGCCCTCTTTGCAAGGACTCCTAGATTTCCCAAATAAATTCACACCAAACTCCAAAGACAATTTATTAGACTCCATCTTCCATCCTTTCCATGAAAATATACGCTCCATCGTGGCTCGAGATCTCCTAAGGGCCTTACCTCTGCCCTCTAGAAAAAGAATATATCCTGACAAAAAGCTTATCCCGACTAGTCCCTGTCGCTTGCTGACAAGCAGCCGCTACTGACAGGCAGCCAGAGACACGCTTGCTTCTGGGGTGACCTGCGCCGTCCCCAAACTTGTCTCTTCTCGAGACTTTTCAATAAAAAAACTTATCCTCGGCCACAATGAAAAGGGAATGAAAGGGTTAACGGGCTCTCCCTATTTGCTCTAGCAAGGCATACGCTTCTTCCACCATGGGACTCCCCTGGTTCCGGGGTGCCCAAGCTTCGCTTGCGGTCAGGGACCAGGACCGTAAAAATCCCTCCCAGAGCCGTTGGGCCTCACTGACTACTGTACCAAAGAAAACAAAACTGACAGGACCTCCCTTAAGACAACAACCAATCACAGAAGTCCTGCCGCAGTCACCATTTCTTAGGTATCAAAAGGATTGAGAAGTTAGGCTGCAGGGGATGCCCTAACTAAAACAGATCTTCTGTCCTTTACTGGGACTGCCAGCATCTATCAATTGGTGCGGTGCCTCCCTTTCCCTTTAACAACCAATGGAAGATTCATTGTATGTAAACCAAAGAGGTATAGGTTTACTTGGGGAAAAGTTTACAAAAGAGGGTGTGGGACGGGTAACTAAAGAACAGTAGAACAACATAAAATCACTTTCACAAGCACAGTAGTCAGTCCCGTGTTGGTATGAAACCAGGACCCATTAAACAAACACCCTTGGCTAGATAACAAATAACAAGAAGAGAAAGAAAGTAACAAGAGACAATTTCATAGAAACCTTCTTCCTTAGTTCCCAAGTTGGTTGCTCAGGACCTCAATCTCTTTGCTCATGAGAGCCTTGAGAGAAGAACTCTGAGGAGATCCCACGCAGTCTGGTCCTTCCACAGCTGTAGGTGATATGTGATTGGCAAGGCTGCTGGAGAGATGATGCCTGCTGGAACTGAGGGAAGTCTTCGCATCGGCTTAGCTGGTCCGCAGTCCAGGTGGCCTAGAAAGGAAGATCCATGCAACCTGTCACTAGGATGGGCAGCGGAGATCTGAGTAACTGCTAGCCTTTTTATAAAACCTGTGGCTGAGAAACTCCTGTAAGAGAACCTATGGAATCTATCCTTCCAGGAAAAGCCTGCAACATTCCTGAGGAGATTCCGGTTCCGACTGGAACTCGTTTACCCATGGCTGTAATGAAAAAAGGCGGGAAAACCTTTCTAGTCAGGCTTAAGATCACAGGACCGATATTCAATTTGCAAAATAAAAATGCATGCCCCATTCTACATAAAAACAAACACACAATTGACAATAAAATCCCAGCTTTTACTCTTAAAGGGCAATTTATAGGACTAAGAAAAGAGATGCTCTCAACACTTCTTAAACGGGAGTCCTTTGGCGAAAGGCCCAAAAAGGACCCACGGAGAGGGAGAAGACATTTTTCCTGCTGACAGAGGAAGTGATTTCCCTGGCGATGCAAAATTACCCGTTGAGAAAGAAGCATGGCAAACGAAAACCAAACCCTCCATAGAGGGAGCGGTAACTATAACAGAGTACTTGAAAGGATAATTACTGAAGAGATGAAACCTACAGAGAGACCGCTCCCCTTCTTAAAGGGAGTTCATCCAGCTCCAGCTTCCTAATAAAGGAGCTTTGCTCTAAGGGGTGGACCTTCATCCCTGTTTACAGGGAGGTCCCTGGACCTGCCGCCTCAAACGGGAGGAAAGTTTAAAGGGAAGGCCAGCGTCCCCGATACAGGGAGACCCACGCATACCAAGTGGATGTCCTTTTCCAGTGGCTTCTGCTTCTGCTCTTCTTTCCCGCTTTTTCTACAGCGCTGCTGTCTTCTTGTCCGTGTTCTCCTTTCAGCTGCTAGAGAGAGCAAACGAGGAGAAGGAAAGTGAGACGCCGACTCCCTACACTGCACGACAACATCCGTTCAGCGTCAGTGCACAAGGCCCCTCTTTGAAATTAGCCCCGCTCCCTGACTTCCACACCAACCTGCGGCAGTGAGCAGGAGTCCTGGCAGCAGCAGAAGTCGTGGCCAGTTGGATGCAGGCTTCGCTCGGCGTGGACGCGGTGGAGAGTGCGTGCAGGTCAGGGTGACAGGAGGCGACAGGATAACCCCTCAATTCACTAAAAGGGCTTGTTTCTAGAGCTGGCTTTAAAGTGCTGCATAGTGCTGCCTTTTGTTTTAGCTTCCTCGTGTGCCAGCCTCTAGAGACAGGCTAAAACGGGGAGACCTGAACCCCTGCTTAAAGGGAGAGGTCAGTGGCACCTGGCAGCTTCAAGCCTAGGAGACCGCCGCCCTTCCTAAAGGGGGGGGGGGGTGCTTCAGCCACATTCATGGAAAGGCCTCCCTAGTTGAAGAGGGGAAAGACCTTGCCCTCTGCTTACAGGGCAGCTGTTTGGCCTGGCACGTCAAAGCGACCTGTGGCTAACGCAGCGTGGCAAAGTGACCCAAACCCTCCTTACAGGGTGGTCGTGAAGCTTTTAGGTTGCAGCGGAGGAAAAAAGCCCAGACCTCCATGCCCTCAGGAGAGGGTGGTCTTTTTGCCAAGCAAGTCCAGGCGGGACAAGACGAGGCGAAAAAGGGACACCTGCACCCCAGTTACAGGCACAGGTCACCGTCCCAGATGTATTTGAAAGGCTAGCTCCTAAAGAGCCGAAACCCACAGAGCGACCGCTCCCCTTCTTAAAGGGGGGTCACTCAGCTCTAGCTTCCTCATGAAGCAGTTTTGCTCTAAGGGGTGGACCTTCATCCCTGTTTACAGGGAGGTCCCTGGACCTGCCGCCTCAAAGGGGAAGGAAGTTGAAGTGGAAGGCCAGCGTCCCCGATACAGGGAGAGCCATGCGTGTCACGTGGGCGTCCTTTTCCCGTGGCTTCTGCTTCCGCTCTCTTTTCCCGCTCTTTCTTCAGCGCTGCTGTCTTCTTGTCCGTTTCCTCCTTTCAGCTGCTAGGGAGAGAAAAGAGGAGAAGGAAAGTGAGGCGCCGACTCCCTACGCTGCACGGCAACATCCGTTCAGAGTCAGTGCACGAGGCCCCTCTTTGAAATGATCCCCGCAGCCCGACTTCCGCGCCTACCTGCGGCAGTGAGCAGGAGTCCTGGCAGCGGCAGAAGTGGTGGCCAGCTGGGTGCAGGCTTCGCTCGGCGTGGACGCGGTTGAGAGTGCGTGCAGGTCAGGGTGACGGGAGGGCGACAGGACCAACCCCCAGTTCACTAAAAGGGGCTTGTTTCTAGAGCTAGCTTGAAAGTGCTGCCTAGTCCTGCCTTTTGTTTTAGCTTCCTCGCGGGGGAGGAAGGCTGGGCAAGTGAAGACGCAAACCCTAGTTAGAGGGAACTCACTTTGGGCCCAGGCAGAGAGGGCAAAAAGGAGAGAGACCCAAAGCCCGTTTACGGGGGGGTCAGCCTTACTTCCGCCAAATCTTACTCCCTTTGAAGAAGGGGAAAGAAATGGCAAAGGGGAAAATGTCTGGAAATGAACCGGTGAGGAGGTCTCCCCTTCTCAAGAAAGCCTTCCTCCCTCTCTTAGGCCCTTCCCGACAGACCAATCCACCCCACCAAGAAAAGGACAACTTTGTGACCCTACCCTTTTCCAAGACACACGCGCCTTACTCCTTACACAGTCCCGTTAGTAGGGTTAGGGGCACCCCTGTGCAAGAACCAACACTGCGACTCGTGCGCCGATGCCGCCGGACGGCCAACACCTGTCACGAAGGACAGTTCTCAAGCATGTCAAACACAGTCCGAAACAGAGCCCGTGTCTACCAGCACAGAGACAAAAGGGCTGTAACGGGGACACCGAGGACAGCCCCTTCTCACTCAATACACCTACAGCCGGCAACGTGATTGGTGTGCAGAAGAAAAGCAAGGGTCAAAGCTGAGGTTGGCGGGGCAGTGTCACGTAGGAAGGGCACGAGGAAAGGAGGAGGCGGGACATGGAAGGGAGAAGCTGAAAGGCGCCCCCCTGCCTGACCTGCTCATTTCCAGACCTGGGAACATTGGGATCGCTGCCGGTGGGTCTTTCTTGGCTTTTTTGGAAAAAGGGTCGAATTGATCACGGCCTCCACCAGCCCCTTACAGCCGCCCCTTCGCCACACCGTGTTCCGGGAGACCCCGGCTTCATTCAGAGAGGTCCCTAACATCACGGGACGAGAAATTCCAAAAAAGCCAAGGAGAAATCCTGCTGGGGGCAGTTTACTAGGGCTAAGGAAAGGAGAGGCTCTCAACCCTTCTTAAAGGGGGAGTCCCTTAGCCCCAAAAGGTCCCACTAGTTGAAGAGGGAGAGGGAGAAGCCATTTTCCCTTGCTAAGTTTGCCTGGCCGTGCAAAGTTCCCCTGGGAGAAAGAAGCGTGGCAAAGGAGAACCAAACCCTCCGTACAGGGTGGCCCTTAAGCCGGACAACAATGACGGGTCAGAGGAGAAAAGTGTGCAATGGGAGAGACCGCCACTGCCCTCTGTAGAGGGGGCGGTCTCTGTGTCCGGCATGTGCCAGCCTCCCTAGACAGGCTAAAACGGGGAGACCTGAACCCCTGCTTAAAGGGAGAGGTCAGTGGCACCTGGCAGCTTCAAGTCTAGGAGACCGCCGCCCTTCTTAAGGGGGGGGGGGGTCCTTCAGCCACAGCCATGGAAAGGCCTCCCTACCTGAAGAGGGGAAAGATCTTGCCCTCTGCTTACAGGGCAGCTGTTTGGCCTGGCACGTCAAAGCGACCTGTGGCTAACGCAGCGTGGCAAAGTGACCCAAACCCTCCTTACAGGGTGGTCGTGAAGCTTTTAGGTGGCAGCGGAGGAAAAAAGCCCAGACCTCCATGCCCTCAGGAGAGGGTGGTCTTTTTGCCAAGCAAGTCCAGGCGGGACAAGACGAGGCGAAAAAGGGAAGCCTGCACCCCAGTTACAGGCACAGGTCACCGTCCCAGATGTATTTGAAAGGCTAGCTCTTAAAAAAGAGCCGAAAGCTACAGAGCGACCGCTCCCCTTCTTAAAGGGGGGTCACTCCGCTCTAGCTTCCTCATGAAGCAGTTTTGCTCTAAGGGGTGGACCTTCATCCCTGTTTACAGGGAGGTCCCTGGACCTGCCGCCTCAAAGGGGAAGGAAGTTGAAGTGGAAGGCCAGCGTCCCCGATACAGGGAGAGCCATGCGTGTCACGTGGGCGTCCTTTTCCCGTGGCTTCTGCTTCCGCTCTCTTTTCCCGCTCTTTCTTCAGCGCTGCTGTCTTCTTGTCCGTTTCCTCCTTTCAGCTGCTAGGGAGAGAAAAAAGGAGAAGGAAAGTGAGGCGCCGACTCCCTACGCTGCACGGCAACATCCGATCAGAGTCAGTGTACGAGGCCCCTCTTTGAAATTAGCCCCGCTCCCTGACTTCCACACCAACCTGCGGCAGTGAGCAGGAGTCCTGGCAGCGGCAGAAGTGGTGGCCAGCTGGGTGCAGGCTTCGCTCGGCGTGGACGCGGTTGAGAGTGCGTGCAGGTCAGGGTGACGGGAGGGCGACAGGACCAACCCCCAGTTCACTAAAAGGGGCTTGTTTCTAGAGCTAGCTTTAAAGTGCTGCCTAGTCCTGCCTTTTGTTTTAGCTTCCTCGCGGGGGAGGAAGGCTGGGCAAGTGAAGACGCAAACCCTAGTTAGAGGGAGCTCACTTTGGGCCCAGGCAGAGAGGGCAAAAAGGAGAGAGACCCAAAGCCCGTTTACGGGGGGGTCAGCCTTACTTCTGCCAAATCTTACTCCCTTTGAAGAAGGGGAAAGAAATGGCAAAGGGGAAAATGTCTGGAAATGAACCGGTGAGGAGGTCTCCCCTTCTCAAGAAAGCCTTCCTCCCTCTCTTAGGCCCTTCCCGACAGACCAATCCACCCCACCAAGAAAAGGACAACTTTGTGACCCTACCCTTTTCCAAGACACACGCGCCTTACTCCTTACACAGTCCTGTTAGTAGGGTTAGGGGCACCCCTGTGCAAGAACCAACACTGCGACTCGTGCGCCGATGCCGCCGGACGGCCAACACCTGTCACGAAGGACAGTTCTCAAGCATGTCAAACACAGTCCGAAACAGAGCCCGTGTCTACCAGCACAGAGACAAAAGGGCTGTAACGGGGACACCGAGGACAGCCCCTTCTCACTCAATACACCTACAGCCGGCAACGTGATTGGTGTGCAGAAGAAAAGCAAGGGTCAAAGCTGAGGTTGGCGGGGCAGTGTCACGTAGGAAGGGCACGAGGAAAGGAGGAGGCGGGACATGGAAGGGAGAAGCTGAAAGGCGCCCCCCTGCCTGACCTGTTCATTTCCAGACCTGGGAACATTGGGATCGCTGCCGGTGGGTCTTTCTTGGCTTTTTTGGAAGAAGGGTCGAATTGATCACGGCCTCCACCAGCCCCTTACAGCCGCCCCTTCGCCACACCGTGTTCTGGGAGACCCCGGCTTCATTCAGAGAGGTCGCTAACACCACGGGACGAGAAATTCCAAAAAAGCCAAGGAGAAATCCTGCTGGGGGCAGTTTACTAGGGCTAAGGAAAGGAGAGGCTCTCAACCCTTCTTAAAGGGGGAGTCCCTTAGCCCCAAAAGGTCCCACTAGTTGAAGAGGGAGAGGGAGAAGCCATTTTCCCTTGCTAAGTTTGCCTGGCCGTGCAAAGTTCCCCTGGGAGAAAGAAGCGTGGCAAAGGAGAACCAAACCCTCCGTACAGGGTGGCCCTTAAGCCGGACAACAATGACGGGTCAGAGGAGAAAAGTGTGCAATGGGAGAGACCGCCACTGCCCTCTGTAGAGGGGGCGGTCTCTGTGTCCGGCATGTGCCAGCCTCCATAGACAGGCTAAAAAGGGGAGACCTGAACCCCTGCTTAAAGGGAGAGGTCAGTGGCACCTGGCAGCTTCAAGCCTAGGAGACCGCCGCCCTTCTTAAAGGGGGGGGTCCTTCAGCCACAGCCATAGAAAGGCCTCCCTACCTGAAGAGGGGAAAGACCTTGCCCTCTGCTTACAGGGCAGCTGTTTGGCCTGCCACGTCAAAGCGACCTGTGGCTAACGCAGCGTGGCAAAGTGACCCAAACCCTCCTTACAGGGTGGTCGTGAAGTTTTTAGGTGGCAGCGGAGGAAAAAAGCCCAGACCTCCATGCCCTCAGGAGAGGGTGGTCTTTTTGCCAAGCAAGTCCAGGCGGGACAAGACGAGGCGAAAAAGGGACACCTGCACCCCAGTTATAGGCACAGGTCACGTCCCAGATCTATTTGAAAGGCTAGCTCTTAAAAAAGAGCCGAAAGCTACAGAGCGACCGCTCCCCTTCTTAAAGGGGGGTCACTCCGCTCTAGCTTCCTCATGAAGCAGTTTTGCTCTAGGGGGTGGACCTTCATCCCTGTTTACAGGGAGGTCCCTGGACCTGCCGCCTCAAAGGGGAAGGAAGTTGAAGTGGAAGGCCAGCGTCCCCGATACAGGGAGAGCCATGCGTGTCACGTGGGCGTCCTTTTCCCGTGGCTTCTGCTTCCGCTCTCTTTTCCCGCTCTTTCTTCAGCGCTGCTGTCTTCTTGTCCGTTTCCTCCTTTCAGCTGCTAGGGAGAGAAAAGAGGAGAAGGAAAGTGAGGCGCCGACTCCCTACGCTGCACGGCAACATCCGTTGAGAATTATTGCACACTGCCCCTCTTTGAAATTAGCCCCGCTCCCTGACTTCCGCACCAACCTGTGGTAGTAAGCAGGAGTTCTGGCAGCAGCAAAACGCGGGGATACCTGTATCAAGGCTTCTGTCGTTTAAGATTGGATGCCGGCCTTCCTAGTTCAAGAGGGAAATGATCTTGTTCTCTCATTAGACTGCAGTTATTTTACCTTGGATGTCTACGTGTGATCATGCTAATTGAATATGGCAAAACATCTTCTGCTTGCACACATGCTTTTTAAATAGTGATAGAAATGTAGCCGTGTTAGTCTGGTGTAGCTGAAACCCAAAACAGGACTATGTAGCACTTTAAAGACTAACAAGATGGTTTATTAGGTGATGAGCTTTCGTGGGCCAGACCCACTTCCTCACATCAAATAGTGGAAGAAAATTCCACTATTTGATCTGAGGAAGTGGGTCTGGCCCACGAATGCTCATCAATAAACCAACTTGTTAGTCTTTAAAGCGCTACAAAGTCCTGTTTCACATGCTCTTAGCAGTATTTTAAAATCATCATGTGTCAGGTGTGCTGTCATGGACACACTTTGGGCTTCAGCTAGTTGTGTTTCCAATTGTGAGAGCTGATTGGTTAATGAGGTGGCTCTTGCTGTCTCAGCATTAACATCTAGTACCATTTGTTCACGCCCTCTTTGCAAGGACTCCTAGATTTCCCAAATAAATTCACACCAAACTCCAAAGACAATTTATTAGACTCCATCTTCCATCCTTTCCATGAAAATATACGCTCCATCGTGGCTCGAGATCTCCTAAGGGCCTTACCTCTGCCCTCTAGAAAAAGAATATATCCTGACAAAAAGCTTATCCCGACTAGTCCCTGTCGCTTGCTGACAAGCAGCCGCTACTGACAGGCAGCCAGAGACACGCTTGCTTCTGGGGTGACCTGCGCCGTCCCCAAACTTGTCTCTTCTCGAGACTTTTCAATAAAAAAAACTTATCCTCGGCCACAATGAAAAGGGAATGAAAGGGTTAACGGGCTCTCCCTATTTGCTCTAGCAAGGCATACGCTTCTTCCACCATGGGACTCCCCTGGTTCCGGGGTGCCCAAGCTTCGCTTGCGGTCAGGGACCAGGACCGTAAAAATCCCTCCCAGAGCCGTTGGGCCTCACTGACTACTGTACCAAAGAAAACAAAACTGACAGGACCTCCCTTAAGACAACAACCAATCACAGAAGTCCTGCCGCAGTCACCATTTCTTAGGTATCAAAAGGATTGAGAAGTTAGGCTGCAGGGGATGCCCTAACTAAAACAGATCTTCTGTCCTTTACTGGGACTGCCAGCATCTATCAATTGGTGCGGTGCCTCCCTTTCCCTTTAACAACCAATGGAAGATTCATTGTATGTAAACCAAAGAGGTATAGGTTTACTTGGGGAAAAGTTTACAAAAGAGGGTGTGGGACGGGTAACTAAAGAACAGTAGAACAACATAAAATCACTTTCACAAGCACAGTAGTCAGTCCCGTGTTGGTATGAAACCAGGACCCATTAAACAAACACCCTTGGCTAGATAACAAATAACAAGAAGAGAAAGAAAGTAACAAGAGACAATTTCATAGAAACCTTCTTCCTTAGTTCCCAAGTTGGTTGCTCAGGACCTCAATCTCTTTGCTCATGAGAGCCTTGAGAGAAGAACTCTGAGGAGATCCCACGCAGCCTGGTCCTTCCACAGCTGTAGGTGATATGTGATTGGCAAGGCTGCTGGAGAGATGATGCCTGCTGGAACTGAGGGAAGTCTTCGCATCGGCTTAGCTGGTCCGCAGTCCAGGTGGCCTAGAAAGGAAGATCCATGCAACCTGTCACTAGGATGGGCAGCGGAGATCTGAGTAACTGCTAGCCTTTTTATAAAACCTGTGGCTGAGAAACTCCTGTAAGAGAACCTATGGAATCTATCCTTACAGGAAAAGCTTGCAACATTCCTGAGGAGATTCCGGTTCCGACTGGAACTCGTTTACCCATGGCTGTAATGAAAAAAGGCGGGAAAACCTTTCTAGTCAGGCTTAAGATCACAGGACCGATATTCAATTTGCAAAATAAAAATGCATGCCCCATTCTACATAAAAACACACACACACTTGACAATAAAATCCCAGCTTTTACTCTTAAAGGGCAATTTATAGGACTAAGAAAAGAGATGCTCTCAACCCTTCTTAAACGGGAGTCCTTTGGCGAAAGGCCCAAAAGGGACCCACGGAGAGGGAGAAGACATTTTTCCTGCTGACAGAGGAAGTGATTTCCCTGGCGATGCAAAATTACCCGTTGAGAAAGAAGCATGGCAAACGAAAACCAAACCCTCCATAGAGGGAGCGGTAACTATAACAGAGTACTTGAAAGGATAATTACTGAAGAGATGAAACCTACAGAGAGACCGCTCCCCTTCTTAAAGGGAGTTCATCCAGCTCCAGCTTCCTTATAAAGGAGCTTTGCTCTAAGGGGTGGACCTTCATCCCTGTTTACAGGGAGGTCCCTGGACCTGCCGCCTCAAACGGGAGGAAAGTTTAAAGGGAAGGCCAGCGTCCCCGATACAGGGAGACCCACGCATACCAAGTGGATGTCCTTTTCCCGTGGCTTCTGCTTCTGCTCTTCTTTCCCGCTTTTTCTACAGCGCTGCTGTCTTCTTGTCCGTGTTCTCCTTTCAGCTGCTAGAGAGAGCAAACGAGGAGAAGGAAAGTGAGACGCCGACTCCCTACACTGCACGACAAGATCCGTTCAGCGTCAGTGCACAAGGCCCCTCTCTGAAATTAGCCCCGCTCCCTGACTTCCACACCAACCTGCGGCAGGGAACAGGAGTCCTGGCAGCAGCAGAAGTCGTGGCCAGTTGGATGCAGGCTTCGCACGGCGTGGACGCGGTGGAGAGTGCGTGCAGGTCAGGGTGACAGGAGGCGACAGGATAACCCCTCAATTCACTAAAAGGGCTTGTTTCTAGAGCTGGCTTTAAAGTGCTGCATAGTGCTGCCTTTTGTTTTAGCTTCCTTGTGTGCTAGCCTCTATAGACAGGCTAAAAAGGGGAGACCTGAACCCCTGCTTAAAGGGAGAGGTCAGTGGCACCTGGCAGCTTCAAGCCTAGGAGACCGCCACCCTTCTTAAAGGGGGGGGGGGGTCCTTCAGCCACAGCCATGGAAAGTGCGTGCAGGTCAGGGTGACGGGAGGGCGACAGGACCAACCCCCAATTCACTAAAAGGGGCTTGTTTCTAGAGCTAGCTTTAAAGTGCTGCCTAGTCCTGCCTTTTGTTTTAGCGTCCTCGTGGGGGAGGAAGGCTGGGCAAGTGAAGACGCAAACCCTAGTTAGAGGGAGCTCACTTTGGGCCCAGGCAGAGAGGGCAAAAAGGAGAGAGACCCAAAGCCCGTTTACGGGGGGGTCAGCCTTACTTCCGCCAAATCTTACTCCCTTTGAAGAAGGGGAAAGAAATGGCAAAGGGGAAAATGTCTGGAAATGAACCGGTGAGGAGGTCTCCCCTTCTCAAGAAAGCCTTCCTCCCTCTCTTAGGCCCTTCCCGACAGACCAATCCACCCCACCAAGAAAAGGACAACTTTGTGACCCTACCCTTTTCCAAGACACACGCGCCTTACTCCTTACACAGTCCCGTTAGTAGGGTTAGGGGCACCCCTGTGCAAGAACCAACACTGTGACTCGTGCGCCGATGCCGCCGGACGGCCAACACCTGTCACGAAGGACAGTTCTCAAGCATGTCAAACACAGTCCGAAACAGAGCCCGTGTCTACCAGCACAGAGACAAAAGGGCTGTAACGGGGACACCGAGGACAGCCCCTTCTCACTCAATACACCTACAGCCAGCAACGTGATTGGTGTGCAGAAGAAAAGCAAGGGTCAAAGCTGAGGTTGGCGGGGCAGTGTCACGTAGGAAGGGCACGAGGAAAGGAGGAGGCGGGACATGGAAGGGAGAAGCTGAAAGGCGCCCCCCTGCCTGACCTGCTCATTTCCAGACCTGGGAACATTGGGATCGCTGCCGGTGGGTCTTTCTTGGCTTTTTTGGAAAAAGGGTCGAATTGATCACGGCCTCCACCAGCCCCTTACAGCCGCCCCTTCGCCACACCGTGTTCCGGGAGACCCCGGCTTCATTCAGAGAGGTCCCTAACACCACGGGACGAGAAATTCCAAAAAAGCCAAGGAGAAATCCTGCTGGGGGCAGTTTACTAGGGCTAAGGAAAGGAGAGGCTCTCAACCCTTCTTAAAGGGGGAGTCCCTTAGCCCCAAAAGGTCCCACTAGTTGAAGAGGGAGAGGGAGAAGCCATTTTCCCTTGCTAAGTTTGCCTGGCCGTGCAAAGTTCCCCTGGGAGAAAGAAGCGTGGCAAAGGAGAACCAAACCCTCCGTACAGGGTGGCCCTTAAGCCGGACAACAATGACGGGTCAGAGGAGAAAAGTGTGCAATGGGAGAGACCGCCACTGCCCTCTGTAGAGGGGGCGGTCTCTGTGTCCGGCATGTGCCAGCCTCCATAGACAGGCTAAAAAGGGGAGACCTGAACCCCTGCTTAAAGGGAGAGGTCAGTGGCACCTGGCAGCTTCAAGCCTAGGAGACCGCCGCCCTTTTTAAAGGGGGGGCGGTCCTTCAGCCACAGCCATGGAAAGGCCTCCCTACTTGAAGAGGGGAAAGACCTTGCCCTCTGCTTACAGGGCAGCTGTTTGGCCTGGCACGTCAAAGCGACCTGTGGCTAACGCAGCGTGGCAAAGTGACCCAAACCCTCCTTACAGGGTGGTCGTGAAGCTTTTAGGTGGCAGCGGAGGAAAAAAGCCCAGACCTCCATGCCCTCAGGAGAGGGTGGTCTTTTTGCCAAGCAAGTCCAGGCGGGACAAGACGAGGCGAGGCGAAAAAGGGACACCTGCACCCCAGTTACAGGCACAGGTCACCGTCCCAGATCTATTTAAAAGGCTAGCTCCTAAAGAGCCGAAACCCACAGAGCGACCGCTCCCCTTCTTAAAGGGGGGTCACTCAGCTCTAGCTTCCTCATGAAGCAGTTTTGCTCTAAGGGGTGGACCTTCATCCCTGTTTACAGGGAGGTCCCTGGACCTGCCGCCTCAAAGGGGAAGGAAGTTGAAGTGGAAGGCCAGCGTCCCCGATACAGGGAGAGCCATGCGTGTCACGTGGGCGTCCTTTTCCCGTGGCTTCTGCTTCCGCTCTCTTTTCGGGCTCTTTCTTCAGCGCTGCTGTCTTCTTGTCCGTTTCCTCCTTTCAGCTGCTAGGGAGAGAAAAGAGGAGAAGGAAAGTGAGCCGCCGACTCCCTACGCTGCACAGCAACATCCGTTCAGAGTCAGTGCACGAGGCCCCTCTTTGAAATGATCCCCGCAGCCCGACTTCCGCGCCTACCTGCGGCAGTGAGCAGGAGTCCTGGCAGCGGCAGAAGTGGTGGCCAGCTGGGTGCAGGCTTCGCTCGGCGTGGACGCGGTTGAGAGTGCGTGCAGGTCAGGGTGACGGGAGGGCGACAGGACCAACCCCCAATTCACTAAAAGGGGCTTGTTTCTAGAGCTAGCTTTAAAGTGCTGCCTAGTCCTGCCTTTTGTTTTAGCGTCCTTGCGGGGGAGGAAGGCTGGGCAAGTGAAGACGCAAACCCTAGTTAGAGGGAGCTCACTTTGGGCCCAGGCAGAGAGGGCAAAAAGGAGAGAGACCCAAAGCCCGTTTACGGGGGGGTCAGCCTTACTTCCGCCAAATCTTACTCCCTTTGAAGAAGGGGAAAGAAATGGCAAAGGGGAAAAGGTCTGGAAATGAACCGGTGAGGAGGTCTCCCCTTCTCAAGAAAGCCTTCCTCCCTCTCTTAGGCCCTTCCCGACGGACCAATCCACCCCACCAAGAAAAGGACAACTTTGTGACCCTACCCTTTTCCAAGACACACACGCCTTACTCCTTACACAGTCCCGTTAGTAGGGTTAGGGGCACCCCTGTGCAAGAACCAACACTGCGACTCGTGCGCCGATGCCGCCGGACGGCCAACACCTGTCACGAAGGACAGTTCTCAAGCATGTCAAACACAGTCCGAAACAGAGCCCGTGTCTACCAGCACAGAGACAAAAGGGCTGTAACGGGGACACCGAGGACAGCCCCTTCTCACTCAATACACCTACAGCCAGCAACGTGATTGGTGTGCAGAAGAAAAGCAAGGGTCAAAGCTGAGGTTGGCGGGGCAGTGTCACGTAGGAAGGGCACGAGGAAAGGAGGAGGCGGGACATGGAAGGGAGAAGCTGAAAGGCGCCCCCCTGCCTGACCTGCTCATTTCCAGACCTGGGAACATTGGGATCGCTGCCGGTGGGTCTTTCTTGGCTTTTTTGGAAAAAGGGTCGAATTGATCACGGCCTCCACCAGCCCCTTACAGCCGCCCCTTCGCCACACCGTGTTCCGGGAGACCCCGGCTTCATTCAGAGAGGTCGCTAACACCACGGGACGAGAAATTCCAAAAAAGCCAAGGAGAAATCCTGCTGGGGGCAGTTTACTAGGGCTAAGGAAAGGAGAGGCTCTCAACCCTTCTTAAAGGGGGAGTCCCTTAGCCCCAAAAGGTCCCACTAGTTGAAGAGGGAGAGGGAGAAGCCATTTTCCCTTGCTAAGTTTGCCTGGCCGTGCAAAGTTCCCCTGGGAGAAAGAAGCGTGGCAAAGGAGAACCAAACCCTCCGTACAGGGTGGCCCTTAAGCCGGACAACAATGACGGGTCAGAGGAGAAAAGTGTGCAATGGGAGAGACCGCCACTGCCCTCTGTAGAGGGGGCGGTCTCTGTGTCCGGCATGTACCAGCCTCCATAGACAGGCTAAAAAGGGGAGACCTGAACCCCTGCTTAAAGGGAGAGGTCAGTGGCACCTGGCAGCTTCAAGCCTAGGAGACCGCCGCCCTTTTTAAAGGGGGGGCGGTCCTTCAGCCACAGCCATGGAAAGGCCTCCCTACTTGAAGAGGGGAAAGACCTTGCCCTCTGCTTACAGGGCAGCTGTTTGGCCTGGCACGTCAAAGCGACCTGTGGCTAACGCAGCGTGGCAAAGTGACCCAAACCCTCCTTACAGGGTGGTCGTGAAGCTTTTAGGTGGCAGCGGAGGAAAAAAGCCCAGACCTCCATGCCCTCAGGAGAGGGTGGTCTTTTTGCCAAGCAAGTCCAGGCGGGACAAGACGAGGCAAGGCGAAAAAGGGACACCTGCACCCCAGTTACAGGCACAGGTCACCGTCCCAGATCTATTTAAAAGGCTAGCTCCTAAAGAGCCGAAACCCACAGAGCGACCGCTCCCCTTCTTAAAGGGGGGTCACTCAGCTCTAGCTTCCTCATGAAGCAGTTTTGCTCTAAGGGGTGGACCTTCATCCCTGTTTACAGGGAGGTCCCTGGACCTGCCGCCTCAAAGGGGAAGGAAGTTGAAGTGGAAGGCCAGCGTCCCCGATACAGGGAGAGCCATGCGTGTCACGTGGGCGTCCTTTTCCCGTGGCTTCTGCTTCCGCTCTCTTTTCCCGCTCTTTCTTCAGCGCTGCTGTCTTCTTGTCCGTTTCCTCCTTTCAGCTGCTAGGGAGAGAAAAGAGGAGAAGGAAAGTGAGCCGCCGACTCCCTACGCTGCACGGCAACATCCGTTCAGAGTCAGTGCACGAGGCCCCTCTTTGAAATGATCCCCGCAGCCCGACTTGGGCGCCTACCTGCGGCAGTGAGCAGGAGTCCTGGCAGCGGCAGAAGTGGTGGCCAGCTGGGTGCAGGCTTCGCTCGGCGTGGACGCGGTTGAGAGTGCGTGCAGGTCAGGGTGACGGGAGGGCGACAGGACCAACCCCCAATTCACTAAAAGGGGCTTGTTTCTAGAGCTAGCTTTAAAGTGCTGCCTAGTCCTGCCTTTTGTTTTAGCGTCCTTGCGGGGGAGGAAGGCTGGGCAAGTGAAGACGCAAACCCTAGTTAGAGGGAGCTCACTTTGGGCCCAGGCAGAGAGGGCAAAAAGGAGAGAGACCCAAAGCCCGTTTACGGGGGGGTCAGCCTTACTTCCGCCAAATCTTACTCCCTTTGAAGAAGGGGAAAGAAATGGCAAAGGGGAAAAGGTCTGGAAATGAACCGGTGAGGAGGTCTCCCCTTCTCAAGAAAGCCTTCCTCCCTCTCTTAGGCCCTTCCCGACGGACCAATCCACCCCACCAAGAAAAGGACAACTTTGTGACCCTACCCTTTTCCAAGACACACGCGCCTTACTCCTTACACAGTCCCGTTAGTAGGGTTAGGGGCACCCCTGTGCAAGAACCAACACTGCGACTCGTGCGCCGATGCCGCCGGACGGCCAACACCTGTCACGAAGGACAGTTCTCAAGCATGTCAAACACAGTCCGAAACAGAGCCCGTGTCTACCAGCACAGAGACAAAAGGGCTGTAACGGGGACACCGAGGACAGCCCCTTCTCACTCAATACACCTACAGCCAGCAACGTGATTGGTGTGCAGAAGAAAAGCAAGGGTCAAAGCTGAGGTTGGCGGGGCAGTGTCACGTAGGAAGGGCACGAGGAAAGGAGGAGGCGGGACATGGAAGGGAGAAGCTGAAAGGCGCCCCCCTGCCTGACCTGCTCATTTCCAGACCTGGGAACATTGGGATCGCTGCCGGTGGGTCTTTCTTGGCTTTTTTGGAAAAAGGGTCGAATTGATCACGGCCTCCACCAGCCCCTTACAGCCGCCCCTTCGCCACACCGTGTTCCGGGAGACCCCGGCTTCATTCAGAGAGGTCGCTAACACCACGGGACGAGAAATTCCAAAAAAGCCAAGGAGAAATCCTGCTGGGGGCAGTTTACTAGGGCTAAGGAAAGGAGAGGCTCTCAACCCTTCTTAAAGGGGGAGTCCCTTAGCCCCAAAAGGTCCCACTAGTTGAAGAGGGAGAGGGAGAAGCCATTTTCCCTTGCTAAGTTTGCCTGGCCGTGCAAAGTTCCCCTGGGAGAAAGAAGCGTGGCAAAGGAGAACCAAACCCTCCGTACAGGGTGGCCCTTAAGCCGGACAACAATGACGGGTCAGAGGAGAAAAGTGTGCAATGGGAGAGACCGCCACTGCCCTCTGTAGAGGGGGCGGTCTCTGTGTCCGGCATGTGCCAGCCTCCATAGACAGGCTAAAAAGGGGAGACCTGAACCCCTGCTTAAAGGGAGAGGTCAGTGGCACCTGGCAGCTTCAAGCCTAGGAGACCGCCGCCCTTTTTAAAGGGGGGGCGGTCCTTCAGCCACAGCCATGGAAAGGCCTCCCTACTTGAAGAGGGGAAAGACCTTGCCCTCTGCTTACAGGGCAGCTGTTTGGCCTGGCACGTCAAAGCGACCTGTGGCTAACGCAGCGTGGCAAAGTGACCCAAACCCTCCTTACAGGGTGGTCGTGAAGCTTTTAGGTGGCAGCGGAGGAAAAAAGCCCAGACCTCCATGCCCTCAGGAGAGGGTGGTCTTTTTGCCAAGCAAGTCCAGGCGGGACAAGACGAGGCGAGGCGAAAAAGGGACACCTGCACCCCAGTTACAGGCACAGGTCACCGTCCCAGATCTATTTAAAAGGCTAGCTCCTAAAGAGCCGAAACCCACAGAGCGACCGCTCCCCTTCTTAAAGGGGGGTCACTCAGCTCTAGCTTCCTCATGAAGCAGTTTTGCTCTAAGGGGTGGACCTTCATCCCTGTTTACAGGGAGGTCCCTGGACCTGCCGCCTCAAAGGGGAAGGAAGTTGAAGTGGAAGGCCAGCGTCCCCGATACAGGGAGAGCCATGCGTGTCACGTGGGCGTCCTTTTCCCGTGGCTTCTGCTTCCGCTCTCTTTTCCCGCTCTTTCTTCAGCGCTGCTGTCTTCTTGTCCGTTTCCTCCTTTCAGCTGCTAGGGAGAGAAAAGAGGAGAAGGAAAGTGAGCCGCCGACTCCCTACGCTGCACGGCAACATCCGTTCAGAGTCAGTGCACGAGGCCCCTCTTTGAAATGATCCCCGCAGCCCGACTTCCGCGCCTACCTGCGGCAGTGAGCAGGAGTCCTGGCAGCGGCAGAAGTGGTGGCCAGCTGGGTGCAGGCTTCGCTCGGCGTGGACGCGGTTGAGAGTGCGTGCAGGTCAGGGTGACGGGAGGGCGACAGGACCAACCCCCAATTCACTAAAAGGGGCTTGTTTCTAGAGCTAGCTTTAAAGTGCTGCCTAGTCCTGCCTTTTGTTTTAGCGTCCTCGCGGGGGAGGAAGGCTGGGCAAGTGAAGACGCAAACCCTAGTTAGAGGGAGCTCACTTTGGGCCCAGGCAGAGAGGGCAAAAAGGAGAGAGACCCAAAGCCCGTTTACGGGGGGGTCAGCCTTACTTCCGCCAAATCTTACTCCCTTTGAAGAAGGGGAAAGAAATGGCAAAGGGGAAAAGGTCTGGAAATGAACCGGTGAGGAGGTCTCCCCTTCTCAAGAAAGCCTTCCTCCCTCTCTTAGGCCCTTCCCGACGGACCAATCCACCCCACCAAGAAAAGGACAACTTTGTGACCCTACCCTTTTCCAAGACACACGCGCCTTACTCCTTACACAGTCCCGTTAGTAGGGTTAGGGGCACCCCTGTGCAAGAACCAACACTGCGACTCGTGCGCCGATGCCGCCGGACGGCCAACACCTGTCACGAAGGACAGTTCTCAAGCATGTCAAACACAGTCCGAAACAGAGCCCGTGTCTACCAGCACAGAGACAAAAGGGCTGTAACGGGGACACCGAGGACAGCCCCTTCTCACTCAATACACCTACAGCCAGCAACGTGATTGGTGTGCAGAAGAAAAGCAAGGGTCAAAGCTGAGGTTGGCGGGGCAGTGTCACGTAGGAAGGGCACGAGGAAAGGAGGAGGCGGGACATGGAAGGGAGAAGCTGAAAGGCGCCCCCCTGCCTGACCTGCTCATTTCCAGACCTGGGAACATTGGGATCGCTGCCGGTGGGTCTTTCTTGGCTTTTTTGGAAAAAGGGTCGAATTGATCACGGCCTCCACCAGCCCCTTACAGCCGCCCCTTCGCCACACCGTGTTCCGGGAGACCCCGGCTTCATTCAGAGAGGTCCCTAACACCACGGGACGAGAAATTCCAAAAAAGCCAAGGAGAAATCCTGCTGGGGGCAGTTTACTAGGGCTAAGGAAAGGAGAGGCTCTCAACCCTTCTTAAAGGGGGAGTCCCTTAGCCCCAAAAGGTCCCACTAGTTGAGGAGGGAGAGGGAGAAGCCATTTTCCCTTGCTAAGTTTGCCTGGCCGTGCAAAGTTCCCCTGGGAGAAAGAAGCGTGGCAAAGGAGAACCAAACCCTCCGTACAGGGTGGCCCTTAAGCCGGACAACAATGACGGGTCAGAGGAGAAAAGTGTGCAATGGGAGAGACCGCCACTGCCCTCTGTAGAGGGGGCGGTCTCTGTGTCCGGCATGTGCCAGCCTCCATAGACAGGCTAAAAAGGGGAGACCTGAACCCCTGCTTAAAGGGAGAGGTCAGTGGCACCTGGCAGCTTCAAGCCTAGGAGACCGCCGCCCTTTTTAAAGGGGGGGCGGTCCTTCAGCCACAGCCATGGAAAGGCCTCCCTACTTGAAGAGGGGAAAGACCTTGCCCTCTGCTTACAGGGCAGCTGTTTGGCCTGGCACGTCAAAGCGACCTGTGGCTAACGCAGCGTGGCAAAGTGACCCAAACCCTCCTTACAGGGTGGTCGTGAAGCTTTTAGGTGGCAGCGGAGGAAAAAAGCCCAGACCTCCATGCCCTCAGGAGAGGGTGGTCTTTTTGCCAAGCAAGTCCAGGCGGGACAAGACGAGGCGAGGCGAAAAAGGGACACCTGCACCCCAGTTACAGGCACAGGTCACCGTCCCAGATCTATTTAAAAGGCTAGCTCCTAAAGAGCCGAAACCCACAGAGCGACCGCTCCCCTTCTTAAAGGGGGGTCACTCAGCTCTAGCTTCCTCATGAAGCAGTTTTGCTCTAAGGGGTGGACCTTCATCCCTGTTTACAGGGAGGTCCCTGGACCTGCCGCCTCAAAGGGGAAGGAAGTTGAAGTGGAAGGCCAGCGTCCCCGATACAGGGAGAGCCATGCGTGTCACGTGGGCGTCCTTTTCCCGTGGCTTCTGCTTCCGCTCTCTTTTCCCGCTCTTTCTTCAGCGCTGCTGTCTTCTTGTCCGTTTCCTCCTTTCAGCTGCTAGGGAGAGAAAAGAGGAGAAGGAAAGTGAGGCGCCGACTCCCTACGCTGCACGGCAACATCCGTTCAGAGTCAGTGCACGAGGCCCCTCTTTGAAATGATCCCCGCAGCCCGACTTCCGCGCCTACCTGCGGCAGTGAGCAGGAGTCCTGGCAGCGGCAGAAGTGGTGGCCAGCTGGGTGCAGGCTTCGCTCGGCGTGGACGCGGTTGAGAGTGCGTGCAGGTCAGGGTGACGGGAGGGCGACAGGACCAACCCCCAATTCACTAAAAGGGGCTTGTTTCTAGAGCTAGCTTTAAAGTGCTGCCTAGTCCTGCCTTTTGTTTTAGCGTCCTCGCGGGGGAGGAAGGCTGGGCAAGTGAAGACGCAAACCCTAGTTAGAGGGAGCTCACTTTGGGCCCAGGCAGAGAGGGCAAAAAGGAGAGAGACCCAAAGCCCGTTTACGGGGGGGTCAGCCTTACTTCCGCCAAATCTTACTCCCTTTGAAGAAGGGGAAAGAAATGGCAAAGGGGAAAAGGTCTGGAAATGAACCGGTGAGGAGGTCTCCCCTTCTCAAGAAAGCCTTCCTCCCTCTCTTAGGCCCTTCCCGACGGACCAATCCACCCCACCAAGAAAAGGACAACTTTGTGACCCTACCCTTTTCCAAGACACACGCGCCTTACTCCTTACACAGTCCCGTTAGTAGGGTTAGGGGCACCCCTGTGCAAGAACCAACACTGCGACTCGTGCGCCGATGCCGCCGGACGGCCAACACCTGTCACGAAGGACAGTTCTCAAGCATGTCAAACACAGTCCGAAACAGAGCCCGTGTCTACCAGCACAGAGACAAAAGGGCTGTAACGGGGACACCGAGGACAGCCCCTTCTCACTCAATACACCTACAGCCAGCAACGTGATTGGTGTGCAGAAGAAAAGCAAGGGTCAAAGCTGAGGTTGGCGGGGCAGTGTCACGTAGGAAGGGCACGAGGAAAGGAGGAGGCGGGACATGGAAGGGAGAAGCTGAAAGGCGCCCCCCTGCCTGACCTGCTCATTTCCAGACCTGGGAACATTGGGATCGCTGCCGGTGGGTCTTTCTTGGCTTTTTTGGAAAAAGGGTCGAATTGATCACGGCCTCCACCAGCCCCTTACAGCCGCCCCTTCGCCACACCGTGTTCCGGGAGACCCCGGCTTCATTCAGAGAGGTCCCTAACACCACGGGACGAGAAATTCCAAAAAAGCCAAGGAGAAATCCTGCTGGGGGCAGTTTACTAGGGCTAAGGAAAGGAGAGGCTCTCAACCCTTCTTAAAGGGGGAGTCCCTTAGCCCCAAAAGGTCCCACTAGTTGAGGAGGGAGAGGGAGAAGCCATTTTCCCTTGCTAAGTTTGCCTGGCCGTGCAAAGTTCCCCTGGGAGAAAGAAGCGTGGCAAAGGAGAACCAAACCCTCCGTACAGGGTGGCCCTTAAGCCGGACAACAATGACGGGTCAGAGGAGAAAAGTGTGCAATGGGAGAGACCGCCACTGCCCTCTGTAGAGGGGGCAGTCTCTGTGTCCGGCATGTGCCAGCCTCCATAGACAGGCTAAAAAGGGGAGACCTGAACCCCTGCTTAAAGGGAGAGGTCAGTGGCACCTGGCAGCTTCAAGCCTAGGAGACCGCCGCCCTTTTTAAAGGGGGGGCGGTCCTTCAGCCACAGCCATGGAAAGGCCTCCCTACTTGAAGAGGGGAAAGACCTTGCCCTCTGCTTACAGGGCAGCTGTTTGGCCTGGCACGTCAAAGCGACCTGTGGCTAACGCAGTGTGGCAAAGTGACCCAAACCCTCCTTACAGGGTGGTCGTGAAGCTTTTAGGTGGCAGCGGAGGAAAAAAGCCCAGACCTCCATGCCCTCAGGAGAGGGTGGTCTTTTTGCCAAGCAAGTCCAGGCGGGACAAGACGAGGCGAGGCGAAAAAGGGACACCTGCACCCCAGTTACAGGCACAGGTCACCGTCCCAGATCTATTTAAAAGGCTAGCTCCTAAAGAGCCGAAACCCACAGAGCGACCGCTCCCCTTCTTAAAGGGGGGTCACTCAGCTCTAGCTTCCTCATGAAGCAGTTTTGCTCTAAGGGGTGGACCTTCATCCCTGTTTACAGGGAGGTCCCTGGACCTGCCGCCTCAAAGGGGAAGGAAGTTGAAGTGGAAGGCCAGCGTCCCCGATACAGGGAGAGCCATGCGTGTCACGTGGGCGTCCTTTTCCCGTGGCTTCTGCTTCCGCTCTCTTTTCCCGCTCTTTCTTCAGCGCTGCTGTCTTCTTGTCCGTTTCCTCCTTTCAGCTGCTAGGGAGAGAAAAGAGGAGAAGGAAAGTGAGGCGCCGACTCCCTACGCTGCACGGCAACATCCGTTCAGAGTCAGTGCACGAGGCCCCTCTTTGAAATGATCCCCGCAGCCCGACTTCCGCGCCTACCTGCGGCAGTGAGCAGGAGTCCTGGCAGCGGCAGAAGTGGTGGCCAGCTGGGTGCAGGCTTCGCTCGGCGTGGACGCGGTTGAGAGTGCGTGCAGGTCAGGGTGACGGGAGGGCGACAGGACCAACCCCCAATTCACTAAAAGGGGCTTGTTTCTAGAGCTAGCTTTAAAGTGCTGCCTAGTCCTGCCTTTTGTTTTAGCGTCCTTGCGGGGGAGGAAGGCTGGGCAAGTGAAGACGCAAACCCTAGTTAGAGGGAGCTCACTTTGGGCCCAGGCAGAGAGGGCAAAAAGGAGAGAGACCCAAAGCCCGTTTACGGGGGGGTCAGCCTTACTTCCGCCAAATCTTACTCCCTTTGAAGAAGGGGAAAGAAATGGCAAAGGGGAAAAGGTCTGGAAATGAACCGGTGAGGAGGTCTCCCCTTCTCAAGAAAGCCTTCCTCCCTCTCTTAGGCCCTTCCCGACGGACCAATCCACCCCACCAAGAAAAGGACAACTTTGTGACCCTACCCTTTTCCAAGACACACGCGCCTTACTCCTTACACAGTCCCGTTAGTAGGGTTAGGGGCACCCCTGTGCAAGAACCAACACTGCGACTCGTGCGCCGATGCCGCCGGACGGCCAACACCTGTCACGAAGGACAGTTCTCAAGCATGTCAAACACAGTCCGAAACAGAGCCCGTGTCTACCAGCACAGAGACAAAAGGGCTGTAACGGGGACACCGAGGACAGCCCCTTCTCACTCAATACACCTACAGCCAGCAACGTGATTGGTGTGCAGAAGAAAAGCAAGGGTCAAAGCTGAGGTTGGCGGGGCAGTGTCACGTAGGAAGGGCACGAGGAAAGGAGGAGGCGGGACATGGAAGGGAGAAGCTGAAAGGCGCCCCCCTGCCTGACCTGCTCATTTCCAGACCTGGGAACATTGGGATCGCTGCCGGTGGGTCTTTCTTGGCTTTTTTGGAAAAAGGGTCGAATTGATCACGGCCTCCACCAGCCCCTTACAGCCGCCCCTTCGCCACACCGTGTTCCGGGAGACCCCGGCTTCATTCAGAGAGGTCCCTAACACCACGGGACGAGAAATTCCAAAAAAGCCAAGGAGAAATCCTGCTGGGGGCAGTTTACTAGGGCTAAGGAAAGGAGAGGCTCTCAACCCTTCTTAAAGGGGGAGTCCCTTAGCCCCAAAAGGTCCCACTAGTTGAAGAGGGAGAGGGAGAAGCCATTTTCCCTTGCTAAGTTTGCCTGGCCGTGCAAAGTTCCCCTGGGAGAAAGAAGCGTGGCAAAGGAGAACCAAACCCTCCGTACAGGGTGGCCCTTAAGCCGGACAACAATGACGGGTCAGAGGAGAAAAGTGTGCAATGGGAGAGACCGCCACTGCCCTCTGTAGAGGGGGCGGTCTCTGTGTCCGGCATGTGCCAGCCTCCATAGACAGGCTAAAAAGGGGAGACCTGAACCCCTGCTTAAAGGGAGAGGTCAGTGGCACCTGGCAGCTTCAAGCCTAGGAGACCGCCGCCCTTTTTAAAGGGGGGGCGGTCCTTCAGCCACAGCCATGGAAAGGCCTCCCTACTTGAAGAGGGGAAAGACCTTGCCCTCTGCTTACAGGGCAGCTGTTTGGCCTGGCACGTCAAAGCGACCTGTGGCTAACGCAGCGTGGCAAAGTGACCCAAACCCTCCTTACAGGGTGGTCGTGAAGCTTTTAGGTGGCAGCGGAGGAAAAAAGCCCAGACCTCCATGCCCTCAGGAGAGGGTGGTCTTTTTGCCAAGCAAGTCCAGGCGGGACAAGACGAGGCGAGGCGAAAAAGGGACACCTGCACCCCAGTTACAGGCACAGGTCACCGTCCCAGATCTATTTAAAAGGCTAGCTCCTAAAGAGCCGAAACCCACAGAGCGACCGCTCCCCTTCTTAAAGGGGGGTCACTCAGCTCTAGCTTCCTCATGAAGCAGTTTTGCTCTAAGGGGTGGACCTTCATCCCTGTTTACAGGGAGGTCCCTGGACCTGCCGCCTCAAAGGGGAAGGAAGTTGAAGTGGAAGGCCAGCGTCCCCGATACAGGGAGAGCCATGCGTGTCACGTGGGCGTCCTTTTCCCGTGGCTTCTGCTTCCGCTCTCTTTTCCCGCTCTTTCTTCAGCGCTGCTGTCTTCTTGTCCGTTTCCTCCTTTCAGCTGCTAGGGAGAGAAAAGAGGAGAAGGAAAGTGAGGCGCCGACTCCCTACGCTGCACGGCAACATCCGTTCAGAGTCAGTGCACGAGGCCCCTCTTTGAAATGATCCCCGCAGCCCGACTTCCGCGCCTACCTGCGGCAGTGAGCAGGAGTCCTGGCAGCGGCAGAAGTGGTGGCCAGCTGGGTGCAGGCTTCGCTCGGCGTGGACGCGGTTGAGAGTGCGTGCAGGTCAGGGTGACGGGAGGGCGACAGGACCAACCCCCAATTCACTAAAAGGGGCTTGTTTCTAGAGCTAGCTTTAAAGTGCTGCCTAGTCCTGCCTTTTGTTTTAGCGTCCTTGCGGGGGAGGAAGGCTGGGCAAGTGAAGACGCAAACCCTAGTTAGAGGGAGCTCACTTTGGGCCCAGGCAGAGAGGGCAAAAAGGAGAGAGACCCAAAGCCCGTTTACGGGGGGGTCAGCCTTACTTCCGCCAAATCTTACTCCCTTTGAAGAAGGGGAAAGAAATGGCAAAGGGGAAAAGGTCTGGAAATGAACCGGTGAGGAGGTCTCCCCTTCTCAAGAAAGCCTTCCTCCCTCTCTTAGGCCCTTCCCGACGGACCAATCCACCCCACCAAGAAAAGGACAACTTTGTGACCCTACCCTTTTCCAAGACACACGCGCCTTACTCCTTACACAGTCCCGTTAGTAGGGTTAGGGGCACCCCTGTGCAAGAACCAACACTGCGACTCGTGCGCCGATGCCGCCGGACGGCCAACACCTGTCACGAAGGACAGTTCTCAAGCATGTCAAACACAGTCCGAAACAGAGCCCGTGTCTACCAGCACAGAGACAAAAGGGCTGTAACGGGGACACCGAGGACAGCCCCTTCTCACTCAATACACCTACAGCCAGCAACGTGATTGGTGTGCAGAAGAAAAGCAAGGGTCAAAGCTGAGGTTGGCGGGGCAGTGTCACGTAGGAAGGGCACGAGGAAAGGAGGAGGCGGGACATGGAAGGGAGAAGCTGAAAGGCGCCCCCCTGCCTGACCTGCTCATTTCCAGACCTGGGAACATTGGGATCGCTGCCGGTGGGTCTTTCTTGGCTTTTTTGGAAAAAGGGTCGAATTGATCACGGCCTCCACCAGCCCCTTACAGCCGCCCCTTCGCCACACCGTGTTCCGGGAGACCCCGGCTTCATTCAGAGAGGTCCCTAACACCACGGGACGAGAAATTCCAAAAAAGCCAAGGAGAAATCCTGCTGGGGGCAGTTTACTAGGGCTAAGGAAAGGAGAGGCTCTCAACCCTTCTTAAAGGGGGAGTCCCTTAGCCCCAAAAGGTCCCACTAGTTGAAGAGGGAGAGGGAGAAGCCATTTTCCCTTGCTAAGTTTGCCTGGCCGTGCAAAGTTCCCCTGGGAGAAAGAAGCGTGGCAAAGGAGAACCAAACCCTCCGTACAGGGTGGCCCTTAAGCCGGACAACAATGACGGGTCAGAGGAGAAAAGTGTGCAATGGGAGAGACCGCCACTGCCCTCTGTAGAGGGGGCGGTCTCTGTGTCCGGCATGTGCCAGCCTCCATAGACAGGCTAAAAAGGGGAGACCTGAACCCCTGCTTAAAGGGAGAGGTCAGTGGCACCTGGCAGCTTCAAGCCTAGGAGACCGCCGCCCTTTTTAAAGGGGGGGCGGTCCTTCAGCCACAGCCATGGAAAGGCCTCCCTACTTGAAGAGGGGAAAGACCTTGCCCTCTGCTTACAGGGCAGCTGTTTGGCCTGGCACGTCAAAGCGACCTGTGGCTAACGCAGCGTGGCAAAGTGACCCAAACCCTCCTTACAGGGTGGTCGTGAAGCTTTTAGGTGGCAGCGGAGGAAAAAAGCCCAGACCTCCATGCCCTCAGGAGAGGGTGGTCTTTTTGCCAAGCAAGTCCAGGCGGGACAAGACGAGGCGAGGCGAAAAAGGGACACCTGCACCCCAGTTACAGGCACAGGTCACCGTCCCAGATCTATTTAAAAGGCTAGCTCCTAAAGAGCCGAAACCCACAGAGCGACCGCTCCCCTTCTTAAAGGGGGGTCACTCAGCTCTAGCTTCCTCATGAAGCAGTTTTGCTCTAAGGGGTGGACCTTCATCCCTGTTTACAGGGAGGTCCCTGGACCTGCCGCCTCAAAGGGGAAGGAAGTTGAAGTGGAAGGCCAGCGTCCCCGATACAGGGAGAGCCATGCGTGTCACGTGGGCGTCCTTTTCCCGTGGCTTCTGCTTCCGCTCTCTTTTCCCGCTCTTTCTTCAGCGCTGCTGTCTTCTTGTCCGTTTCCTCCTTTCAGCTGCTAGGGAGAGAAAAGAGGAGAAGGAAAGTGAGGCGCCGACTCCCTACGCTGCACGGCAACATCCGTTCAGAGTCAGTGCACGAGGCCCCTCTTTGAAATGATCCCCGCAGCCCGACTTCCGCGCCTACCTGCGGCAGTGAGCAGGAGTCCTGGCAGCGGCAGAAGTGGTGGCCAGCTGGGTGCAGGCTTCGCTCGGCGTGGACGCGGTTGAGAGTGCGTGCAGGTCAGGGTGACGGGAGGGCGACAGGACCAACCCCCAATTCACTAAAAGGGGCTTGTTTCTAGAGCTAGCTTTAAAGTGCTGCCTAGTCCTGCCTTTTGTTTTAGCGTCCTTGCGGGGGAGGAAGGCTGGGCAAGTGAAGACGCAAACCCTAGTTAGAGGGAGCTCACTTTGGGCCCAGGCAGAGAGGGCAAAAAGGAGAGAGACCCAAAGCCCGTTTACGGGGGGGTCAGCCTTACTTCCGCCAAATCTTACTCCCTTTGAAGAAGGGGAAAGAAATGGCAAAGGGGAAAAGGTCTGGAAATGAACCGGTGAGGAGGTCTCCCCTTCTCAAGAAAGCCTTCCTCCCTCTCTTAGGCCCTTCCCGACGGACCAATCCACCCCACCAAGAAAAGGACAACTTTGTGACCCTACCCTTTTCCAAGACACACGCGCCTTACTCCTTACACAGTCCCGTTAGTAGGGTTAGGGGCACCCCTGTGCAAGAACCAACACTGCGACTCGTGCGCCGATGCCGCCGGACGGCCAACACCTGTCACGAAGGACAGTTCTCAAGCATGTCAAACACAGTCCGAAACAGAGCCCGTGTCTACCAGCACAGAGACAAAAGGGCTGTAACGGGGACACCGAGGACAGCCCCTTCTCACTCAATACACCTACAGCCAGCAACGTGATTGGTGTGCAGAAGAAAAGCAAGGGTCAAAGCTGAGGTTGGCGGGGCAGTGTCACGTAGGAAGGGCACGAGGAAAGGAGGAGGCGGGACATGGAAGGGAGAAGCTGAAAGGCGCCCCCCTGCCTGACCTGCTCATTTCCAGACCTGGGAACATTGGGATCGCTGCCGGTGGGTCTTTCTTGGCTTTTTTGGAAAAAGGGTCGAATTGATCACGGCCTCCACCAGCCCCTTACAGCCGCCCCTTCGCCACACCGTGTTCCGGGAGACCCCGGCTTCATTCAGAGAGGTCGCTAACACCACGGGACGAGAAATTCCAAAAAAGCCAAGGAGAAATCCTGCTGGGGGCAGTTTACTAGGGCTAAGGAAAGGAGAGGCTCTCAACCCTTCTTAAAGGGGGAGTCCCTTAGCCCCAAAAGGTCCCACTAGTTGAAGAGGGAGAGGGAGAAGCCATTTTCCCTTGCTAAGTTTGCCTGGCCGTGCAAAGTTCCCCTGGGAGAAAGAAGCGTGGCAAAGGAGAACCAAACCCTCCGTACAGGGTGGCCCTTAAGCCGGACAACAATGACGGGTCAGAGGAGAAAAGTGTGCAATGGGAGAGACCGCCACTGCCCTCTGTAGAGGGGGCGGTCTCTGTGTCCGGCATGTGCCAGCCTCCATAGACAGGCTAAAAAGGGGAGACCTGAACCCCTGCTTAAAGGGAGAGGTCAGTGGCACCTGGCAGCTTCAAGCCTAGGAGACCGCCGCCCTTTTTAAAGGGGGGGCGGTCCTTCAGCCACAGCCATGGAAAGGCCTCCCTACTTGAAGAGGGGAAAGACCTTGCCCTCTGCTTACAGGGCAGCTGTTTGGCCTGGCACGTCAAAGCGACCTGTGGCTAACGCAGCGTGGCAAAGTGACCCAAACCCTCCTTACAGGGTGGTCGTGAAGCTTTTAGGTGGCAGCGGAGGAAAAAAGCCCAGACCTCCATGCCCTCAGGAGAGGGTGGTCTTTTTGCCAAGCAAGTCCAGGCGGGACAAGACGAGGCGAGGCGAAAAAGGGACACCTGCACCCCAGTTACAGGCACAGGTCACCGTCCCAGATCTATTTAAAAGGCTAGCTCCTAAAGAGCCGAAACCCACAGAGCGACCGCTCCCCTTCTTAAAGGGGGGTCACTCAGCTCTAGCTTCCTCATGAAGCAGTTTTGCTCTAAGGGGTGGACCTTCATCCCTGTTTACAGGGAGGTCCCTGGACCTGCCGCCTCAAAGGGGAAGGAAGTTGAAGTGGAAGGCCAGCGTCCCCGATACAGGGAGAGCCATGCGTGTCACGTGGGCGTCCTTTTCCCGTGGCTTCTGCTTCCGCTCTCTTTTCCCGCTCTTTCTTCAGCGCTGCTGTCTTCTTGTCCGTTTCCTCCTTTCAGCTGCTAGGGAGAGAAAAGAGGAGAAGGAAAGTGAGCCGCCGACTCCCTACGCTGCACGGCAACATCCGTTCAGAGTCAGTGCACGAGGCCCCTCTTTGAAATGATCCCCGCAGCCCGACTTCCGCGCCTACCTGCGGCAGTGAGCAGGAGTCCTGGCAGCGGCAGAAGTGGTGGCCAGCTGGGTGCAGGCTTCGCTCGGCGTGGACGCGGTTGAGAGTGCGTGCAGGTCAGGGTGACGGGAGGGCGACAGGACCAACCCCCAATTCACTAAAAGGGGCTTGTTTCTAGAGCTAGCTTTAAAGTGCTGCCTAGTCCTGCCTTTTGTTTTAGCGTCCTTGCGGGGGAGGAAGGCTGGGCAAGTGAAGACGCAAACCCTAGTTAGAGGGAGCTCACTTTGGGCCCAGGCAGAGAGGGCAAAAAGGAGAGAGACCCAAAGCCCGTTTACGGGGGGGTCAGCCTTACTTCCGCCAAATCTTACTCCCTTTGAAGAAGGGGAAAGAAATGGCAAAGGGGAAAAGGTCTGGAAATGAACCGGTGAGGAGGTCTCCCCTTCTCAAGAAAGCCTTCCTCCCTCTCTTAGGCCCTTCCCGACGGACCAATCCACCCCACCAAGAAAAGGACAACTTTGTGACCCTACCCTTTTCCAAGACACACGCGCCTTACTCCTTACACAGTCCCGTTAGTAGGGTTAGGGGCACCCCTGTGCAAGAACCAACACTGCGACTCGTGCGCCGATGCCGCCGGACGGCCAACACCTGTCACGAAGGACAGTTCTCAAGCATGTCAAACACAGTCCGAAACAGAGCCCGTGTCTACCAGCACAGAGACAAAAGGGCTGTAACGGGGACACCGAGGACAGCCCCTTCTCACTCAATACACCTACAGCCAGCAACGTGATTGGTGTGCAGAAGAAAAGCAAGGGTCAAAGCTGAGGTTGGCGGGGCAGTGTCACGTAGGAAGGGCACGAGGAAAGGAGGAGGCGGGACATGGAAGGGAGAAGCTGAAAGGCGCCCCCCTGCCTGACCTGCTCATTTCCAGACCTGGGAACATTGGGATCGCTGCCGGTGGGTCTTTCTTGGCTTTTTTGGAAAAAGGGTCGAATTGATCACGGCCTCCACCAGCCCCTTACAGCCGCCCCTTCGCCACACCGTGTTCCGGGAGACCCCGGCTTCATTCAGAGAGGTCCCTAACACCACGGGACGAGAAATTCCAAAAAAGCCAAGGAGAAATCCTGCTGGGGGCAGTTTACTAGGGCTAAGGAAAGGAGAGGCTCTCAACCCTTCTTAAAGGGGGAGTCCCTTAGCCCCAAAAGGTCCCACTAGTTGAAGAGGGAGAGGGAGAAGCCATTTTCCCTTGCTAAGTTTGCCTGGCCGTGCAAAGTTCCCCTGGGAGAAAGAAGCGTGGCAAAGGAGAACCAAACCCTCCGTACAGGGTGGCCCTTAAGCCGGACAACAATGACGGGTCAGAGGAGAAAAGTGTGCAATGGGAGAGACCGCCACTGCCCTCTGTAGAGGGGGCGGTCTCTGTGTCCGGCATGTGCCAGCCTCCATAGACAGGCTAAAAAGGGGAGACCTGAACCCCTGCTTAAAGGGAGAGGTCAGTGGCACCTGGCAGCTTCAAGCCTAGGAGACCGCCGCCCTTTTTAAAGGGGGGGCGGTCCTTCAGCCACAGCCATGGAAAGGCCTCCCTACTTGAAGAGGGGAAAGACCTTGCCCTCTGCTTACAGGGCAGCTGTTTGGCCTGGCACGTCAAAGCGACCTGTGGCTAACGCAGCGTGGCAAAGTGACCCAAACCCTCCTTACAGGGTGGTCGTGAAGCTTTTAGGTGGCAGCGGAGGAAAAAAGCCCAGACCTCCATGCCCTCAGGAGAGGGTGGTCTTTTTGCCAAGCAAGTCCAGGCGGGACAAGACGAGGCGAGGCGAAAAAGGGACACCTGCACCCCAGTTACAGGCACAGGTCACCGTCCCAGATCTATTTAAAAGGCTAGCTCCTAAAGAGCCGAAACCCACAGAGCGACCGCTCCCCTTCTTAAAGGGGGGTCACTCAGCTCTAGCTTCCTCATGAAGCAGTTTTGCTCTAAGGGGTGGACCTTCATCCCTGTTTACAGGGAGGTCCCTGGACCTGCCGCCTCAAAGGGGAAGGAAGTTGAAGTGGAAGGCCAGCGTCCCCGATACAGGGAGAGCCATGCGTGTCACGTGGGCGTCCTTTTCCCGTGGCTTCTGCTTCCGCTCTCTTTTCCCGCTCTTTCTTCAGCGCTGCTGTCTTCTTGTCCGTTTCCTCCTTTCAGCTGCTAGGGAGAGAAAAGAGGAGAAGGAAAGTGAGGCGCCGACTCCCTACGCTGCACGGCAACATCCGTTCAGAGTCAGTGCACGAGGCCCCTCTTTGAAATGATCCCCGCAGCCCGACTTCCGCGCCTACCTGCGGCAGTGAGCAGGAGTCCTGGCAGCGGCAGAAGTGGTGGCCAGCTGGGTGCAGGCTTCGCTCGGCGTGGACGCGGTTGAGAGTGCGTGCAGGTCAGGGTGACGGGAGGGCGACAGGACCAACCCCCAATTCACTAAAAGGGGCTTGTTTCTAGAGCTAGCTTTAAAGTGCTGCCTAGTCCTGCCTTTTGTTTTAGCGTCCTTGCGGGGGAGGAAGGCTGGGCAAGTGAAGACGCAAACCCTAGTTAGAGGGAGCTCACTTTGGGCCCAGGCAGAGAGGGCAAAAAGGAGAGAGACCCAAAGCCCGTTTACGGGGGGGTCAGCCTTACTTCCGCCAAATCTTACTCCCTTTGAAGAAGGGGAAAGAAATGGCAAAGGGGAAAAGGTCTGGAAATGAACCGGTGAGGAGGTCTCCCCTTCTCAAGAAAGCCTTCCTCCCTCTCTTAGGCCCTTCCCGACGGACCAATCCACCCCACCAAGAAAAGGACAACTTTGTGACCCTACCCTTTTCCAAGACACACGCGCCTTACTCCTTACACAGTCCCGTTAGTAGGGTTAGGGGCACCCCTGTGCAAGAACCAACACTGCGACTCGTGCGCCGATGCCGCCGGACGGCCAACACCTGTCACGAAGGACAGTTCTCAAGCATGTCAAACACAGTCCGAAACAGAGCCCGTGTCTACCAGCACAGAGACAAAAGGGCTGTAACGGGGACACCGAGGACAGCCCCTTCTCACTCAATACACCTACAGCCAGCAACGTGATTGGTGTGCAGAAGAAAAGCAAGGGTCAAAGCTGAGGTTGGCGGGGCAGTGTCACGTAGGAAGGGCACGAGGAAAGGAGGAGGCGGGACATGGAAGGGAGAAGCTGAAAGGCGCCCCCCTGCCTGACCTGCTCATTTCCAGACCTGGGAACATTGGGATCGCTGCCGGTGGGTCTTTCTTGGCTTTTTTGGAAAAAGGGTCGAATTGATCACGGCCTCCACCAGCCCCTTACAGCCGCCCCTTCGCCACACCGTGTTCCGGGAGACCCCGGCTTCATTCAGAGAGGTCGCTAACACCACGGGACGAGAAATTCCAAAAAAGCCAAGGAGAAATCCTGCTGGGGGCAGTTTACTAGGGCTAAGGAAAGGAGAGGCTCTCAACCCTTCTTAAAGGGGGAGTCCCTTAGCCCCAAAAGGTCCCACTAGTTGAAGAGGGAGAGGGAGAAGCCATTTTCCCTTGCTAAGTTTGCCTGGCCGTGCAAAGTTCCCCTGGGAGAAAGAAGCGTGGCAAAGGAGAACCAAACCCTCCGTACAGGGTGGCCCTTAAGCCGGACAACAATGACGGGTCAGAGGAGAAAAGTGTGCAATGGGAGAGACCGCCACTGCCCTCTGTAGAGGGGGCGGTCTCTGTGTCCGGCATGTGCCAGCCTCCATAGACAGGCTAAAAAGGGGAGACCTGAACCCCTGCTTAAAGGGAGAGGTCAGTGGCACCTGGCAGCTTCAAGCCTAGGAGACCGCCGCCCTTTTTAAAGGGGGGGCGGTCCTTCAGCCACAGCCATGGAAAGGCCTCCCTACTTGAAGAGGGGAAAGACCTTGCCCTCTGCTTACAGGGCAGCTGTTTGGCCTGGCACGTCAAAGCGACCTGTGGCTAACGCAGCGTGGCAAAGTGACCCAAACCCTCCTTACAGGGTGGTCGTGAAGCTTTTAGGTGGCAGCGGAGGAAAAAAGCCCAGACCTCCATGCCCTCAGGAGAGGGTGGTCTTTTTGCCAAGCAAGTCCAGGCGGGACAAGACGAGGCGAGGCGAAAAAGGGACACCTGCACCCCAGTTACAGGCACAGGTCACCGTCCCAGATCTATTTAAAAGGCTAGCTCCTAAAGAGCCGAAACCCACAGAGCGACCGCTCCCCTTCTTAAAGGGGGGTCACTCAGCTCTAGCTTCCTCATGAAGCAGTTTTGCTCTAAGGGGTGGACCTTCATCCCTGTTTACAGGGAGGTCCCTGGACCTGCCGCCTCAAAGGGGAAGGAAGTTGAAGTGGAAGGCCAGCGTCCCCGATACAGGGAGAGCCATGCGTGTCACGTGGGCGTCCTTTTCCCGTGGCTTCTGCTTCCGCTCTCTTTTCCCGCTCTTTCTTCAGCGCTGCTGTCTTCTTGTCCGTTTCCTCCTTTCAGCTGCTAGGGAGAGAAAAGAGGAGAAGGAAAGTGAGCCGCCGACTCCCTACGCTGCACGGCAACATCCGTTCAGAGTCAGTGCACGAGGCCCCTCTTTGAAATGATCCCCGCAGCCCGACTTCCGCGCCTACCTGCGGCAGTGAGCAGGAGTCCTGGCAGCGGCAGAAGTGGTGGCCAGCTGGGTGCAGGCTTCGCTCGGCGTGGACGCGGTTGAGAGTGCGTGCAGGTCAGGGTGACGGGAGGGCGACAGGACCAACCCCCAATTCACTAAAAGGGGCTTGTTTCTAGAGCTAGCTTTAAAGTGCTGCCTAGTCCTGCCTTTTGTTTTAGCGTCCTTGCGGGGGAGGAAGGCTGGGCAAGTGAAGACGCAAACCCTAGTTAGAGGGAGCTCACTTTGGGCCCAGGCAGAGAGGGCAAAAAGGAGAGAGACCCAAAGCCCGTTTACGGGGGGGTCAGCCTTACTTCCGCCAAATCTTACTCCCTTTGAAGAAGGGGAAAGAAATGGCAAAGGGGAAAAGGTCTGGAAATGAACCGGTGAGGAGGTCTCCCCTTCTCAAGAAAGCCTTCCTCCCTCTCTTAGGCCCTTCCCGACGGACCAATCCACCCCACCAAGAAAAGGACAACTTTGTGACCCTACCCTTTTCCAAGACACACGCGCCTTACTCCTTACACAGTCCCGTTAGTAGGGTTAGGGGCACCCCTGTGCAAGAACCAACACTGCGACTCGTGCGCCGATGCTGCCGGACGGCCAACACCTGTCACGAAGGACAGTTCTCAAGCATGTCAAACACAGTCCGAAACAGAGCCCGTGTCTACCAGCACAGAGACAAAAGGGCTGTAACGGGGACACCGAGGACAGCCCCTTCTCACTCAATACACCTACAGCCAGCAACGTGATTGGTGTGCAGAAGAAAAGCAAGGGTCAAAGCTGAGGTTGGCGGGGCAGTGTCACGTAGGAAGGGCACGAGGAAAGGAGGAGGCGGGACATGGAAGGGAGAAGCTGAAAGGCGCCCCCCTGCCTGACCTGCTCATTTCCAGACCTGGGAACATTGGGATCGCTGCCGGTGGGTCTTTCTTGGCTTTTTTGGAAAAAGGGTCGAATTGATCACGGCCTCCACCAGCCCCTTACAGCCGCCCCTTCGCCACACCGTGTTCCGGGAGACCCCGGCTTCATTCAGAGAAGTCCCTAACACCACGGGACGAGAAATTCCAAAAAAGCCAAGGAGAAATCCTGCTGGGGGCAGTTTACTAGGGCTAAGGAAAGGAGAGGCTCTCAACCCTTCTTAAAGGGGGAGTCCCTTAGCCCCAAAAGGTCCCACTAGTTGAAGAGGGAGAGGGAGAAGCCATTTTCCCTTGCTAAGTTTGCCTGGCCGTGCAAAGTTCCCCTGGGAGAAAGAAGCGTGGCAAAGGAGAACCAAACCCTCCGTACAGGGTGGCCCTTAAGCCGGACAACAATGACGGGTCAGAGGAGAAAAGTGTGCAATGGGAGAGACCGCCACTGCCCTCTGTAGAGGGGGCGGTCTCTGTGTCCGGCATGTGCCAGCCTCCATAGACAGGCTAAAAAGGGGAGACCTGAACCCCTGCTTAAAGGGAGAGGTCAGTGGCACCTGGCAGCTTCAAGCCTAGGAGACCGCCGCCCTTTTTAAAGGGGGGGCGGTCCTTCAGCCACAGCCATGGAAAGGCCTCCCTACTTGAAGAGGGGAAAGACCTTGCCCTCTGCTTACAGGGCAGCTGTTTGGCCTGGCACGTCAAAGCGACCTGTGGCTAACGCAGCGTGGCAAAGTGACCCAAACCCTCCTTACAGGGTGGTCGTGAAGCTTTTAGGTGGCAGCGGAGGAAAAAAGCCCAGACCTCCATGCCCTCAGGAGAGGGTGGTCTTTTTGCCAAGCAAGTCCAGGCGGGACAAGACGAGGCGAGGCGAAAAAGGGACACCTGCACCCCAGTTACAGGCACAGGTCACGTCCCAGATCTATTTGAAAGGCTAGCTCCTAAAGAGCCGAAACACACAGAGCGACCGCTCCCCTTCTTAAAGGGGGGTCACTCAGCTCTAGCTTCCTCATGAAGCAGTTTTGGTCTAAGGGGTGGACCTTCATCCCTGTTTACAGGGAGGTCCCTGGACCTGCCGCCTCAAAGGGGAAGGAAGTTGAAGTGGAAGGCCAGCGTCCCCGATACAGGGAGAGCCATGCGTGTCACGTGGGCGTCCTTTTCCCGTGGCTTCTGCTTCCGCTCTCTTTTCCCGCTCTTTCTTCAGCGCTGCTGTCTTCTTGTCCATTTCCTCCTTTCAGCTGCTAGGGAGAGAAAAGAGGAGAAGGAAAGTGAGGCGCCGACTCCCTACGCTGCACGGCAACATCCGTTGAGAATTATTGCACACTGCCCCTCTTTGAAATTAGCCCCGCTCCCTGACTTCCGCACCAACCTGTGGTAGTAAGCAGGAGTTCTGGCAGCAGCAAAACGCGGGGATAGCTGTATCAAGGCTTCTGTCGTTTAAGATTGGATGCCGGCCTTCCTAGTTCAAGAGGGAAATGATCTTGTTCTCTCATTAGACTGCAGTTATTTTACCTTGGATGTCTACGTGTGATCATGCTAATTGAATATGGCAAAACATCTTCTGCTTGCACACATGCTTTTTAAATAGTGATAGAAATGTAGCCGTGTTAGTCTGGTGTAGCTGAAACCCAAAACAGGACTATGTAGCACTTTAAAGACTAACAAGATGGTTTATTAGGTGATGAGCTTTCGTGGGCCAGACCCACTTCCTCAGATCAAATAGTGGAAGAAAATTCCACTATTTGATCTGAGGAAGTGGGTCTGGCCCACGAATGCTCATCAATAAACCAACTTGTTAGTCTTTAAAGCGCTACATAGTCCTGTTTCACATGCTCTTAGCAGTATTTTAAAATCATCATGTGTCAGGTGTGCTGTCATGGACACACTTTGGGCTTCAGCTAGTTGTGTTTCCAATTGTGAGAGCTGATTGGTTAATGAGGTGGCTCTTGCTGTCTCAGCATTAACATCTAGTACCATTTGTTCACGCCCTCTTTGCAAGGACTCCTAGATTTCCCAAATAAATTCACACCAAACTCCAAAGACAATTTATTAGACTCCATCTTCCATCCTTTCCATGAAAATATACGCTCCATCGTGGCTCGAGATCTCCTAAGGGCCTTACCTCTGCCCTCTAGAAAAAGAATATATCCTGACAAAAAGCTTATCCCGACTAGTCCCTGTCGCTTGCTGACAAGCAGCCGCTACTGACAGGCAGCCAGAGACACGCTTGCTTCTGGGGTGACCTGCGCCGTCCCCAAACTTGTCTCTTCTCGAGACTTTTCAATAAAAAAAACTTATCCTCGGCCACAATGAAAAGGGAATGAAAGGGTTAACGGGCTCTCCCTATTTGCTCTAGCAAGGCATACGCTTCTTCCACCATGGGACTCCCCTGGTTCCGGGGTGCCCAAGCTTCGCTTGCGGTCAGGGACCAGGACCGTAAAAATCCCTCCCAGAGCCGTTGGGCCTCACTGACTACTGTACCAAAGAAAACAAAACTGACAGGACCTCCCTTAAGACAACAACCAATCACAGAAGTCCTGCCGCAGTCACCATTTCTTAGGTATCAAAAGGATTGAGAAGTTAGGCTGCAGGGGATGCCCTAACTAAAACAGATCTTCTGTCCTTTACTGGGACTGCCAGCATCTATCAATTGGTGCGGTGCCTCCCTTTCCCTTTAACAACCAATGGAAGATTCATTGTATGTAAACCAAAGAGGTCTAGGTTTACTTGGGGAAAAGTTTACAAAAGAGGGTGTGGGACGGGTAACTAAAGAACAGTATAACAACATAAAATCACTTTCACAAGCACAGTAGTCAGTCCCGTGTTGGTATGAAACCAGGACCCATTAAACAAACACCCTTGGCTAGATAACAAATAACAAGAAGAGAAAGAAAGTAACAAGAGACAATTTCATAGAAACCTTCTTCCTTAGTTCCCAAGTTGGTTGCTCAGGACCTCAATCTCTTTGCTCATGAGAGCCTTGAGAGAAGAACTCTGAGGAGATCCCACGCAGTCTGGTCCTTCCACAGCTGTAGGTGATATGTGATTGGCAAGGCTGCTGGAGAGATGATGCCTGCTGGAACTGAGGGAAGTCTTCGCATCGGCTTAGCTGGTCCGCAGTCCAGGTGGCCTAGAAAGGAAGATCCATGCAACCTGTCACTAGGATGGGCAGCGGAGATCTGAGTAAGTGCTAGCCTTTTTATAAAACCTGTGGCTGAGAAACTCCTGTAAGAGAACCTATGGAATCTATCCTTCCAGGAAAAGCCTGCAACATTCCTGAGGAGATTCCGGTTCCGACTGGAACTCGTTTACCCATGGCTGTAATGAAAAAAGGCGGGAAAACCTTTCTAGTCAGGCTTAAGATCACAGGACCGATATTCAATTTGCAAAATAAAAATGCATGCCCCATTCTACATAAAAACAAACACACAATTGACAATAAAATCCCAGCTTTTACTCTTAAAGGGCAATTTATAGGACTAAGAAAAGAGATGCTCTCAACCCTTCTTAAACGGGAGTCCTTTGGCGAAAGGCCCAAAAAGGACCCACGGAGAGGGAGAAGACATTTTTCCTGCTGACAGAGGAAGTGATTTCCCTGGCGATGCAAAATTACCCGTTGAGAAAGAAGCATGGCAAACGAAAACCAAACCCTCCATAGAGGGAGCGGTAACTATAACAGAGTACTTGAAAGGATAATTACTGAAGAGATGAAACCTACAGAGAGACCGCTCCCCTTCTTAAAGGGAGTTCATCCAGCTCCAGCTTCCTAATAAAGGAGCTTTGCTCTAAGGGGTGGACCTTCATCCCTGTTTACAGGGAGGTCCCTGGACCTGCCGCCTCAAACGGGAGGAAAGTTTAAAGGGAAGGCCAGCGTCCCCGATACAGGGAGACCCACGCATACCAAGTGGATGTCCTTTTCCCGTGGCTTCTGCTTCTGCTCTTCTTTCCCGCTTTTTCTACAGCGCTGCTGTCTTCTTGTCCGTGTTCTCCTTTCAGCTGCTAGAGAGAGCAAACGAGGAGAAGGAAAGTGAGACGCCGACTCCCTACACTGCACGACAACATCCGTTCAGCGTCAGTGCACAAGGCCCCTCTTTGAAATTAGCCCTGCTCCCTGACTTCCACACCAACCTGCGGCAGTGAGCAGGAGTCCTGGCAGCAGCAGAAGTCGTGGCCAGTTGGATGCAGGCTTCGCTCGGCGTGGACGCGGTGGAGAGTGCGTGCAGGTCAGGGTGACAGGAGGCGACAGGATAAACCCTCAATTCACTAAAAGGGCTTGTTTCTAGAGCTGGCTTTAAAGTGCTGCATAGTGCTGCCTTTTGTTTTAGCTTCCTCGTGTGCCAGCCTCTAGAGACAGGCTAAAACGGGGAGACCTGAACCCCTGCTTAAAGGGAGAGGTCAGTGGCACCTGGCAGCTTCAAGCCTAGGAGACCGCCGCCCTTCTTAAAGGGGGGGGTCCTTCAGCTACAGCCATGGAAAGGCCTCCCTAGTTGAAGAGGGGAAAGACCTTGCCCTCTGCTTACAGGGCAGCTGTTTGGCCTGCCACGTCAAAGCGACCTGTGGCTAACGCAGCGTGGCAAAGTGACCCAAACCCTCCTTACAGGGTGGTCGTGAAGCTTTTAGGTGGCAGCGGAGGAAAAAAGCCCAGACCTCCATGCCCTCAGGAGAGGGTGGTCTTTTTGCCAAGCAAGTCCAGGCGGGACAAGACGAGGCGAAAAAGGGACACCTGCACCCCAGTTACAGGCACAGGTCACCGTCCCAGATGTATTTGAAAGGCTAGCTCCTAAAGAGCCGAAACCCACAGAGCGACCGCTCCCCTTCTTAAAGGGGGGTCACTCAGCTCTAGCTTCCTCATGAAGCAGTTTTGCTCTAAGGGGTGGACCTTCATCCCTGTTTACAGGGAGGTCCCTGGACCTGCCGCCTCAAAGGGGAAGGAAGTTGAAGTGGAAGGCCAGCGTCCCCGATACAGGGAGAGCCATGCGTGTCACGTGGGCGTCCTTTTCCCGTGGCTTCTGCTTCCGCTCTCTTTTCCCGCTCTTTCTTCAGCGCTGCTGTCTTCTTGTCCGTTTCCTCCTTTCAGCTGCTAGGGAGAGAAAAGAGGAAAAGGAAAGTGAGGCGCCGACTCCCTACGCTGCACGGCAACATCTGTTCAGAGTCAGTGCACGAGGCCCCTCTTTGAAATGATCCCCGCAGCCCGACTTGGGCGCCTACCTGCGGCAGTGAGCAGGAGTCCTGGCAGCGGCAGAAGTCGTGGCCAGCTGGCTGCAGGCTTCGCTCGGCGTGGACGCGGTTGAGAGTGCGTGCAGGTCAAGGTGACGGGAGGGCGACAGGACCAACCCCCAGTTCCCTAAAAGGGGCTTGTTTCTAGAGCTAGCTTTAAAGTGCTGCCTAGTCCTGCCTTTTGTTTTAGCTTCCTCGCGGGGGAGGAAGGCTGGGCAAGTGAAGACGCAAACCCTAGTTAGAGGGAGCTCACTTTGGGCCCATGCAGAGAGGGCAAAAAGGAGAGAGACCCAAAGCCCGTTTACGGGGGGGTCAGCCTTACTTCCGCCAAATCTTACTCCCTTTGAAGAAGGGGAAAGAAATGGCAAAGGGGAAAATGTCTGGAAATGAACCGGTGAGGAGGTCTCCCCTTCTCAAGAAAGCCTTCCTCCCTCTCTTAGGCCCTTCCCGACGGACCAATCCACCCCACCAAGAAAAGGACAACTTTGTGACCCTACCCTTTTCCAAGACACATGCGCCTTACTCCTTACACAGTCCCGTTAGTAGGGTTAGGGGCACCCCTGTGCAAGAACCAACACTGCGACTCGTGCGCCGATGCCGCCGGACGGCCAACACCTGTCACGAAGGACAGTTCTCAAGCATGTCAAACACAGTCCGAAACAGAGCCCGTGTCTACCAGCACAGAGACAAAAGGGCTGTAACGGGGACACCGAGGACAGCCCCTTCTCACTCAATACACCTACAGCCAGCAACGTGATTGGTGTGCAGAAGAAAAGCAAGGGTCAAAGCTGAGGTTGGCGGGGCAGTGTCACGTAGGAAGGGCACGAGGAAAGGAGGAGGCGGGACATGGAAGGGAGAAGCTGAAAGGCGCCCCCCTGCCTGACCTGCTCATTTCCAGACCTGGGAACATTGGGATCGCTGCCGGTGGGTCTTTCTTGGCTTTTTTGGAAAAAGGGTCGAATTGATCACGGCCTCCACCAGCCCCTTACAGCCGCCCCTTCGCCACACCGTGTTCCGGGAGACCCCGGCTTCATTCAGAGAGGTCGCTAACACCACGGGACGAGAAATTCCAAAAAAGCCAAGGAGAAATCCTGCTGGGGGCAGTTTACTAGGGCTAAGGAAAGGAGAGGCTCTCAACCCTTCTTAAAGGGGGAGTCCCTTAGCCCCAAAAGGTCCCACTAGTTGAAGAGGGAGAGGGAGAAGCCATTTTCCCTTGCTAAGTTTGCCTGGCCGTGCAAAGTTCCCCTGGGAGAAAGAAGCGTGGCAAAGGAGAACCAAACCCTCCGTACAGGGTGGCCCTTAAGCCGGACAACAATGACGGGTCAGAGGAGAAAAGTGTGCAATGGGAGAGACCGCCACTGCCCTCTGTAGAGGGGGCGGTCTCTGTGTCCGGCATGTGCCAGCCTCCATAGACAGGCTAAAAAGGGGAGACCTGAACCCCTGCTTAAAGGGAGAGGTCAGTGGCACCTGGCAGCTTCAAGCCTAGGAGACCGCCGCCCTTCTTAAAGGGGGGGGTCCTTCAGCCACAGCCATGGAAAGGCCTCCCTAGTTGAAGAGGGGAAAGACCTTGCCCTCGGCTTACAGGGCAGCTGTTTGGCCTGCCACGTCAAAGCGACCTGTGGCTAACGCAGCGTGGCAAAGTGACCCAAACCCTCCTTACAGGGTGGTCGTGAAGCTTTTAGGTCGCAGCGGAGGAAAAAAGCCCAGACCTCCATGCCCTCAGGAGAGGGTGGTCTTTTTGCCAAGCAAGTCCAGGCGGGACAAGACGAGGCGAAAAAGGGACACCTGCACCCCAGTTACAGGCACAGGTCACCGTCCCAGATGTATTTGAAAGGCTAGCTCTTAAAAAAGAGCCGAAACCTAAAGAGCGACCGCTCCCCTTCTTAAAGGGGGGTCACTCAGCTCTAGCTTCCTCATGAAGCAGTTTTGCTCTAAGGGGTGGACCTTCATCCCTGTTTACAGGGAGGTCCCTGGACCTGCCGCCTCAAAGGGGAAGGAAGTTGAAGTGGAAGGCCAGCATCCCCGATACAGGGAGAGCCATGCGTGTCACGTGGGCGTCCTTTTCCCGTGGCTTCTGCTTCCGCTCTCTTTTCCCGCTCTTTCTTCAGCGCTGCTGTCTTCATGTCCGTTTCCTCCTTTCAGCTGCTAGGGAGAGAAAAGAGGAGAAGGAAAGTGAGGCGCCGACTCCCTACGCTGCACGGCAACATCCGTTCAGAGTCAGTGCACGAGGCCCCTCTTTGAAATGATCCCCGCAGCCCGACTTCCGCGCCTACCTGCGGCAGTGAGCAGGAGTCCTGGCAGCGGCAGAAGTGGTGGCCAGCTGGGTGCAGGCTTCGCTCGGCGTGGACGCGGTTGAGAGTGCGTGCAGGTCAGGGTGACGGGAGGGCGACAGGACCAACCCCCAGTTCACTAAAAGGGGCTTGTTTCTAGAGCTAGCTTTAAAGTGCTGCCTAGTCCTGCCTTTTGTTTTAGCTTCCTCGCGGGGGAGGAAGGCTGGGCAAGTGAAGACGCAAACCCTAGTTAGAGGGAGCTCACTTTGGGCCCATGCAGAGAGGGCAAAAAGGAGAGAGACCCAAAGCCCGTTTACGGGGGGGTCAGCCTTACTTCCGCCAAATCTTACTCCCTTTGAAGAAGGGGAAATAAATGGCAAAGGGGAAAATGTCTGGAAATGAACCGGTGAGGAGGTCTCCCCTTCTCAAGAAAGCCTTCCTCCCTCTCTTAGGCCCTTCCCGACAGACCAATCCACCCCACCAAGAAAAGGACAACTTTGTGACCCTACCCTTTTCCAAGACACACGCGCCTTACTCCTTACACAGTCCCGTTAGTAGGGTTAGGGGCACCCCTGTGCAAGAACCAACACTGCGACTCGTGCGCCGATGCCGCCGGACGGCCAACACCTGTCACGAAGGACAGTTCTCAAGCATGTCAAACACAGTCCGAAACAGAGCCCGTGTCTACCAGCACAGAGACAAAAGGGCTGTAACGGGGACACCGAGGACAGCCCCTTCTCACTCAATACACCTACAGCCAGCAACGTGATTGGTGTGCAGAAGAAAAGCAAGGGTCAAAGCTGAGGTTGGCGGGGCAGTGTCACGTAGGAAGGGCACGAGGAAAGGAGGAGGCGGGACATGGAAGGGAGAAGCTGAAAGGCGCCCCCCTGCCTGACCTGCTCATTTCCAGACCTGGGAACATTGGGATCGCTGCCGGTGGGTCTTTCTTGGCTTTTTTGGAAAAAGGGTCGAATTGATCACGGCCTCCACCAGCCCCTTACAGCCGCCCCTTCGCCACACCGTGTTCCGGGAGACCCCGGCTTCATTCAGAGAGGTCCCTAACACCACGGGACGAGAAATTCCAAAAAAGCCAAGGAGAAATCCTGCTGGGGGCAGTTTACTAGGGCTAAGGAAAGGAGAGGCTCTCAACCCTTCTTAAAGGGGGAGTCCCTTAGCCCCAAAAGGTCCCACTAGTTGAAGAGGGAGAGGGAGAAGCCATTTTCCCTTGCTAAGTTTGCCTGGCCGTGCAAAGTTCCCCTGGGAGAAAGAAGCGTGGCAAAGGAGAACCAAACCCTCCGTACAGGGTGGCCCTTAAGCCGGACAACAATGACGGGTCAGAGGAGAAAAGTGTGCAATGGGAGAGACCGCCACTGCCCTCTGTAGAGGGGGCGGTCTCTGTGTCCGGCATGTGCCAGCCTCCCTAGACAGGCTAAAAAGGGGAGACCTGAACCCCTGCTTAAAGGGAGAGGTCAGTGGCACCTGGCAGCTTCAAGCCTAGGAGACCGCCGCCCTTCTTAAAGGGGGGGGTCCTTCAGCCACAGCCATGGAAAGGCCTCCCTAGTTGAAGAGGGGAAAGACCTTGCCCTCTGCTTACAGGGCAGCTGTTTGGCCTGGCACGTCAAAGCGACCTGTGGCTAACGCAGCGTGGCAAAGTGACCCAAACCCTCCTTACAGGGTGGTCGTGAAGCTTTTAGGTCGCAGCGGAGGAAAAAAGCCCAGACCTCCATGCCCTCAGGAGAGGGTGGTCTTTTTGCCAAGCAAGTCCAGGCAGGACAAGACGAGGCGAAAAAGGGACACCTGCACCCCAGTTACAGGCACAGGTCACCGTCCCAGATGTATTTGAAAGGCTAGCTCTTAAAAAAGAGCCGAAACCTACAGAGCGACCGCTCCCCTTCTTAAAGGAGGGTCACTCCGCTCTAGCTTCCTCATGAAGCAGTTTTGCTCTAAGGGGTGGACCTTCATCCCTGTTTACAGGGAGGTCCCTGGACCTGCCGCCTCAAAGGGGAAGGAAGTTGAAGTGGCAGGCCAGCGTCCCCGATACAGGGAGAGCCATGCGTGTCACGTGGGCGTCCTTTTCCCGTGGCTTCTGCTTCCGCTCTCTTTTCCCGCTCTTTCTTCAGCGCTGCTGTCTTCTTGTCCGTTTCCTCCTTTCAGCTGCTAGGGAGAGAAAAGAGGAGAAGGAAAGTGAGGCGCCGACTCCCTACGCTGCACGGCAACATCCGTTGAGAATTATTGCACACTGCCCCTCTTTGAAATTAGCCCCGCTCCCTGACTTCCGCACCAACCTGTGGTAGTAAGCAGGAGTTCTGGCAGCAGCAAAACGCGGGGATAGCTGTATCAAGGCTTCTGTCGTTTAAGATTGGATGCCGGCCTTCCTAGTTCAAGAGGGAAATGATCTTGTTCTCTCATTAGACTGCAGTTATTTTACCTTGGATGTCTACGTGTGATCATGCTAATTGAATATGGCAAAACATCTTCTGCTTGCACACATGCTTTTTAAATAGTGATAGAAATGTAGCCGTGTTAGTCTGGTGTAGCTGAAACCCAAAACAGGACTATGTAGCACTTTAAAGACTAACAAGATGGTTTTTTAGGTGATGAGCTTTCGTGGGCCAGACCCACTTCCTCAGATCAAATAGTGGAAGAAAATTCCACTATTTGATCTGAGGAAGTGGGTCTGGCCCACGAATGCTCATCAATAAACCAACTTGTTAGTCTTTAAAGCGCTACATAGTCCTGTTTCACATGCTCTTAGCAGTATTTTAAAATCATCATGTGTCAGGTGTGCTGTCATGGACACACTTTGGGCTTCAGCTAGTTGTGTTTCCAATTGTGAGAGCTGATTGGTTAATGAGGTGGCTCTTGCTGTCTCAGCATTAACATCTAGTACCATTTGTTCACGCCCTCTTTGCAAGGACTCCTAGATTTCCCAAATAAATTCACACCAAACTCCAAAGACAATTTATTAGACTCCATCTTCCATCCTTTCCATGAAAATATACGCTCCATCGTGGCTCGAGATCTCCTAAGGGCCTTACCTCTGCCCTCTAGAAAAAGAATATATCCTGACAAAAAGCTTATCCCGACTAGTCCCTGTCGCTTGCTGACAAGCAGCCGCTACTGACAGGCAGCCAGAGACACGCTTGCTTCTGGGGTGACCTGCGCCGTCCCCAAACTTGTCTCTTCTCGAGACTTTTCAATAAAAAAAACTTATCCTCGGCCACAATGAAAAGGGAATGAAAGGGTTAACGGGCTCTCCCTATTTGCTCTAGCAAGGCATACGCTTCTTCCACCATGGGACTCCCCTGGTTCCGGGGTGCCCAAGCTTCGCTTGCGGTCAGGGACCAGGACCGTAAAAATCCCTCCCAGAGCCGTTGGGCCTCACTGACTACTGTACCAAAGAAAACAAAACTGACAGGACCTCCCTTAAGACAACAACCAATCACAGAAGTCCTGCCGCAGTCACCATTTCTTAGGTATCAAAAGGATTGAGAAGTTAGGCTGCAGGGGATGCCCTAACTAAAACAGATCTTCTGTCCTTTACTGGGACTGCCAGCATCTATCAATTGGTGCGGTGCCTCCCTTTCCCTTTAACAACCAATGGAAGATTCATTGTATGTAAACCAAAGAGGTATAGGTTTACTTGGGGAAAAGTTTACAAAAGAGGGTGTGGGACGGGTAACTAAAGAACAGTATAACAACATAAAATCACTTTCACAAGCACAGTAGTCAGTCCCGTGTTGGTATGAAACCAGGACCCATTAAACAAACACCCTTGGCTAGATAACAAATAACAAGAAGAGAAAGAAAGTAACAAGAGACAATTTCATAGAAACCTTCTTCCTTAGTTCCCAAGTTGGTTGCTCAGGACCTCAATCTCTTTGCTCATGAGAGCCTTGAGAGAAGAACTCTGAGGAGATCCCACGCAGTCTGGTCCTACCACAGCTGTAGGTGATATGTGATTGGCAAGGCTGCTGGAGAGATGATGCCTGCTGGAACTGAGGGAAGTCTTCGCATCGGCTTAGCTGGTCCGCAGTCCAGGTGGCCTAGAAAGGAAGATCCATGCAACCTGTCACTAGGATGGGCAGCGGAGATCTGAGTAACTGCTAGCCTTTTTATAAAGCCTGTGGCTGAGAAACTCCTGTAAGAGAACCTATGGAATCTATCCTTCCAGGAAAAGCCTGCAACATTCCTGAGGAGATTCCGGTTCCGACTGGAACTCGTTTACCCATGGCTGTAATGAAAAAAGGCGGGAAAACCTTTCTAGTCAGGCTTAAGATCACAGGACCGATATTCAATTTGCAAAATAAAAATGCATGCCCCATTCTACATAAAAACAAACACACAATTGACAATAAAATCCCAGCTTTTACTCTTAAAGGGCAATTTATAGGACTAAGAAAAGAGATGCTCTCAACCCTTCTTAAACGGGAGTCCTTTGGCGAAAGGCCCAAAAAGGACCCACGGAGAGGGAGAAGACATTTTTCCTGCTGACAGAGGAAGTGATTTCCCTGGCGATGCAAAATTACCCGTTGAGAAAGAAGCATGGCAAACGAAAACCAAACCCTCCATAGAGGGAGCGGTAACTATAACAGAGTACTTGAAAGGATAATTACTGAAGAGATGAAACCTACAGAGAGACCGCTCCCCTTCTTAAAGGGAGTTCATCCAGCTCCAGCTTCCTAATAAAGGAGCTTTGCTCTAAGGGGTGGACCTTCATCCCTGTTTACAGGGAGGTCCCTGGACCTGCCGCCTCAAACGGGAGGAAAGTTTAAAGGGAAGGCCAGCGTCCCCGATACAGGGAGACCCACGCATACCAAGTGGATGTCCTTTTCCCGTGGCTTCTGCTTCTGCTCTTCTTTCCCGCTTTTTCTACAGCGCTGCTGTCTTCTTGTCCGTGTTCTCCTTTCAGCTGCTAGAGAGAGCAAACGAGGAGAAGGAAAGTGAGACGCCGACTCCCTACACTGCACGACAACATCCGTTCAGCGTCAGTGCACAAGGCCCCTCTTTGAAATTAGCCCCGCTCCCTGACTTCCACACCAACCTGCGGCAGTGAGCAGGAGTCCTGGCAGCAGCAGAAGTCGTGGCCAGTTGGATGCAGGCTTCGCTCGGCGTGGACGCGGTGGAGAGTGCGTGCAGGTCAGGGTGACAGGAGGCGACAGGATAACCCCTCAATTCACTAAAAGGGCTTGTTTCTAGAGCTGGCTTTAAAGTGCTGCATAGTGCTGCCTTTTGTTTTAGCTTCCTCGTGTGCCAGCCTCTAGAGACAGGCTAAAACGGGGAGACCTGAACCCCTGCTTAAAGGGAGAGGTCAGTGGCACCTGGCAGCTTCAAGCCTAGGAGACCGCCGCCCTTCTTAAAGGGGGGGGTGCTTCAGCCACAGCCATGGAAAGGCCTCCCTAGTTGAAGAGGGGAAAGACCTTGCCCTCTGCTTACAGGGCAGCTGTTTGGCCTGGCACGTCAAAGCGACCTGTGGCTAACGCAGCGTGGCAAAGTGACCCAAACCCTCCTTACAGGGTGGTCGTGAAGCTTTTAGGTGGCAGCGGAGGAAAAAAGCCCAGACCTCCATGCCCTCAGGAGAGGGTGGTCTTTTTGCCAAGCAAGTCCAGGCGGGACAAGACGAGGCGAAAAAGGGACACCTGCACCCCAATTACAGGCACAGGTCACCGTCCCAGATGTATTTGAAAGGCTAGCTCCTAAAGAGCCGAAACCTACAGAGCGACCGCTCCCCTTCTTAAAGGGGGGTCACTCAGCTCTAGCTTCCTCATGAAGCAGTTTTGCTCTAAGGGGTGGACCTTCATCCCTGTTTACAGGGAGGTCCCTGGACCTGCCGCCTCAAAGGGGAAGGAAGTTGAAGTGGAAGGCCAGCGTCCCCGATACAGGGAGAGCCATGCGTGTCACGTGGGCGTCCTTTTCCCGTGGCTTCTGCTTCCGCTCTCTTTTCCCGCTCTTTCTTCAGCGCTGCTGTCTTCTTGTCCGTTTCCTCCTTTCAGCTGCTAGGGAGAGAAAAGAGGAGAAGGAAAGTGAGGCGCCGACTCCCTACGCTGCACGGCAACATCCGTTCAGAGTCAGTGCACGAGGCCCCTCTTTGAAACGATCCCCGCAGCCCGACTTGGGCGCCTACCTGCGGCAGTGAGCAGGAGTCCTGGCAGCGGCAGAAGTGGTGGCCAGCTGGGTGCAGGCTTCGCTCGGCGTGGACGCGGTTGAGAGTGCGTGCAGGTCAGGGTGACGGGAGGGCGACAGGACCAACCCCCAGTTCACTAAAAGGGGCTTGTTTCTAGAGCTAGCTTTAAAGTGCTGCCTAGTCCTGCCTTTTGTTTTAGCTTCCTCGCGGGGGAGGAAGGCTGGGCAAGTGAAGACGCAAACCCTAGTTAGAGGGAGCTCACTTTGGGCCCAGGCAGAGAGGGCAAAAAGGAGAGAGACCCAAAGCCCGTTTACGGGGGGGTCAGCCTTACTTCCGCCAAATCTTACTCCCTTTGAAGAAGGGGAAAGAAATGGCAAAGGGGAAAATGTCTGGAAATGAACCGGTGAGGAGGTCTCCCCTTCTCAAGAAAGCCTTCCTCCCTCTCTTAGGCCCTTCCCGACGGACCAATCCACCCCACCAAGAAAAGGACAACTTTGTGACCCTACCCTTTTCCAAGACACACGCGCCTTACTCCTTACACAGTCCCGTTAGTAGGGTTAGGGGCACCCCTGTGCAAGAACCAACACTGCGACTCGTGCGCCGATGCCGCCGGACGGCCAAAACCTGTCACGAAGGACAGTTCTCAAGCATGTCAAACACAGTCCGAAACAGAGCCCGTGTCTACCAGCAAAGAGACAAAGGGGCTGTAACGGGGACACCGAGGACAGCCCCTTCTCACTCAATACACCTACAGCCAGCAACGTGATTGGTGTGCAGAAGAAAAGCAAGGGTCAAAGCTGAGGTTGGCGGGGCAGTGTCACGTAGGAAGGGCACGAGGAAAGGAGGAGGCGGGACATGGAAGGGAGAAGCTGAAAGGCGCCCCCCTGCCTGACCTGCTCATTTCCAGACCTGGGAACATTGGGATCGCTGCCGGTGGGTCTTTCTTGACTTTTTTGGAAAAAGGGTCGAATTGATCACGGCCTCCACCAGCCCCTTACAGCCGCCCCTTCGCCACACCGTGTTCCGGGAGACCCCGGCTTCATTCAGAGAGGTCCCTAACACCACGGGACGAGAAATTCCAAAAAAGCCAAGGAGAAATCCTGCTGGGGGCAGTTTACTAGGGCTAAGGAAAGGAGAGGCTCTCAACCCTTCTTAAAGGGGGAGTCCCTTAGCCCCAAAAGGTCCCACTAGTTGAAGAGGGAGAGGGAGAAGCCATTTTCCCTTGCTACGTTTGCCTGGCCGTGCAAAGTTCCCCTGGGAGAAAGAAGCGTGGCAAAGGAGAACCAAACCCTCCGTACAGGGTGGCCCTTAAGCCGGACAACAATGACGGGTCAGAGGAGAAAAGTGTGCAATGGGAGAGACCGCCACTGCCCTCTGTAGAGGGGGCGGTCTCTGTGTCCGGCATGTGCCAGCCTCCATAGACAGGCTAAAAAGGGGAGACCTGAACCCCTGCTTAAAGGGAGAGGTCAGTGGCACCTGGCAGCTTCAAGCCTAGGAGACCGCCGCCCTTCTTAAAGGGGGGGGTCCTTCAGCCACAGCCATGGAAAGGCCTCCCTAGTTGAAGAGGGGAAAGACCTTGCCCTCTGCTTACAGGGCAGCTGTTTGGCCTGCCACGTCAAAGCGACCTGTGGCTAACGCAGCGTGGCAAAGTGACCCAAACCCTCCTTACAGGGTGGTCGTGAAGCTTTTAGGTGGCAGTGGAGGAAAAAAGCCCAGACCTCCATGCCCTCAGGAGAGGGTGGTCTTTTTGCCAAGCAAGTCCAGGCGGGACAAGACGAGGCGAAAAAGGGACACCTGCACCCCAGTTACAGGCACAGGTCACGTCCCAGATCTATTTGATAGGCTAGCTCCTAAAGAGCCGAAACCTACAGAGCGACCGCTCCCCTTCTTAAAGGGGGGTCACTCAGCTCTAGCTTCCTCATGAAGCAGTTTTGCTCTAAGGGGTGGACCTTCATCCCTGTTTACAGGGAGGTCCCTGGACCTGCCGCCTCAAAGGGGAAGGAAGTTGAAGTGGAAGGCCAGCGTCCCCGATACAGGGAGAGCCATGCGTGTCACGTGGGCGTCCTTTTCCCGTGGCTTCTGCTTCCGCTCTCTTTTCCCGCTCTTTCTTCAGCGCTGCTGTCTTCTTGTCCGTTTCCTCCTTTCAGCTGCTAGGGAGAGAAAAGAGGAGAAGGAAAGTGAGGCGCCGACTCCCTACGCTGCACGGCAACATCCGTTGAGAATTATTGCACACTGCCCCTCTTTGAAATTAGCCCCGCTCCCTGACTTCCGCACCAACCTGTGGTAGTAAGCAGGAGTTCTGGCAGCAGCAAAACGCGGGGACACCTGTATCACGGCTTCTGTCGTTTAAGATTGGATGCCGGCCTTCCTAGTTCAAGAGGGAAATGATCTTGTTCTCTCATTAGACTGCAGTTATTTTACCTTGGATGTCTACGTGTGATCATGCTAATTGAATATGGCAAAACATCTTCTGCTTGCACACATGCTTTTTAAATAGTGATAGAAATGTAGCCGGGTTAGTCTAGTGTAGCTGAAACCCAAAACAGGACTATGTAGCACTTTAAAGACTAACAAGATGGTTTATTAGGTGATGAGCTTTCGTGGGCCAGACCCATTTCCTCAGATCAAATAGTGGAAGAAAATTCCACTATTTGATCTGAGGAAGTGTGTCTGGCCCACGAATGCTCATCACCTAATAAACCAACTTGTTAGTCTTTAAAGCGCTACATAGTCCTGTTTCACATGCTCTTAGCAGTATTTTAAAATCATCATGTGTCAGGTGTGCTGTCATGGACACACTTTGGGCTTCAGCTAGTTGTGTTTCCAATTGTGAGAGCTGATTGGTTAATGAGGTGGCTCTTGCTGTCTCTGCATTAACATCTAGTACCATTTGTTCACGCCCTCTTTGCAAGGACTCCTAGATTTCCCAAATAAATTCACACCAAACTCCAAAGACAATTTATTAGACTCCATCTTCCATCCTTTCCATGAAAATATACGCTTCATCGTGGCTCGAGATCTCCTAAGGGCCTTACCTCTGCCCTCTAGAAAAAGAATATATCCCGACAAAAAGCTTATCCCGACTAGTCCCTGTCGCTTGCTGACAAGCAGCCGCTACTGACAGGCAGCCAGAGACACGCTTGCTTCTGGGGTGACCTGCGCCGTCCCCAAACTCGTCTCGTCTCGAGACTTTTCAATAAAAAATTTATCCTCGGCCACAATGAAAATGGAATGAAAGGGTTAACGGGCTCTCCCTATTTGCTCTAGCAAGGCATACGCTTCTTCCACCATGGGACTCCCCTGGTTCCGGGGTGCCCAAGCTTCGCTTGCGGTCAGGGACCAGGACCGTAAAAATCCCTCCCAGAGCCGTTGGGCCTCACTGACTACTGTACCAAAGAAAACAAAACTGACAGGACCTCCCTTAAGACAACAACCAATCACAGAAGTCCTGCCGCAGTCACCATTTCTTAGGTATCAAAAGGATTGAGAAGTTAGGCTGCAGGGGATGCCCTAACTAAAACAGATCTTCTGTCCTTTACTGGGACTGCCAGCATCTATCAATTGGTGCGGTGCCTCCCTTTCCCTTTAACAACCAATGGAAGATTCATTGTATGTAAACCAAAGAGGTATAGGTTTACTTGGGGAAAAGTTTACAAAAGAGGGTGTGGGACGGGTAACTAAAGAACAGTGTAACAACATAAAATCACTTTCACAAGCACAGTAGTCAGTCCCGTGTTGGTATGAAACCAGGACCCATTAAACAAACACCCTTGGCTAGATAACAAATAACAAGAAGAGAAAGAAAGTAACAAGAGACAATTTCATAGAAACCTTCTTCCTTAGTTCCCAAGTTGGTTGCTCAGGACCTCAATCTCTTTGCTCATGAGAGCCTTGAGAGAAGAACTCTGAGGAGATCCCACGCAGCCTGGTCCTTCCACAGCTGTAGGTGATATGTGATTGGCAAGGCTGCTGGAGAGATGATGCCTGCTGGAACTGAGGGAAGTCTTCGCATCGGCTTAGCTGGTCCGCAGTCCAGGTGGCCTAGAAAGGAAGATCCATGCAACCTGTCACTAGGATGGGCAGCGGAGATCTGAGTAACTGCTAGCCTTTTTATAAAACCTGTGGCTGAGAAACTCCTGTAAGAGAACCTATGGAATCTATCCTTCCAGGAAAAGCCTGCAACATTCCTGAGGAGATTCCGGTTCCGACTGGAACTCGTTTACCCATGGCTGTAATGAAAAAAGGCGGGAAAACCTTTCTAGTCAGGCTTAAGATCACAGGACCGATATTCAATTTGCAAAATAAAAATGCATGCCCCATTCTACATAAAAACAAAACACACAATTGACAATAAAATCCCAGCTTTTACTCTTAAAGGGCAATTTATAGGACTAAGAAAAGAGATGCTCTCAACCCTTCTTAAACGGGAGTCCTTTGGCGAAAGGCCCAAAAAGGACCCACGGAGAGGGAGAAGACATTTTTCCTGCTGACAGAGGAAGTGATTTCCCTGGCGATGCAAAATTACCCGTTGAGAAAGAAGCATGGCAAACGAAAACCAAACCCTCCATAGAGGGAGCGGTAACTATAACAGAGTACTTGAAAGGATAATTACTGAAGAGATGAAACCTACAGAGAGACCGCTCCCCTTCTTAAAGGGAGTTCATCCAGCTCCAGCTTCCTAATAAAGGAGCTTTGCTCTAAGGGGTGGACCTTCATCCCTGTTTACAGGGAGGTCCCTGGACCTGCCGCCTCAAACGGGAGGAAAGTTTAAAGGGAAGGCCAGCGTCCCCGATACAGGGAGACCCACGCATACCAAGTGGATGTCCTTTTCCCGTGGCTTCTGCTTCTGCTCTTCTTTCCCGCTTTTTCTACAGCGCTGCTGTCTTCTGGTCCGTGTTCTCCTTTCAGCTGCTAGAGAGAGCAAACGAGGAGAAGGAAAGTGAGACGCCGACTCCCTACACTGCACGACAACATCCGTTCAGCGTCAGTGCACAAGGCCCCTCTTTGAAATTAGCCCCGCTCCCTGACTTCCACACCAACCTGCGGCAGTGAGCAGGAGTCCTGGCAGCAGCAGAAGTCATGGCCAGTTGGATGCAGGCTTCGCTCGGCGTGGACACGGTGGAGAGTGCGTGCAGGTCAGGGTGACAGGAGGCGACAGGATAACCCCTCAATTCACTAAAAGGGCTTGTTTCTAGAGCTGGCTTTAAAGTGCTGCATAGTGCTGCCTTTTGTTTTAGCTTCCTCGTGTGCCAGCCTCTATAGACAGGCTAAAACGGGGAGACCTGAACCCCTGCTTAAAGGGAGAGGTCAGTGGCACCTGGCAGCTTCAAGCCTAGGAGACCGCCGCCCTTCTTAAAGGGGGGGGTCCTTCAGCCACAGCCATGGAAAGGCCTCCCTAGTTGAAGAGGGGAAAGACCTTGCCCTCTGCTTACAGGGCAGCTGTTTGGCCTGCCACGTCAAAGCGACCTGTGGCTAACGCAGCGTGGCAAAGTGACCCAAACCCTCCTTACAGGGTGGTCGTGAAGCTTTTAGGTCGCAGCGGAGGAAAAAAGCCCAGACCTCCATGCCCTCAGGAGAGGGTGGTCTTTTTGCCAAGCAAGTCCAGGCGGGACAAGACGAGGCGAAAAAGGGACACCTGCACCCCAGGTACAGGCACAGGTCACCGTCCCAGATGTATTTGAAAGGCTAGCTCTTAAAAAAGAGCTGAAACCTACAGAGCGACCGCTCCCCTTCTTAAAGGGGGGGTCACTCCGCTCTAGCTTCCTCATGAAGCAGTTTTGCTCTAAGGGGTGGACCTTCATCCCTGTTTACAGGGAGGTCCCTGGACCTGCCGCCTCAAAGGGGAAGGAAGTTGAAGTGGAAGGCCAGCGTCCCCGATACAGGGAGAGCCATGCGTGTCACGTGGGCGTCCTTTTCCCGTGGCTTCTGCTTCCGCTCTCTTTTCCCGCTCTTTCTTCAGCGCTGCTGTCTTCTTGTCCGTTTCCTCCTTTCAGCTGCTAGGGAGAGAAAAGAGGAGAAGGAAAGTGAGGCGCCGACTCCCTACGCTGCACGGCAACATCCGTTCAGAGTCAGTGCACGAGGCCCCTCTTTGAAATGATCCCCGCAGCCCGATTTGGGCGCCTACCTGCGGCAGTGAGCAGGAGTCCTGGCAGCGGCAGAAGTGGTGGCCAGCTGGGTGCAGGCTTCGCTCGGCGTGGACGCGGTTGAGAGTGCGTGCAGGTCAGGGTGACGGGAGGGCGACAGGACCAACCCCCAGTTCACTAAAAGGGGCTTGTTTCTAGAGCTAGCTTTGAAGTGCTGCCTAGTCCTGCCTTTTGTTTTAGCTTCCTCGCGGGGGAGGAAGGCTGGGCAAGTGAAGACGCAAACCCTAGTTAGAGGGAGCTCACTTTGGGCCCAGGCAGAGAGGGCAAAAAGGAGAGAGACCCAAAGCCCGTTTACGGGGGGGTCAGCCTTACTTCCGCCAAATCTTACTCCCTTTGAAGAAGGGGAAAGAAATGGCAAAGGGGAAAATGTCTGGAAATGAACCGGTGAGGAGGTCTCTCCTTCTCAAGAAAGCCTTCCTCCTTCTCTTAGGCCCTTCCCGACGGACCAATCCACCCCACCAAGAAAAGGACAACTTTGTGACCCTACCCTTTTCCAAGACACACGCGCCTTACTCCTTACACAGTCCCGTTAGTAGGGTTAGGGGCACCCCTGTGCAAGAACCAACACTGCGACTCGTGCGCCGATGCCGCCGGACGGCCAACACCTGTCACGAAGGACAGTTCTCAAGCATGTCAAATACAGTCCGAAACAGAGCCCGTGTCTAGCAGCACAGAGACAAAAGGGCTGTAACGGGGACACCGAGGACAGCCCCTTCTCACTCAATACACCTACAGCCAGCAACGTGATTGGTGTGCAGAAGAAAAGCAAGGGTCAAAGCTGAGGTTGGCGGGGCAGTGTCACGTAGGAAGGGCACGAGGAAAGGAGGAGGCGGGACATGGAAGGGAGAAGCTGAAAGGCGCCCCCCTGCCTGACCTGCTCATTTCCAGACCTGGGAACATTGGGATCGCTGCCGGTGGGTCTTTCTTGGCTTTTTTGGAAAAAGGGTCGAATTGATCACGGCCTCCACCAGCCCCTTACAGCCGCCCCTTCGCCACACCGTGTTCCGGGAGACCCCGGCTTCATTCAGAGAGGTCCCTAACACCACGGGACGAGAAATTCCAAAAAAGCCAAGGAGAAATCCTGCTGGGGGCAGTTTACTAGGGCTAAGGAAAGGAGAGGCTCTCAACCCTTCTTAAAGGGGGAGTCCTTTAGCCCCAAAAGGTCCCACTAGTTGAAGAGGGAGAGGGAGAAGCCATTTTCCCTTGCTACGTTTGCCTGGCCGTGCAAAGTTCCCCTGGGAGAAAGAAGCGTGGCAAAGGAGAACCAAACCCTCCGTACAGGGTGGCCCTTAAGCCGGACAACAATGACGGGTCAGAGGAGAAAAGTGTGCAATGGGAGAGACCGCCACTGCCCTCTGTAGAGGGGGCGGTCTCTGTGTCCGGCATGTGCCAGCCTCCATAGACAGGCTAAAAAGGGGAGATCTGAACCCCTGCTTAAAGGGAGAGGTCAGTGGCACCTGGCAGCTTCAAGCCTAGGAGACCGCCGCCCTTCTTAAAGGGGGGGGTCCTTCAGCCACAGCCATGGAAAGGCCTCCCTACTTGAAGAGGGGAAAGACCTTGCCCTCTGCTTACAGGGCAGCTGTTTGGCCTGCCACGTCAAAGCGACCTGTGGCTAACGCAGCGTGGCAAAGTGACCCAAACCCTCCTTACAGGGTGGTCGTGAAGCTTTTAGGTGGCAGCGGAGGAAAAAAGCCCAGACCTCCATGCCCTCAGGAGAGGGTGGTCTTTTTGCCAAGCAAGTCCAGGCGGGACAAGACGAGGCGAAAAAGGGACACCTGCACCCCAGGTACAGGCACAGGTCACCGTCCCAGATGTATTTGAAAGGCTAGCTCTTAAAAAAGAGCTGAAACCTACAGAGCGACCGCTCCCCTTCTTAAAGGGGGGGTCACTCAGCTCTAGCTTCCTCATGAAGCAGTTTTGCTCTAAGGGGTGGACCTTCATCCCTGTTTACAGGGAGGTCCCTGGACCTGCCGCCTCAAAGGGGAAGGAAGTTGAAGTGGAAGGCCAGCATCCCCGATACAGGGAGAGCCATGCGTGTCACGTGGGCGTCCTTTTCCCGTGGCTTCTGCTTCCGCTCTCTTTTCCCGCTCTTTCTTCAGCGCTGCTGTCTTCTTGTCCGTTTCCTCCTTTCAGCTGCTAGGGAGAGAAAAGAGGAGAAGGAAAGTGAGGCGCCGACTCCCTACGCTGCACGGCAACATCCGTTGAGAATTATTGCACACTGCCCCTCTTTGAAATTAGCCCCGCTCCCTGACTTCCGCACCAACCTGTGGTAGTAAGCAGGAGTTCTGGCAGCAGCAAAACGCGGGGATAGCTGTATCAAGGCTTCTGTCGTTTAAGATTGGATGCCGGCCTTCCTAGTTCAAGAGGGAAATGATCTTGTTCTCTCATTAGACTGCAGTTATTTTACCTTGGATGTCTACGTGTGATCATGCTAATTGAATATGGCAAAACATCTTCTGCTTGCACACATGCTTTTTAAATAGTGATAGAAATGTAGCCGTGTTAGTCTGGTGTAGCTGAAACCCAAAACAGGACTATGTAGCACTTTAAAGACTAACAAGATGGTTTATTAGGTGATGAGCTTTCGTGGGCCAGACCCACTTCCTCAGATCAAATAGTGGAAGAAAATTCCACTATTTGATCTGAGGAAGTGGGTCTGGCCCACGAATGCTCATCAATAAACCAACTTGTTAGTTTTTAAAGCGCTACATAGTCCTGTTTCACATGCTCTTAGCAGTATTTTAAAATCATCATGTGTCAGGTGTGCTGTCATGGACACACTTTGGGCTTCAGCTAGTTGTGTTTCCAATTGTGAGAGCTGATTGGTTAATGAGGTGGCTCTTGCTGTCTCAGCATTAACATCTAGTACCATTTGTTCACGCCCTCTTTGCAAGGACTCCTAGATTTCCCAAATAAATTCACACCAAACTCCAAAGACAATTTATTAGACTCCATCTTCCATCCTTTCCATGAAAATATACGCTCAATCGTGGCTCGAGATCTCCTAAGGGCCTTACCTCTGCCCTCTAGAAAAAGAATATATCCTGACAAAAAGCTTATCCCGACTAGTCCCTGTCGCTTGCTGACAAGCAGCCGCTACTGACAAGCAGCCAGAGACACGCTTGCTTCTGGGGTGACCTGCGCCGTCCCCAAACCCGTCTCGTCTCGAGACTTTTCAATAAAAAAAACTTATCCTCGGCCACAATGAAAAGGGAATGAAAGGGTTAACGGGCTCTCCCTATTTGCTCTAGCAAGGCATACGCTTCTTCCACCATGGGACTCCCCTGGTTCCGGGGTGCCCAAGCTTCGCTTGCGGTCAGGGACCAGGACCGTAAAAATCCCTCCCAGAGCCGTTGGGCCTCACTGACTACTGTACCAAAGAAAACAAAACTGACAGGACCTCCCTTAAGACAACAACCAATCACAGAAGTCCTGCCGCAGTCACCATTTCTTAGGTATCAAAAGGATTGAGAAGTTAGGCTGCAGGGGATGCCCTAACTAAAACAGATCTTCTGTCCTTTACTGGGACTGCCAGCATCTATCAATTGGTGCGGTGCCTCCCTTTCCCTTTAACAACCAATGGAAGATTCATTGTATGTAAACCAAAGAGGTATAGGTTTACTTGGGGAAAAGTTTACAAAAGAGGGTGTGGGACGGGTAACTAAAGAACAGTGTAACAACATAAAATCACTTTCACAAGCACAGTAGTCAGTCCCGTGTTGGTATGAAACCAGGACCCATTAAACAAACACCCTTGGCTAGATAACAAATAACAAGAAGAGAAAGAAAGTAACAAGAGACAATTTCATAGAAACCTTCTTCCTTAGTTCCCAAGTTGGTTGCTCAGGACCTCAATCTCTTTGCTCATGAGAGCCTTGAGAGAAGAACTCTGAGGAGATCCCACGCAGCCTGGTCCTTCCACAGCTGTAGGTGATATGTGATTGGCAAGGCTGCTGGAGAGATGATGCCTGCTGGAACTGAGGGAAGTCTTCGCATCGGCTTAGCTGGTCCGCAGTCCAGGTGGCCTAGAAAGGAAGATCCATGCAACCTGTCACTAGGATGGGCAGCGGAGATCTGAGTAACTGCTAGCCTTTTTATAAAACCTGTGGCTGAGAAACTCCTGTAAGAGAACCTATGGAATCTATCCTTCCAGGAAAAGCCTGCAACATTCCTGAGGAGATTCCGGTTCCGACTGGAACTCGTTTACCCATGGCTGTAATGAAAAAAGGCGGGAAAACCTTTCTAGTCAGGCTTAAGATCACAGGACCGATATTCAATTTGCAAAATAAAAATGCATGCCCCATTCTACATAAAAACAAAACACACAATTGACAATAAAATCCCAGCTTTTACTCTTAAAGGGCAATTTATAGGACTAAGAAAAGAGATGCTCTCAACCCTTCTTAAACGGGAGTCCTTTGGCGAAAGGCCCAAAAAGGACCCACGGAGAGGGAGAAGACATTTTTCCTGCTGACAGAGGAAGTGATTTCCCTGGCGATGCAAAATTACCCGTTGAGAAAGAAGCATGGCAAACGAAAACCAAACCCTCCATAGAGGGAGCGGTAACTATAACAGAGTACTTGAAAGGATAATTACTGAAGAGATGAAACCTACAGAGAGACCGCTCCCCTTCTTAAAGGGAGTTCATCCAGCTCCAGCTTCCTAATAAAGGAGCTTTGCTCTAAGGGGTGGACCTTCATCCCTGTTTACAGGGAGGTCCCTGGACCTGCCGCCTCAAACGGGAGGAAAGTTTAAAGGGAAGGCCAGCGTCCCCGATACAGGGAGACCCACGCATACCAAGTGGATGTCCTTTTCCCGTGGCTTCTGCTTCTGCTCTTCTTTCCCGCTTTTTCTACAGCGCTGCTGTCTTCTTGTCCGTGTTCTCCTTTCAGCTGCTAGAGAGAGCAAACGAGGAGAAGGAAAGTGAGACGCTGACTCCCTACACTGCACGACAACATCCGTTCAGCGTCAGTGCACAAGGCCCCTCTTTGAAATTAGCCCCGCTCCCTGACTTCCACACCAACCTGCGGCAGTGAGCAGGAGTCCTGGCAGCAGCAGAAGTCATGGCCAGTTGGATGCAGGCTTCGCTCGGCGTGGACACGGTGGAGAGTGCGTGCAGGTCAGGGTGACAGGAGGCGACAGGATAACCCCTCAATTCACTAAAAGGGCTTGTTTCTAGAGCTGGCTTTAAAGTGCTGCATAGTGCTGCCTTTTGTTTTAGCTTCCTCGTGTGCCAGCCTCTATAGACAGGCTAAAACGGGGAGACCTGAACCCCTGCTTAAAGGGAGAGGTCAGTGGCACCTGGCAGCTTCAAGCCTAGGAGACCGCCGCCCTTCTTAAAGGGGGGGGTCCTTCAGCCACAGCCATGGAAAGGCCTCCCTAGTTGAAGAGGGGAAAGACCTTGCCCTCTGCTTACAGGGCAGCTGTTTGGCCTGCCACGTCAAAGCGACCTGTGGCTAACGCAGCGTGGCAAAGTGACCCAAACCCTCCTTACAGGGTGGTCGTGAAGCTTTTAGGTGGCAGCGGAGGAAAAAAGCCCAGACCTCCATGCCCTCAGGAGAGGGTGGTCTTTTTGCCAAGCAAGTCCAGGCGGGACAAGACGAGGCGAAAAAGGGACACCTGCACCCCAGGTACAGGCACAGGTCACCGTCCCAGATGTATTTGAAAGGCTAGCTCTTAAAAAAGAGCTGAAACCTACAGAGCGACCGCTCCCCTTCTTAAAGGGGGGGTCACTCCGCTCTAGCTTCCTCATGAAGCAGTTTTGCTCTAAGGGGTGGACCTTCATCCCTGTTTACAGGGAGGTCCCTGGACCTGCCGCCTCAAAGGGGAAGGAAGTTGAAGTGGAAGGCCAGCGTCCCCGATACAGGGAGAGCCATGCGTGTCACGTGGGCGTCCTTTTCCCGTGGCTTCTGCTTCCGCTCTCTTTTCCCGCTCTTTCTTCAGCGCTGCTGTCTTCTTGTCCGTTTCCTCCTTTCAGCTGCTAGGGAGAGAAAAGAGGAGAAGGAAAGTGAGGCGCCGACTCCCTACGCTGCACGGCAACATCCGTTCAGAGTCAGTGCACGAGGCCCCTCTTTGAAATGATCCCCGCAGCCCGATTTGGGCGCCTACCTGCGGCAGTGAGCAGGAGTCCTGGCAGCGGCAGAAGTGGTGGCCAGCTGGGTGCAGGCTTCGCTCGGCGTGGACGCGGTTGAGAGTGCGTGCAGGTCAGGGTGACGGGAGGGCGACAGGACCAACCCCCAGTTCACTAAAAGGGGCTTGTTTCTAGAGCTAGCTTTGAAGTGCTGCCTAGTCCTGCCTTTTGTTTTAGCTTCCTCGCGGGGGAGGAAGGCTGGGCAAGTGAAGACGCAAACCCTAGTTAGAGGGAGCTCACTTTGGGCCCAGGCAGAGAGGGCAAAAAGGAGAGAGACCCAAAGCCCGTTTACGGGGGGGTCAGCCTTACTTCCGCCAAATCTTACTCCCTTTGAAGAAGGGGAAAGAAATGGCAAAGGGGAAAATGTCTGGAAATGAACCGGTGAGGAGGTCTCTCCTTCTCAAGAAAGCCTTCCTCCTTCTCTTAGGCCCTTCCCGACGGACCAATCCACCCCACCAAGAAAAGGACAACTTTGTGACCCTACCCTTTTCCAAGACACACGCGCCTTACTCCTTACACAGTCCCGTTAGTAGGGTTAGGGGCACCCCTGTGCAAGAACCAACACTGCGACTCGTGCGCCGATGCCGCCGGACGGCCAACACCTGTCACGAAGGACAGTTCTCAAGCATGTCAAATACAGTCCGAAACAGAGCCCGTGTCTAGCAGCACAGAGACAAAAGGGCTGTAACGGGGACACCGAGGACAGCCCCTTCTCACTCAATACACCTACAGCCAGCAACGTGATTGGTGTGCAGAAGAAAAGCAAGGGTCAAAGCTGAGGTTGGCGGGGCAGTGTCACGTAGGAAGGGCACGAGGAAAGGAGGAGGCGGGACATGGAAGGGAGAAGCTGAAAGGCGCCCCCCTGCCTGACCTGCTCATTTCCAGACCTGGGAACATTGGGATCGCTGCCGGTGGGTCTTTCTTGGCTTTTTTGGAAAAAGGGTCGAATTGATCACGGCCTCCACCAGCCCCTTACAGCCGCCCCTTCGCCACACCGTGTTCCGGGAGACCCCGGCTTCATTCAGAGAGGTCCCTAACACCACGGGACGAGAAATTCCAAAAAAGCCAAGGAGAAATCCTGCTGGGGGCAGTTTACTAGGGCTAAGGAAAGGAGAGGCTCTCAACCCTTCTTAAAGGGGGAGTCCCTTAGCCCCAAAAGGTCCCACTAGTTGAAGAGGGAGAGGGAGAAGCCATTTTCCCTTGCTACGTTTGCCTGGCCGTGCAAAGTTCCCCTGGGAGAAAGAAGCGTGGCAAAGGAGAACCAAACCCTCCGTACAGGGTGGCCCTTAAGCCGGACAACAATGACGGGTCAGAGGAGAAAAGTGTGCAATGGGAGAGACCGCCACTGCCCTCTGTAGAGGGGGCGGTCTCTGTGTCCGGCATGTGCCAGCCTCCATAGACAGGCTAAAAAGGGGAGACCTGAACCCCTGCTTAAAGGGAGAGGTCAGTGGCACCTGGCAGCTTCAAGCCTAGGAGACCGCCGCCCTTCTTAAAGGGGGGGGTCCTTCAGCCACAGCCATGGAAAGGCCTCCCTAGTTGAAGAGGGGAAAGACCTTGCCCTCTGCTTACAGGGCAGCTGTTTGGCCTGCCACGTCAAAGCGACCTGTGGCTAACGCAGCGTGGCAAAGTGACCCAAACCCTCCTTACAGGGTGGTCGTGAAGCTTTTAGGTGGCAGCGGAGGAAAAAAGCCCAGACCTCCATGCCCTCAGGAGAGGGTGGTCTTTTTGCCAAGCAAGTCCAGGCGGGACAAGACGAGGCGAAAAAGGGACACCTGCACCCCAGGTACAGGCACAGGTCACCGTCCCAGATGTATTTGAAAGGCTAGCTCTTAAAAAAGAGCTGAAACCTACAGAGCGACCGCTCCCCTTCTTAAAGGGGGGGTCACTCCGCTCTAGCTTCCTCATGAAGCAGTTTTGCTCTAAGGGGTGGACCTTCATCCCTGTTTACAGGGAGGTCCCTGGACCTGCCGCCTCAAAGGGGAAGGAAGTTGAAGTGGAAGGCCAGCATCCCCGATACAGGGAGAGCCATGCGTGTCACGTGGGCGTCCTTTTCCCGTGGCTTCTGCTTCCGCTCTCTTTTCCCGCTCTTTCTTCAGCGCTGCTGTCTTCTTGTCCGTTTCCTCCTTTCAGCTGCTAGGGAGAGAAAAGAGGAGAAGGAAAGTGAGGCGCCGACTCCCTACGCTGCACGGCAACATCCGTTGAGAATTATTGCACACTGCCCCTCTTTGAAATTAGCCCCGCTCCCTGACTTCCGCACCAACCTGTGGTAGTAAGCAGGAGTTCTGGCAGCAGCAAAACGCGGGGATAGCTGTATCAAGGCTTCTGTCGTTTAAGATTGGATGCCGGCCTTCCTAGTTCAAGAGGGAAATGATCTTGTTCTCTCATTAGACTGCAGTTATTTTACCTTGGATGTCTACGTGTGATCATGCTAATTGAATATGGCAAAACATCTTCTGCTTGCACACATGCTTTTTAAATAGTGATAGAAATGTAGCCGTGTTAGTCTGGTGTAGCTGAAACCCAAAACAGGACTATGTAGCACTTTAAAGACTAACAAGATGGTTTATTAGGTGATGAGCTTTCGTGGGCCAGACCCACTTCCTCAGATCAAATAGTGGAAGAAAATTCCACTATTTGATCTGAGGAAGTGGGTCTGGCCCACGAATGCTCATCAATAAACCAACTTGTTAGTTTTTAAAGCGCTACATAGTCCTGTTTCACATGCTCTTAGCAGTATTTTAAAATCATCATGTGTCAGGTGTGCTGTCATGGACACACTTTGGGCTTCAGCTAGTTGTGTTTCCAATTGTGAGAGCTGATTGGTTAATGAGGTGGCTCTTGCTGTCTCAGCATTAACATCTAGTACCATTTGTTCACGCCCTCTTTGCAAGGACTCCTAGATTTCCCAAATAAATTCACACCAAACTCCAAAGACAATTTATTAGACTCCATCTTCCATCCTTTCCATGAAAATATACGCTCAATCGTGGCTCGAGATCTCCTAAGGGCCTTACCTCTGCCCTCTAGAAAAAGAATATATCCTGACAAAAAGCTTATCCCGACTAGTCCCTGTCGCTTGCTGACAAGCAGCCGCTACTGACAAGCAGCCAGAGACACGCTTGCTTCTGGGGTGACCTGCGCCGTCCCCAAACCCGTCTCGTCTCGAGACTTTTCAATAAAAAAAACTTATCCTCGGCCACAATGAAAAGGGAAGGAAAGGGTTAACGGGCTCTCCCTATTTGCTCTAGCAAGGCATACGCTTCTTCCACCATGGGACTCCCCTGGTTCCGGGGTGCCCAAGCTTCGCTTGCGGTTAGGGACCAGGACCGTAAAAATCCCTCCCAGAGCCGTTGGGCCTCACTGACTACTGTACCAAAGAAAACAAAACTGACAGGACCTCCCTTAAGACAACAACCAATCACAGAAGTCCTGCCGCAGTCACCATTTCTTAGGTATCAAAAGGATTGAGAAGTTAGGCTGCAGGGGATGCCCTAACTAAAACAGATCTTCTGTCCTTTACTGGGACTGCCAGCATCTATCAATTGGTGCGGTGCCTCCCTTTCCCTTTAACAACCAATGGAAGATTCATTGTATGTAAACCAAAGAGGTCTAGGTTTACTTGGGGAAAAGTTTACAAAAGAGGGTGTGGGACGGGTAACTAAAGAACAGTATAACAACATAAAATCACTTTCACAAGCACAGTAGTCAGTCCCGTGTTGGTATGAAACCAGGACCCATTAAACAAACACCCTTGGCTAGATAACAAATAACAAGAAGAGAAAGAAAGTAACAAGAGACAATTTCATAGAAACCTTCTTCCTTAGTTCCCAAGTTGGTTGCTCAGGACCTCAATCTCTTTGCTCATGAGAGCCTTGAGAGAAGAACTCTGAGGAGATCCCACGCAGTCTGGTCCTTCCACAGCTGTAGGTGATATGTGATTGGCAAGGCTGCTGGAGAGATGATGCCTGCTGGAACTGAGGGAAGTCTTCGCATCGGCTTAGCTGGTCCGCAGTCCAGGTGGCCTAGAAAGGAAGATCCATGCAACCTGTCACTAGGATGGGCAGCGGAGATCTGAGTAACTGCTAGCCTTTTTATAAAACCTGTGGCTGAGAAACTCCTGTAAGAGAACCTATGGAATCTATCCTTCCAGGAAAAGCCTGCAACATTCCTGAGGAGATTCCGGTTCCGACTGGAACTCGTTTACCCATGGCTGTAATGAAAAAAGGCGGGAAAACCTTTCTAGTCAGGCTTAAGATCACAGGACCGATATTCAATTTGCAAAATAAAAATGCATGCCCCATTCTACATAAAAACAAACACACAATTGACAATAAAATCCCAGCTTTTACTCTTAAAGGGCAATTTATAGGACTAAGAAAAGAGATGCTCTCAACCCTTCTTAAACGGGAGTCCTTTGGCGAAAGGCCCAAAAAGGACCCACGGAGAGGGAGAAGACATTTTTCCTGCTGACAGAGGAAGTGATTTCCCTGGCGATGCAAAATTACCCGTTGAGAAAGAAGCATGGCAAACGAAAACCAAACCCTCCATAGAGGGAGCGGTAACTATAACAGAGTACTTGAAAGGATAATTACTGAAGAGATGAAACCTACAGAGAGACCGCTCCCCTTCTTAAAGGGAGTTCATCCAGCTCCAGCTTCCTAATAAAGGAGCTTTGCTCTAAGGGGTGGACCTTCATCCCTGTTTACAGGGAGGTCCCTGGACCTGCCGCCTCAAACGGGAGGAAAGTTTAAAGGGAAGGCCAGCGTCCCCGATACAGGGAGACCCACGCATACCAAGTGGATGTCCTTTTCCCGTGGCTTCTGCTTCTGCTCTTCTTTCCCGCTTTTTCTACAGCGCTGCTGTCTTCTTGTCCGTGTTCTCCTTTCAGCTGCTAGAGAGAGCAAACGAGGAGAAGGAAAGTGAGACGCCGACTCCCTACACTGCACGACAACATCCGTTCAGCGTCAGTGCACAAGGCCCCTCTTTGAAATTAGCCCAGCTCCCTGACTTCCACACCAACCTGCGGCAGTGAGCAGGAGTCCTGGCAGCAGCAGAAGTCGTGGCCAGTTGGATGCAGGCTTCGCTCGGCGTGGACGCGGTGGAGAGTGCGTGCAGGTCAGGGTGACAGGAGGCGACAGGATAACCCCTCAATTCACTAAAAGGGCTTGTTTCTAGAGCTGGCTTTAAAGTGCTGCATAGTGCTGCCTTTTGTTTTAGCTTCCTCGTGTGCCAGCCTCTATAGACAGGCTAAAACGGGGAGACCTGAACCCCTGCTTAAAGGGAGAGGTCAGTGGCACCTGGCAGCTTCAAGCCTAGGAGACCGCCGCCCTTCTTAAAGGGGGGGGTCCTTCAGCCACAGCCATAGAAAGGCCTCCCTAGTTGAAGAGGGGAAAGACCTTGCCCTCTGCTTACAGGGCAGCTGTTTGGCCTGGCACGTCAAAGCGACCTGTGGCTAACGCAGCGTGGCAAAGTGACCCAAACCCTTCTTACAGGGTGGTCGTGAAGCTTTTAGGTTGCAGCGGAGGAAAAAAGCCCAGACCTCCATGCCCTCAGGAGAGGGTGGTCTTTTTGCCAAGCAAGTCCAGGCGGGACAAGACGAGGCGAAAAAGGGACACCTGCACCCCAGTTACAGGCACAGGTCACCGTCCCAGATGTATTTGAAAGGCTAGCTCCTAAAGAGCCGAAACCCACAGAGCGACCGCTCCCCTTCTTAAAGGGGGGTCACTCAGCTCTAGCTTCCTCATGAAGCAGTTTTGCTCTAAGGGGTGGACCTTCATCCCTGTTTACAGGGAGGTCCCTGGACCTGCCGCCTCAAAGGGGAAGGAAGTTGAAGTGGAAGGCCAGCGTCCCCGATACAGGGAGAGCCATGCGTGTCACGTGGGTGTCCTTTTCCCGTGGCTTCTGCTTCCGCTATCTTTTCCCGCTCTTTCTTCAGCGCTGCTGTCTTCTTGTCCGTTTCCTCCTTTCAGCTGCTAGGGAGAGAAAAGAGGAGAAGGAAAGTGAGGCGCCGACTCCCTACGCTGCACTGCAACATCCGTTCAGAGTCAGTGCACGAGGCCCCTCTTTGAAATGATCCCCGCAGCCCGACTTCCGCGCCTACCTGCGGCAGTGAGCAGGAGTCCTGGCAGCGGCAGAAGTGGTGGCCAGCTGGGTGCAGGCTTCGCTCGGCGTGGACGCGGTTGAGAGTGCGTGCAGGTCAGGGTGACGGGAGGGCGACAGGACCAACCCCCAGTTCACTAAAAGGGGCTTGTTTCTAGAGCTAGCTTTGAAGTGCTGCCTAGTCCTGCCTTTTGTTTTAGCTTCCTCGCGGGGGAGGAAGGCTGGGCAAGTGAAGACGCAAACCCTAGTTAGAGGGAGCTCACTTTGGGCCCAGGCAGAGAGGGCAAAAAGGAGAGAGACCCAAAGCCCGTTTACGGGGGGGTCAGCCTTACTTCCGCCAAATCTTACTCCCTGTGAAGAAGGGGAAAGAAATGGCAAAGGGGAAAATGTCTGGAAATGAACCGGTGAGGAGGTCTCCCCTTCTCAAGAAAGCCTTCCTCCCTCTCCTAGGCCCTTCCCGACAGACCAATCCACCCCACCAAGAAAAGGACAACTTTGTGACCCTACCCTTTTCCAAGACACACGCGCCTTACTCCTTACACAGTCCCGTTAGTAGGGTTAGGGGCACCCCTGTGCAAGAACCAACACTGCGACTCGTGCGCCGATGCCGCCGGACGGCCAACACCTGTCACGAAGGACAGTTCTCAAGCATGTCAAACACAGTCCGAAACAGAGCCCGTGTCTACCAGCACAGAGACAAAAGGGCTGTAACGGGGACACCGAGGACAGCCCCTTCTCACTCAATACACCTACAGCCAGCAACGTGATTGGTGTGCAGAAGAAAAGCAAGGGTCAAAGCTGAGGTTGGCGGGGCAGTGTCACGTAGGAAGGGCACGAGGAAAGGAGGAGGCGGGACATGGAAGGGAGAAGCTGAAAGGCGCCCCCCTGCCTGACCTGCTCATTTCCAGACCTGGGAACATTGGGATCGCTGCCGGTGGGTCTTTCTTGGCTTTTTTGGAAAAAGGGTCGAATTGATCACGGCCTCCACCAGCCCCTTACAGCCGCCCCTTCGCCACACCGTGTTCCGGGAGACCCCGGCTTCATTCAGAGAGGTCCCTAACATCACGGGACGAGAAATTCCAAAAAAGCCAAGGAGAAATCCTGCTGGGGGCAGTTTACTAGGGCTAAGGAAAGGAGAGGCTCTCAACCCTTCTTAAAGGGGGAGTCCCTTAGCCCCAAAAGGTCCCACTAGTTGAAGAGGGAGAGGGAGAAGCCATTTTCCCTTGCTAAGTTTGCCTGGCCGTGCAAAGCTCCCCTGGGAGAAAGAAGCGTGGCAAAGGAGAACCAAACCCTCCGTACAGGGTGGCCCTTAAGCCGGACAACAATGACGGGTCAGAGGAGAAAAGTGTGCAATGGGAGAGACCGCCACTGCCCTCTGTAGAGGGGGCGGTCTCTGTGTCCGGCATGTGCCAGCCTCCATAGACAGGCTAAAAAGGGGAGACCTGAACCCCTGCTTAAAGGGAGAGGTCAGTGGCACCTGGCAGCTTCAAGCCTAGGAGACCGCCGCCCTTCTTAAAGGGGGGGTCTTTCAGCCACAGCCATGGAAAGGCCTCCATACTTGAAGAGGGGAAAGACCTTGCCCTCTGCTTACAGGGCAGCTGTTTGGCCTGGCACGTCAAAGCGACCTGTGGCTAACACAGCGTGGCAAAGTGACCCAAACCCTCCTTACAGGGTGGTCGTGAAGCTTTTAGGTGGCAGCGGAGGAAAAAAGCCCAGACCTCCATGCCCTCAGGAGAGGGTGGTCTTTTTGCCAAGCAAGTCCAGGCGGGACAAGACGAGGCGAGGCGAAAAAGGGACACCTGCACCCCAGTTACAGGCACAGGTCACGTCCCAGATCTATTTGAAAGGCTAGCTCCTAAAGAGCCGAAACCTACAGAGCGACCGCTCCCCTTCTTAAAGGGGGGTCACTCAGCTCTAGCTTCCTCATGAAGCAGTTTTGCTCTAAGGGGTGGACCTTCATCCCTGTTTACAGGGAGGTCCCTGGACCTGCCGCCTCAAAGGGGAAGGAAGTTGAAGTGGAAGGCCAGCGTCCCCGATACAGGGAGAGCCATGCGTGTCACGTGGGCGTCCTTTTCCCGTGGCTTCTGCTTCCGCTCTCTTTTCCCGCTCTTTCTTCAGCGCTGCTGTCTTCTTGTCCGTTTCCTCCTTTCAGCTGCTAGGGAGAGAAAAGAGGAGAAGGAAAGTGAGGCGCCGACTCCCTACGCTGCACGGCAACATCTGTTCAGAGTCAGTGCACGAGGCCCCTCTTTGAAATGATCCCCGCAGCCCGACTTGGGCGCCTACCTGCGGCAGTGAGCAGGAGTCCTGGCAGCGGCAGAAGTCGTGGCCAGCTGGCTGCAGGCTTCGCTCGGCGTGGACGCGGTTGAGAGTGCGTGCAGGTCAGGGTGACGGGAGGGCGACAGGACCAACCCCCAGTTCACTAAAAGGGGCTTGTTTCTAGAGCTAGCTTTAAAGTGCTGCCTAGTCCTGCCTTTTGTTTTAGCTTCCTCGCGGGGGAGGAAGGCTGGGCAAGTGAAGACGCAAACCCTAGTTAGAGGGAGCTCACTTTGGGCCCATGCAGAGAGGGCAAAAAGGAGAGAGACCCAAAGCCCGTTTACGGGGGGGTCAGCCTTACTTCCGCCAAATCTTACTCCCTTTGAAGAAGGGGAAAGAAATGGCAAAGGGGAAAATGTCTGGAAATGAACCGGTGAGGAGGTCTCCCCTTCTCAAGAAAGCCTTCCTCCCTCTCTTAGGCCCTTCCCGACAGACCAATCCACCCCTCCAAGAAAAGGACAACTTTGTGACCCTACCCTTTTCCAAGACACACGCGCCTTACTCCTTACACAGTCCCGTTAGTAGGGTTAGGGGCACCCCTGTGCAAGAACCAACACTGCGACTCGTGCGCCGATGCCGCCGGACGGCCAACACCTGTCACGAAGGACAGTTCTCAAGCATGTCAAACACAGTCCGAAACAGAGCCCGTGTCTACCAGCACAGAGACAAAAGGGCTGTAACGGGGACACCGAGGACAGCCCCTTCTCACTCAATACACCTACAGCCGGCAACGTGATTGGTGTGCAGAAGAAAAGCAAGGGTCAAAGCTGAGGTTGGCGGGGCAGTGTCACGTAGGAAGGGCACGAGGAAAGGAGGAGGCGGGACATGGAAGGGAGAAGCTGAAAGGCGCCCCCCTGCCTGACCTGCTCATTTCCAGACCTGGGAACATTGGGATCGCTGCCGGTGGGTCTTTCTTGGCTTTTTTGGAAAAAGGGTCGAATTGATCACGGCCTCCACCAGCCCCTTACAGCCGCCCCTTCGCCACACCGTGTTCCGGGAGACCCCGGCTTCATTCAGAGAGGTCCCTAACACCACGGGACGAGAAATTCCAAAAAAGCCAAGGAGAAATCCTGCTGGGGGCAGTTTACTAGGGCTAAGGAAAGGAGAGGCTCTCAACCCTTCTTAAAGGGGGAGTCCCTTAGCCCCAAAAGGTCCCACTAGTTGAAGAGGGAGAGGGAGAAGCCATTTTCCCTTGCTAAGTTTGCCTGGCCGTGCAAAGTTCCCCTGGGAGAAAGAAGCGTGGCAAAGGAGAACCAAACCCTCCGTACAGGGTGGCCCTTAAGCCGGACAACAATGACGGGTCAGAGGAGAAAAGTGTGCAATGGGAGAGACCGCCACTGCCCTCTGTAGAGGGGGCGGTCTCTGTGTCCGGCATGTGCCAGCCTCCCTAGACAGGCTAAAAAGGGGAGACCTGAACCCCTGCTTAAAGGGAGAGGTCAGTGGCACCTGGCAGCTTCAAGCCTAGGAGACCGCCGCCCTTCTTAAAGGGGGGGGTCCTTCAGCCACAGCCATGGAAAGGCCTCCCTAGTTGAAGAGGGGAAAGACCTTGCCCTCTGCTTACAGGGCAGCTGTTTGGCCTGGCACGTCAAAGCGACCTGTGGCTAACGCAGCGTGGCAAAGTGACCCAAACCCTCCTTACAGGGTGGTCGTGAAGCTTTTAGGTGGCAGCGGAGGAAAAAAGCCCAGACCTCCATGCCCTCAGGAGAGGGTGGTCTTTTTGCCAAGCAAGTCCAGGCGGGACAAGAAGAGGCAAAAAAGGGACACCTGCACCCCAGTTACAGGCACAGGTCACCGTCCCAGATGTATTTGAAAGGCTAGCTCCTAAAGAGCCGAAACCCACAGAGCGACCGCTCCCCTTCTTAAAGGGGGGTCACTCAGCTCTAGCTTCCTCATGAAGCAGTTTTGCTCTAAGGGGTGGACCTTCATCCCTGTTTACAGGGAGGTCCCTGGACCTGCCGCCTCAAAGGGGAAGGAAGTTGAAGTGGAAGGCCAGCGTCCCCGATACAGGGAGAGCCATGCGTGTCACGTGGGCGTCCTTTTCCCGTGGCTTCTGCTTCCGCTCTCTTTTCCCGCTCTTTCTTCAGCGCTGCTGTCTTCTTGTCCGTTTCCTCCTTTCAGCTGCTAGGGAGAGAAAAGAGGAGAAGGAAAGTGAGGCGCCGACTCCCTACGCTGCACGGCAACATCCGTTCAGAGTCAGTGCACGAGGCCCCTCTTTGAAATGATCCCCGCAGCCCGACTTGGGCGCCTACCTGCGGCAGTGAGCAGGAGTCCTGGCAGCGGCAGAAGTGGTGGCCAGCTGGGTGCAGGCTTCGCTCGGCGTGGACGCGGTTGAGAGTGCGTGCAGGTCAGGGTGACGGGAGGGCGACAGGACCAACCCCCAGTTCACTAAAAGGGGCTTGTTTCTAGAGCTAGCTTTAAAGTGCTGCCTAGTCCTGCCTTTTGTTTTAGCTTCCTCGCGGGGGAGGAAGGCTGGGCAAGTGAAGACGCAAACCCTAGTTAGAGGGAGCTCACTTTGGGCCCAGGCAGAGAGGGCAAAAAGGAGAGAGACCCAAAGCCCGTTTACGGGGGGGTCAGCCTTACTTCCGCCAAATCTTACTCCCTTTGAAGAAGGGGAAAGAAATGGCAAAGGGGAAAATGTCTGGAAATGAACCGGTGAGGAGGTCTCCCCTTCTCAAGAAAGCCTTCCTCCCTCTCTTAGGCCCTTCCCGACGGACCAATCCACCCCACCAAGAAAAGGACAACTTTGTGACCCTACCCTTTTCCAAGACACACGCGCCTTACTCCTTACACAGTCCCGTTAGTAGGGTTAGGGGCACCCCTGTGCAAGAACCAACACTGCGACTCGTGCGCCGATGCCGCCGGACGGCCAACACCTGTCACGAAGGACAGTTCTCAAGCATGTCAAACACAGTCCGAAACAGAGCCCGTGTCTACCAGCACAGAGACAAAAGGGCTGTAACGGGGACACCGAGGACAGCCCCTTCTCACTCAATACACCTACAGCCAGCAACGTGATTGGTGTGCAGAAGAAAAGCAAGGGTCAAAGCTGAGGTTGGCGGGGCAGTGTCACGTAGGAAGGGCACGAGGAAAGGAGGAGGCGGGACATGGAAGGGAGAAGCTGAAAGGCGCCCCCCTGCCTGACCTGCTCATTTCCAGACCTGGGAACATTGGGATCGCTGCCGGTGGGTCTTTCTTGGCTTTTTTGGAAAAAGGGTCGAATTGATCACGGCCTCCACCAGCCCCTTACAGCCGCCCCTTCGCCACACCGTGTTCCGGGAGACCCCGGCTTCATTCAGAGAGGTCCCTAACACCACGGGACGAGAAATTCCAAAAAAGCCAAGGAGAAATCCTGCTGGGGGCAGTTTACTAGGGCTAAGGAAAGGAGAGGCTCTCAACCCTTCTTAAAGGGGGAGTCCCTTAGCCCCAAAAGGTCCCACTAGTTGAAGAGGGAGAGGGAGAAGCCATTTTCCCTTGCTAAGTTTGCCTGGCCGTGCAAAGTTCCCCTGGGAGAAAGAAGCGTGGCAAAGGAGAACCAAACCCTCCGTACAGGGTGGCCCTTAAGCCGGACAACAATGACGGGTCAGAGGAGAAAAGTGTGCAATGGGAGAGACCGCCACTGCCCTCTGTAGAGGGGGCGGTCTCTGTGTCCGGCATGTGCCAGCCTCCATAGACAGGCTAAAAAGGGGAGACCTGAACCCCTGCTTAAAGGGAGAGGTCAGTGGCACCTGGCAGCTTCAAGCCTAGGAGACCGCCGCCCTTCTTAAAGGGGGGGGTCCTTCAGCCACAGCCATGGAAAGGCCTCCCTAGTTGAAGAGGGGAAAGACCTTGCCCTCTGCTTACAGGGCAGCTGTTTGGCCTGGCACGTCAAAGCGACCTGTGGCTAACGCAGCGTGGCAAAGTGACCCAAACCCTCCTTACAGGGTGGTCGTGAAGCTTTTAGGTGGCAGCGGAGGAAAAAAGCCCAGACCTCCATGCCCTCAGGAGAGGGTGGTCTTTTTGCCAAGCAAGTCCAGGCGGCACAAGACGAGGCGAGGCAAAAAAGGGACACCTGCACCCCTGTTACAGGCACAGGTCACGTCCCAGATCTATCTGAAAGGCTAGCTCCTAAAGAGCCGAAACCTACAGAGCGACCGCTCCCCTTCTTAAAGGGGGGTCACTCAGCTCTAGCTTCCTCATGAAGCAGTTTTGCTCTAAGGGGTGGACCTTCATCCCTGTTTACAGGGAGGTCCCTGGACCTGCCGCCTCAAAGGGGAAGGAAGTTGAAGTGGAAGGCCAGCGTCCCCGATACAGGGAGAGCCATGCGTGTCACGTGGGCGTCCTTTTCCCGTGGCTTCTGCTTCCGCTCTCTTTTCCCGCTCTTTCTTCAGCGCTGCTGTCTTCTTGTCCGTTTCCTCCTTTCAGCTGCTAGGGAGAGAAAAGAGGAGAAGGAAAGTGAGGCGCCGACTCCCTACGCTGCACGGCAACATCCGTTGAGAATTATTGCACACTGCCCCTCTTTGAAATTAGCCCCGCTCCCTGACTTCCGCACCAACCTGTGGTAGTAAGCAGGAGTTCTGGCAGCAGCAAAACGCGGGGATACCTGTATCAAGGCTTCTGTCGTTTAAGATTGGATGCCGGCCTTCCTAGTTCAAGAGGGAAATGATCTTGTTCTCTCATTAGACTGCAGTTATTTTACCTTGGATGTCTACGTGTGATCATGCTAATTGAATATGGCAAAACATCTTCTGCTTGCACACATGCTTTTTAAATAGTGATAGAAATGTAGCCGTGTTAGTCTGGTGTAGCTGAAACCCAAAACAGGACTATGTAGCACTTTAAAGACTAACAAGATGGTTTATTAGGTGATGAGCTTTCGTGGGCCAGACCCACTTCCTCAGATCAAATAGTGGAAGAAAATTCCACTATTTGATCTGAGGAAGTGGGTCTGGCCCACGAATGCTCATCAATAAACCAACTTGTTAGTCTTTAAAGCGCTACATAGTCCTGTTTCACATGCTCTTAGCAGTATTTTAAAATCATCATGTGTCAGGCGTGCTGTCATGGACACACTTTGGGCTTCAGCTAGTTGTGTTTCCAATTGTGAGAGCTGATTGGTTAATGAGGTGGCTCTTGCTGTCTCAGCATTAACATCTAGTACCATTTGTTCACGCCCTCTTTGCAAGGACTCCTAGATTTCCCAAATAAATTCACACCAAACTCCAAAGACAATTTATTAGACTCCATCTTCCATCCTTTCCATGAAAATATACCTCAATCGTGGCTCGAGATCTCCTAAGGGCCTTACCTCTGCCCTCTAGAAAAAGAATATATCCTGACAAAAAGCTTATCCCGACTAGTCCCTGTCGCTTGCTGACAAGCAGCCGCTACTGACAGGCAGCCAGAGACACGCTTGCTTCTGGGGTGACCTGCGCCGTCCCCAAACTTGTCTCTTCTCGAGACTTTTCAATAAAAAAAAACTTATCCTCGGCCACAATGAAAAGGGAATGAAAGGGTTAACGGGCTCTCCCTATTTGCTCTAGCAAGGCATACGCTTCTTCCACCATGGGACTCCCCTGGTTCCGGGGTGCCCAAGCTTCGCTTGCGGTTAGGGACCAGGACCGTAAAAATCCCTCCCAGAGCCGTTGGGCCTCACTGACTACTGTACCAAAGAAAACAAAACTGACAGGACCTCCCTTAAGACAACAACCAATCACAGAAGTCCTGCCGCAGTCACCATTTCTTAGGTATCAAAAGGATTGAGAAGTTAGGCTGCAGGGGATGCCCTAACTAAAACAGATCTTCTGTCCTTTACTGGGACTGCCAGCATCTATCAATTGGTGCGGTGCCTCCCTTTCCCTTTAACAACCAATGGAAGATTCATTGTATGTAAACCAAAGAGGTCTAGGTTTACTTGGGGAAAAGTTTACAAAAGAGGGTGTGGGACGGGTAACTAAAGAACAGTATAACAACATAAAATCACTTTCACAAGCACAGTAGTCAGTCCCGTGTTGGTATGAAACCAGGACCCATTAAACAAACACCCTTGGCTAGATAACAAATAACAAGAAGAGAAAGAAAGTAACAAGAGACAATTTCATAGAAACCTTCTTCCTTAGTTCCCAAGTTGGTTGCTCAGGACCTCAATCTCTTTGCTCATGAGAGCCTTGAGAGAAGAACTCTGAGGAGATCCCACGCAGTCTGGTCCTTCCACAGCTGTAGGTGATATGTGATTGGCAAGGCTGCTGGAGAGATGATGCCTGCTGGAACTGAGGGAAGTCTTCGCATCGGCTTAGCTGGTCCGCAGTCCAGGTGGCCTAGAAAGGAAGATCCATGCAACCTGTCACTAGGATGGGCAGCGGAGATCTGAGTAACTGCTAGCCTTTTTATAAAACCTGTGGCTGAGAAACTCCTGTAAGAGAACCTATGGAATCTATCCTTCCAGGAAAAGCCTGCAACATTCCTGAGGAGATTCCGGTTCCGACTGGAACTCGTTTACCCATGGCTGTAATGAAAAAAGGCGGGAAAACCTTTCTAGTCAGGCTTAAGATCACAGGACCGATATTCAATTTGCAAAATAAAAATGCATGCCCCATTCTACATAAAAACAAACACACAATTGACAATAAAATCCCAGCTTTTACTCTTAAAGGGCAATTTATAGGACTAAGAAAAGAGATGCTCTCAACCCTTCTTAAACGGGAGTCCTTTGGCGAAAGGCCCAAAAAGGACCCACGGAGAGGGAGAAGACATTTTTCCTGCTGACAGAGGAAGTGATTTCCCTGGCGATGCAAAATTACCCGTTGAGAAAGAAGCATGGCAAACGAAAACCAAACCCTCCATAGAGGGAGCGGTAACTATAACAGAGTACTTGAAAGGATAATTACTGAAGAGATGAAACCTACAGAGAGACCGCTCCCCTTCTTAAAGGGAGTTCATCCAGCTCCAGCTTCCTAATAAAGGAGCTTTGCTCTAAGAGGTGGACCTTCATCCCTGTTTACAGGGAGGTCCCTGGACCTGCCGCCTCAAACGGGAGGAAAGTTTAAAGGGAAGGCCAGCGTCCCCGATACAGGGAGACCCACGCATACCAAGTGGATGTCCTTTTCCCGTGGCTTCTGCTTCTGCTCTTCTTTCCCGCTTTTTCTACAGCGCTGCTGTCTTCTTGTCCGTGTTCTCCTTTCAGCTGCTAGAGAGAGCAAACGAGGAGAAGGAAAGTGAGACGCCGACTCCCTACACTGCACGACAACATCCGTTCAGCATCAGTGCACAAGGCCCCTCTTTGAAATTAGCCCCGCTCCCTGACTTCCACACCAACCTGCGGCAGTGAGCAGGAGTCCTGGCAGCAGCAGAAGTCGTGGCCAGTTGGATGCAGGCTTCGCTCGGCGTGGACGCGGTGGAGAGTGCGTGCAGGTCAGGGTGACAGGAGGCGACAGGACAACCCCTCAATTCACTAAAAGGGCTTGTTTCTAGAGCTGGCTTTAAAGTGCTGCATAGTCCTGCCTTTTGTTTTAGCTTCCTCGTGTGCCAGCCTCTATAGACAGGCTAAAACGGGGAGACCTGAACCCCTGCTTAAAGGGAGAGGTCAGTGGCACCTGGCAGCTTCAAGCCTAGGAGACCACCGCCCTTCTTAAAGGGGGGGGTCCTTCAGCCACAGCCATGGAAAGGCCTCCCTACTTGAAGAGGGGAAAGACCTTGCCCTCTGCTTACAGGGCAGCTGTTTGGCCTGGCACGTCAAAGCGACCTGTGGCTAACGCAGCGTGGCAAAGTGACCCAAACCCTCCTTACAGGGTGGTCGTGAAGCTTTTAGGTGGCAGCGGAGGAAAAAAGCCCAGACCTCCATGCCCTCAGGAGAGGGTGGTCTTTTTGCCAAGCAAGTCCAGGCGGGACAAGACGAGGCGAAAAAGGGACACCTGCACCCCAGTTAAAGGCACAGGTCACGTCCCAGATCTATTTGAAAGGATAGCTCTTAAAAAAGAGCCGAAACCTACAGAGCGACCGCTCCCCTTCTTAAAGGGGGGTCACTCAGCTCTAGCTTCCTCATGAAGCAGTTTTGCTCTAAGGGGTGGACCTTCATCCCTGTTTACAGGGAGGTCCCTGGACCTGCCGCCTCAAAGGGGAAGGAAGTTGAAGTGGAAGGCCAGCGTCCCCGATACAGGGAGAGCCATGCGTGTCACGTGGGCGTCCTTTTCCCGTGGCTTCTGCTTCCGCTCTCTTTTCCCGCTCTTTCTTCAGCGCTGCTGTCTTCTTGTCCGTTTCCTCCTTTCAGCTGCTAGGGAGAGAAAAGAGGAGAAGGAAAGTGAGGCGCCGACTCCCTACGCTGCACGGCAACATCCGTTCAGAGTCAGTGCATGAGGCCCCTCTTTGAAATGATCCCCGCAGCCCGACTTCCGCGCCTACCTGCGGCAGTGAGCAGGAGTCCTGGCAGCGGCAGAAGTGGTGGCCAGCTGGGTGCAGGCTTCGCTCGGCGTGGACGCGGTTGAGAGTGCGTGCAGGTCAGGGTGACGGGAGGGCGACAGGACCAACCCCCAGTTCACTAAAAGGGGCTTGTTTCTAGAGCTAGCTTTAAAGTGCTGCCTAGTCCTGCCTTTTGTTTTAGCTTCCTCGCGGGGGAGGAAGGCTGGGCAAGTGAAGACGCAAACCCTAGTTAGAGGGAGCTCACTTTGGGCCCAGGCAGAGAGGGCAAAAAGGAGAGAGACCCAAAGCCCGTTTACGGGGGGGTCAGCCTTACTTCCGCCAAATCTTACTCCCTTTGAAGAAGGGGAAAGAAATGGCAAAGGGGAAAATGTCCGGAAATGAACCGGTGAGGAGGTCTCCCCTTCTCAAGAAAGCCTTCCTCCCTCTCTTAGGCCCTTCCCGACAGACCAATCCACCCCACCAAGAAAAGGACAACTTTGTGACCCTACCCTTTTCCAAGACACACGCGCCTTACTCCTTACACAGTCCCGTTAGTAGGGTTAGGGGCACCCCTGTGCAAGAACCAACACTGCGACTCGTGCGCCGATGCCGCCGGACGGCCAACACCTGTCACGAAGGACAGTTCTCAAGCATGTCAAACACAGTCCGAAACAGAGCCCGTGTCTACCAGCACAGAGACAAAAGGGCTGTAACGGGGACACCGAGGACAGCCCCTTCTCACTCAATACACCTACAGCCAGCAACGTGATTGGTGTGCAGAAGAAAAGCAAGGGTCAAAGCTGAGGTTGGCGGGGCAGTGTCACGTAGGAAGGGCACGAGGAAAGGAGGAGGCGGGACATGGAAGGGAGAAGCTGAAAGGCGCCCCCCTGCCTCACCTGCTCATTTCCAGACCTGGGAACATTGGGATCGCTGCCGGTGGGTCTTTCTTGGCTTTTTTGGAAAAAGGGTCGAATTGATCACGGCCTCCACCAGCCCCTTACAGCCGCCCCTTCGCCACACCGTGTTCCGGGAGACCCCGGCTTCATTCAGAGAGGTCCCTAACACCACGGGACGAGAAATTCCAAAAAAGCCAAGGAGAAATCCTGCTGGGGGCAGTTTACTAGGGCTAAGGAAAGGAGAGGCTCTCAACCCTTCTTAAAGGGGGAGTCCCTTAGCCCCAAAAGGTCCCACTAGTTGAAGAGGGAGAGGGAGAAGCCATTTTCCCTTGCTAAGTTTGCCTGGCCGTGCAAAGTTCCCCTGGGAGAAAGAAGCGTGGCAAAGGAGAACCAAACCCTCCGTACAGGGTGGCCCTTAAGCCGGACAACAATGACGGGTCAGAGGAGAAAAGTGTGCAATGGGAGAGACCGCCACTGCCCTCTGTAGAGGGGGCGGTCTCTGTGTCCGGCATGTGCCAGCCTCCATAGACAGGCTAAAAAGGGGAGAGCTGAACCCCTGCTTAAAGGGAGAGGTCAGTGCACCTGGCAGCTTCAAGCCTAGGAGACCGCCGCCCTTCTTAAAGGGGGGGGTCCTTCAGTCACAGCCATGGAAAGGCCTCCCTAGTTGAAGAGGGGAAAGACCTTGCCCTCTGCTTACAGGGCAGCTGTTTGCAAAGCGACCTGTGGCTAACGCAGCGTGGCAAAGTGACCCAAACCCTCCTTACAGGGTGGTCGTGAAGCTTTTAGGTCGCAGCGGAGGAAAAAAGCCCAGACCTCCATGCCCTCAGGAGAGGGTGGTCTTTTTGCCAAGCAAGTCCAGGCGGGACAAGACGAGGCGAAAAAGGGACACCTGCACCCCAATTACAGGCACAGGTCACCGTCCCAGATGTATTTGAAAGGCTAGCTCTTAAAAAAGAGCCGAAACCTACAGAGCGACCGCTCCCCTTCTTAAAGGGGGGTCACTCAGCTCTAGCTTCCTCATGAAGCAGTTTTGCTCTAAGGGGTGGACCTTCATCCCTGTTTACAGGGAGGTCCCTGGACCTGCCGCCTCAAAGGGGAAGGAAGTTGAAGTGGAAGGCCAGCGTCCCCGATACAGGGAGAGCCATGCGTGTCACGTGGGCGTCCTTTTCCCGTGGCTTCTGCTTCCGCTCTCTTTTCCCGCTCTTTCTTCAGCGCTGCTGTCTTCTTGTCCGTTTCCTCCTTTCAGCTGCTAGGGAGAGAAAAGAGGAGAAGGAAAGTGAGGCGCCGACTCCCTACGCTGCACGGCAACATCCGTTCAGAGTCAGTGCACGAGGCCCCTCTTTGAAATGATCCCCGCAGCCCGATTTGGGCGCCTACCTGCGGCAGTGAGCAGGAGTCCTGGCAGCGGCAGAAGTGGTGGCCAGCTGGGTGCAGGCTTCGCTCGGCGTGGACGCGGTTGAGAGTGCGTGCAGGTCAGGGTGACGGGAGGGCGACAGGACCAACCCCCAGTACACTAAAAGGGGCTTGTTTCTAGAGCTAGCTTTAAAGTGCTGCCTAGTCCTGCCTTTTGTTTTAGCTTCCTCGCGGGGGAGGAAGGCTGGGCAAGTGAAGACGCAAACCCTAGTTAGAGGGAGCTCACTTTGGGCCCATGCAGAGAGGGCAAAAAGGAGAGAGACCCAAAGCCCGTTTACGGGGGGGTCAGCCTTACTTCCGCCAAATCTTACTCCCTTTGAAGAAGGGGAAAGAAATGGCAAAGGGGAAAATGTCTGGAAATGAACCGGTGAGGAGGTCTCCCCTTCTCAAGAAAGCCTTCCTCCCTCTCTTAGGCCCTTCCCGACGGACCAATCCACCCCACCAAGAAAAGGACAACTTTGTGACCCTACCCTTTTCCAAGACACACGCGCCTTACTCCTTACACAGTCCCGTTAGTAGGGTTAGGGGCACCCCTGTGCAAGAACCAACACTGCGACTCGTGCGCCGATGCCGCCGGACGGCCAACACCTGTCACCAAGGACAGTTCTCAAGCATGTCAAACACAGTCCGAAACAGAGCCCGTGTCTACCAGCACAGAGACAAAAGGGCTGTAACGGGGACACCGAGGACAGCCCCTTCTCACTCAATACACCTACAGCCAGCAACGTGATTGGTGTGCAGAAGAAAAGCAAGGGTCAAAGCTGAGGTTGGCGGGGCAGTGTCACGTAGGAAGGGCACGAGGAAAGGAGGAGGCGGGACATGGAAGGGAGAAGCTGAAAGGCGCCCCCCTGCCTGACCTGCTCATTTCCAGACCTGGGAACATTGGGATCGCTGCCGGTGGGTCTTTCTTGGCTTTTTTGGAAAAAGGGTCGAATTGATCACGGCCTCCACCAGCCCCTTACAGCCGCCCCTTCGCCACACCGTGTTCCGGGAGACCCCGGCTTCATTCAGAGAGGTCCCTAACACCACGGGACGAGAAATTCCAAAAAAGCCAAGGAGAAATCCTGCTGGGGGCAGTTTACTAGGGCTAAGGAAAGGAGAGGCTCTCAACCCTTCTTAAACGGGGAGTCCCTTAGCCCCAAAAGGTCCCACTAGTTGAAGAGGGAGAGGGAGAAGCCATTTTCCCTTGCTAAGTTTGCCTGGCCGTGCAAAGTTCCCCTGGGAGAAAGAAGCGTGGCAAAGGAGAGCCAAACCCTCCGTACAGGGTGGCCCTTAAGCCGGACAACAATGACGGGTCAGAGGAGAAAAGTGTGCAATGGGAGAGACCGCCACTGCCCTCTGTAGAGGGGGCGGTCTCTGTGTCCGGCATGTGCCAGCCTCCATAGCCAGGCTAAAAAGGGGAGACCTGAACCCCTGCTTAAAGGGAGAGGTCAGTGGCACCTGGCAGCTTCAAGCCTAGGAGACCGCCGCCCTTCTTAAAGGGGGGGGTCCTTCAGCCACAGCCATGGAAAGGCCTCCCTAGTTGAAGAGGGGAAAGACCTTGCCCTCTGCTTACAGGGCAGCTGTTTGGCCTGCCACGTCAAAGCGACCTGTGGCTAACGCAGCGTGGCAAAGTGACCCAAACCCTCCTTACAGGGTGGTCGTGAAGCTTTTAGGTGGCAGCGGAGGAAAAAAGCCCAGACCTCCATGCCCTCAGGAGAGGGTGGTCTTTTTGCCAAGCAAGTCCAGGCGGGACAAGACGAGGCGAAAAAGGGACACCTGCACCCCAGTTATAGGCACAGGTCACGTCCCAGATCTATTTGAAAGGCTAGCTCTTAAAAAAGAGCCGAAAGCTACAGAGCGACCGCTCCCCTTCTTAAAGGGGGGTCACTCCGCTCTAGCTTCCTCATGAAGCAGTTTTGCTCTAAGGGGTGGACCTTCATCCCTGTTTACAGGGAGGTCCCTGGACCTGCCGCCTCAAAGGGGAAGGAAGTTGAAGTGGAAGGCCAGCGTCCCCGATACAGGGAGAGCCATGCGTGTCACGTGGGCGTCCTTTTCCCGTGGCTTCTGCTTCCGCTCTCTTTTCCCGCTCTTTCTTCAGCGCTGCTGTCTTCTTGTCCGTTTCCTCCTTTCAGCTGCTAGGGAGAGAAAAGAGGAGAAGGAAAGTGAGGCGCCGACTCCCTACGCTGCACGGCAACATCCGTTGAGAATTATTGCACACTGCCCCTCTTTGAAATTAGCCCCGCTCCCTGACTTCCGCACCAACCTGTGGTAGTAAGCAGGAGTTCTGGCAGCAGCAAAACGCGGGGATAGCTGTATCCAGGCTTCTGTCGTTTAAGATTGGATGCCGGCCTTCCTAGTTCAAGAGGGAAATGATCTTGTTCTCTCATTAGACTGCAGTTATTTTACCTTGGATGTCTACGTGTGATCATGCTAATTGAATATGGCAAAACATCTTCTGCTTGCACACATGCTTTTTAAATAGTGATAGAAATGTAGCCGTGTTAGTCTGGTGTAGCTGAAACCCAAAACAGGACTATGTAGCACTTTAAAGACTAACAAGATGGTTTATTAGGTGATGAGCTTTCGTGGGCCAGACCCACTTCCTCAGATCAAATAGTGGAAGAAAATTCCACTATTTGATCTGAGGAAGTGGGTCTGGCCCACGAATGCTCATCAATAAACCAACTTGTTAGTCTTTAAAGCGCTACATAGTCCTGTTTCACATGCTCTTAGCAGTATTTTAAAATCATCATGTGTCAGGTGTGCTGTCATGGACACACTTTGGGCTTCAGGTAGTTGTGTTTCCAATTGTGAGAGCTGATTGGTTAATGAGGTGGCTCTTGCTGTCTCAGCATTAACATCTAGTACCATTTGTTCACGCCCTCTTTGCAAGGACTCCTAGATTTCCCAAATAAATTCACACCAAACTCCAAAGACAATTTATTAGACTCCATCTTCCATCCTTTCCATGAAAATATACGCTCCATCGTGGCTCGAGATCTCCTAAGGGCCTTACCTCTGCCCTCTAGAAAAAGAATATATCCTGACAAAAAGCTTATCCCGACTAGTCCCTGTCGCTTGCTGACAAGCAGCCGCTACTGACAGGCAGCCAGAGACACGCTTGCTTCTGGGGTGACCTGCGCCGTCCCCAAACTTGTCTCTTCTCGAGACTTTTCAATAAAAAAAACTTATCCTCGGCCACAATGAAAAGGGAAGGAAAGGGTTAACGGGCTCTCCCTATTTGCTCTAGCAAGGCATACGCTTCTTCCACCATGGGACTCCCCTGGTTCCGGGGTGCCCAAGCTTCGCTTGCGGTCAGGGACAAGGACCGTAAAAATCCCTCCCAGAGCCGTTGGGCCTCACTGACTACTGTACCAAAGAAAACAAAACTGACAGGACCTCCCTTAAGACAACAACCAATCACAGAAGTCCTGCCGCAGTCACCATTTCTTAGGTATCAAAAGGATTGAGAAGTTAGGCTGCAGGGGATGCCCTAACTAAAACAGATCTTCTGTCCTTTACTGGGACTGCCAGCATCTATCAATTGGTGCGGTGCCTCCCTTTCCCTTTAACAACCAATGGAAGATTCATTGTATGTAAACCAAAGAGGTATAGGTTTACTTGGGGAAAAGTTTACAAAAGAGGGTGTGGGACGGGTAACTAAAGAACAGTATAACAACATAAAATCACTTTCACAAGCACAGTAGTCAGTCCCGTGTTGGTATGAAACCAGGACCCATTAAACAAACACCCTTGGCTAGATAACAAATAACAAGAAGAGAAAGAAAGTAACAAGAGACAATTTCATAGAAACCTTCTTCCTTAGTTCCCAAGTTGGTTGCTCAGGACCTCAATCTCTTTGCTCATGAGAGCCTTGAGAGAAGAACTCTGAGGAGATCCCACGCAGCCTGGTCCTTCCACAGCTGTAGGTGATATGTGATTGGCAAGGCTGCTGGAGAGATGATGCCTGCTGGAACTGAGGGAAGTCTTCGCATCGGCTTAGCTGGTCCGCAGTCCAGGTGGCCTAGAAAGGAAGATCCATGCAACCTGTCACTAGGATGGGCAGCGGAGATCTGAGTAACTGCTAGCCTTTTTATAAAGCCTGTGGCTGAGAAACTCCTGTAAGAGAACCTATGGAATCTATCCTTCCAGGAAAAGCCTGCAACATTCCTGAGGAGATTCCGGTTCCGACTGGAACTCGTTTACCCATGGCTGTAATGAAAAAAGGCGGGAAAACCTTTCTAGTCAGGCTTAAGATCACAGGACCGATATTCAATTTGCAAAATAAAAATGCATGCCCCATTCTACATAAAAACAAAACACACAATTGACAATAAAATCCCAGCTTTTACTCTTAAAGGGCAATTTATAGGACTAAGAAAAGAGATGCTCTCAACCCTTCTTAAACGGGAGTCCTTTGGCGAAAGGCCCAAAAAGGACCCACGGAGAGGGAGAAGACATTTTTCCTGCTGACAGAGGAAGTGATTTCCCTGGCGATGCAAAATTACCCGTTGAGAAAGAAGCATGGCAAACGAAAACCAAACCCTCCATAGAGGGAGCGGTAACTATAACAGAGTACTTGAAAGGATAATTACTGAAGAGATGAAACCTACAGAGAGACCGCTCCCCTTCTTAAAGGGAGTTCATCCAGCTCCAGCTTCCTAATAAAGGAGCTTTGCTCTAAGGGGTGGACCTTCATCCCTGTTTACAGGGAGGTCCCTGGACCTGCCGCCTCAAACGGGAGGAAAGTTTAAAGGGAAGGCCAGCGTCCCCGATACAGGGAGACCCACGCATACCAAGTGGATGTCCTTTTCCCGTGGCTTCTGCTTCTGCTCTTCTTTCCCGCTTTTTCTACAGCGCTGCTGTCTTCTTGTCCGTGTTCTCCTTTCAGCTGCTAGAGAGAGCAAACGAGGAGAAGGAAAGTGAGACGCCGACTCCCTACACTGCACGACAACATCCGTTCAGCGTCAGTGCACAAGGCCCCTCTTTGAAATTAGCCCCGCTCCCTGACTTCCACACCAACCTGCGGCAGTGAGCAGGAGTCCTGGCAGCAGCAGAAGTCGTGGCCAGTTGGATGCAGGCTTCGCTCGGCGTGGACGCGGTGGAGAGTGCGTGCAGGTCAGGGTGACAGGAGGCGACAGGATAACCCCTCAATTCACTAAAAGGGCTTGTTTCTAGAGCTGGCTTTAAAGTGCTGCATAGTGCTGCCTTTTGTTTTAGCTTCCTCGTGTGCCAGCCTCTAGAGACAGGCTAAAACGGGGAGACCTGAACCCCTGCTTAAAGGGAGAGGTCAGTGGCACCTGGCAGCTTCAAGCCTAGGAGACCGCCGCCCTTCCTAAAGGGGGGGGGGGTGCTTCAGCCACAGCCATGGAAAGGCCTCCCTAGTTGAAGAGGGGAAAGACCTTGCCCTCTGCTTACAGGGCAGCTGTTTGGCCTGGCACGTCAAAGCGACCTGTGGCTAACGCAGCATGGCAAAGTGACCCAAACCCTCCTTACAGGGTGGTCGTGAAGCTTTTAGGTGGCAGCGGAGGAAAAAAGCCCAGACCTCCATGCCCTCAGGAGAGGGTGGTCTTTTTGCCAAGCAAGTCCAGGCGGGACAAGACGAGGCGAAAAAGGGACACCTGCACCCCAGTTACAGGCACAGGTCACCGTCCCAGATGTATTTGAAAGGCTAGCTCTTAAAAAAGAGCCGAAACCTACAGAGCGACCGCTCCCCTTCTTAAAGGGGGGTCACTCCGCTCTAGCTTCCTCATGAAGCAGTTTTGCTCTAAGGGGTGGACCTTCATCCCTGTTTACAGGGAGGTCCCTGGACCTGCCGCCTCAAAGGGGAAGGAAGTTGAAGTGGAAGGCCAGCGTCCCCGATACAGGGAGAGCCATGCGTGTCACGTGGGCGTCCTTTTCCCGTGGCTTCTGCTTCCGCTCTCTTTTCCCGCTCTTTCTTCAGCGCTGCTGTCTTCTTGTCCGTTTCCTCCTTTCAGCTGCTAGGGAGAGAAAAGAGGAGAAGGAAAGTGAGGCGCCGACTCCCTACGCTGCACGGCAACATCCGTTCAGAGTCAGTGCACGAGGCCCCTCTTTGAAACGATCCCCGCAGCCCGACTTGGGCGCCTACCTGCGGCAGTGAGCAGGAGTCCTGGCAGCGGCAGAAGTGGTGGCCAGCTGGGTGCAGGCTTCGCTCGGCGTGGACGCGGTTGAGAGTGCGTGCAGGTCAGGGTGACGGGAGGGCGACAGGACCAACCCCCAGTTCACTAAAAGGGGCTTGTTTCTAGAGCTAGCTTTAAAGTGCTGCCTAGTCCTGCCTTTTGTTTTAGCTTCCTCGCGGGGGAGGAAGGCTGGGCAAGTGAAGACGCAAACCCTAGTTAGAGGGAGCTCACTTTGGGCCCATGCAGAGAGGGCAAAAAGGAGAGAGACCCGAAGCCCGTTTACGGGGGGGGTCAGCCTTACTTCCGCCAAATCTTACTCCCTTTGAAGAAGGGGAAAGAAATGGCAAAGGGGAAAATGTCTGGAAATGAACCGGTGAGGAGGTCTCCCCTTCTCAAGAAAGCCTTCCTCCCTCTCTTAGGCCCTTCCCGACAGACCAATCCACCCCACCAAGAAAAGGACAACTTTGTGACCCTACCCTTTTCCAAGACACACGCGCCTTACTCCTTACACAGTCCCGTTAGTAGGGTTAGGGGCACCCCTGTGCAAGAACCAACACTGCGACTCGTGCGCCGATGCCGCCGGACGGCCAACACCTGTCACGAAGGACAGTTCTCAAGCATGTCAAACACAGTCCGAAACAGAGCCCGTGTCTACCAGCACAGAGACAAAAGGGCTGTAACGGGGACACCGAGGACAGCCCCTTCTCACTCAATACACCTACAGCCAGCAACGTGATTGGTGTGCAGAAGAAAAGCAAGGGTCAAAGCTGAGGTTGGCGGGGCAGTGTCACGTAGGAAGGGCACGAGGAAAGGAGGAGGCGGGACATGGAAGGGAGAAGCTGAAAGGCACCCCCCTGCCTGACCTGCTCATTTCCAGACCTGGGAACATTGGGATCGCTGCCGGTGGGTCTTTCTTGGCTTTTTTGGAAAAAGGGTCGAATTGATCACGGCCTCCACCAGCCCCTTACAGCCGCCCCTTCGCCACACCGTGTTCCGGGAGACCCCGGCTTCATTCAGAGAGGTCCCTAACACCACGGGACGAGAAATTCCAAAAAAGCCAAGGAGAAATCCTGCTGGGGGCAGTTTACTAGGGCTAAGGAAAGGAGAGGCTCTCAACCCTTCTTAAAGGGGGAGTCCCTTAGCCCCAAAAGGTCCCACTAGTTGAAGAGGGAGAGGGAGAAGCCATTTTCCCTTGCTAAGTTTGCCTGGCCGTGCAAAGTTCCCCTGGGAGAAAGAAGCGTGGCAAAGGAGAACCAAACCCTCCGTACAGGGTGGCCCTTAAGCCGGACAACAATGACGGGTCAGAGGAGAAAAGTGTGCAATGGGAGAGACCGCCACTGCCCTCTGTAGAGGGGGCGGTCTCTGTGTCCGGCATGTGCCAGCCTCCCTAGACAGGCTAAAAAGGGGAGACCTGAACCCCTGCTTAAAGGGAGAGGTCAGTGGCACCTGGCAGCTTCAAGCCTAGGAGACCGCCGCCCTTCCTAAAGGGGGGGGGGGTGCTTCAGCCACAGCCATGGAAAGGCCTCCCTAGTTGAAGAGGGGAAAGACCTTGCCCTCTGCTTACAGGGCAGCTGTTTGGCCTGCCACGTCAAAGCGACCTGTGGCTAACGCAGCGTGGCAAAGTGACCCAAACCCTCCTTACAGGGTGGTCGTGAAGCTTTTAGGTGGCAGCGGAGGAAAAAAGCCCAGACCTCCATGCCCTCAGGAGAGGGTGGTCTTTTTGCCAAGCAAGTCCAGGCGGGACAAGACGAGGCGAAAAAGGGACACCTGCACCCCAGTTACAGGCACAGGTCACCGTCCCAGATGTATTTGAAAGGCTAGCTCCTAAAGAGCCGAAACCTACAGAGCGACCGCTCCCCTTCTTAAAGGGGGGTCACTCAGCTCTAGCTTCCTCATGAAGCAGTTTTGCTCTAAGGGGTGGACCTTCATCCCTGTTTACAGGGAGGTCCCTGGACCTGCCGCCTCAAAGGGGAAGGAAGTTGAAGTGGAAGGCCAGCGTCCCCGATACAGGGAGAGCCATGCGTGTCACGTGGGCGTCCTTTTCCCGTGGCTTCTGCTTCCGCTCTCTTTTCCCGCTCTTTCTTCAGCGCTGCTGTCTTCTTGTCCGTTTCCTCCTTTCAGCTGCTAGGGAGAGAAAAGAGGAGAAGGAAAGTGAGGCGCCGACTCCCTACGCTGCACGGCAACATCCGTTGAGAATTATTGCACACTGCCCCTCTTTGAAATTAGCCCCGCTCCCTGACTTCCGCACCAACCTGTGGTAGTAAGCAGGAGTTCTGGCAGCAGCAAAACGCGGGGATACCTGTATCAAGGCTTCTGTCGTTTAAGATTGGATGCCGGCCTTCCTAGTTCAAGAGGGAAATGATCTTGTTCTCTCATTAGACTGCAGTTATTTTACCTTGGATGTCTACGTGTGATCATGCTAATTGAATATGGCAAAACATCTTCTGCTTGCACACATGCTTTTTAAATAGTGATAGAAATGTAGCCGTGTTAGTCTGGTGTAGCTGAAACCCAAAACAGGACTATGTAGCACTTTAAAGACTAACAAGATGGTTTATTAGGTGATGAGCTTTCGTGGGCCAGACCCACTTCCTCAGATCAAATAGTGGAAGAAAATTCCACTATTTGATCTGAGGAAGTGGGTCTGGCCCACGAATGCTCATCAATAAACCAACTTGTTAGTCTTTAAAGCGCTACATAGTCCTGTTTCACATGCTCTTAGCAGTATTTTAAAATCATCATGTGTCAGGTGTGCTGTCATGGACACACTTTGGGCTTCAGCTAGTTGTGTTTCCAATTGTGAGAGCTGATTGGTTAATGAGGTGGCTCTTGCTGTCTCAGCATTAACATCTAGTACCATTTGTTCACGCCCTCTTTGCAAGGACTCCTAGATTTCCCAAGTAAATTCACACCAAACTCCAAAGACAATTTATTAGACTCCATCTTCCATCCTTTCCATGAAAATATACGCTCCATCGTGGCTCGAGATCTCCTAAGGGCCTTACCTCTGCCCTCTAGAAAAAGAATATATCCTGACAAAAAGCTTATCCCGACTAGTCCCTGTCGCTTGCTGACAAGCAGCCGCTACTGACAGGCAGCCAGAGACACGCTTGCTTCTGGGGTGACCTGCGCCGTCCCCAAACTTGTCTCTTCTCGAGACTTTTCAATAAAAAAAACTTATCCTCGGCCACAATGAAAAGGGAATGAAAGGGTTAACGGGCTCTCCCTATTTGCTCTAGCAAGGCATACGCTTCTTCCACCATGGGACTCCCCTGGTTCCGGGGTGCCCAAGCTTCGCTTGCGGTCAGGGACCAGGACCGTAAAAATCCCTCCCAGAGCCGTTGGGCCTCACTGACTACTGTACCAAAGAAAACAAAACTGACAGGACCTCCCTTAAGACAACAACCAATCACAGAAGTCCTGCCGCAGTCACCATTTCTTAGGTATCCAAAGGATTGAGAAGTTAGGCTGCAGGGGATGCCCTAACTAAAACAGATCTTCTGTCCTTTACTGGGACTGCCAGCATCTATCAATTGGTGCGGTGCCTCCCTTTCCCTTTAACAACCAATGGAAGATTCATTGTATGTAAACCAAAGAGGTATAGGTTTACTTGGGGAAAAGTTTACAAAAGAGGCTGTGGGACGGGTAACTAAAGAACAGTAGAACAACATAAAATCACTTTCACAAGCACAGTAGTCAGTCCCGTGTTGGTATGAAACCAGGACCCATTAAACAAACACCCTTGGCTAGATAACAAATAACAAGAAGAGAAAGAAAGTAACAAGAGACAATTTCATAGAAACCTTCTTCCTTAGTTCCCAAGTTGGTTGCTCAGGACCTCAATCTCTTTGCTCATGAGAGCCTTGAGAGAAGAACTCTGAGGAGATCCCACGCAGCCTGGTCCTTCCACAGCTGTAGGTGATATGTGATTGGCAAGGCTGCTGGAGAGATGATGCCTGCTGGAACTGAGGGAAGTCTTCGCATCGGCTTAGCTGGTCCGCAGTCCAGGTGGCCTAGAAAGGAAGATCCATGCAACCTGTCACTAGGATGGGCAGCGGAGATCTGAGTAACTGCTAGCCTTTTTATAAAACCTGTGGCTGAGAAACTCCTGTAAGAGAACCTATGGAATCTATCCTTACAGGAAAAGCTTGCAACATTCCTGAGGAGATTCCGGTTCCGACTGGAACTCGTTTACCCATGGCTGTAATGAAAAAAGGCGGGAAAACCTTTCTAGTCAGGCTTAAGATCACAGGACCGATATTCAATTTGCAAAATAAAAATGCATGCCCCATTCTACATAAAAACACACACACACTTGACAATAAAATCCCAGCTTTTACTCTTAAAGGGCAATTTATAGGACTAAGAAAAGAGATGCTCTCAACCCTTCTTAAACGGGAGTCCTTTGGCGAAAGGCCCAAAAGGGACCCACGGAGAGGGAGAAGACATTTTTCCTGCTGACAGAGGAAGTGATTTCCCTGGCGATGCAAAATTACCCGTTGAGAAAGAAGCATGGCAAACGAAAACCAAACCCTCCATAGAGGGAGCGGTAACTATAACAGAGTACTTGAAAGGATAATTACTGAAGAGATGAAACCTACAGAGAGACCGCTCCCCTTCTTAAAGGGAGTTCATCCAGCTCCAGCTTCCTTATAAAGGAGCTTTGCTCTAAGGGGTGGACCTTCATCCCTGTTTACAGGGAGGTCCCTGGACCTGCCGCCTCAAACGGGAGGAAAGTTTAAAGGGAAGGCCAGCATCCCCGATACAGGGAGACCCACGCATACCAAGTGGATGTCCTTTTCCCGTGGCTTCTGCTTCTGCTCTTCTTTCCCGCTTTTTCTACAGCGCTGCTGTCTTCTTGTCCGTGTTCTCCTTTCAGCTGCTAGAGAGAGCAAACGAGGAGAAGGAAAGTGAGACGCCGACTCCCTACACTGCACGACAAGATCCGTTCAGCGTCAGTGCACAAGGCCCCTCTCTGAAATTAGCCCCGCTCCCTGACTTCCACACCAACCTGCGGCAGGGAACAGGAGTCCTGGCAGCAGCAGAAGTCGTGGCCAGTTGGATGCAGGCTTCGCACGGCGTGGACGCGGTGGAGAGTGCGTGCAGGTCAGGGTGACAGGAGGCGACAGGACAACCCCTCAATTCACTAAAAGGGCTTGTTTCTAGAGCTGGCTTTAAAGTGCTGCATAGTCCTGCCTTTTGTTTTAGCTTCCTTGTGTGCTAGCCTCTATAGACAGGCTAAAAAGGGGAGACCTGAACCCCTGCTTAAAGGGAGAGGTCAGTGGCACCTGGCAGCTTCAAGCCTAGGAGACCGCCGCCCTTCTTAAAGGGGGGGGGGGGGGTCCTTCAGCCACAGCCATGGAAAGTGCGTGCAGGTCAGGGTGACGGGAGGGCGACAGGACCAACCCCCAATTCACTAAAAGGGGCTTGTTTCTAGAGCTAGCTTTAAAGTGCTGCCTAGTCCTGCCTTTTGTTTTAGCGTCCTCGCGGGGGAGGAAGGCTGGGCAAGTGAAGACGCAAACCCTAGTTAGAGGGAGCTCACTTTGGGCCCAGGCAGAGAGGGCAAAAAGGAGAGAGACCCAAAGCCCGTTTACGGGGGGGTCAGCCTTACTTCCGCCAAATCTTACTCCCTTTGAAGAAGGGGAAAGAAATGGCAAAGGGGAAAAGGTCTGGAAATGAACCGGTGAGGAGGTCTCCCCTTCTCAAGAAAGCCTTCCTCCCTCTCTTAGGCCCTTCCCGACGGACCAATCCACCCCACCAAGAAAAGGACAACTTTGTGACCCTACCCTTTTCCAAGACACACGCGCCTTACTCCTTACACAGTCCCGTTAGTAGGGTTAGGGGCACCCCTGTGCAAGAACCAACACTGCGACTCGTGCGCCGATGCCGCCGGACGGCCAACACCTGTCACGAAGGACAGTTCTCAAGCATGTCAAACACAGTCCGAAACAGAGCCCGTGTCTACCAGCACAGAGACAAAAGGGCTGTAACGGGGACACCGAGGACAGCCCCTTCTCACTCAATACACCTACAGCCAGCAACGTGATTGGTGTGCAGAAGAAAAGCAAGGGTCAAAGCTGAGGTTGGCGGGGCAGTGTCACGTAGGAAGGGCACGAGGAAAGGAGGAGGCGGGACATGGAAGGGAGAAGCTGAAAGGCGCCCCCCTGCCTGACCTGCTCATTTCCAGACCTGGGAACATTGGGATCGCTGCCGGTGGGTCTTTCTTGGCTTTTTTGGAAAAAGGGTCGAATTGATCACGGCCTCCACCAGCCCCTTACAGCCGCCCCTTCGCCACACCGTGTTCCGGGAGACCCCGGCTTCATTCAGAGAGGTCGCTAACACCACGGGACGAGAAATTCCAAAAAAGCCAAGGAGAAATCCTGCTGGGGGCAATTTACTAGGGCTAAGGAAAGGAGAGGCTCTCAACCCTTCTTAAAGGGGGAGTCCCTTAGCCCCAAAAGGTCCCACTAGTTGAAGAGGGAGAGGGAGAAGCCATTTTCCCTTGCTAAGTTTGCCTGGCCGTGCAAAGTTCCCCTGGGAGAAAGAAGCGTGGCAAAGGAGAACCAAACCCTCCGTACAGGGTGGCCCTTAAGCCGGACAACAATGACGGGTCAGAGGAGAAAAGTGTGCAATGGGAGAGACCGCCACTGCCCTCTGTAGAGGGGGCGGTCTCTGTGTCCGGCATGTGCCAGCCTCCATAGACAGGCTAAAAAGGGGAGACCTGAACCCCTGCTTAAAGGGAGAGGTCAGTGGCACCTGGCAGCTTCAAGCCTAGGAGACCGCCGCCCTTTTTAAAGGGGGGGCGGTCCTTCAGCCACAGCCATGGAAAGGCCTCCCTACTTGAAGAGGGGAAAGACCTTGCCCTCTGCTTACAGGGCAGCTGTTTGGCCTGGCACGTCAAAGCGACCTGTGGCTAACGCAGCGTGGCAAAGTGACCCAAACCCTCCTTACAGGGTGGTCGTGAAGCTTTTAGGTGGCAGCGGAGGAAAAAAGCCCAGACCTCCATGCCCTCAGGAGAGGGTGGTCTTTTTGCCAAGCAAGTCCAGGCGGGACAAGACGAGGCGAGGCGAAAAAGGGACACCTGCACCCCAGTTACAGGCACAGGTCACCGTCCCAGATCTATTTAAAAGGCTAGCTCCTAAAGAGCCGAAACCCACAGAGCGACCGCTCCCCTTCTTAAAGGGGGGTCACTCAGCTCTAGCTTCCTCATGAAGCAGTTTTGCTCTAAGGGGTGGACCTTCATCCCTGTTTACAGGGAGGTCCCTGGACCTGCCGCCTCAAAGGGGAAGGAAGTTGAAGTGGAAGGCCAGCGTCCCCGATACAGGGAGAGCCATGCGTGTCACGTGGGCGTCCTTTTCCCGTGGCTTCTGCTTCCGCTCTCTTTTCCCGCTCTTTCTTCAGCGCTGCTGTCTTCTTGTCCGTTTCCTCCTTTCAGCTGCTAGGGAGAGAAAAGAGGAGAAGGAAAGTGAGCCGCCGACTCCCTACGCTGCACGGCAACATCCGTTCAGAGTCAGTGCACGAGGCCCCTCTTTGAAATGATCCCCGCAGCCCGACTTCCGCGCCTACCTGCGGCAGTGAGCAGGAGTCCTGGCAGCGGCAGAAGTGGTGGCCAGCTGGGTGCAGGCTTCGCTCGGCGTGGACGCGGTTGAGAGTGCGTGCAGGTCAGGGTGACGGGAGGGCGACAGGACCAACCCCCAGTTCACTAAAAGGGGCTTGTTTCTAGAGCTAGCTTTAAAGTGCTGCCTAGTCCTGCCTTTTGTTTTAGCGTCCTCGCGGGGGAGGAAGGCTGGGCAAGTGAAGACGCAAACCCTAGTTAGAGGGAGCTCACTTTGGGCCCAGGCAGAGAGGGCAAAAAGGAGAGAGACCCAAAGCCCGTTTACGGGGGGGTCAGCCTTACTTCCGCCAAATCTTACTCCCTTTGAAGAAGGGGAAAGAAATGGCAAAGGGGAAAAGGTCTGGAAATGAACCGGTGAGGAGGTCTCCCCTTCTCAAGAAAGCCTTCCTCCCTCTCTTAGGCCCTTCCCGACGGACCAATCCACCCCACCAAGAAAAGGACAACTTTGTGACCCTACCCTTTTCCAAGACACACGCGCCTTACTCCTTACACAGTCCCGTTAGTAGGGTTAGGGGCACCCCTGTGCAAGAACCAACACTGCGACTCGTGCGCCGATGCCGCCGGACGGCCAACACCTGTCACGAAGGACAGTTCTCAAGCATGTCAAACACAGTCCGAAACAGAGCCCGTGTCTACCAGCACAGAGACAAAAGGGCTGTAACGGGGACACCGAGGACAGCCCCTTCTCACTCAATACACCTACAGCCAGCAACGTGATTGGTGTGCAGAAGAAAAGCAAGGGTCAAAGCTGAGGTTGGCGGGGCAGTGTCACGTAGGAAGGGCACGAGGAAAGGAGGAGGCGGGACATGGAAGGGAGAAGCTGAAAGGCGCCCCCCTGCCTGACCTGCTCATTTCCAGACCTGGGAACATTGGGATCGCTGCCGGTGGGTCTTTCTTGGCTTTTTTGGAAAAAGGGTCGAATTGATCACGGCCTCCACCAGCCCCTTACAGCCGCCCCTTCGCCACACCGTGTTCCGGGAGACCCCGGCTTCATTCAGAGAGGTCGCTAACACCACGGGACGAGAAATTCCAAAAAAGCCAAGGAGAAATCCTGCTGGGGGCAGTTTACTAGGGCTAAGGAAAGGAGAGGCTCTCAACCCTTCTTAAAGGGGGAGTCCCTTAGCCCCAAAAGGTCCCACTAGTTGAAGAGGGAGAGGGAGAAGCCATTTTCCCTTGCTAAGTTTGCCTGGCCGTGCAAAGTTCCCCTGGGAGAAAGAAGCGTGGCAAAGGAGAACCAAACCCTCCGTACAGGGTGGCCCTTAAGCCGGACAACAATGACGGGTCAGAGGAGAAAAGTGTGCAATGGGAGAGACCGCCACTGCCCTCTGTAGAGGGGGCGGTCTCTGTGTCCGGCATGTGCCAGCCTCCATAGACAGGCTAAAAAGGGGAGACCTGAACCCCTGCTTAAAGGGAGAGGTCAGTGGCACCTGGCAGCTTCAAGCCTAGGAGACCGCCGCCCTTTTTAAAGGGGGGGCGGTCCTTCAGCCACAGCCATGGAAAGGCCTCCCTACTTGAAGAGGGGAAAGACCTTGCCCTCTGCTTACAGGGCAGCTGTTTGGCCTGGCACGTCAAAGCGACCTGTGGCTAACGCAGCGTGGCAAAGTGACCCAAACCCTCCTTACAGGGTGGTCGTGAAGCTTTTAGGTGGCAGCGGAGGAAAAAAGCCCAGACCTCCATGCCCTCAGGAGAGGGTGGTCTTTTTGCCAAGCAAGTCCAGGCGGGACAAGACGAGGCGAAAAAGGGACACCTGCACCCCAGTTACAGGCACAGGTCACCGTCCCAGATCTATTTAAAAGGCTAGCTCCTAAAGAGCCGAAACCCACAGAGCGACCGCTCCCCTTCTTAAAGGGGGGTCACTCAGCTCTAGCTTCCTCATGAAGCAGTTTTGCTCTAAGGGGTGGACCTTCATCCCTGTTTACAGGGAGGTCCCTGGACCTGCCGCCTCAAAGGGGAAGGAAGTTGAAGTGGAAGGCCAGCGTCCCCGATACAGGGAGAGCCATGCGTGTCACGTGGGCGTCCTTTTCCCGTGGCTTCTGCTTCCGCTCTCTTTTCCCGCTCTTTCTTCAGCGCTGCTGTCTTCTTGTCCGTTTCCTCCTTTCAGCTGCTAGGGAGAGAAAAGAGGAGAAGGAAAGTGAGCCGCCGACTCCCTACGCTGCACGGCAACATCCGTTCAGAGTCAGTGCACGAGGCCCCTCTTTGAAATGATCCCCGCAGCCCGACTTCCGCGCCTACCTGCGGCAGTGAGCAGGAGTCCTGGCAGCGGCAGAAGTGGTGGCCAGCTGGGTGCAGGCTTCGCTCGGCGTGGACGCGGTTGAGAGTGCGTGCAGGTCAGGGTGACGGGAGGGCGACAGGACCAACCCCCAATTCACTAAAAGGGGCTTGTTTCTAGAGCTAGCTTTAAAGTGCTGCCTAGTCCTGCCTTTTGTTTTAGCGTCCTTGCGGGGGAGGAAGGCTGGGCAAGTGAAGACGCAAACCCTAGTTAGAGGGAGCTCACTTTGGGCCCAGGCAGAGAGGGCAAAAAGGAGAGAGACCCAAAGCCCGTTTACGGGGGGGTCAGCCTTACTTCCGCCAAATCTTACTCCCTTTGAAGAAGGGGAAAGAAATGGCAAAGGGGAAAAGGTCTGGAAATGAACCGGTGAGGAGGTCTCCCCTTCTCAAGAAAGCCTTCCTCCCTCTCTTAGGCCCTTCCCGACGGACCAATCCACCCCACCAAGAAAAGGACAACTTTGTGACCCTACCCTTTTCCAAGACACACGCGCCTTACTCCTTACACAGTCCCGTTAGTAGGGTTAGGGGCACCCCTGTGCAAGAACCAACACTGCGACTCGTGCGCCGATGCCGCCGGACGGCCAACACCTGTCACGAAGGACAGTTCTCAAGCATGTCAAACACAGTCCGAAACAGAGCCCGTGTCTACCAGCACAGAGACAAAAGGGCTGTAACGGGGACACCGAGGACAGCCCCTTCTCACTCAATACACCTACAGCCAGCAACGTGATTGGTGTGCAGAAGAAAAGCAAGGGTCAAAGCTGAGGTTGGCGGGGCAGTGTCACGTAGGAAGGGCACGAGGAAAGGAGGAGGCGGGACATGGAAGGGAGAAGCTGAAAGGCGCCCCCCTGCCTGACCTGCTCATTTCCAGACCTGGGAACATTGGGATCGCTGCCGGTGGGTCTTTCTTGGCTTTTTTGGAAAAAGGGTCGAATTGATCACGGCCTCCACCAGCCCCTTACAGCCGCCCCTTCGCCACACCGTGTTCCGGGAGACCCCGGCTTCATTCAGAGAGGTCCCTAACACCACGGGACGAGAAATTCCAAAAAAGCCAAGGAGAAATCCTGCTGGGGGCAGTTTACTAGGGCTAAGGAAAGGAGAGGCTCTCAACCCTTCTTAAAGGGGGAGTCCCTTAGCCCCAAAAGGTCCCACTAGTTGAAGAGGGAGAGGGAGAAGCCATTTTCCCTTGCTAAGTTTGCCTGGCCGTGCAAAGTTCCCCTGGGAGAAAGAAGCGTGGCAAAGGAGAACCAAACCCTCCGTACAGGGTGGCCCTTAAGCCGGACAACAATGACGGGTCAGAGGAGAAAAGTGTGCAATGGGAGAGACCGCCACTGCCCTCTGTAGAGGGGGCGGTCTCTGTGTCCGGCATGTGCCAGCCTCCATAGACAGGCTAAAAAGGGGAGACCTGAACCCCTGCTTAAAGGGAGAGGTCAGTGGCACCTGGCAGCTTCAAGCCTAGGAGACCGCCGCCCTTTTTAAAGGGGGGGCGGTCCTTCAGCCACAGCCATGGAAAGGCCTCCCTACTTGAAGAGGGGAAAGACCTTGCCCTCTGCTTACAGGGCAGCTGTTTGGCCTGGCACGTCAAAGCGACCTGTGGCTAACGCAGCGTGGCAAAGTGACCCAAACCCTCCTTACAGGGTGGTCGTGAAGCTTTTAGGTGGCAGCGGAGGAAAAAAGCCCAGACCTCCATGCCCTCAGGAGAGGGTGGTCTTTTTGCCAAGCAAGTCCAGGCGGGACAAGACGAGGCGAGGCGAAAAAGGGACACCTGCACCCCAGTTACAGGCACAGGTCACCGTCCCAGATCTATTTAAAAGGCTAGCTCTTAAAAAAGAGCCGAAACCTACAGAGCGACCGCTCCCCTTCTTAAAGGGGGGTCACTCAGCTCTAGCTTCCTCATGAAGCAGTTTTGCTCTAAGGGGTGGACCTTCATCCCTGTTTACAGAGAGGCCCCTGGACCTGCCGCCTCAAAGGGGAAGGAAGTTGAAGTGGAAGGCCAGCGTCCCCGATACAGGGAGAGCCATGCGTGTCACGTGGGCGTCCTTTTCCCGTGGCTTCTGCTTCCGCTCTCTTTTCCCGCTCTTTCTTCAGCGCTGCTGTCTTCTTGTCCGTTTCCTCCTTTCAGCTGCTAGGGAGAGAAAAGAGGAGAAGGAAAGTGAGGCGCCGACTCCCTACGCTGCACGGCAACATCCGTTCAGAGTCAGTGCACGAGGCCCCTCTTTGAAATGATCCCCGCAGCCCGACTTCCGCGCCTACCTGCGGCAGTGAGCAGGAGTCCTGGCAGAGGCAGAAGTCGTGGCCAGCTGGGTGCAGGATTCGCTCGGCGTGGACGCGGTTGAGAGTGCGTGCAGGTCAGGGTGACGGGAGGGCGACAGGACCAACCCCCAATTCACTAAAAGGGGCTTGTTTCTAGAGCTAGCTTTAAAGTGCTGCCTAGTCCTGCCTTTTGTTTTAGCTTCCTCGCGGGGGAGGAAGGCTGGGCAAGTGAAGACGCAAACCCTAGTTAGAGGGAGCTCACTTTGGGCCCAGGCAGAGAGGGCAAAAAGGAGAGAGACCCAAAGCCCGTTTACGGGGGGGTCAGCCTTACTTCCGCCAAATCTTACTCCCTTTGAAGAAGGGGAAAGAAATGGCAAAGGGGAAAAGGTCTGGAAATGAACCGGTGAGGAGGTCTCCCCTTCTCAAGAAAGCCTTCCTCCCTCTCTTAGGCCCTTCCCGACGGACCAATCCACCCCACCAAGAAAAGGACAACTTTGTGACCCTACCCTTTTCCAAGACACACGCGCCTTACTCCTTACACAGTCCCGTTAGTAGGGTTAGGGGCACCCCTGTGCAAGAACCAACACTGCGACTCGTGCGCCGATGCCGCCGGACGGGCAACACCTGTCACCAAGGACAGTTCTCAAGCATGTCAAACACAGTCCGAAACAGAGCCCGTGTCTACCAGCACAGAGACAAAAGGGCTGTAACGGGGACACCGAGGACAGCCCCTTCTCACTCAATACACCTACAGCCAGCAACGTGATTGGTGTGCAGAAGAAAAGCAAGGGTCAAAGCTGAGGTTGGCGGGGCAGTGTCACGTAGGAAGGGCACGAGGAAAGGAGGAGGCGGGACATGGAAGGGAGAAGCTGAAAGGCGCCCCCCTGCCTGACCTGCTCATTTCCAGACCTGGGAACATTGGGATCGCTGCCGGTGGGTCTTTCTTGGCTTTTTTGGAAAAAGGGTCAAATTGATCACGGCCTCCACCAGCCCCTTACAGCCGCCCCTTCGCCACACCGTGTTCCGGGAGACCCCGGCTTCATAAGAGAGGTCCCTAACACCACGGGACGAGAAATTCCAAAAAAGCCAAGGAGAAATCCTGCTGGGGGCAGTTTACTAGGGCTAAGGAAAGGAGAGGCTCTCAACCCTTCTTAAAGGGGGAGTCCCTTAGCCCCAAAAGGTCCCACTAGTTGAAGAGGGAGAGGGAGAAGCCATTTTCCCTTGCTACGTTTGCCTGGCCGTGCAAAGTTCCCCTGGGAGAAAGAAGCGTGGCAAAGGAGAACCAAACCCTCCGTACAGGGTGGCCCTTAAGCCGGACAACAATGACGGGTCAGAGGAGAAAAGTGTGCAATGGGAGAGACCGCCACTGCCCTCTGTAGAGGGGGCGGTCTCTGTGTCCGGCATGTGCCAGCCTCCCTAGACAGGCTAAAAAGGGGAGACCTGAACCCCTGCTTAAAGGGAGAGGTCAGTGGCACCTGGCAGCTTCAAGCCTAGGAGACCGCCGCCCTTCTTAAAGGGGGGGGGTCCTTCAGCCACAGCCATGGAAAGGCCTCCCTAGTTGAAGAGGGGAAAGACCTTGCCCTCTGCTTACAGGGCAGCTGTTTGGCCTGGCACGTCAAAGCGACCTGTGGCTAACGCAGCGTGGCAAAGTGACCCAAACCCTCCTTACAGGGTGGTCATGAAGCTTTTAGGTGGCAGCGGAGGAAAAAAGCCCAGACCTCCATGCCCTCAGGAGAGGGTGGTCTTTTTGCCAAGCAAGTCCAGGCGAGACAAGACGAGGCGAGGCAAAAAAGGGACACCTGCACCCCAGTTACAGGCACAGGTCACGTCCCAGATCTATTTGAAAGGCTAGCTCCTAAAGAGCCGAAACCTACAGAGCGACCGCTCCCCTTCTTAAAAGGGGGGTCACTCAGCTCTAGCTTCCTCATGGAGCAGTTTTGCTCTAAGGGGTGGACCTTCATCCCTGTTTACAGGGAGGTCCCTGGACCTGCCGCCTCAAAGGGGAAGGAAGTTGAAGTGGAAGGCCAGCGTCCCCGATACAGGGAGAGCCATGCGTGTCACGTGGGCGTCCTTTTCCCGTGGCTTCTGCTTCCGCTCTCTTTTCCCGCTCTTTCTTCAGCGCTGCTGTCTTCTTGTCCGTTTCCTCCTTTCAGCTGCTAGGGAGAGAAAAGAGGAGAAGGAAAGTGAGGCGCCGACTCCCTACGCTGCACGGCAACATCCGTTCAGAGTCAGTGCACGAGGCCCCTCTTTGAAATTAGCCCCGCTCCCTGACTTCCGCACCAACCTGTGGTAGTAAGCAGGAGTTCTGGCAGCAGCAAAACGCGGGGATCGCTGTATCAAGGCTTCTGTCGTTTAAGATTGGATGCCGGCCTTCCTAGTTCAAGAGGGAAATGATCTTGTTCTCTCATTAGACTGCAGTTATTTTACCTTGGATGTCTACGTGTGATCATGCTAATTGAATATGGCAAAACATCTTCTGCTTGCACACATGCTTTTTAAATAGTGATAGAAATGTAGCCGTGTTAGTCTGGTGTAGCTGAAACCCAAAACAGGACTATGTAGCACTTTAAAGACTAACAAGATGGTTTATTAGGTGATGAGCTTTCGTGGGCCAGACCCACTTCCTCAGATCAAATAGTGGAAGAAAATTCCACTATTTGATCTGAGGAAGTGGGTCTGGCCCACGAATGCTCATCAATAAACCAACTTGTTAGTCTTTAAAGCGCTACATAGTCCTGTTTCACATGCTCTTAGCAGTATTTTAAAATCATCATGTGTCAGGTGTGCTGTCATGGACACACTTTGGGCTTCAGCTAGTTGTGTTTCCAATTGTGAGAGCTGATTGGTTAATGAGGTGGCTCTTGCTGTCTCAGCATTAACATCTAGTACCATTTGTTCACGCCCTCTTTGCAAGGACTCCTAGATTTCCCAAATAAATTCACACCAAACTCCAAAGACAATTTATTAGACTCCATCTTCCATCCTTTCCATGAAAATATACGCTCCATCGTGGCTCGAGATCTCCTAAGGGCCTTACCTCTGCCCTCTAGAAAAAGAATATCTCCTGACAAAAAGCTTATCCCGACTAGTCCCTGTCGCTTGCTGACAAGCAGCCGCTACTGACAGGCAGCCAGAGACACGCTTGCTTGTGGGGTGACCTGCGCCGTCCCCAAACTCGTCTCTTCTCGAGACTTTTCAATAAAAAAAACTTATCCTCGGCCACAATGAAAAGGGAATGAAAGGGTTAACGGGCTCTCCCTATTTGCTCTAGCAAGGCATACGCTTCTTCCACCATGGGACTCCCCTGGTTGCGGGGTGCCCAAGCTTCGCTTGCGGTCAGGGACCAGGACCGTAAAAATCCCTCCCAGAGCCGTTGGGCCTCACTGACTACTGTACCAAAGAAAACGAAACTGACAGGACCTCCCTTAAGACAACAACCAATCACAGAAGTCCTGCCGCAGTCACCATTTCTTAGGTATCAAAAGGATTGAGAAGTTAGGCTGCAGGGGATGCCCTAACTAAAACAGATCTTCTGTCCTTTACTGGGACTGCCAGCATCTATCAATTGGTGCGGTGCCTCCCTTTCCCTTTAACAACCAATGGAAGATTCATTGTATGTAAACCAAAGAGGTATAGGTTTACTTGGGGAAAAGTTTACAAAAGAGGCTGTGGGACGGGTAACTAAAGAACAGTAGAACAACATAGAATCACTTTCACAAGCACAGTAGTCAGTCCCGTGTTGGTATGAAACCAGGACCCATTAAACAAACACCCTTGGCTAGATAACAAATAATAAGAAGAGAAAGAAAGTAACAAGAGACAATTTCATAGAAACCTTCTTCCTTAGTTCCCAAGTTGGTTGCTCAGGACCTCAATCTCTTTGCTCATGAGAGCCTTGAGAGAAGAACTCTGAGGAGATCCCACGCAGCCTGGTCCTTCCACAGCTGTAGGTGATATGTGATTGGCAAGGCTGCTGGAGAGATGATGCCTGCTGGAACTGAGGGAAGTCTTCGCATCGGCTTAGCTGGTCCGCAGTCCAGGTGGCCTAGAAAGGAAGATCCATGCAACCTGTCACTAGGATGGGCAGCGGAGATCTGAGTAACTGCTAGCCTTTTTATAAAGCCTGTGGCTGAGAAACTCCTGTAAGAGAACCTATGGAATCTATCCTTCCAGGAAAAGCCTGCAACATTCCTGAGGAGATTCCGGTTCCGACTGGAACTCGTTTATCCATGGCTGTAATGAAAAAAGGCGGGAAAACCTTTCTAGTCAGGCTTAAGATCACAGGACCGATATTCAATTTGCAAAATAAAAATGCATGCCCCATTCTACATAAAAACACACACACACTTGACAATAAAATCCCAGCTTTTACTCTTAAAGGGCAATTTATAGGACTAAGAAAAGAGATGCTCTCAACCCTTCTTAAACGGGAGTCCTTGGGCGAAAGGCCCAAAAAGGACCCACGGAGAGGGAGAAGACATTTTTCCTGCTGACAGAGGAAGTGATTTCCCTGGCGATGCAAACTTACCCGTTGAGAAAGAAGCATGGCAAACGAAAACCAAACCCTCCATAGAGGGAGCGGTAACTATAACAGAGTACTTGAAAGGATAATTACTGAAGAGATGAAACCTACAGAGAGACCGCTCCCCTTCTTAAAGGGAGTTCATCCAGCTCCAGCTTCCTAATAAAGGAGCTTTGCTCTAAGGGGTGGACCTTCATCCCTGTTTACAGGGAGGTCCCTGGACCTGCCGCCTCAAACGGGAGGAAAGTTTAAAGGGAAGGCCAGCGTCCCCGATACAGGGAGACCCACGCATACCAAGTGGATGTCCTTTTCCCGTGGCTTCTGCTTCTGCTCTTCTTTCCCGCTTTTTCTACAGCGCTGCTGTCTTCTTGTCCGTGTTCTCCTTTCAGCTGCTAAAGAGAGCAAACGAGGAGAAGGAAAGTGAGACGCCGACTCCCTACACTGCACGACAACATCCGTTCAGCGTCAGTGCACAAGGCCCCTCTCTGAAATTAGCCCCGCTCCCTGACTTCCACACCAACCTGCGGCAGAGAACAGGAGTCCTGGCAGCAGCAGAAGTCGTGGCCAGTTGGGTGCAGGCTTCGCTCGGCATGGACGCGGTGGAGAGTGCGTGCAGGTCAGGGTGACAGGAGGCGACAGGACAACCCCTCAATTCACTAAAAGGGCTTGTTTCTAGAGCTGGCTTTAAAGTGCTGCATAGTCCTGCCTTTTGTTTTAGCTTCCTCGTGTGCCAGCCTCTATAGACAGGCTAAAACGGGGAGACCTGAACCCCTGCTTAAAGGGAGAGGTCAGTGGCACCTGGCAGCTTGAAGCCTAGGAGACCGCCGCCCTTCTTAAAGGGGGGGGTCCTTCAGCCACAGCCATGGAAAGGCCTCCCTAGTTGAAGAGGGGAAAGACCTTGCCCTCTGCTTACAGGGCAGCTGTTTGGCCTGGCACGTCAAAGCGACCTGTGGCTAACGCAGCGTGGCAAAGTGACCCAAACCCTCCTTACAGGGTGGTCGTGAAGCTTTTAGGTGGCAGCGGAGGAAAAAAGCCCAGACCTCCATGCCCTCAGGAGAGGGTGGTCTTTTTGCCAAGCAAGTCCAGGCGGGACAAGACGAGGCGAGGCGAAAAAGGGACACCTGCACCCCAGTTACAGGCACAGGTCACGTCCCAGATCTATTTGAAAGGCTAGCTCCTAAAGAGCCGAAACACACAGAGCGACCGCTCCCCTTCTTAAAGGGGGGTCACTCAGCTCTAGCTTCCTCATGAAGCAGTTTTGGTCTAAGGGGTGGACCTTCATCCCTGTTTACAGGGAGGTCCCTGGACCTGCCGCCTCAAAGGGGAAGGAAGTTGAAGTGGAAGGCCAGCATCCCCGATACAGGGAGAGCCATGCGTGTCACGTGGGCGTCCTTTTCCCGTGGCTTCTGCTTCCGCTCTCTTTTCCCGCTCTTTCTTCAGCGCTGCTGTCTTCTTGTCCGTTTCCTCCTTTCAGCTGCTAGGGAGAGAAAAGAGGAGAAGGAAAGTGAGGCGCCGACTCCCTACACTGCACGGCAACATCCGTTCAGAGTCAGTGCACGAGTCCCCTCTTTGAAATGATCCCCGCAGCCCGACTTCCGCGCCTACCTGCGGCAGTGAGCAGGAGTCCTGGCAGCGGCAGAAGTGGTGGCCAGCTGGGTGCAGGCTTCGCTCGGCGTGGATGCGGTTGAGAGTGCGTGCAGGTCAGGGTGACGGGAGGGCGACAGGACCAACCCCCAGTTCACTAAAAGGGGCTTGTTTCTAGAGCTAGCTTTAAAGTGCTGCCTAGTCCTGCCTTTTGTTTTAGCTTCCTCGCGGGGGAGGAAGGCTGGGCAAGTGAAGACGCAAACCCTAGTTAGAGGGAGCTCACTTTGGGCCCAGGCAGAGAGGGCAAAAAGGAGAGAGACCCAAAGCCCGTTTACGGGGGGGGTCAGCCTTACTTCCGCCAAATCTTACTCCCTTTGAAGAAGGGGAAAGAAATGGCAAAGGGGAAAATGTCTGGAAATGAACCGGTGAGGAGGTCTCCCCTTCTCAAGAAAGCCTTCCTCCCTCTCTTAGGCCCTTCCCGACGGACCAATCCACCCCACCAAGAAAAGAACAACTTTGTGACCCTACCCTTTTCCAAGACACACGCGCCTTACTCCTTACACAGTCCCGTTAGTAGGGTTAGGGGCACCCCTGTGCAAGAACCAACACTGCGACTCGTGCGCCGATGCCGCCGGACGGCCAACACCTGTCACGAAGGACAGTTCTCAAGCATGTCAAACACAGTCCGAAACAGAGCCCGTGTCTACCAGCACAGAGACAAAAGGGCTGTAACGGGGACACCGAGGACAGCCCCTTCTCACTCAATACACCTACAGCCAGCAACGTGATTGGTGTGCAGAAGAAAAGCAAGGGTCAAAGCTGAGGTTGGCGGGGCAGTGTCACGTAGGAAGGGCACGAGGAAAGGAGGAGGCGGGACATGGAAGGGAGAAGCTGAAAGGCGCCCCCCTGCCTGACCTGCTCATTTCCAGACCTGGGAACATTGGGATCGCTGCCGGTGGGTCTTTCTTGGCTTTTTTGGAAAAAGGGTCGAATTGATCACGGCCTCCACCAGCCCCTTACAGCCGCCCCTTCGCCACACCGTGTTCCGGGAGACCCCGGCTTCATTCAGAGAGGTCCCTAACACCACGGGACGAGAAATTCCAAAAAAGCCAAGGAGAAATCCTGCTGGGGGCAGTTTACTAGGGCTAAGGAAAGGAGAGGCTCTCAACCCTTCTTAAAGGGGGAGTCCCTTAGCCCCAAAAGGTCCCACTAGTTGAAGAGGGAGAGGGAGAAGCCATTTTCCCTTGCTACGTTTGCCTGGCCGTGCAAAGTTCCCCTGGGAGAAAGAAGCGTGGCAAAGGAGAACCAAACCCTCCGTACAGGGTGGCCCTTAAGCCGGACAACAATGACGGGTCAGAGGAGAAAAGTGTGCAATGGGAGAGACCGCCACTGCCCTCTGTAGAGGGGGCGGTCTCTGTGTCCGGCATGTGCCAGCCTCCATAGACAGGCTAAAAAGGGGAGACCTGAACCCCTGCTTAAAGGGAGAGGTCAGTGGCACCTGGCAGCTTCAAGCCTAGGAGACCGCCGCCCTTTTTAAAGGGGGGGCGGTCCTTCAGCCACAGCCATGGAAAGGCCTCCCTACTTGAAGAGGGGAAAGACCTTGCCCTCTGCTTACAGGGCAGCTGTTTGGCCTGGCACGTCAAAGCGACCTGTGGCTAACGCAGCGTGGCAAAGTGACCCAAACCCTCCTTACAGGGTGGTCGTGAAGCTTTTAGGTGGCAGCGGAGGAAAAAAGCCCAGACCTCCATGCCCTCAGGAGAGGGTGGTCTTTTTGCCAAGCAAGTCCAGGCGGGACAAGACGAGGCGAAAAAGGGACACCTGCACCCCAGTTACAGGCACAGGTCACCGTCCCAGATCTATTTAAAAGGCTAGCTCCTAAAGAGCCGAAACCCACAGAGCGACCGCTCCCCTTCTTAAAGGGGGGTCACTCAGCTCTAGCTTCCTCATGAAGCAGTTTTGCTCTAAGGGGTGGACCTTCATCCCTGTTTACAGGGAGGTCCCTGGACCTGCCGCCTCAAAGGGGAAGGAAGTTGAAGTGGAAGGCCAGCGTCCCCGATACAGGGAGAGCCATGCGTGTCACGTGGGCGTCCTTTTCCCGTGGCTTCTGCTTCCGCTCTCTTTTCCCGCTCTTTCTTCAGCGCTGCTGTCTTCTTGTCCGTTTCCTCCTTTCAGCTGCTAGGGAGAGAAAAGAGGAGAAGGAAAGTGAGCCGCCGACTCCCTACGCTGCACGGCAACATCCGTTCAGAGTCAGTGCACGAGGCCCCTCTTTGAAATGATCCCCGCAGCCCGACTTCCGCGCCTACCTGCGGCAGTGAGCAGGAGTCCTGGCAGCGGCAGAAGTGGTGGCCAGCTGGGTGCAGGCTTCGCTCGGCGTGGACGCGGTTGAGAGTGCGTGCAGGTCAGGGTGACGGGAGGGCGACAGGACCAACCCCCAATTCACTAAAAGGGGCTTGTTTCTAGAGCTAGCTTTAAAGTGCTGCCTAGTCCTGCCTTTTGTTTTAGCGTCCTTGCGGGGGAGGAAGGCTGGGCAAGTGAAGACGCAAACCCTAGTTAGAGGGAGCTCACTTTGGGCCCAGGCAGAGAGGGCAAAAAGGAGAGAGACCCAAAGCCCGTTTACGGGGGGGTCAGCCTTACTTCCGCCAAATCTTACTCCCTTTGAAGAAGGGGAAAGAAATGGCAAAGGGGAAAAGGTCTGGAAATGAACCGGTGAGGAGGTCTCCCCTTCTCAAGAAAGCCTTCCTCCCTCTCTTAGGCCCTTCCCGACGGACCAATCCACCCCACCAAGAAAAGGACAACTTTGTGACCCTACCCTTTTCCAAGACACACGCGCCTTACTCCTTACACAGTCCCGTTAGTAGGGTTAGGGGCACCCCTGTGCAAGAACCAACACTGCGACTCGTGCGCCGATGCCGCCGGACGGCCAACACCTGTCACGAAGGACAGTTCTCAAGCATGTCAAACACAGTCCGAAACAGAGCCCGTGTCTACCAGCACAGAGACAAAAGGGCTGTAACGGGGACACCGAGGACAGCCCCTTCTCACTCAATACACCTACAGCCAGCAACGTGATTGGTGTGCAGAAGAAAAGCAAGGGTCAAAGCTGAGGTTGGCGGGGCAGTGTCACGTAGGAAGGGCACGAGGAAAGGAGGAGGCGGGACATGGAAGGGAGAAGCTGAAAGGCGCCCCCCTGCCTGACCTGCTCATTTCCAGACCTGGGAACATTGGGATCGCTGCCGGTGGGTCTTTCTTGGCTTTTTTGGAAAAAGGGTCGAATTGATCACGGCCTCCACCAGCCCCTTACAGCCGCCCCTTCGCCACACCGTGTTCCGGGAGACCCCGGCTTCATTCAGAGAGGTCCCTAACACCACGGGACGAGAAATTCCAAAAAAGCCAAGGAGAAATCCTGCTGGGGGCAGTTTACTAGGGCTAAGGAAAGGAGAGGCTCTCAACCCTTCTTAAAGGGGGAGTCCCTTAGCCCCAAAAGGTCCCACTAGTTGAAGAGGGAGAGGGAGAAGCCATTTTCCCTTGCTAAGTTTGCCTGGCCGTGCAAAGTTCCCCTGGGAGAAAGAAGCGTGGCAAAGGAGAACCAAACCCTCCGTACAGGGTGGCCCTTAAGCCGGACAACAATGACGGGTCAGAGGAGAAAAGTGTGCAATGGGAGAGACCGCCACTGCCCTCTGTAGAGGGGGCGGTCTCTGTGTCCGGCATGTGCCAGCCTCCATAGACAGGCTAAAAAGGGGAGACCTGAACCCCTGCTTAAAGGGAGAGGTCAGTGGCACCTGGCAGCTTCAAGCCTAGGAGACCGCCGCCCTTTTTAAAGGGGGGGCGGTCCTTCAGCCACAGCCATGGAAAGGCCTCCCTACTTGAAGAGGGGAAAGACCTTGCCCTCTGCTTACAGGGCAGCTGTTTGGCCTGGCACGTCAAAGCGACCTGTGGCTAACGCAGCGTGGCAAAGTGACCCAAACCCTCCTTACAGGGTGGTCGTGAAGCTTTTAGGTGGCAGCGGAGGAAAAAAGCCCAGACCTCCATGCCCTCAGGAGAGGGTGGTCTTTTTGCCAAGCAAGTCCAGGCGGGACAAGACGAGGCGAGGCGAAAAAGGGGCACCTGCACCCCAGTTACAGGCACAGGTCACCGTCCCAGATCTATTTAAAAGGCTAGCTCCTAAAGAGCCGAAACCCACAGAGCGACCGCTCCCCTTCTTAAAGGGGGGTCACTCAGCTCTAGCTTCCTCATGAAGCAGTTTTGCTCTAAGGGGTGGACCTTCATCCCTGTTTACAGAGAGGCCCCTGGACCTGCCGCCTCAAAGGGGAAGGAAGTTGAAGTGGAAGGCCAGCGTCCCCGATACAGGGAGAGCCATGCGTGTCACGTGGGCGTCCTTTTCCCGTGGCTTCTGCTTCCGCTCTCTTTTCCCGCTCTTTCTTCAGCGCTGCTGTCTTCTTGTCCGTTTCCTCCTTTCAGCTGCTAGGGAGAGAAAAGAGGAGAAGGAAAGTGAGGCGCCGACTCCCTACGCTGCACGGCAACATCCGTTCAGAGTCAGTGCACGAGGCCCCTCTTTGAAATGATCCCCGCAGCCCGACTTCCGCGCTTACCTGCGGCAGTGAGCAGGAGTCCTGGCAGAGGCAGAAGTCGTGGCCAGCTGGGTGCAGGATTCGCTCGGCGTGGACGCGGTTGAGAGTGCGTGCAGGTCAGGGTGACGGGAGGGCGACAGGACCAACCCCCAATTCACTAAAAGGGGCTTGTTTCTAGAGCTAGCTTTAAAGTGCTGCCTAGTCCTGCCTTTTGTTTTAGCTTCCTCGCGGGGGAGGAAGGCTGGGCAAGTGAAGACGCAAACCCTAGTTAGAGGGAGCTCACTTTGGGCCCAGGCAGAGAGGGCAAAAAGGAGAGAGACCCAAAGCCCGTTTACGGGGGGGTCAGCCTTACTTCCGCCAAATCTTACTCCCTTTGAAGAAGGGGAAAGAAATGGCAAAGGGGAAAAGGTCTGGAAATGAACCGGTGAGGAGGTCTCCCCTTCTCAAGAAAGCCTTCCTCCCTCTCTTAGGCCCTTCCCGACGGACCAATCCACCCCACCAAGAAAAGGACAACTTTGTGACCCTACCCTTTTCCAAGACACACGCGCCTTACTCCTTACACAGTCCCGTTAGTAGGGTTAGGGGCACCCCTGTGCAAGAACCAACACTGCGACTCGTGCGCCGATGCCGCCGGACGGGCAACACCTGTCACCAAGGACAGTTCTCAAGCATGTCAAACACAGTCCGAAACAGAGCCCGTGTCTACCAGCACAGACACAAAAGGGCTGTAACGGGGACACCGAGGACAGCCCCTTCTCACTCAATACACCTACAGCCAGCAACGTGATTGGTGTGCAGAAGAAAAGCAAGGGTCAAAGCTGAGGTTGGCGGGGCAGTGTCACGTAGGAAGGGCACGAGGAAAGGAGGAGGCGGGACATGGAAGGGAGAAGCTGAAAGGCGCCCCCCTGCCTGACCTGCTCATTTCCAGACCTGGGAACATTGGGATCGCTGCCGGTGGGTCTTTCTTGGCTTTTTTGGAAAAAGGGTCAAATTGATCACGGCCTCCACCAGCCCCTTACAGCCGCCCCTTCGCCACACCGTGTTCCGGGAGACCCCGGCTTCATAAGAGAGGTCCCTAACACCACGGGACGAGAAATTCCAAAAAAGCCAAGGAGAAATCCTGCTGGGGGCAGTTTACTAGGGCTAAGGAAAGGAGAGGCTCTCAACCCTTCTTAAAGGGGGAGTCCCTTAGCCCCAAAAGGTCCCACTAGTTGAAGAGGGAGAGGGAGAAGCCATTTTCCCTTGCTACGTTTGCCTGGCCGTGCAAAGTTCCCCTGGGAGAAAGAAGCGTGGCAAAGGAGAACCAAACCCTCCGTACAGGGTGGCCCTTAAGCCGGACAACAATGATGGGTCAGAGGAGAAAAGTGTGCAATGGGAGAGACCGCCACTGCCCTCTGTAGAGGGGGCGGTCTCTGTGTCCGGCATGTGCCAGCCTCCCTAGACAGGCTAAAAAGGGGAGACCTGAACCCCTGCTTAAAGGGAGAGGTCAGTGGCACCTGGCAGCTTCAAGCCTAGGAGACCGCCGCCCTTCTTAAAGGGGGGGGTCCTTCAGCCACAGCCATGGAAAGGCCTCCCTAGTTGAAGAGGGGAAAGACCTTGCCCTCTGCTTACAGGGCAGCTGTTTGGCCTGGCACGTCAAAGCGACCTGTGGCTAACGCAGCGTGGCAAAGTGACCCAAACCCTCCTTACAGGGTGGTCATGAAGCTTTTAGGTGGCAGCGGAGGAAAAAAGCCCAGACCTCCATGCCCTCAGGAGAGGGTGGTCTTTTTGCCAAGCAAGTCCAGGCGAGACAAGACGAGGCGAGGCGAAAAAGGGACACCTGCACCCCAGTTACAGGCACAGGTCACGTCCCAGATCTATTTGAAAGGCTAGCTCCTAAAGAGCCGAAACCTACAGAGCGACCGCTCCCCTTCTTAAAAGGGGGGTCACTCAGCTCTAGCTTCCTCATGGAGCAGTTTTGCTCTAAGGGGTGGACCTTCATCCCTGTTTACAGGGAGGTCCCTGGACCTGCCGCCTCAAAGGGGAAGGAAGTTGAAGTGGAAGGCCAGCGTCCCCGATACAGGGAGAGCCATGCGTGTCACGTGGGCGTCCTTTTCCCGTGGCTTCTGCTTCCGCTCTCTTTTCCCGCTCTTTCTTCAGCGCTGCTGTCTTCTTGTCCGTTTCCTCCTTTCAGCTGCTAGGGAGAGAAAAGAGGAGAAGGAAAGTGAGGCGCCGACTCCCTACGCTGCACGGCAACATCCGTTCAGAGTCAGTGCACGAGGCCCCTCTTTGAAATTAGCCCCGCTCCCTGACTTCCGCACCAACCTGTGGTAGTAAGCAGGAGTTCTGGCAGCAGCAAAACGCGGGGATCGCTGTATCAAGGCTTCTGTCATTTAAGATTGGATGCCGGCCTTCCTAGTTCAAGAGGGAAATGATCTTGTTCTCTCATTAGACTGCAGTTATTTTACCTTGGATGTCTACGTGTGATCATGCTAATTGAATATGGCAAAACATCTTCTGCTTGCACACATGCTTTTTAAATAGTGATAGAAATGTAGCCGTGTTAGTCTGGTGTAGCTGAAACCCAAAACAGGACTATGTAGCACTTTAAAGACTAACAAGATGGTTTATTAGGTGATGAGCTTTCGTGGGCCAGACCCACTTCCTCAGATCAAATAGTGGAAGAAAATTCCACTATTTGATCTGAGGAAGTGGGTCTGGCCCACGAATGCTCATCAATAAACCAACTTGTTAGTCTTTAAAGCGCTACATAGTCCTGTTTCACATGCTCTTAGCAGTATTTTAAAATCATCATGTGTCAGGTGTGCTGTCATGGACACACTTTGGGCTTCAGCTAGTTGTGTTTCCAATTGTGAGAGCTGATTGGTTAATGAGGTGGCTCTTGCTGTCTCAGCATTAACATCTAGTACCATTTGTTCACGCCCTCTTTGCAAGGACTCCTAGATTTCCCAAATAAATTCACACCAAACTCCAAAGACAATTTATTAGACTCCATCTTCCATCCTTTCCATGAAAATATACGCTTCATCGTGGCTCGAGATCTCCTAAGGGCCTTACCTCTGCCCTCTAGAAAAAGAATATATCCCGACAAAAAGCTTATCCCGACTAGTCCCTGTCGCTTGCTGACAAGCAGCCGCTACTGACAGGCAGCCAGAGACACGCTTGCTTCTGGGGTGACCTGCGCCGTCCCCAAACTCGTCTCGTCTCGAGACTTTTCAATAAAAAATTTATCCTCGGCCACAATGAAAATGGAATGAAAGGGTTAACGGGCTCTCCCTATTTGCTCTAGCAAGGCATACGCTTCTTCCACCATGGGACTCCCCTGGTTCCGGGGTGCCCAAGCTTCGCTTGCGGTCAGGGACCAGGACCGTAAAAATCCCTCCCAGAGCCGTTGGGCCTCACTGACTACTGTACCAAAGAAAACGAAACTGACAGGACCTCCCTTAAGACAACAACCAATCACAGAAGTCCTGCCGCAGTCACCATTTCTTAGGTATCAAAAGGATTGAGAAGTTAGGCTGCAGGGGATGCCCTAACTAAAACAGATCTTCTGTCCTTTACTGGGACTGCCAGCATCTATCAATTGGTGCGGTGCCTCCCTTTCCCTTTAACAACCAATGGAAGATTCATTGTATGTAAACCAAAGAGGTATAGGTTTACTTGGGGAAAAGTTTACAAAAGAGGCTGTGGGACGGGTAACTAAAGAACAGTAGAACAACATAAAATCACTTTCACAAGCACAGTAGTCAGTCCCGTGTTGGTATGAAACCAGGACCCATTAAACAAACACCCTTGGCTAGATAACAAATAATAAGAAGAGAAAGAAAGTAACAAGAGACAATTTCATAGAAACCTTCTTCCTTAGTTCCCAAGTTGGTTGCTCAGGACCTCAATCTCTTTGCTCATGAGAGCCTTGAGAGAAGAACTCTGAGGAGATCCCACGCAGCCTGGTCCTTCCACAGCTGTAGGTGATATGTGATTGGCAAGGCTGCTGGAGAGATGATGCCTGCTGGAACTGAGGGAAGTCTTCGCATCAGCTTAGCTGGTCCGCAGTCCAGGTGGCCTAGAAAGGAAGATCCATGCAACCTGTCACTAGGATGGGCAGCGGAGATCTGAGTAACTGCTAGCCTTTTTATAAAGCCTGTGGCTGAGAAACTCCTGTAAGAGAACCTATGGAATCTATCCTTCCAGGAAAAGCCTGCAACATTCCTGAGGAGATTCCGGTTCCGACTGGAACTCGTTTATCCATGGCTGTAATGAAAAAAGGCGGGAAAACCTTTCTAGTCAGGCTTAAGATCACAGGACCGATATTCAATTTGCAAAATAAAAATGCATGCCCCATTCTACATAAAAACACACACACACTTGACAATAAAATCCCAGCTTTTACTCTTAAAGGGCAATTTATAGGACTAAGAAAAGAGATGCTCTCAACCCTTCTTAAACGGGAGTCCTTGGGCGAAAGGCCCAAAAAGGACCCACGGAGAGGGAGAAGACATTTTTCCTGCTGACAGAGGAAGTGATTTCCCTGGCGATGCAAACTTACCCGTTGAGAAAGAAGCATGGCAAACGAAAACCAAACCCTCCATAGAGGGAGCGGTAACTATAACAGAGTACTTGAAAGGATAATTACTGAAGAGATGAAACCTACAGAGAGACCGCTCCCCTTCTTAAAGGGAGTTCATCCAGCTCCAGCTTCCTAATAAAGGAGCTTTGCTCTAAGGGGTGGACCTTCATCCCTGTTTACAGGGAGGTCCCTGGACCTGCCGCCTCAAACGGGAGGAAAGTTTAAAGGGAAGGCCAGCGTCCCCGATACAGGGAGACCCACGCATACCAAGTGGATGTCCTTTTCCCGTGGCTTCTGCTTCTGCTCTTCTTTCCCGCTTTTTCTACAGCGCTGCTGTCTTCTTGTCCGTGTTCTCCTTTCAGCTGCTAAAGAGAGCAAACGAGGAGAAGGAAAGTGAGACGCCGACTCCCTACACTGCACGACAACATCCGTTCAGCGTCAGTGCACAAGGCCCCTCTCTGAAATTAGCCCCGCTCCCTGACTTCCACACCAACCTGCGGCAGAGAACAGGAGTCCTGGCAGCAGCAGAAGTCGTGGCCAGTTGGGTGCAGGCTTCGCTCGGCGTGGACGCGGTGGAGAGTGCGTGCAGGTCAGGGTGACAGGAGGCGACAGGACAACCCCTCAATTCACTAAAAGGGCTTGTTTCTAGAGCTGGCTTTGAAGTGCTGCATAGTCCTGCCTTTTGTTTTAGCTTCCTCGTGTGCCAGCCTCTATAGACAGGCTAAAACGGGGAGACCTGAACCCCTGCTTAAAGGGAGAGGTCAGTGGCACCTGGCAGCTTGAAGCCTAGGAGACCGCCGCCCTTCTTAAAGGGGGGGGTCCTTCAGCCACAGCCATGGAAAGGCCTCCCTAGTTGAAGAGGGGAAAGACCTTGCCCTCTGCTTACAGGGCAGCTGTTTGGCCTGGCACGTCAAAGCGACCTGTGGCTAACGCAGCGTGGCAAAGTGACCCAAACCCTCCTTACAGGGTGGTCGTGAAGCTTTTAGGTGGCAGCGGAGGAAAAAAGCCCAGACCTCCATGCCCTCAGGAGAGGGTGGTCTTTTTGCCAAGCAAGTCCAGGCGGGACAAGACGAGGCGAGGCGAAAAAGGGACACCTGCACCCCAGTTACAGGCACAGGTCACGTCCCAGATCTATTTGAAAGGCTAGCTCCTAAAGAGCCGAAACACACAGAGCGACCGCTCCCCTTCTTAAAGGGGGGTCACTCAGCTCTAGCTTCCTCATGAAGCAGTTTTGCTCTAAGGGGTGGACCTTCATCCCTGTTTACAGGGAGGTCCCTGGACCTGCCGCCTCAAAGGGGAAGGAAGTTGAAGTGGAAGGCCAGCATCCCCGATACAGGGAGAGCCATGCGTGTCACGTGGGCGTCCTTTTCCCGTGGCTTCTGCTTCCGCTCTCTTTTCCCGCTCTTTCTTCAGCGCTGCTGTCTTCTTGTCCGTTTCCTCCTTTCAGCTGCTAGGGAGAGAAAAGAGGAGAAGGAAAGTGAGGCGCCGACTCCCTACGCTGCACGGCAACATCCGTTCAGAGTCAGTGCACGAGTCCCCTCTTTGAAATGATCCCCGCAGCCCGACTTCCGCGCCTACCTGCGGCAGTGAGCAGGAGTCCTGGCAGCGGCAGAAGTGGTGGCCAGCTGGGTGCAGGCTTCGCTCGGCGTGGATGCGGTTGAGAGTGCGTGCAGGTCAGGGTGACGGGAGGGCGACAGGACCAACCCCCAGTTCACTAAAAGGGGCTTGTTTCTAGAGCTAGCTTTAAAGTGCTGCCTAGTCCTGCCTTTTGTTTTAGCTTCCTCGCGGGGGAGGAAGGCTGGGCAAGTGAAGACGCAAACCCTAGTTAGAGGGAGCTCACTTTGGGCCCAGGCAGAGAGGGCAAAAAGGAGAGAGACCCAAAGCCCGTTTACGGGGGGGGTCAGCCTTACTTCCGCCAAATCTTACTCCCTTTGAAGAAGGGGAAAGAAATGGCAAAGGGGAAAATGTCTGGAAATGAACCGGTGAGGAGGTCTCCCCTTCTCAAGAAAGCCTTCCTCCCTCTCTTAGGCCCTTCCCGACGGACCAATCCACCCCACCAAGAAAAGAACAACTTTGTGACCCTACCCTTTTCCAAGACACACGCGCCTTACTCCTTACACAGTCCCGTTAGTAGGGTTAGGGGCACCCCTGTGCAAGAACCAACACTGCGACTCGTGCGCCGATGCCGCCGGACGGCCAACACCTGTCACGAAGGACAGTTCTCAAGCATGTCAAACACAGTCCGAAACAGAGCCCGTGTCTACCAGCACAGAGACAAAAGGGCTGTAACGGGGACACCGAGGACAGCCCCTTCTCACTCAATACACCTACAGCCAGCAACGTGATTGGTGTGCAGAAGAAAAGCAAGGGTCAAAGCTGAGGTTGGCGGGGCAGTGTCACGTAGGAAGGGCACGAGGAAAGGAGGAGGCGGGACATGGAAGGGAGAAGCTGAAAGGCGCCCCCCTGCCTGACCTGCTCATTTCCAGACCTGGGAACATTGGGATCGCTGCCGGTGGGTCTTTCTTGGCTTTTTTGGAAAAAGGGTCGAATTGATCACGGCCTCCACCAGCCCCTTACAGCCGCCCCTTCGCCACACCGTGTTCCGGGAGACCCCGGCTTCATTCAGAGAGGTCCCTAACACCACGGGACGAGAAATTCCAAAAAAGCCAAGGAGAAATCCTGCTGGGGGCAGTTTACTAGGGCTAAGGAAAGGAGAGGCTCTCAACCCTTCTTAAAGGGGGAGTCCCTTAGCCCCAAAAGGTCCCACTAGTTGAAGAGGGAGAGGGAGAAGCCATTTTCCCTTGCTACGTTTGCCTGGCCGTGCAAAGTTCCCCTGGGAGAAAGAAGCGTGGCAAAGGAGAACCAAACCCTCCGTACAGGGTGGACCTTAAGCCGGACAACAATGACGGGTCAGAGGAGAAAAGTGTGCAATGGGAGAGACCGCCACTGCCCTCTGTAGAGGGGGCGGTCTCTGTGTCCGGCATGTGCCAGCCTCCATAGACAGGCTAAAAAGGGGAGACCTGAACCCCTGCTTAAAGGGAGAGGTCAGTGGCACCTGGCAGCTTCAAGCCTAGGAGACCGCCGCCCTTCTTAAAGGGGGGGGTCCTTCAGCCACAGCCATGGAAAGGCCTCCCTACTTGAAGAGGGGAAAGACCTTGCCCTCTGCTTACAGGGCAGCTGTTTGGCCTGGCACGTCAAAGCGACCTGTGGCTAACGCAGCGTGGCAACGTGACCCAAACCCTCCTTACAGGGTGGTCGTGAAGCTTTTAGGTGGCAGCGGAGGAAAAAAGCCCAGACCTCCATGCCCTCAGGAGAGGGTGGTCTTTTTGCCAAGCAAGTCCAGGCGGGACAAGACGAGGCGAAAAAGGGACACCTGCACCCCATTTACAGGCACAGGTCACCGTCCCAGATCTATTTGAAAGGCTAGCTCCTAAAGAGCCGAAACCTACAGAGCGACCGCTCCCCTTCTTAAAGGGGGGTCACTCAGCTCTAGCTTCCTCATGAAGCAGTTTTGCTCTAAGGGGTGGACCTTCATCCCTGTTTACAGGGAGGTCCCTGGACCTGCCGCCTCAAAGGGGAAGGAAGTTGAATTGGAAGGCCAGCGTCCCCGATACAGGGAGAGCCATGCGTGTCACGTGGGCGTCCTTTTCCCGTGGCTTCTGCTTCCGCTCTCTTTTCCCGCTCTTTCTTCAGCGCTGCTGTCTTCTTGTCCGTTTCCTCCTTTCAGCTGCTAGGGAGAGAAAAGAGGAGAAGGAAAGTGAGGCGCCGACTCCCTACGCTGCACGGCAACATCCGTTGAGAATTATTGCACACTGCCCCTCTTTGAAATTAGCCCCGCTCCCTGACTTCCGCACCAACCTGTGGTAGTAAGCAGGAGTTCTGGCAGCAGCAAAACGCGGGGATACCTGTATCAAGGCTTCTGTCGTTTAAGATTGGATGCCGGCCTTCCTAGTTCAAGAGGGAAATGATCTTGTTCTCTCATTAGACTGCAGTTATTTTACCTTGGATGTCTACGTGTGATCATGCTAATTGAATATGGCAAAACATCTTCTGCTTGCACACATGCTTTTTAAATAGTGATAGAAATGTAGCCGGGTTAGTCTAGTGTAGCTGAAACCCAAAACAGGACTATGTAGCACTTTAAAGACTAACAAGATGGTTTATTAGGTGATGAGCTTTCGTGGGCCAGACCCATTTCCTCAGATCAAATAGTGGAAGAAAATTCCACTATTTGATCTGAGGAAGTGGGTCTGGCCCACGAATGCTCATCACCTAATAAACCAACTTGTTAGTCTTTAAAGCGCTACATAGTCCTGTTTCACATGCTCTTAGCAGTATTTTAAAATCATCATGTGTCAGGTGTGCTGTCATGGACACACTTTGGGCTTCAGCTAGTTGTGTTTCCAATTGTGAGAGATGATTGGTTAATGAGGTGGCTCTTGCTGTCTCTGCATTAACATCTAGTACCATTTGTTCACGCCCTCTTTGCAAGGACTCCTAGATTTCCCAAATAAATTCACACCAAACTCCAAAGACAATTTATTAGACTCCATCTTCCATCCTTTCCATGAAAATATACGCTTCATCGTGGCTCGAGATCTCCTAAGGGCCTTACCTCTGCCCTCTAGAAAAAGAATATATCCCGACAAAAAGCTTATCCCGACTAGTCCCTGTCGCTTGCTGACAAGCAGCCGCTACTGACAGGCAGCCAGAGACACGCTTGCTTCTGGGGTGACCTGCGCCGTCCCCAAACTCGTCTCGTCTCGAGACTTTTCAATAAAAAATTTATCCTCGGCCACAATGAAAATGGAATGAAAGGGTTAACGGGCTCTCCCTATTTGCTCTAGCAAGGCATACGCTTCTTCCACCATGGGACTCCCCTGGTTCCGGGGTGCCCAAGCTTCGCTTGCGGTCAGGGACCAGGACCGTAAAAATCCCTCCCAGAGCCGTTGGGCCTCACTGACTACTGTACCAAAGAAAACGAAACTGACAGGACCTCCCTTAAGACAACAACCAATCACAGAAGTCCTGCCGCAGTCACCATTTCTTAGGTATCAAAAGGATTGAGAAGTTAGGCTGCAGGGGATGCCCTAACTAAAACAGATCTTCTGTCCTTTACTGGGACTGCCAGCATCTATCAATTGGTGCGGTGCCTCCCTTTCCCTTTAACAACCAATGGAAGATTCATTGTATGTAAACCAAAGAGGTATAGGTTTACTTGGGGAAAAGTTTACAAAAGAGGGTGTGGGACGGGTAACTAAAGAACAGTGTAACAACATAAAATCACTTTCACAAGCACAGTAGTCAGTCCCGTGTTGGTATGAAACCAGGACCCATTAAACAAACACTCTTGGCTAGATAACAAATAACAAGAAGAGAAAGAAAGTAACAAGAGACAATTTCATAGAAACCTTCTTCCTTAGTTCCCAAGTTGGTTGCTCAGGACCTCAATCTCTTTGCTCATGAGAGCCTTGAGAGAAGAACTCTGAGGAGATCCCACGCAGCCTGGTCCTTCCACAGCTGTAGGTGATATGTGATTGGCAAGGCTGCTGGAGAGATGATGCCTGCTGGAACTGAGGGAAGTCTTCGCATCGGCTTAGCTGGTCCGCAGTCCAGGTGGCCTAGAAAGGAAGATCCATGCAACCTGTCACTAGGATGGGCAGCGGAGATCTGAGTAACTGCTAGCCTTTTTATAAAACCTGTGGCTGAGAAACTCCTGTAAGAGAACCTATGGAATCTATCCTTCCAGGAAAAGCCTGCAACATTCCTGAGGAGATTCCGGTTCCGACTGGAACTCGTTTACCCATGGCTGTAATGAAAAAAGGCGGGAAAACCTTTCTAGTCAGGCTTAAGATCACAGGACCGATATTCAATTTGCAAAATAAAAATGCATGCCCCATTCTACATAAAAACAAACACACAATTGACAATAAAATCCCAGCTTTTACTCTTAAAGGGCAATTTATAGGACTAAGAAAAGAGATGCTCTCAACCCTTCTTAAACGGGAGTCCTTTGGCGAAAGGCCCAAAAAGGACCCACGGAGAGGGAGAAGACATTTTTCCTGCTGACAGAGGAAGTGATTACCCTGGCGATGCAAAATTACCCGTTGAGAAAGAAGCATGGCAAACGAAAACCAAACCCTCCATAGAGGGAGCGGTAACTATAACAGAGTACTTGAAAGGATAATTACTGAAGAGATGAAACCTACAGAGAGACCGCTCCCCTTCTTAAAGGGAGTTCATCCAGCTCCAGCTTCCTAATAAAGGAGCTTTGCTCTAAGGTGTGGACCTTCATCCCTGTTTACAGGGAGGTCCCTGGACCTGCCGCCTCAAACGGGAGGAAAGTTTAAAGGGAAGGCCAGCGTCCCCGATACAGGGAGACCCACGCATACCAAGTGGATGTCCTTTTCCCGTGGCTTCTGCTTCTGCTCTTCTTTCCCGCTTTTTCTACAGCGCTGCTGTCTTCTGGTCCGTGTTCTCCTTTCAGCTGCTAGAGAGAGCAAACGAGGAGAAGGAAAATGAGACGCCGACTCCCTACACTGCACGACAACATCCGTTCAGCGTCAGTGCACAAGGCCCCTCTTTGAAATTAGCCCCGCTCCCTGACTTCCACACCAACCTGCGGCAGTGAGCAGGAGTCCTGGCAGCAGCAGAAGTCGTGGCCAGTTGGATGCAGGCTTCGCTCGGCGTGGACGCGGTGGAGAGTGCGTGCAGGTCAGGGTGACAGGAGGCGACAGGACAACCCCTCAATTCACTAAAAGGGCTTGTTTCTAGAGCTGGCTTTAAAGTGCTGCATAGTCCTGCCTTTTGTTTTAGCTTCCTCGTGTGCCAGCCTCTATAGAGAGGCTAAAACGGGGAGACCTGAACCCCTGCTTAAAGGGAGAGGTCAGTGGCACCTGGCAGCTTCAAGCCTAGGAGACCGCCGCCCTTCTTAAAGGGGGGGGTCCTTCAGCCACAGCCATGGAAAGGCCTCCCTAGTTGAAGAGGGGAAAGACCTTGCCCTCTGCTTACAGGGCAGCTGTTTGGCCTGGCACGTCAAAGCGACCTGTGGCTAACGCAGCGTGGCAAAGTGACCCAAACCCTCCTTACAGGGTGGTCGTGAAGCTTTTAGGTGGCAGCGGAGGAAAAAAGCCCAGACCTCCATGCCCTCAGGAGAGGGTGGTCTTTTTGCCAAGCAAGTCCAGGCGGGACAAGACGAGGCGAAAAAGGGACACCTGCACCCCAATTACAGGCACAGGTCACCGTCCCAGATGTATTTGAAAGGCTAGCTCCTAAAGAGCCGAAACCTACAGAGCGACCGCTCCCCTTCTTAAAGGGGGGTCACTCAGCTCTAGCTTCCTCATGAAGCAGTTTTGCTCTAAGGGGTGGACCTTCATCCCTGTTTACAGGGAGGTCCCTGGACCTGCCGCCTCAAAGGGGAAGGAAGTTGAAGTGGAAGGCCAGCGTCCCCGATACAGGGAGAGCCATGCGTGTCACGTGGGCGTCCTTTTCCCGTGGCTTCTGCTTCCGCTCTCTTTTCCCGCTCTTTCTTCAGCGCTGCTGTCTTCTTGTCCGTTTCCTCCTTTCAGCTGCTAGGGAGAGAAAAGAGGAGAAGGAAAGTGAGCCGCCGACTCCCTACGCTGCACGGCAACATCCGTTCAGAGTCAGTGCACGAGGCCCCTCTTTGAAACGATCCCCGCAGCCCGACTTGGGCGCCTACCTGCGGCAGTGAGCAGGAGTCCTGGCAGCGGCAGAAGTGGTGGCCAGCTGGGTGCAGGCTTCGCTCGGCGTGGACGCGGTTGAGAGTGCGTGCAGGTCAGGGTGACGGGAGGGCGACAGGACCAACCCCCAGTTCACTAAAAGGGGCTTGTTTCTAGAGCTAGCTTTAAAGTGCTGCCTAGTCCTGCCTTTTGTTTTAGCTTCCTCGCGGGGGAGGAAGGCTGGGCAAGTGAAGACGCAAACCCTAGTTAGAGGGAGCTCACTTTGGGCCCAGGCAGAGAGGGCAAAAAGGAGAGAGACCCGAAGCCCGTTTACGGGGGGGTCAGCCTTACTTCCGCCAAATCTTACTCCCTTTGAAGAAGGGGAAAGAAATGGCAAAGGGGAAAATGTCTGGAAATGAACCGGTGAGGAGGTCTCCCCTTCTCAAGAAAGCCTTCCTCCCTCTCTTAGGCCCTTCCCGACAGACCAATCCACCCCACCAAGAAAAGGACAACTTTGTGACCCTACCCTTTTCCAAGACACACGCGCCTTACTCCTTACACAGTCCCGTTAGTAGGGTTAGGGGCACCCCTGTGCAAGAACCAACACTGCGACTCGTGCGCCGATGCCGCCGGACGGCCAACACCTGTCACGAAGGACAGTTCACAAGCATGTCAAACACAGTCCGAAACAGAGCCCGTGTCTACCAGCACAGAGACAAAAGGGCTGTAACGGGGACACCGAGGACAGCCCCTTCTCACTCAATACACCTACAGCCAGCAACGTGATTGGTGTGCAGAAGAAAAGCAAGGGTCAAAGCTGAGGTTGGCGGGGCAGTGTCACGTAGGAAGGGCACGAGGAAAGGAGGAGGCGGGACATGGAAGGGAGAAGCTGAAAGGCGCCCCCCTGCCTGACCTGCTCATTTCCAGACCTGGGAACATTGGGATCGCTGCCGGTGGGTCTTTCTTGGCTTTTTTGGAAAAAGGGTCAAATTGATCACGGCCTCCACCAGCCCCTTACAGCCGCCCCTTCGCCACACCGTGTTCCGGGAGACCCCGGCTTCATAAGAGAGGTCCCTAACACCACGGGACGAGAAATTCCAAAAAAGCCAAGGAGAAATCCTGCTGGGGGCAGTTTACTAGGGCTAAGGAAAGGAGAGGCTCTCAACCCTTCTTAAAGGGGGAGTCCCTTAGCCCCAAAAGGTCCCACTAGTTGAAGAGGGAGAGGGAGAAGCCATTTTCCCTTGCTACGTTTGCCTGGCCGTGCAAAGTTCCCCTGGGAGAAAGAAGCGTGGCAAAGGAGAACCAAACCCTCCGTACAGGGTGGCCCTTAAGCCGGACAACAATGACGGGTCAGAGGAGAAAAGTGTGCAATGGGAGAGACCGCCACTGCCCTCTGTAGAGGGGGCGGTCTCTGTGTCCGGCATGTGCCAGCCTCCATAGACAGGCTAAAAAGGGGAGAGCTGAACCCCTGCTTAAAGGAAGAGGTCAGGGCACCAGGCAGCTTCAAGCCTAGGAGACCGCCGCCCTTCTTAAAGGGGGGGGTCCTTCAGTCACAGCCATGGAAAGGCCTCCCTAGTTGAAGAGGGGAAAGACCTTGCCCTCTGCTTACAGGGCAGCTGTTTGCAAAGCGACCTGTGGCTAACGCAGCGTGGCAAAGTGACCCAAACCGTCCTTACAGGGTGGTCGTGAAGCTTTTAGGTGGCAGCGGAGGAAAAAAGCCCAGACCTCCATGCCCTCAGGAGAGGGTGGTCTTTTTGCCAAGCAAGTCCAGGCGGGACAAGACGAGGCGAAAAAGGGACACCTGCACCCCAATTACAGGCACAGGTCACCGTCCCAGATGTATTTGAAAGGCTAGCTCCTAAAGAGCCGAAACCTACAGAGCGACCGCTCCCCTTCTTAAAGGGGGGTCACTCAGCTCTAGCTTCCTCATGAAGCAGTTTTGCTCTAAGGGGTGGACCTTCATCCCTGTTTACAGGGAGGTCCCTGGACCTGCCGCCTCAAAGGGGAAGGAAGTTGAAGTGGAAGGCCAGCGTCCCCGATACAGGGAGAGCCATGCGTGTCACGTGGGCGTCCTTTTCCCGTGGCTTCTGCTTCCGCTCTCTTTTCCCGCTCTTTCTTCAGCGCTGCTGTCTTCTTGTCCGTTTCCTCCTTTCAGCTGCTAGGGAGAGAAAAGAGGAGAAGGAAAGTGAGGCGCCGACTCCCTACGCTGCACGGCAACATCCGATCAGAGTCAGTGTACGAGGCCCCTCTTTGAAATGATCCCCGCAGCCCGACTTGGGCGCCTACCTGCGGTAGTGAGCAGGAGTCCTGGCAGCGGCAGAAGTCGTGGCCAGCTGGGTGCAGGCTTCGCTCGGCGTGGACGCGGTTGAGAGTGCGTGCAGGTCAGGGTGACGGGAGGGCGACAGGACCAACCCCCAGTTCACTAAAAGGGGCTTGTTTCTAGAGCTAGCTTTAAAGTGCTGCCTAGTCCTGCCTTTTGTTTTAGCTTCCTTGCGGGGGAGGAAGGCTGGGCAAGTGAAGACGCAAACCCTAGTTAGAGGGAGCTCACTTTGGGCCCAGGCAGAGAGGGCAAAAAGGAGAGAGACCCAAAGCCCGTTTACGGGGGGGTCAGCCTTACTTCCGCCAAATCTTACTCCCTTTGAAGAAGGGGAAAGAAATGGCAAAGGGGAAAATGTCTGGAAATGAACCGGTGAGGAGGTCTCCCCTTCTCAAGAAAGCCTTCCTCCCTCTCTTAGGCCCTTCCCGACAGACCAATCCACCCCACCAAGAAAAGGACAACTTTGTGACCCTACCCTTTTCCAAGACACACGCGCCTTACTCCTTACACAGTCCCGTTAGTAGGGTTAGGGGCACCCCTGTGCAAGAACCAACACTGCGACTCGTGCGCCGATGCCGCCGGACGGCCAACACCTGTCACGAAGGACAGTTCTCAAGCATGTCAAACACAGTCCGAAACAGAGCCCGTGTCTACCAGCAAAGAGACAAAGGGGCTGTAACGGGGACACCGAGGACAGCCCCTTCTCACTCAATACACCTACAGCCAGCAACGTGATTGGTGTGCAGAAGAAAAGCAAGGGTCAAAGCTGAGGTTGGCGGGGCAGTGTCACGTAGGAAGGGCACGAGGAAAGGAGGAGGCGGGACATGGAAGGGAGAAGCTGAAAGGCGCCCCCCTGCCTGACCTGCTCATTTCCAGACCTGGGAACATTGGGATCGCTGCCGGTGGGTCTTTCTTGGCTTTTTTGGAAAAAGGGTCGAATTGATCACGGCCTCCACCAGCCCCTTACAGCCGCCCCTTCGCCACACCGTGTTCCGGGAGACCCCGGCTTCATTCAGAGAGGTCCCTAACACCACGGGACGAGAAATTCCAAAAATGCCAAGGAGAAATCCTGCTGGGGGCAGTTTACTAGGGCTAAGGAAAGGAGAGGCTCTCAACCCTTCTTAAAGGGGGAGTCCCTTAGCCCCAAAAGGTCCCACTAGTTGAAGAGGGAGAGGGAGAAGCCATTTTCCCTTGCTAAGTTTGCCTGGCCGTGCAAAGTTCCCCTGGGAGAAAGAAGCGTGGCAAAGGAGAACCAAACCCTCCGTACAGGGTGGCCCTTAAGCCGGACAACAATGACGGGTCAGAGGAGAAAAGTGTGCAATGGGAGAGACCGCCACTGCCCTCTGTAGAGGGGGCGGTCTCTGTGTCCGGCATGTGCCAGCCTCCATAGACAGGCTAAAAAGGGGAGAGCTGAACCCCTGCTTAAAGGGAGAGGTCAGGGCACCTGGCAGCTTCAAGCCTAGGAGACCGCCGCCCTTCTTAAAGGGGAGGGTCCTTCAGTCACAGCCATGGAAAGGCCTCCCTAGTTGAAGAGGGGAAAGACCTTGCCCTCTGCTTACAGGGCAGCTGTTTGCAAAGCGACCTGTGGCTAACGCAGCGTGGCAAAGTGACCCAAACCCTCCTTACAGGGTGGTCGTGAAGCTTTTAGGTGGCAGCGGAGGAAAAAAGCCCAGACCTCCATGCCCTCAGGAGAGGGTGGTCTTTTTGCCAAGCAAGTCCAGGCGGGACAAGACGAGGCGAAAAAGGGACACCTGCACCCCAATTACAGGCACAGGTCACCGTCCCAGATGTATTTGAAAGGCTAGCTCCTAAAGAGCCGAAACCTACAGAGCGACCGCTCCCCTTCTTAAAGGGGGGTCACTCAGCTCTAGCTTCCTCATGAAGCAGTTTTGCTCTAAGGGGTGGACCTTCATCCCTGTTTACAGGGAGGTCCCTGGACCTGCCGCCTCAAAGGGGAAGGAAGTTGAAGTGGAAGGCCAGCGTCCCCGATACAGGGAGAGCCATGCGTGTCACGTGGGCGTCCTTTTCCCGTGGCTTCTGCTTCCGCTCTCTTTTCCCGCTCTTTCTTCAGCGCTGCTGTCTTCTTGTCCGTTTCCTCCTTTCAGCTGCTAGGGAGAGAAAAGAGGAGAAGGAAAGTGAGGCGCCGACTCCCTACGCTGCACGGCAACATCCGATCAGAGTCAGTGTACGAGGCCCCTCTTTGAAACGATCCCTGCAGCCCGACTTGGGCGCCTACCTGCGGCAGTGAGCAGGAGTCCTGGCAGCGGCAGAAGTGGTGGCCAGCTGGGTGCAGGCTTCGCTCGGCGTGGACGCGGTTGAGAGTGCGTGCAGGTCAGGGTGACGGGAGGGCGACAGGACCAACCCCCAGTTCACTAAAAGGGGCTTGTTTCTAGAGCTAGCTTTAAAGTGCTGCCTAGTCCTGCCTTTTGTTTTAGCTTCCTCGCGGGGGAGGAAGGCTGGGCAAGTGAAGACGCAAACCCTAGTTAGAGGGAGCTCACTTTGGGCCCAGGCAGAGAGGGCAAAAAGGAGAGAGACCCAAAGCCCGTTTACGGGGGGGTCAGCCTTACTTCCGCCAAATCTTACTCCCTTTGAAGAAGGGGAAAGAAATGGCAAAGGGGAAAATGTCTGGAAATGAACCGGTGAGGAGGTCTCCCCTTCTCAAGAAAGCCTTCCTCCCTCTCTTAGGCCCTTCCCGACAGACCAATCCACCCCACCAAGAAAAGGACAACTTTGTGACCCTACCCTTTTCCAAGACACACGCGCCTTACTCCTTACACAGTCCCGTTAGTAGGGTTAGGGGCACCCCTGTGCAAGAACCAACACTGCGACTCGTGCGCCGATGCCGCCGGACGGCCAACACCTGTCACGAAGGACAGTTCTCAAGCATGTCAAACACAGTCCGAAACAGAGCCCGTGTCTACCAGCACAGAGACAAAAGGGCTGTAACGGGGACACCGAGGACAGCCCCTTCTCACTCAATACACCTACAGCCAGCAACGTGATTGGTGTGCAGAAGAAAAGCAAGGGTCAAAGCTGAGGTTGGCGGGGCAGTGTCACGTAGGAAGGGCACGAGGAAAGGAGGAGGCGGGACATGGAAGGGAGAAGCTGAAAGGCGCCCCCCTGCCTGACCTGCTCATTTCCAGACCTGGGAACATTGGGATCGCTGCCGGTGGGTCTTTCTTGGCTTTTTTGGAAAAAGGGTCGAATTGATCACGGCCTCCACCAGCCCCTTACAGCCGCCCCTTCGCCACACCGTGTTCCGGGAGACCCCGGCTTCATTCAGAGAGGTCCCTAACACCACGGGACGAGAAATTCCAAAAAAGCCAAGGAGAAATCCTGCTGGGGGCAGTTTTACTAGGGCTAAGGAAAGGAGAGGCTCTCAACCCTTCTTAAAGGGGGAGTCCCTTAGCCCCAAAAGGTCCCACTAGTTGAAGAGGGAGAGGGAGAAGCCATTTTCCCTTGCTACGTTTGCCTGGCCGTGCAAAGTTCCCCTGGGAGAAAGAAGCGTGGCAAAGGAGAACCAAACCCTCCGTACAGGGTGGCCCTTAAGCCGGACAACAATGACGGGTCAGAGGAGAAAAGTGTGCAATGGGAGAGACCGCCACTGCCCTCTGTAGAGGGGGCGGTCTCTGTGTCCGGCATGTGCCAGCCTCCATAGACAGGCTAAAAAGGGGAGACCTGAACCCCTGCTTAAAGGGAGAGGTCAGTGGCACCTGGCAGCTTCAAGCCTAGGAGACCGCCGCCCTTCTTAAAGGGGGGGGTCCTTCAGCCACAGCCATGGAAAGGCCTCCCTACTTGAAGAGGGGAAAGACCTTGCCCTCTGCTTACAGGGCAGCTGTTTGGCCTGCCACGTCAAAGCGACCTGTGGCTAACGCAGCGTGGCAAAGTGACCCAAACCCTCCTTACAGGGTGGTCGTGAAGTTTTTAGGTCGCAGCGGAGGAAAAAAGCTCAGACCTCCATGCCCTCAGGAGAGGGTGGTCTTTTTGCCAAGCAAGTCCAGGCGGGACAAGACGAGGCGAGGCGAAAAAGGGACACCTGCACCCCAGTTACAGGCACAGGTCACGTCCCAGATCTATTTGATAGGCTAGCTCCTAAAGAGCCGAAACCTACAGAGCGACCGCTCCCCTTCTTAAAGGGGGGTCACTCAGCTCTAGCTTCCTCATGAAGCAGTTTTGCTCTAAGGGGTGGACCTTCATCCCTGTTTACAGGGAGGTCCCTGGACCTGCCACCTCAAAGGGGAAGGAAGTTGAAGTGGAAGGCCAGCGTCCCCGATACAGGGAGAGCCATGCGTGTCACGTGGGCGTCCTTTTCCCGTGGCTTCTGCTTCCGCTCTCTTTTTCCGCTCTTTCTTCAACGCTGCTGTCTTCTTGTCCGTTTCCTCCTTTCAGCTGCTAGGGAGAGAAAAGAGGAGAAGGAAAGTGAGCCGCCGACTCCCTACGCTGCACGGCAACATCTGTTCAGAGTCAGTGCACGAGGCCCCTCTTTGAAATGATCCCCGCAGCCCGACTTCCGCGCCTACCTGCGGCAGTGAGCAGGAGTCCTGGCAGCGGCAGAAGTGGTGGCCAGCTGGGTGCAGGCTTCGCTCGGTGTGGACGCGGTTGAGAGTGCGTGCAGGTCAGGGTGACGGGAGGGTGACAGGACCAACCCCCAGTTCACTAAAAGGGGCTTGTTTCTAGAGCTAGCTTTAAAGTGCTGCCTAGTCCTGCCTTTTGTTTTAGCTTCCTTGCGGGGGAGGAAGGCTGGGCAAGTGAAGACGCAAACCCTAGTTAGAGGGAGCTCACTTTGGGCCCAGGCAGAGAAGGCAAAAAGGAGAGAGACCCAAAGCCCGTTTACGGGGGGGTCAGCCTTACTTCCGCCAAATCTTACTCCCTTTGAAGAAGGGGAAAGAAATGGCAAAGGGGAAAATGTCTGGAAATGAACCGGTGAGGAGGTCTCCCCTTCTCAAGAAAGCCTTCCTCCCTCTCTTAGGCCCTTCCCGACAGACCAATCCACCCCACCAAGAAAAGGACAACTTTGTGACCCTACCCTTTTCCAAGACACACGCGCCTTACTCCTTACACAGTCCCGTTAGTAGGGTTAGGGGCACCCCTGTGCAAGAACCAACACTGCGACTCGTGCGCCGATGCCGCCGGACGGCCAACACCTGTCACGAAGGACAGTTCTCAAGCATGTCAAACACAGTCCGAAACAGAGCCCGTGTCTACCAGCACAGAGACAAAAGGGCTGTAACGGGGACACCGAGGACAGCCCCTTCTCACTCAATACACCTACAGCCAGCAACGTGATTGGTGTGCAGAAGAAAAGCAAGGGTCAAAGCTGAGGTTGGCGGGGCAGTGTCACGTAGGAAGGGCACGAGGAAAGGAGGAGGCGGGACATGGAAGGGAGAAGCTGAAAGGCGCCCCCCTGCCTGACCTGCTCATTTCCAGACCTGGGAACATTGGGATCGCTGCCGGTGGGTCTTTCTTGGCTTTTTTGGAAAAAGGGTCGAATTGATCACGGCCTCCACCAGCCCCTTACAGCCGCCCCTTCGCCACACCGTGTTCCGGGAGACCCCGGCTTCATTCAGAGAGGTCCCTAACACCACGGGACGAGAAATTCCAAAAAAGCCAAGGAGAAATCCTGCTGGGGGCAGTTTTACTAGGGCTAAGGAAAGGAGAGGCTCTCAACCCTTCTTAAAGGGGGAGTCCCTTAGCCCCAAAAGGTCCCACTAGTTGAAGAGGGAGAGGGAGAAGCCATTTTCCCTTGCTACGTTTGCCTGGCCGTGCAAAGTTCCCCTGGGAGAAAGAAGCGTGGCAAAGGAGAACCAAACCCTCCGTACAGGGTGGCCCTTAAGCCGGACAACAATGACGGGTCAGAGGAGAAAAGTGTGCAATGGGAGAGACCGCCACTGCCCTCTGTAGAGGGGGCGGTCTCTGTGTCCGGCATGTGCCAGCCTCCCTAGACAGGCTAAAAAGGGGAGACCTGAACCCCTGCTTAAAGGGAGAGGTCAGTGGCACCTGGCAGCTTCAAGCCTAGGAGACCGCCGCCCTTCTTAAAGGGGGGGGTCCTTCAGCCACAGCTATGGAAAGGCCTCCCTAGTTGAAGAGGGGAAAGACCTTGCCCTCTGCTTACAGGGCAGCTGTTTGGCCTGCCACGTCAAAGCGACCTGTGGCTAACGCAGCGTGGCAAAGTGACCCAAACCCTCCTTACAGGGTGGTCGTGAAGCTTTTAGGTGGCAGCGGAGGAAAAAAGCCCAGACCTCCATGCCCTCAGGAGAGGGTGGTCTTTTTGCCAAGCAAGTCCAGGCGGGACAAGACGAGGCGAAAAAGGGACACCTGCACCCCAGTTACAGGCACAGGTCACCGTCCCAGATGTATTTGAAAGGCTAGCTCCTAAAAAAGAGCCGAAACCTACAGAGCGACCGCTCCCCTTCTTAAAGGGGGGTCACTCAGCTCTAGCTTCCTCATGAAGCAGTTTTGCTCTAAGGGGTGGACCTTCATCCCTGTTTACAGGGAGGTCCCTGGACCTGCCGCCTCAAAGGGGAAGGAAGTTGAAGTGGAAGGCCAGCGTCCCCGATACAGGGAGAGCCATGCGTGTCACGTGGGCGTCCTTTTCCCGTGGCTTCTGCTTCCGCTCTCTTTTCCCGCTCTTTCTTCAGCGCTGCTGTCTTCTTGTCCGTTTCCTCCTTTCAGCTGCTAGGGACAGAAAAGAGGAGAAGGAAAGTGAGGCGCCGACTCCCTACGCTGCACGGCAACATCCGATCAGAGTCAGTGTACGAGGCCCCTCATTGAAATGATCCCCGCAGCCCGATTTGGGCGCCTACCTGCGGCAGTGAGCAGGAGTCCTGGCAGTGGCAGAAGTGGTGGCCAGCTGGGTGCAGGCTTCGCTCGGCGTGGACGCGGTTGAGAGTGCGTGCAGGTCAGGGTGACGGGAGGGCGACAGGACCAACCCCCAGTTCACTAAAAGGGGCTTGTTTCTAGAGCTAGCTTTAAAGTGCTGCCTAGTCCTGCCTTTTGTTTTAGCTTCCTCGCGGGGGAGGAAGGCTGGGCAAGTGAAGACGCAAACCCTAGTTAGAGGGAGCTCACTTTGGGCCCATGCAGAGAGGGCAAAAAGGAGAGAGACCCGAAGCCCGTTTACGGGGGGGTCAGCCTTACTTCCGCCAAATCTTACTCCCTTTGAAGAAGGGGAAAGAAATGGCAAAGAGGAAAATGTCTGGAAATGAACCGGTGAGGAGGTCTCCCCTTCTCAAGAAAGCCTTCCTCCCTCTCTTAGGCCCTTCCCGACAGACCAATCCACCCCACCAAGAAAAGGACAACTTTGTGACCCTACCCTTTTCCAAGACACACGCGCCTTACTCCTTACACAGTCCCGTTAGTAGGGTTAGGGGCACCCCTGTGCAAGAACCAACACTGCGACTCGTGCGCCGATGCCGCCGGACGGCCAACACCTGTCACCAAGGACAGTTCTCAAGCATGTCAAACACAGTCCGAAACAGAGCCCGTGTCTACCAGCACAGAGACAAAAGGGCTGTAACGGGGACACCGAGGACAGCCCCTTCTCACTCAATACACCTACAGCCAGCAACGTGATTGGTGTGCAGAAGAAAAGCAAGGGTCAAAGCTGAGGTTGGCGGGGCAGTGTCACGTAGGAAGGGCACGAGGAAAGGAGGAGGCGGGACATGGAAGGGAGAAGCTGAAAGGCGCCCCCCTGCCTGACCTGCTCATTTCCAGACCTGGGAACATTGGGATCGCTGCCGGTGGGTCTTTCTTGGCTTTTTTGGAAAAAGGGTCGAATTGATCACGGCCTCCACCAGCCCCTTACAGCCGCCCCTTCGCCACACCGTGTTCCGGGAGACCCCGGCTTCATTCAGAGAGGTCCCTAACACCACGGGACGAGAAATTCCAAAAAAGCCAAGGAGAAATCCTGCTGGGGGCAGTTTACTAGGGCTAAGGAAAGGAGAGGCTCTCAACCCTTCTTAAAGGGGGAGTCCCTTAGCCCCAAAAGGTCCCACTAGTTGAAGAGGGAGAGGGAGAAGCCATTTTCCCTTGCTAAGTTTGCCTGGCCGTGCAAAGTTCCCCTGGGAGAAAGAAGCGTGGCAAAGGAGAACCAAACCCTCCGTACAGGGTGGCCCTTAAGCCGGACAACAATGACGGGTCAGAGGAGAAAAGTGTGCAATGGGAGAGACCGCCACTGCCCTCTGTAGAGGGGGCGGTCTCTGTGTCCGGCATGTGCCAGCCTCCCTAGACAGGCTAAAAAGGGGAGACCTGAACCCCTGCTTAAAGGGAGAGGTCAGTGGCACCTGGCAGCTTCAAGCCTAGGAGACCGCCGCCCTTTTTAAAGGGGGGGCGGTCCTTCAGCCACAGCCATGGAAAGGCCTCCCTAGTTGAAGAGGGGAAAGACCTTGCCCTCTGCTTACAGGGCAGCTGTTTGGCCTGGCACGTCAAAGCGACCTGTGGCTAACGCAGCGTGGCAAAGTGACCCAAACCCTCCTTACAGGGTGGTCGTGAAGCTTTTAGGTGGCAGCGGAGGAAAAAAGCCCAGACCTCCATGCCCTCAGGAGAGGGTGGTCTTTTTGCCAAGCAAGTCCAGGCGGGACAAGACGAGGGGAAAAAGGGACACCTGCACCCCAGTTACAGGCACAGGTCACCGTCCCAGATGTATTTGAAAGGCTAGCTCCTAAAGAGCCGAAACCTACAGAGCGACCGCTCCCCTTCTTAAAGGGGGGTCACTCAGCTCTAGCTTCCTCATGAAGCAGTTTTGCTCTAAGGGGTGGACCTTCATCCCTGTTTACAGGGAGGTCCCTGGACCTGCCGCCTCAAAGGGGAAGGAAGTTGAAGTGGAAGGCCAGCGTCCCCGATACAGGGAGAGCCATGCGTGTCACGTGGGCGTCCTTTTCCCGTGGCTTCTGCTTCCGCTCTCTTTTCCCGCTCTTTCTTCAGCGCTGCTGTCTTCTTGTCCGTTTCCTCCTTTCAGCTGCTACGGAGAGAAAAAAGGAGAAGGAAAGTGAGGCGCCGACTCCCTACGCTGCACGGCAACATCCGATCAGAGTCAGTGCACGAGGCCCCTCTTTGAAATTAGCCCCGCTCCCTGACTTCCACACCAACCTGCGGCAGTGAGCAGGAGTCCTGGCAGCGGCAGAAGTGGTGGCCAGCTGGGTGCAGGCTTCGCTCGGCGTGGACGCGGTTGAGAGTGCGTGCAGGTCAGGGTGACGGGAGGGCGACAGGACCAACCCCCAGTTCACTAAAAGGGGCTTGTTTCTAGAGCTAGCTTTAAAGTGCTGCCTAGTCCTGCCTTTTGTTTTAGCTTCCTCGCGGGGGAGGAAGGCTGGGCAAGTGAAGACGCAAACCCTAGTTAGAGGGAGCACACTTTGGGCCCATGCAGAGAGGGCAAAAAGGAGAGAGACCCAAAGCCCGTTTACGGGGGGGTCAGCCTTACTTCCGCCAAATCTTACTCCCTTTGAAGAAGGGGAAAGAAATGGCAAAGGGGAAAATGTCTGGAAATGAACCGGTGAGGAGGTCTCCCCTTCTCAAGAAAGCCTTCCTCCCTCTCTTAGGCCCTTCCCGACGGACCAATCCACCCCACCAAGAAAAGGACAACTTTGTGACCCTACCCTTTTCCAAGACACATGCGCCTTACTCCTTACACAGTCCCGTTAGTAGGGTTAGGGGCACCCCTGTGCAAGAACCAACACTGCGACTCGTGCGCCGATGCCGCCGGACGGCCAACACCTGTCACGAAGGACAGTTCTCAAGCATGTCAAACACAGTCCGAAACAGAGCCCGTGTCTACCAGCACAGAGACAAAAAGGGCTATAACGGGGACACCGAGGACAGCCCCTTCTCACTCAATACACCTACAGCCAGCAACGTGATTGGTGTGCAGAAGAAAAGCAAGGGTCAAAGCTGAGGTTGGCGGGGCAGTGTCACGTAGGAAGGGCACGAGGAAAGGAGGAGGCGGGACATGGAAGGGAGAAGCTGAAAGGCGCCCCCCTGCCTGACCTGCTCATTTCCAGACCTGGGAACATTGGGATCGCTGCCGGTGGGTCTTTCTTGGCTTTTTTGGAAAAAGGGTCGAATTGATCACGGCCTCCACCAGCCCCTTACAGCCGCCCCTTCGCCACACCGTGTTCCGGGAGACCCCGGCTTCATTCAGAGAGGTCCCTAACATCACGGGACGAGAAATTCCAAAAAAGCCAAGGAGAAATCCTGCTGGGGGCAGTTTACTAGGGCTAAGGAAAGGAGAGGCTCTCAACCCTTCTTAAAGGGGGAGTCCCTTAGCCCCAAAAGGTCCCACTAGTTGAAGAGGGAGAGGGAGAAGCCATTTTCCCTTGCTAAGTTTGCCTGGCCGTGCAAAGTTCCCCTGGGAGAAAGAAGCGTGGCAAAGGAGAACCAAACCCTCCGTACAGGGTGGCCCTTAAGCCGGACAACAATGACGGGTCAGAGGAGAAAAGTGTGCAATGGGAGAGACCGCCACTGCCCTCTGTAGAGGGGGCGGTCTCTGTGTCCGGCATGTGCCAGCCTCCCTAGACAGGCTAAAAAGGGGAGACCTGAACCCCTGCTTAAAGGGAGAGGTCAGTGGCACCTGGCAGCTTCAAGTCTAGGAGACCGCCGCCCTTCTTAAAGGGGGGGGTCCTTCAGCCACAGCCATGGAAAGGCCTCCCTACTTGAAGAGGGGAAAGACCTTGCCCTCTGCTTACAGGGCAGCTGTTTGGCCTGGCACGTCAAAGCGACCTGTGGCTAACGCAGCGTGGCAACGTGACCCAAACCCTCCTTACAGGGTGGTCGTGAAGCTTTTAGGTGGCAGCGGAGGAAAAAAGCCCAGACCTCCATGCCCTCAGGAGAGGGTGGTCTTTTTGCCAAGCAAGTCCAGGCGGGACAAGACGAGGGGAAAAAGGGACACCTGCACCCCATTTACAGGCACAGGTCACCGTCCCAGATCTATTTGAAAGGCTAGCTCTTAAAAAAGAGCCGAAACCTACAGAGCGACCGCTCCCCTTCTTAAAGGGGGGTCACTCAGCTCTAGCTTCCTCATGAAGCAGTTTTGCTCTAAGGGGTGGACCTTCATCCCTGTTTACAGGGAGGTCCCTGGACCTGCCGCCTCAAAGGGGAAGGAAGTTGAAGTGGAAGGCCAGCGTCCCCGATACAGGGAGAGCCATGCGTGTCACGTGGGCGTCCTTTTCCCGTGGCTTCTGCTTCCGCTCTCTTTTCCCGCTGTTTCTTCAGGGCTGCTGTCTTCTTGTCCGTTTCCTCCTTTCAGCTGCTAGGGAGAGAAAAGAGGAGAAGGAAAGTGAGGCGCCGACTCCCTACGCTGCACGGCAACATCCGTTGAGAATTATTGCACACTGCCCCTCTTTGAAATTAGCCCCGCTCCCTGACTTCCGCACCAACCTGTGGTAGTAAGCAGGAGTTCTGGCAGCAGCAAAACGCGGGGATACCTGTATCAAGGCTTCTGTCGTTTAAGATTGGATGCCGGCCTTCCTAGTTCAAGAGGGAAATGATCTTGTTCTCTCATTAGACTGCAGTTATTTTACCTTGGATGTCTACGTGTGATCATGCTAATTGAATATGGCAAAACATCTTCTGCTTGCACACATGCTTTTTAAATAGTGATAGAAATGTAGCCGTGTTAGTCTGGTGTAGCTGAAACCCAAAACAGGACTATGTAGCACTTTAAAGACTAACAAGATGGTTTATTAGGTGATGAGCTTTCGTGGGCCAGACCCACTTCCTCAGATCAAATAGTGGAAGAAAATTCCACTATTTGATCTGAGGAAATGGGTCTGGCCCACGAATGCTCATCAATAAACCAACTTGTTAGTCTTTAAAGCGCTACATAGTCCTGTTTCACATGCTCTTAGCAGTATTTTAAAATCATCATGTGTCAGGTGTGCTGTCATGGACACACTTTGGGCTTCAGCTAGTTGTGTTTCCAATTGTGAGAGCTGATTGGTTAATGAGGTGGCTCTTGCTGTCTCAGCATTAACATCTAGTACCATTTGTTCACGCCCTCTTTGCAAGGACTCCTAGATTTCCCAAATAAATTCACACCAAACTCCAAAGACAATTTATTAGACTCCATCTTCCATCCTTTCCATGAAAATATACGCTCCATCGTGGCTCGAGATCTCCTAAGGGCCTTACCTCTGCCCTCTAGAAAAAGAATATATCCTGACAAAAAGCTTATCCCGACTAGTCCCTGTCGCTTGCTGACAAGCAGCCGCTACTGACAGGCAGCCAGAGACACGCTTGCTTCTGGGGTGACCTGCGCCGTCCCCAAACTCGTCTCTTCTCGAGACTTTTCAATAAAAAAACTTATCCTCGGCCACAATGAAAAGGGAATGAAAGGGTTAACGGGCTCTCCCTATTTGCTCTAGCAAGGCATACGCTTCTTCCACCATGGGACTCCCCTGGTTCCGGGGTGCCCAAGCTTCGCTTGCGGTCAGGGACCAGGACCGTAAAAATCCCTCCCAGAGCCGTTGGGCCTCACTGACTACTGTACCAAAGAAAACAAAACTGACAGGACCTCCCTTAAGACAACAACCAATCACAGAAGTCCTGCCGCAGTCACCATTTCTTAGGTATCAAAAGGATTGAGAAGTTAGGCTGCAGGGGATGCCCTAACTAAAACAGATCTTCTGTCCTTTACTGGGACTGCCAGCATCTATCAATTGGTGCGGTGCCTCCCTTTCCCTTTAACAACCAATGGAAGATTCATTGTATGTAAACCAAAGAGGTATAGGTTTACTTGGGGAAAAGTTTACAAAAGAGGGTGTGGGACGGGTAACTAAAGAACAGTGTAACAACATAAAATCACTTTCACAAGCACAGTAGTCAGTCCCGTGTTGGTATGAAACCAGGACCCATTAAACAAACACCCTTGGCTAGATAACAAATAACAAGAAGAGAAAGAAAGTAACAAGAGACAATTTCATAGAAACCTTCTTCCTTAGTTCCCAAGTTGGTTGCTCAGGACCTCAATCTCTTTGCTCATGAGAGCCTTGAGAGAAGAACTCTGAGGAGATCCCACGCAGCCTGGTCCTTCCACAGCTGTAGGTGATATGTGATTGGCAAGGCTGCTGGAGAGATGATGCCTGCTGGAACTGAGGGAAGTCTTCGCATCGGCTTAGCTGGTCCGCAGTCCAGGTGGCCTAGAAAGGAAGATCCATGCAACCTGTCACTAGGATGGGCAGCGGAGATCTGAGTAACTGCTAGCCTTTTTATAAAACCTGTGGCTGAGAAACTCCTGTAAGAGAACCTATGGAATCTATCCTTACAGGAAAAGCCTGCAACATTCCTGAGGAGATTCCGGTTCCGACTGGAACTCTTTTACCTATGGCTGTAATGAAAAAAGGCAGGAAAACCTTTCTAGTCAGGCTTAAGATCACAGGACCGATATTCAATTTGCAAAATAAAAGTGCATGCCCCATTATACATAAAAACAAACACACAATTGACAATAAAATCCCAGCTTTTACTCTTAAAGGGCAATTTATAGGACTAAGAAAAGAGATGCTCTCAACCCTTCTTAAACGGGAGTCCTTTGGCGAAAGGCCCAAAAAAGACCCACGGAGAGGGAGAAGACATTTTTCCTGCTGACAGAGGAAGTGATTTCTCTGGCGATGCAAAATTACCCGTTGAGAAAGAAGCATGGCAAACGAAAACCAAACCCTCCATAGAGGGAGTGGTAACTATAACAGAGTACTTGAAAGGATAATTACTGAAGAGATGAAACCTACAGAGAGACCGCTCCCCTTCTTAAAGGGAGTTCATCCAGCTCCAGCTTCCTAATAAAGGAGCTTTGCTCTAAGGGGTGGACCTTCATCCCTGTTTACAGGGAGGTCCCTGGACCTGCCGCCTCAAACGGGAGGAAAGTTTAAAGGGAAGGCCAGCGTCCCCGATACAGGGAGACCCACGCATACCAAGTGGATGTCCTTTTCCCGTGGCTTCTGCTTCTGCTCTTCTTTCCCGCTTTTTCTACAGCGCTGCTGTCTTCTTGTCCGTGTTCTCCTTTCAGCTGCTAGAGAGAGCAAACGAGGAGAAGGAAAGTGAGACGCCGACTCCCTACACTGCACGACAACATCCGTTCAGCGTCAGTGCACAAGGCCCTCTTTGAAATTAGCCCCGTTCCCTGACTTCCACACCAACCTGCGGCAGTGAGCAGGAGTCCTGGCAGCAGCAGAAGTCGTGGCCAGTTGGATGCAGGCTTCGCTCGGCGTGGACGCGGTGGAGAGTGCGTGCAGGTCAGGGTGACAGGACAACCCCTCAATTCACTAAAAGGGCTTGTTTCTAGAGCTGGCTTTAAAGTGCTGCATAGTCCTGCCTTTTGTTTTAGCTTCCTCGTGTGCCAGGCACTATAGAGAGGCTAAAACGGGGAGACCTGAACCCCTGCTTAAAGGGAGAGGTCAGTGGCACCTGGCAGCTTCAAGCCTAGGAGACCGCCGCCCTTCTTAAGGGGGGGTCCTTCAGCCACAGCCATGGAAAGGCCTCCCTAGTTGAAGAGGGGAAAGACCTTGCCCTCTGCTTACAGAGCAGCTGTTTGGCCTGGCACGTCAAAGCGACCTGTGGCTAACGCAGCGTGGCAAAGTGACCCAAACCCTCCTTACAGGGTGGTCGTGAAGCTTTTAGGTGGCAGCGGAGGAAAAAAGCCCAGACCTCCATGCCCTCAGGAGAGGGTGGTCTTTTTGCCAAGCAAGTCCAGGCGGGACAAGACGAGGCGAAAAAGGGACACCTGCACCCCAGTTACAGGCACAGGTCACCGTCCCAGATGTATTTGAAAGGCTAGCTCTTAAAAAAGAGCCGAAACCTACAGAGCGACCGCTCCCCTTCTTAAAGGGGGGTCACTCAGCTCTAGCTTCCTCATGAAGCAGTTTTGCTCTAAGGGGTGGACCTTCATCCCTGTTTACAGGGAGGTCCCTGGACCTGCCGCCTCAAAGGGGAAGGAAGTTGAAGTGGAAGGCCAGCATCCCCGATACAGGGAGAGCCATGCGTGTCACGTGGGCGTCCTTTTCCCGTGGCTTCTGCTTCCGCTCTCTTTTCCCGCTTTTTCTTCAGCGCTGCTGTCTTCTTGTCCGTTTCCTCCTTTCAGCTGCTAGGGAGAGAAAAGAGGAGAAGGAAAGTGAGGCGCCGACTCCCTACGCTGCACGGCAACATCTGTTCAGAGTCAGTGCACGAGGCCCCTCTTTGAAATGATCCCGGCAGCCCGACTTCCGCGCCTACCTGCGGCAGTGAGCAGGAGTCCTGGCAGCGGCAGAAGTGGTGGCCAGCTGGGTGCAGGCTTCGCTCGGCGTGGACGCGGTTGAGAGTGCGTGCAGGTCAGGGTGACGGGAGGGCGACAGGACCAACCCCCAGTTCACTAAAAGGGGCTTGTTTCTAGAGCTAGCTTTAAAGTGCTGCCTAGTCCTGCCTTTTGTTTTAGCTTCCTCGCGGGGGAGGAAGGCTGGGCAAGTGAAGACGCAAACCCTAGTTAGAGGGAGCTCACTTTGGGCCCAGGCAGAGAGGGCAAAAAGGAGAGAGACCCGAAGCCCGTTTACGGGGGGGTCAGCCTTACTTCCGCCAAATCTTACTCCCTTTGAAGAAGGGGAAAGAAATGGCAAAGGGGAAAATGTCTGGAAATGAACCGGTGAGGAGGTCTCCCCTTCTCAAGAAAGCCTTCCTCCCTCTCTTAGGCCCTTCCCGACGGACCAATCCACCCCACCAAGAAAAGGACAACTTTGTGACCCTACCCTTTTCCAAGACACACGCGCCTTACTCCTTACACAGTCCCGTTAGTAGGGTTAGGGGCACCCCTGTGCAAGAACCAACACTGCGACTCGTGCGCCGATGCCGCCGGACGGCCAACACCTGTCACGAAGGACAGTTCTCAAGCATGTCAAACACAGTCCGAAACAGAGCCCGTGTCTACCAGCACAGAGACAAAAGGGCTATAACGGGGACACCGAGGACAGCCCCTTCTCACTCAATACACCTACAGCCAGCAACGTGATTGGTGTGCAGAAGAAAAGCAAGGGTCAAAGCTGAGGTTGGCGGGGCAGTGTCACGTAGGAAGGGCACGAGGAAAGGAGGAGGCGGGACATGGAAGGGAGAAGCTGAAAGGCGCCCCCCTGCCTGACCTGCTCATTTCCAGACCTGGGAACATTGGGATCGCTGCCGGTGGGTCTTTCTTGGCTTTTTTGGAAAAAGGGTCGAATTGATCACGGCCTCCACCAGCCCCTTACAGCCGCCCCTTCGCCACACCGTGTTCCGGGAGACCCCGGCTTCATTCAGAGAGGTCCCTAACATCACGGGACGAGAAATTCCAAAAAAGCCAAGGAGAAATCCTGCTGGGGGCAGTTTACTAGGGCTAAGGAAAGGAGAGGCTCTCAACCCTTCTTAAAGGGGGAGTCCCTTAGCCCCAAAAGGTCCCACTAGTTGAAGAGGGAGAGGGAGAAGCCATTTTCCCTTGCTAAGTTTGCCTGGCCGTGCAAAGTTCCCCTGGGAGAAAGAAGCGTGGCAAAGGAGAACCAAACCCTCCGTACAGGGTGGCCCTTAAGCCGGACAACAATGACGGGTCAGAGGAGAAAAGTGTGCAATGGGAGAGACCGCCACTGCCCTCTGTAGAGGGGGCGGTCTCTGTGTCCGGCATGTGCCAGCCTCCCTAGACAGGCTAAAAAGGGGAGACCTGAACCCCTGCTTAAAGGGAGAGGTCAGTGGCACCTGGCAGCTTCAAGCCTAGGAGACCGCCGCCCTTCTTAAAGGGGGGGGTCCTTCAGCCACAGCAAGGCCTCCCTAGTTGAAGAGGGGAAAGACCTTGCCCTCTGCTTACAGGGCAGCTGTTTGGCCTGGCACGTCAAAGCGACCTGTGGCTAACGCAGCGTGGCAAAGTGACCCAAACCCTCCTTACAGGGTGGTCGTGAAGCTTTTAGGTGGCAGCGGAGGAAAAAAGCCCAGACCTCCATGCCCTCAGGAGAGGGTGGTCTTTTTGCCAAGCAAGTCCAGGCAGGACAAGACGAGGCGAAAAAGGGACACCTGCACCCCATTTACAGGCACAGGTCACCGTCCCAGATGTATTTGAAAGGCTAGCTCTTAAAAAAGAGCCGAAACCTACAGAGCGACCGCTCCCCTTCTTAAAGGAGGGTCACTCCGCTCTAGCTTCCTCATGAAGCAGTTTTGCTCTAAGGGGTGGACCTTCATCCCTGTTTACAGGGAGGTCCCTGGACCTGCCGCCTCAAAGGGGAAGGAAGTTGAAGTGGCAGGCCAGCGTCCCCGATACAGGGAGAGCCATGCGTGTCACGTGGGCGTCCTTTTCCCGTGGCTTCTGCTTCCGCTCTCTTTTCCCGCTCTTTCTTCAGCGCTGCTGTCTTCTTGTCCGTTTCCTCCTTTCAGCTGCTAGGGAGAGAAAAGAGGAGAAGGAAAGTGAGGCGCCGACTCCCTACGCTGCACGGCAACATCCGTTGAGAATTATTGCACACTGCCCCTCTTTGAAATTAGCCCCGCTCCCTGACTTCCGCACCAACCTGTGGTAGTAAGCAGGAGTTCTGGCAGCAGCAAAACGCGGGGATAGCTGTATCAAGGCTTCTGTCGTTTAAGATTGGATGCCGGCCTTCCTAGTTCAAGAGGGAAATGATCTTGTTCTCTCATTAGACTGCAGTTATTTTACCTTGGATGTCTACGTGTGATCATGCTAATTGAATATGGCAAAACATCTTCTGCTTGCACACATGCTTTTTAAATAGTGATAGAAATGTAGCCGTGTTAGTCTGGTGTAGCTGAAACCCAAAACAGGACTATGTAGCACTTTAAAGACTAACAAGATGGTTTATTAGGTGATGAGCTTTCGTGGGCCAGACCCACTTCCTCAGATCAAATAGTGGAAGAAAATTCCACTATTTGATCTGAGGAAGTGGGTCTGGCCCACGAATGCTCATCAATAAACCAACTTGTTAGTCTTTAAAGCGCTACATAGTCCTGTTTCACATGCTCTTAGCAGTATTTTAAAATCATCATGTGTCAGGTGTGCTGTCATGGACACACTTTGGGCTTCAGCTAGTTGTGTTTCCAATTGTGAGAGCTGATTGGTTAATGAGGTGGCTCTTGCTGTCTCAGCATTAACATCTAGTACCATTTGTTCACGCCCTCTTTGCAAGGACTCCTAGATTTCCCAAATAAATTCACACCAAACTCCAAAGACAATTTATTAGACTCCATCTTCCATCCTTTCCATGAAAATATACGCTCCATCGTGGCTCGAGATCTCCTAAGGGCCTTACCTCTGCCCTCTAGAAAAAGAATATATCCTGACCAAAAGCTTATCCCGACTAGTCCCTGTCGCTTGCTGACAAGCAGCCGCTACTGACAGGCAGCCAGAGACACGCTTGCTTCTGGGGTGACCTGCGCCGTCCCCAAACTTGTCTCTTCTCGAGACTTTTCAATAAAAAAAACTTATCCTCGGCCACAATGAAAAGGGAATGAAAGGGTTAACGGGCTCTCCCTATTTGCTCTAGCAAGGCATACGCTTCTTCCACCATGGGACTCCCCTGGTTCCGGGGTGCCCAAGCTTCGCTTGCGGTCAGGGACCAGGACCGTAAAAATCCCTCCCAGAGCCGTTGGGCCTCACTGACTACTGTACCAAAGAAAACGAAACTGACAGGACCTCCCTTAAGACAACAACCAATCACAGAAGTCCTGCCGCAGTCACCATTTCTTAGGTATCAAAAGGATTGAGAAGTTAGGCTGCAGGGGATGCCCTAACTAAAACAGATCTTCTGTCCTTTACTGGGACTGCCAGCATCTATCAATTGGTGCGGTGCCTCCCTTTCCCTTTAACAACCAATGGAAGATTCATTGTATGTAAACCAAAGAGGTATAGGTTTACTTGGGGAAAAGTTTACAAAAGAGGGTGTGGGACGGGTAACTAAAGAACAGTATAACAACATAAAATCACTTTCACAAGCACAGTAGTCAGTCCCGTGTTGGTATGAAACCAGGACCCATTAAACAAACACCCTTGGCTAGATAACAAATAACAAGAAGAGAAAGAAAGTAACAAGAGACAATTTCATAGAAACCTTCTTCCTTAGTTCCCAAGTTGGTTGCTCAGGACCTCAATCTCTTTGCTCATGAGAGCCTTGAGAGAAGAACTCTGAGGAGATCCCACGCAGTCTGGTCCTTCCACAGCTGTAGGTGATATGTGATTGGCAAGGCTGCTGGAGAGATGATGCCTGCTGGAACTGAGGGAAGTCTTCGCATCGGCTTAGCTGGTCCGCAGTCCAGGTGGCCTAGAAAGGAAGATCCATGCAACCTGTCACTAGGATGGGCAGCGGAGATCTGAGTAACTGCTAGCCTTTTTATAAAACCTGTGGCTGAGAAACTCCTGTAAGAGAACCTATGGAATCTATCCTTCCAGGAAAAGCCTGCAACATTCCTGAGGAGATTCCGGTTCCGACTGGAACTCGTTTACCCATGGCTGTAATGAAAAAAGGCGGGAAAACCTTTCTAGTCAGGCTTAAGATCACAGGACCGATATTCAATTTGCAAAATAAAAATGCATGCCCCATTCTACATAAAAACAAACACACAATTGACAATAAAATCCCAGCTTTTACTCTTAAAGGGCAATTTATAGGACTAAGAAAAGAGATGCTCTCAACCCTTCTTAAACGGGAGTCCTTTGGCGAAAGGCCCAAAAAGGACCCACGGAGAGGGAGAAGACATTTTTCCTGCTGACAGAGGAAGTGATTTCCCTGGCGATGCAAAATTACCCGTTGAGAAAGAAGCATGGCAAACGAAAACCAAACCCTCCATAGAGGGAGCGGTAACTATAACAGAGTACTTGAAAGGATAATTACTGAAGAGATGAAACCTACAGAGAGACCGCTCCCCTTCTTAAAGGGAGTTCATCCAGCTCCAGCTTCCTAATAAAGGAGCTTTGCTCTAAGGTGTGGACCTTCATCCCTGTTTACAGGGAGGTCCCTGGACCTGCCGCCTCAAACGGGAGGAAAGTTTAAAGGGAAGGCCAGCGTCCCCGATACAGGGAGACCCACGCATACCAAGTGGATGTCCTTTTCCCGTGGCTTCTGCTTCTGCTCTTCTTTCCCGCTTTTTCTACAGCGCTGCTGTCTTCTGGTCCGTGTTCTCCTTTCAGCTGCTAGAGAGAGCAAACGAGGAGAAGGAAAGTGAGACGCCGACTCCCTACACTGCACGACAACATCCGTTCAGCGTCAGTGCACAAGGCCCCTCTTTGAAATTAGCCCCGCTCCCTGACTTCCACACCAACCTGCGGCAGTGAGCAGGAGTCCTGGCAGCAGCAGAAGTCGTGGCCAGTTGGATGCAGGCTTCGCTCGGCGTGGACGCGGTGGAGAGTGCGTGCAGGTCAGGGTGACAGGAGGCGACAGGACAACCCCTCAATTCACTAAAAGGGCTTGTTTCTAGAGCTGGCTTTAAAGTGCTGCATAGTGCTGCCTTTTGTTTTAGCTTCCTCGTGTGCCAGCCTCTATAGACAGGCTAAAACGGGGAGACCTGAACCCCTGCTTAAAGGGAGAGGTCAGTGGCACCTGGCAGCTTCAAGCCTAGGAGACCGCCGCCCTTCTTAAAGGGGGGGGTCCTTCAGCCACAGCCATAGAAAGGCCTCCCTAGTTGAAGAGGGGAAAGACCTTGCCCTCTGCTTACAGGGCAGCTGTTTGGCCTGGCACGTCAAAGCGACCTGTGGCTAACGCAGCGTGGCAAAGTGACCCAAACCCTCCTTACAGGGTGGTCGTGAAGCTTTTAGGTGGCAGCGGAGGAAAAAAGCCCAGACCTCCATGCCCTCAGGAGAGGGTGGTCTTTGTGCCAAGCAAGTCCAGGCGGGACAAGACGAGGCGAGGCAAAAAAGGGACACCTGCACCCCAGTTACAGGCACAGGTCACCGTCCCAGATGTATTTGAAAGGCTAGCTCTTAAAAAAGAGCCGAAACCTACAGAGCGACCGCTCCCCTTCTTAAAGGGGGGTCACTCAGCTCTAGCTTCCTCATGAAGCAGTTTTGCTCTAAGGGGTGGACCTTCATCCCTGTTTACAGGGAGGTCCCTGGACCTGCCGCCTCAAAGGGGAAGGAAGTTGAAGTGGAAGGCCAGCGTCCCCGATACAGGGAGAGCCATGCGTGTCACGTGGGCGTCCTTTTCCCGTGGCTTCTGCTTCCGCTCTCTTTTCCCGCTCTTTCTTCAGCGCTGCTGTCTTCTTGTCCATTTCCTCCTTTCAGCTGCTAGGGAGAGAAAAGAGGAGAAGGAAAGTGAGGCGCCGACTCCCTACGCTGCACGGCAACATCCGTTGAGAATTATTGCACACTGCCCCTCTTTGAAATTAGCCCCGCTCCCTGACTTCCGCACCAACCTGTGGTAGTAAGCAGGAGTTCTGGCAGCAGCAAAACGCGGGGATACCTGTATCAAGGCTTCTGTCGTTTAAGATTGGATGCCGGCCTTCCTAGTTCAAGAGGGAAATGATCTTGTTCTCTCATTAGACTGCAGTTATTTTACCTTGGATGTCTACGTGTGATCATGCTAATTGAATATGGCAAAACATCTTCTGCTTGCACACATGCTTTTTAAATAGTGATAGAAATGTAGCCGTGTTAGTCTGGTGTAGCTGAAACCCAAAACAGGACTATGTAGCACTTTAAAGACTAACAAGATGGTTTATTAATTGATGAGCTTTCGTGGGCCAGACCCATTTCCTCAGATCAAATAGTGGAAGAAAATTCCACTATTTGATCTGAGGAAGTGGGTCTGGCCCACGAATGCTCATCACCTAATAAACCAACTTGTTAGTCTTTAAAGCGCTACATAGTCCTGTTTCACATGCTCTTAGCAGTATTTTAAAATCATCATGTGTCAGGTGTGCTGTCATGGACACACTTTGGGCTTCAGCTAGTTGTGTTTCCAATTGTGAGAGCTGATTGGTTAATGAGGTGGCTCTTGCTGTCTCAGCATTAACATCTAGTACCATTTGTTCACGCCCTCTTTGCAAGGACTCCTAGATTTCCCAAATAAATTCACACCAAACTCCAAAGACAATTTATTAGACTCCATCTTCCATCCTTTCCATGAAAATATACGCTTCATCGTGGCTCGAGATCTCCTAAGGGCCTTACCTCTGCCCTCTAGAAAAAGAATATATCCCGACAAAAAGCTTATCCCGACTAGTCCCTGTCGCTTGCTGACAAGCAGCCGCTACTGACAGGCAGCCAGAGACACGCTTGCTTCTGGGGTGACCTGCGCCGTCCCCAAACTCGTCTCGTCTCGAGACTTTTCAATAAAAAATTTATCCTCGGCCACAATGAAAATGGAATGAAAGGGTTAACGGGCTCTCCCTATTTGCTCTAGCAAGGCATACGCTTCTTCCACCATGGGACTCCCCTGGTTCCGGGGTGCCCAAGCTTCGCTTGCGGTCAGGGACCAGGACCGTAAAAATCCCTCCCAGAGCCGTTGGGCCTCACTGACTACTGTACCAAAGAAAACGAAACTGACAGGACCTCCCTTAAGACAACAACCAATCACAGAAGTCCTGCCGCAGTCACCATTTCTTAGGTATCAAAAGGATTGAGAAGTTAGGCTGCAGGGGATGCCCTAACTAAAACAGATCTTCTGTCCTTTACTGGGACTGCCAGCATCTATCAATTGGTGCGGTGCCTCCCTTTCCCTTTAACAACCAATGGAAGATTCATTGTATGTAAACCAAAGAGGTATAGGTTTACTTGGGGAAAAGTTTACAAAAGAGGGTGTGGGACGGGTAACTAAAGAACAGTGTAACAACATAAAATCACTTTCACAAGCACAGTAGTCAGTCCCGTGTTGGTATGAAACCAGGACCCATTAAACAAACACCCTTGGCTAGATAACAAATAACAAGAAGAGAAAGAAAGTAACAAGAGACAATTTCATAGAAACCTTCTTCCTTAGTTCCCAAGTTGGTTGCTCAGGACCTCAATCTCTTTGCTCATGAGAGCCTTGAGAGAAGAACTCTGAGGAGATCCCACGCAGTCTGGTCCTTCCACAGCTGTAGGTGATATGTGATTGGCAAGGCTGCTGGAGAGATGATGCCTGCTGGAACTGAGGGAAGTCTTCGCATCGGCTTAGCTGGTCCGCAGTCCAGGTGGCCTAGAAAGGAAGATCCATGCAACCTGTCACTAGGATGGGCAGCGGAGATCTGAGTAACTGCTAGCCTTTTTATAAAACCTGTGGCTGAGAAACTCCTGTAAGAGAACCTATGGAATCTATCCTTCCAGGAAAAGCCTGCAACATTCCTGAGGAGATTCCGGTTCCGACTGGAACTCGTTTACCCATGGCTGTAATGAAAAAAGGCGGGAAAACCTTTCTAGTCAGGCTTAAGATCACAGGACCGATATTCAATTTGCAAAATAAAAATGCATGCCCCATTCTACATAAAAACAAAACACACAATTGACAATAAAATCCCAGCTTTTACTCTTAAAGGGCAATTTATAGGACTAAGAAAAGAGATGCTCTCAACCCTTCTTAAACGGGAGTCCTTTGGCGAAAGGCCCAAAAAGGACCCACGGAGAGGGAGAAGACATTTTTCCTGCTGACAGAGGAAGTGATTTCCCTGGCGATGCAAAATTACCCGTTGAGAAAGAAGCATGGCAAACGAAAACCAAACCCTCCATAGAGGGAGCGGTAACTATAACAGAGTACTTGAAAGGATAATTACTGAAGAGATGAAACCTACAGAGAGACCGCTCCCCTTCTTAAAGGGAGTTCATCCAGCTCCAGCTTCCTAATAAAGGAGCTTTGCTCTAAGGTGTGGACCTTCATCCCTGTTTACAGGGAGGTCCCTGGACCTGCCGCCTCAAACGGGAGGAAAGTTTAAAGGGAAGGCCAGCGTCCCCGATACAGGGAGACCCACGCATACCAAGTGGATGTCCTTTTCCCGTGGCTTCTGCTTCTGCTCTTCTTTCCCGCTTTTTCTACAGCGCTGCTGTCTTCTGGTCCGTGTTCTCCTTTCAGCTGCTAGAGAGAGCAAACGAGGAGAAGGAAAGTGAGACGCCGACTCCCTACACTGCACGACAACATCCGTTCAGCGTCAGTGCACAAGGCCCCTCTTTGAAATTAGCCCCGCTCCCTGACTTCCACACCAACCTGCGGCAGTGAGCAGGAGTCCTGGCAGCAGCAGAAGTCGTGGCCAGTTGGATGCAGGCTTCGCTCGGCGTGGACGCGGTGGAGAGTGCGTGCAGGTCAGGGTGACAGGAGGCGACAGGATAACCCCTCAATTCACTAAAAGGGCTTGTTTCTAGAGCTGGCTTTAAAGTGCTGCATAGTGCTGCCTTTTGTTTTAGCTTCCTCGTGTGCCAGCCTCTAGAGACAGGCTAAAACGGGGAGACCTGAACCCCTGCTTAAAGGGAGAGGTCAGTGGCACCTGGCAGCTTCAAGCCTAGGAGACCGCCGCCCTTCTTAAAGGGGGGGGTCCTTCAGCCACAGCCATAGAAAGGCCTCCCTAGTTGAAGAGGGGAAAGACCTTGCCCTCTGCTTACAGGGCAGCTGTTTGGCCTGCCACGTCAAAGCGACCTGTGGCTAACGCAGCGTGGCAAAGTGACCCAAACCCTCCTTACAGGGTGGTCGTGAAGCTTTTAGGTGGCAGCGGAGGAAAAAAGCCCAGACCTCCATGCCCTCAGGAGAGGGTGGTCTTTTTGCCAAGCAAGTCCAGGCGGGACAAGACGAGGCGAGGCAAAAAAGGGACACCTGCACCCCAGTTACAGGCACAGGTCACGTCCCAGATCTATCTGAAAGGCAAGCTCCTAAAGAGCCGAAACCTACAGAGCGACCGCTCCCCTTCTTAAAGGGGGGTCACTCAGCTCTAGCTTCCTCATGAAGCAGTTTTGCTCTAAGGGGTGGACCTTCATCCCTGTTTACAGGGAGGTCCCTGGACCTGCCGCCTCAAAGGGGAAGGAAGTTGAAGTGGAAGGCCAGCATCCCCGATACAGGGAGAGCCATGCGTGTCACGTGGGCGTCCTTTTCCCGTGGCTTCTGCTTCCGCTCTCTTTTCCCGCTCTTTCTTCAGCGCTGCTGTCTTCTTGTCCGTTTCCTCCTTTCAGCTGCTAGGGAGAGAAAAGAGGAGAAGGAAAGTGAGGCGCCGACTCCCTACGCTGCACGGCAACATCCGTTCAGAGTCAGTGCACGAGGCCCCTCTTTGAAATGATCCCCGCAGCCCGACTTCCGTGCCTACCTGCGGCAGTGAGCAGGAGTCCTGGCAGCGGCAGAAGTGGTGGCCAGCTGGGTGCAGGCTTCGCTCGGCGTGGACGCGGTTGAGAGTGCGTGCAGGTCAGGGTGACGGGAGGGCGACAGGACCAACCCCCAGTTCACTAAAAGGGGCTTGTTTCTAGAGCTAGCTTTAAAGTGCTGCCTAGTCCTGCCTTTTGTTTTAGCTTCCTCGTGGGGGAGGAAGGCTGGGCAAGTGAAGACGCAAACCCTAGTTAGAGGGAGCTCACTTTGGGCCCAGGCAGAGAGGGCAAAAAGGAGAGAGACCCGAAGCCCGTTTACGGGGGGGTCAGCCTTACTTCCGCCAAATCTTACTCCCTTTGAAGAAGGGGAAAGAAATGGCAAAGGGGAAAATGTCTGGAAATGAACCGGTGAGGAGGTCTCCCCTTCTCAAGAAAGCCTTCCTCCCTCTCTTAGGCCCTTCCCGACGGACCAATCCACCCCACCAAGAAAAGGACAACTTTGTGACCCTACCCTTTTCCAAGACACACGCGCCTTACTCCTTACACAGTCCCGTTAGTAGGGTTAGGGGCACCCCTGTGCAAGAACCAACACTGCGACTCGTGCGCCGATGCCGCCGGACGGCCAACACCTGTCACGAAGGACAGTTCTCAAGCATGTCAAACACAGTCCGAAACAGAGCCCGTGTCTACCAGCACAGAGACAAAAGGGCTGTAACGGGGACACCGAGGACAGCCCCTTCTCACTCAATACACCTACAGCCAGCAACGTGATTGGTGTGCAGAAGAAAAGCAAGGGTCAAAGCTGAGGTTGGCGGGGCAGTGTCACGTAGGAAGGGCACGAGGAAAGGAGGAGGCGGGACATGGAAGGGAGAAGCTGAAAGGCGCCCCCCTGCCTGACCTGCTCATTTCCAGACCTGGGAACATTGGGATCGCTGCCGGTGGGTCTTTCTTGGCTTTTTTGGAAAAAGGGTCGAATTGATCACGGCCTCCACCAGCCCCTTACAGCCGCCCCTTCGCCACACCGTGTTCCGGGAGACCCCGGCTTCATTCAGAGAGGTCCCTAACACCACGGGACGAGAAATTCCAAAAAAGCCAAGGAGAAATCCTGCTGGGGGCAGTTTACTAGGGCTAAGGAAAGGAGAGGCTCTCAACCCTTCTTAAAGGGGGAGTCCCTTAGCCCCAAAAGGTCCCACTAGTTGAAGAGGGAGAGGGAGAAGCCATTTTCCCTTGCTACGTTTGCCTGGCCGTGCAAAGTTCCCCTGGGAGAAAGAAGCGTGGCAAAGGAGAACCAAACCCTCCGTACAGGGTGGCCCTTAAGCCGGACAACAATGACGGGTCAGAGGAGAAAAGTGTGCAATGGGAGAGACCGCCACTGCCCTCTGTAGAGGGGGCGGTCTCTGTGTCCGGCATGTGCCAGCCTCCATAGACAGGCTAAAAAGGGGAGACCTGAACCCCTGCTTAAAGGGAGAGGTCAGTGGCACCTGGCAGCTTCAAGCCTAGGAGACCGCCGCCCTTCTTAAAGGGGGGGGGTCCTTCAGCCACAGCCATGGAAAGGCCTCCCTAGTTGAAGAGGGGAAAGACCTTGCCCTCTGCTTACAGGGCAGCTGTTTGGCCTGCCACGTCAAAGCGACCTGTGGCTAACGCAGCGTGGCAAAGTGACCCAAACCCTCCTTACAGGGTGGTCGTGAAGCTTTTAGGTCGCAGCGGAGGAAAAAAGCCCAGACCTCCATGCCCTCAGGAGAGGGTGGTCTTTTTGCCAAGCAAGTCCAGGCGGGACAAGACGAGGCGAAAAAGGGACACCTGCACCCCAGGTACAGGCACAGGTCACCGTCCCAGATGTATTTGAAAGGCTAGCTCTTAAAAAAGAGCTGAAACCTACAGAGCGACCGCTCCCCTTCTTAAAGGGGGGGTCACTCCGCTCTAGCTTCCTCATGAAGCAGTTTTGCTCTAAGGGGTGGACCTTCATCCCTGTTTACAGGGAGGTCCCTGGACCTGCCGCCTCAAAGGGGAAGGAAGTTGAAGTGGAAGGCCAGCGTCCCCGATACAGGGAGAGCCATGCATGTCACGTGGGCGTCCTTTTCCCGTGGCTTCTGCTTCCGCTCTCTTTTCCCGCTCTTTCTTCAGCGCTGCTGTCTTCTTGTCCGTTTCCTCCTTTCAGCTGCTAGGGAGAGAAAAGAGGAGAAGGAAAGTGAGGCGCCGACTCCCTACGCTGCACGGCAACATCCGTTCAGAGTCAGTGCACGAGGCCCCTCTTTGAAATGATCCCCGCAGCCCGATTTGGGCGCCTACCTGCGGCAGTGAGCAGGAGTCCTGGCAGCGGCAGAAGTGGTGGCCAGCTGGGTGCAGGCTTCGCTCGGCGTGGACGCGGTTGAGAGTGCGTGCAGGTCAGGGTGACGGGAGGGCGACAGGACCAACCCCCAGTTCACTAAAAGGGGCTTGTTTCTAGAGCTAGCTTTGAAGTGCTGCCTAGTCCTGCCTTTTGTTTTAGCTTCCTCGCGGGGGAGGAAGGCTGGGCAAGTGAAGACGCAAACCCTAGTTAGAGGGAGCTCACTTTGGGCCCAGGCAGAGAGGGCAAAAAGGAGAGAGACCCAAAGCCCGTTTACGGGGGGGTCAGCCTTACTTCCGCCAAATCTTACTCCCTTTGAAGAAGGGGAAAGAAATGGCAAAGGGGAAAATGTCTGGAAATGAACCGGTGAGGAGGTCTCTCCTTCTCAAGAAAGCCTTCCTCCTTCTCTTAGGCCCTTCCCGACGGACCAATCCACCCCACCAAGAAAAGGACAACTTTGTGACCCTACCCTTTTCCAAGACACACGCGCCTTACTCCTTACACAGTCCCGTTAGTAGGGTTAGGGGCACCCCTGTGCAAGAACCAACACTGCGACTCGTGCGCCGATGCCGCCGGACGGCCAACACCTGTCACGAAGGACAGTTCTCAAGCATGTCAAACACAGTCCGAAACAGAGCCCGTGTCTAGCAGCACAGAGACAAAAGGGCTGTAACGGGGACACCGAGGACAGCCCCTTCTCACTCAATACACCTACAGCCAGCAACGTGATTGGTGTGCAGAAGAAAAGCAAGGGTCAAAGCTGAGGTTGGCGGGGCAGTGTCACGTAGGAAGGGCACGAGGAAAGGAGGAGGCGGGACATGGAAGGGAGAAGCTGAAAGGCGCCCCCCTGCCTGACCTGCTCATTTCCAGACCTGGGAACATTGGGATCGCTGCCGGTGGGTCTTTCTTGGCTTTTTTGGAAAAAGGGTCGAATTGATCACGGCCTCCACCAGCCCCTTACAGCCGCCCCTTCGCCACACCGTGTTCCGGGAGACCCCGGCTTCATTCAGAGAGGTCCCTAACACCACGGGACGAGAAATTCCAAAAAAGCCAAGGAGAAATCCTGCTGGGGGCAGTTTACTAGGGCTAAGGAAAGGAGAGGCTCTCAACCCTTCTTAAAGGGGGAGTCCCTTAGCCCCAAAAGGTCCCACTAGTTGAAGAGGGAGAGGGAGAAGCCATTTTCCCGTGCTACGTTTGCCTGGCCGTGCAAAGTTCCCCTGGGAGAAAGAAGCGTGGCAAAGGAGAACCAAACCCTCCGTACAGGGTGGCCCTTAAGCCGGACAACAATGACGGGTCAGAGGAGAAAAGTGTGCAATGGGAGAGACCGCCACTGCCCTCTGTAGAGGGGGCGGTCTCTGTGTCCGGCATGTGCCAGCCTCCATAGACAGGCTAAAACGGGGAGACCTGAACCCCTGCTTAAAGGGAGAGGTCAGTGGCACCTGGCAGCTTCAAGCCTAGGAGACCGCCGCCCTTCTTAAAGGGGGGGGTCCTTCAGCCACAGCCATGGAAAGGCCTCCCTAGTTGAAGAGGGGAAAGACCTTGCCCTCTGCTTACAGGGCAGCTGTTTGGCCTGCCACGTCAAAGCGACCTGTGGCTAACGCAGCGTGGCAAAGTGACCCAAACCCTCCTTACAGGGTGGTCGTGAAGCTTTTAGGTGGCAGCGGAGGAAAAAAGCCCAGACCTCCATGCCCTCAGGAGAGGGTGGTCTTTTTGCCAAGCAAGTCCAGGCGGGACAAGACGAGGCGAAAAAGGGACACCTGCACCCCAGGTACAGGCACAGGTCACCGTCCCAGATGTATTTGAAAGGCTAGCTCTTAAAAAAGAGCTGAAACCTACAGAGCGACCGCTCCCCTTCTTAAAGGGGGGGTCACTCCGCTCTAGCTTCCTCATGAAGCAGTTTTGCTCTAAGGGGTGGACCTTCATCCCTGTTTACAGGGAGGTCCCTGGACCTGCCGCCTCAAAGGGGAAGGAAGTTGAAGTGGAAGTGGAAGGCCAGCGTCCCCGATACAGGGAGAGCCATGCGTGTCACGTGGGCGTCCTTTTCCCGTGGCTTCTGCTTCCGCTCTCTTTTCCCGCTCTTTCTTCAGCGCTGCTGTCTTCTTGTCCGTTTCCTCCTTTCAGCTGCTAGGGAGAGAAAAGAGGAGAAGGAAAGTGAGGCGCCGACTCCCTACGCTGCACGGCAACATCCGTTCAGAGTCAGTGCACGAGGCCCCTCTTTGAAATGATCCCCGCAGCCCGATTTGGGCGCCTACCTGCGGCAGTGAGCAGGAGTCCTGGCAGCGGCAGAAGTGGTGGCCAGCTGGGTGCAGGCTTCGCTCGGCGTGGACGCGGTTGAGAGTGCGTGCAGGTCAGGGTGACGGGAGGGCGACAGGACCAACCCCCAGTTCACTAAAAGGGGCTTGTTTCTAGAGCTAGCTTTGAAGTGCTGCCTAGTCCTGCCTTTTGTTTTAGCTTCCTCGCGGGGGAGGAAGGCTGGGCAAGTGAAGACGCAAACCCTAGTTAGAGGGAGCTCACTTTGGGCCCAGGCAGAGAGGGCAAAAAGGAGAGAGACCCAAAGCCCGTTTACGGGGGGGTCAGCCTTACTTCCGCCAAATCTTACTCCCTTTGAAGAAGGGGAAAGAAATGGCAAAGGGGAAAATGTCTGGAAATGAACCGGTGAGGAGGTCTCCCCTTCTCAAGAAAGCCTTCCTCCCTCTCTTAGGCCCTTCCCGACGGACCAATCCACCCCACCAAGAAAAGGACAACTTTGTGACCCTACCCTTTTCCAAGACACACGCGCCTTACTCCTTACACAGTCCCGTTAGTAGGGTTAGGGGCACCCCTGTGCAAGAACCAACACTGCGACTCGTGCGCCGATGCCGCCGGACGGCCAACACCTGTCACGAAGGACAGTTCTCAAGCATGTCAAACACAGTCCGAAACAGAGCCCGTGTCTAGCAGCACAGAGACAAAAGGGCTGTAACGGGGACACCGAGGACAGCCCCTTCTCACTCAATACACCTACAGCCAGCAACGTGATTGGTGTGCAGAAGAAAAGCAAGGGTCAAAGCTGAGGTTGGCGGGGCAGTGTCACGTAGGAAGGGCACGAGGAAAGGAGGAGGCGGGACATGGAAGGGAGAAGCTGAAAGGCGCCCCCCTGCCTGACCTGCTCATTTCCAGACCTGGGAACATTGGGATCGCTGCCGGTGGGTCTTTCTTGGCTTTTTTGGAAAAAGGGTCGAATTGATCACGGCCTCCACCAGCCCCTTACAGCCGCCCCTTCGCCACACCGTGTTCCGGGAGACCCCGGCTTCATTCAGAGAGGTCCCTAACACCACGGGACGAGAAATTCCAAAAAAGCCAAGGAGAAATCCTGCTGGGGGCAGTTTACTAGGGCTAAGGAAAGGAGAGGCTCTCAACCCTTCTTAAAGGGGGAGTCCCTTAGCCCCAAAAGGTCCCACTAGTTGAAGAGGGAGAGGGAGAAGCCATTTTCCCTTGCTACGTTTGCCTGGCCGTGCAAAGTTCCCCTGGGAGAAAGAAGCGTGGCAAAGGAGAACCAAACCCTCCGTACAGGGTGGCCCTTAAGCCGGACAACAATGACGGGTCAGAGGAGAAAAGTGTGCAATGGGAGAGACCACCACTGCCCTCTGTAGAGGGGGCGGTCTCTGTGTCCGGCATGTGCCAGCCTCCATAGACAGGCTAAAAAGGGGAGACCTGAACCCCTGCTTAAAGGGAGAGGTCAGTGGCACCTGGCAGCTTCAAGCCTAGGAGACCGCCGCCCTTCTTAAAGGGGGGGGTCCTTCAGCCACAGCCATGGAAAGGCCTCCCTAGTTGAAGAGGGGAAAGACCTTGCCCTCTGCTTACAGGGCAGCTGTTTGGCCTGCCACGTCAAAGCGACCTGTGGCTAACGCAGCGTGGCAAAGTGACCCAAACCCTCCTTACAGGGTGGTCGTGAAGCTTTTAGGTGGCAGCGGAGGAAAAAAGCCCAGACCTCCATGCCCTCAGGAGAGGGTGGTCTTTTTGCCAAGCAAGTCCAGGCGGGACAAGACGAGGCGAAAAAGGGACACCTGCACCCCAGGTACAGGCACAGGTCACGTCCCAGATGTATTTGAAAGGCTAGCTCTTAAAAAAGAGCTGAAACCTACAGAGCGACCGCTCCCCTTCTTAAAGGGGGGGTCACTCCGCTCTAGCTTCCTCATGAAGCAGTTTTGCTCTAAGGGGTGGACCTTCATCCCTGTTTACAGGGAGGTCCCTGGACCTGCCGCCTCAAAGGGGAAGGAAGTTGAAGTGGAAGGCCAGCGTCCCCGATACAGGGAGAGCCATGCGTGTCACGTGGGCGTCCTTTTCCCGTGGCTTCTGCTTCCGCTCTCTTTTCCCGCTCTTTCTTCAGCGCTGCTGTCTTCTTGTCCGTTTCCTCCTTTCAGCTGCTAGGGAGAGAAAAGAGGAGAAGGAAAGTGAGGCGCCGACTCCCTACGCTGCACGGCAACATCCGTTGAGAATTATTGCACACTGCCCCTCTTTGAAATTAGCCCCGCTCCCTGACTTCCGCACCAACCTGTGGTAGTAAGCAGGAGTTCTGGCAGCAGCAAAACGCGGGGATACCTGTATCAAGGCTTCTGTCGTTTAAGATTGGATGCCGGCCTTCCTAGTTCAAGAGGGAAATGATCTTGTTCTCTCATTAGACTGCAGTTATTTTACCTTGGATGTCTACGTGTGATCATGCTAATTGAATATGGCAAAACATCTTCTGCTTGCACACATGCTTTTTAAATAGTGATAGAAATGTAGCCGTGTTAGTCTAGTGTAGCTGAAACCCAAAACAGGACTATGTAGCACTTTAAAGACTAACAAGATGGTTTATTAGGTGATGAGCTTTCGTGGGCCAGACCCATTTCCTCAGATCAAATAGTGGAAGAAAATTCCACTATTTGATCTGAGGAAGTGGGTCTGGCCCACGAATGCTCATCACCTAATAAACCAACTTGTTAGTCTTTAAAGCGCTACATAGTCCTGTTTCACATGCTCTTAGCAGTATTTTAAAATCATCATGTGTCAGGTGTGCTGTCATGGACACACTTTGGGCTTCAGCTAGTTGTGTTTCCAATTGTGAGAGCTGATTGGTTAATGAGGTGGCTCTTGCTGTCTCAGCATTAACATCTAGTACCATTTGTTCACGCCCTCTTTGCAAGGACTCCTAGATTTCCCAAATAAATTCACACCAAACTCCAAAGACAATTTATTAGACTCCATCTTCCATCCTTTCCATGAAAATATACGCTTCATCGTGGCTCGAGATCTCCTAAGGGCCTTACCTCTGCCCTCTAGAAAAAGAATATATCCCGACAAAAAGCTTATCCCGACTAGTCCCTGTCGCTTGCTGACAAGCAGCCGCTACTGACAGGCAGCCAGAGACACGCTTGCTTCTGGGGTGACCTGCGCCGTCCCCAAACTCGTCTCGTCTCGAGACTTTTCAATAAAAAATTTATCCTCGGCCACAATGAAAATGGAATGAAAGGGTTAACGGGCTCTCCCTATTTGCTCTAGCAAGGCATACGCTTCTTCCACCATGGGACTCCCCTGGTTCCGGGGTGCCCAAGCTTCGCTTGCGGTCAGGGACCAGGACCGTAAAAATCCCTCCCAGAGCCGTTGGGCCTCACTGACTACTGTACCAAAGAAAACAAAACTGACAGGACCTCCCTTAAGACAACAACCAATCACAGAAGTCCTGCCGCAGTCACCATTTCTTAGGTATCAAAAGGATTGAGAAGTTAGGCTGCAGGGGATGCCCTAACTAAAACAGATCTTCTGTCCTTTACTGGGACTGCCAGCATCTATCAATTGGTGCGGTGCCTCCCTTTCCCTTTAACAACCAATGGAAGATTCATTGTATGTAAACCAAAGAGGTATAGGTTTACTTGGGGAAAAGTTTACAAAAGAGGCTGTGGGACGGGTAACTAAAGAACAGTGTAACAACATAAAATCACTTTCACAAGCACAGTAGTCAGTCCCGTGTTGGTATGAAACCAGGACCCATTAAACAAACACCCTTGGCTAGATAACAAATAACAAGAAGAGAAAGAAAGTAACAAGAGACAATTTCATAGAAACCTTCTTCCTTAGTTCCCAAGTTGGTTGCTCAGGACCTCAATCTCTTTGCTCATGAGAGCCTTGAGAGAAGAACTCTGAGGAGATCCCACGCAGCCTGGTCCTTCCACAGCTGTAGGTGATATGTGATTGGCAAGGCTGCTGGAGAGATGATGCCTGCTGGAACTGAGGGAAGTCTTCGCATCGGCTTAGCTGGTCCGCAGTCCAGGTGGCCTAGAAAGGAAGATCCATGCAACCTGTCACTAGGATGGGCAGCGGAGATCTGAGTAACTGCTAGCCTTTTTATAAAACCTGTGGCTGAGAAACTCCTGTAAGAGAACCTATGGAATCTATCCTTCCAGGAAAAGCCTGCAACATTCCTGAGGAGATTCCGGTTCCGACTGGAACTCGTTTACCCATGGCTGTAATGAAAAAAGGCGGGAAAACCTTTCTAGTCAGGCTTAAGATCACAGGACCGATATTCAATTTGCAAAATAAAAATGCATGCCCCATTCTACATAAAAACAAAACACACAATTGACAATAAAATCCCAGCTTTTACTCTTAAAGGGCAATTTATAGGACTAAGAAAAGAGATGCTCTCAACCCTTCTTAAACGGGAGTCCTTTGGCGAAAGGCCCAAAAAGGACCCACGGAGAGGGAGAAGACATTTTTCCTGCTGACAGAGGAAGTGATTTCCCTGGCGATGCAAAATTACCCGTTGAGAAAGAAGCATGGCAAACGAAAACCAAACCCTCCATAGAGGGAGCGGTAACTATAACAGAGTACTTGAAAGGATAATTACTGAAGAGATGAAACCTACAGAGAGACCGCTCCCCTTCTTAAAGGGAGTTCATCCAGCTCCAGCTTCCTAATAAAGGAGCTTTGCTCTAAGGGGTGGACCTTCATCCCTGTTTACAGGGAGGTCCCTGGACCTGCCGCCTCAAACGGGAGGAAAGTTTAAAGGGAAGGCCAGCGTCCCCGATACAGGGAGACCCACGCATACCAAGTGGATGTCCTTTTCCCGTGGCTTCTGCTTCTGCTCTTCTTTCCCGCTTTTTCTACAGCGCTGCTGTCTTCTTGTCCGTGTTCTCCTTTCAGCTGCTAGAGAGAGCAAACGAGGAGAAGGAAAGTGAGACGCCGACTCCCTACACTGCACGACAACATCCGTTCAGCGTCAGTGCACAAGGCCCCTCTTTGAAATTAGCCCCGCTCCCTGACTTCCACACCAACCTGCGGCAGTGAGCAGGAGTCCTGGCAGCAGCAGAAGTCGTGGCCAGTTGGATGCAGGCTTCGCTCGGCGTGGACGCGGTGGAGAGTGCGTGCAGGTCAGGGTGACAGGAGGCGACAGGACAACCCCTCAATTCACTAAAAGGGCTTGTTTCTAGAGATGGCTTTAAAGTGCTGCATAGTCCTGCCTTTTGTTTTAGCTTCCTCGTGTGCCAGCCTCTATAGACAGGCTAAAACGGGGAGACCTGAACCCCTGCTTAAAGGGAGAGGTCAGTGGCACCTGGCAGCTTCAAGCCTAGGAGACCGCCGCCCTTCTTAAAGGGGGGGGTCCTTCAGCCACAGCCATGGAAAGGCCTCCCTAGTTGAAGAGGGGAAAGACCTTGCCCTCTGCTTACAGGGCAGCTGTTTGGCCTGGCACGTCAAAGCGACCTGTGGCTAACGCAGCGTGGCAAAGTGACCCAAACCCTCCTTACAGGGTGGTCGTGAAGCTTTTAGGTGGCAGCGGAGGAAAAAAGCCCAGACCTCCATGCCCTCAGGAGAGGGTGGTCTTTTTGCCAAGCAAGTCCAGGCGGGACAAGACGAGGCGAAAAAGGGACACCTGCACCCCAGTTACAGGCACAGGTCACGTCCCAGATCTATTTGAAAGGCTAGCTCTTAAAAAAGAGCCGAAACCTACAGAGCGACCGCTCCCCTTCTTAAAGGGGGGTCACTCAGCTCTAGCTTCCTCATGAAGCAGTTTTGCTCTAAGGGGTGGACCTTCATCCCTGTTTACAGGGAGGTCCCTGGACCTGCCGCCTCAAAGGGGAAGGAAGTTGAAGTGGAAGGCCAGCGTCCCCGATACAGGGAGAGCCATGCGTGTCACGTGGGCGTCCTTTTCCCGTGGCTTCTGCTTCCGCTCTCTTTTCCCGCTCTTTCTTCAGCGCTGCTGTCTTCTTGTCCGTTTCCTCCTTTCAGCTGCTAGGGAGAGAAAAGAGGAGAAGGAAAGTGAGGCGCCGACTCCCTACGCTGCACGGCAACATCTGTTCAGAGTCAGTGCACGAGGCCCCTCTTTGAAATGATCCCCGCAGCCCGACTTGGGCGCCTACCTGCGGCAGTGAGCAGGAGTCCTGGCAGCGGCAGAAGTGGTGGCCAGCTGGGTGCAGGCTTCGCTCGGCGTGGACGCGGTTGAGAGTGCGTGCAGGTCAGGGTGACGGGAGGGCGACAGGACCAACCCCCAATTCACTAAAAGGGGCTTGTTTCTAGAGCTAGCTTTAAATGCTGCCTAGTCCTGCCTTTTGTTTTAGCTTCCTCGCGGGGGAGGAAGGCTGGGCAAGTGAAGACGCAAACCCTAGTTAGAGGGAGCTCACTTTGGGCCCATGCAGAGAGAGCAAAAAGGAGAGAGACCCAAAGCCCGTTTACGGGGGGGTCAGCCTTACTTCCGCCAAATCTTACTCCCTTTGAAGAAGGGGAAAGAAATGGCAAAGGGGAAAATGTCTGGAAATGAACCGGTGAGGAGGTCTCCCCTTCTCAAGAAAGCCTTCCTCCCTCTCTTAGGCCCTTCCCGACGGACCAATCCACCCCACCAAGAAAAGGACAACTTTGTGACCCTACCCTTTTCCAAGACACACGCGCCTTACTCCTTACACAGTCCCGTTAGTAGGGTTAGGGGCACCCCTGTGCAAGAACCAACACTGCGACTCGTGCGCCGATGCCGCCGGACGGCCAACACCTGTCACGAAGGACAGTTCTCAAGCATGTCAAACACAGTCCGAAACAGAGCCCGTGTCTACCAGCACAGAGACAAAAGGGCTGTAACGGGGACACCGAGGACAGCCCCTTCTCACTCAATACACCTACAGCCAGCAACGTGATTGGTGTGCAGAAGAAAAGCAAGGGTCAAAGCTGAGGTTGGCGGGGCAGTGTCACGTAGGAAGGGCACGAGGAAAGGAGGAGGCGGGACATGGAAGGGAGAAGCTGAAAGGCGCCCCCCTGCCTGACCTGCTCATTTCCAGACCTGGGAACATTGGGATCGCTGCCGGTGGGTCTTTCTTGGCTTTTTTGGAAAAAGGGTCGAATTGATCACGGCCTCCACCAGCCCCTTACAGCCGCCCCTTCGCCACACCGTGTTCCGGGAGACCCCGGCTTCATTCAGAGAGGTCCCTAACACCACGGGACGAGAAATTCCAAAAAAGCCAAGGAGAAATCCTGCTGGGGGCAGTTTACTAGGGCTAAGGAAAGGAGAGGCTCTCAACCCTTCTTAAAGGGGGAGTCCCTTAGCCCCAAAAGGTCCCACTAGTTGAAGAGGGAGAGGGAGAAGCCATTTTCCCTTGCTAAGTTTGCCTGGCCGTGCAAAGTTCCCCTGGGAGAAAGAAGCGTGGCAAAGGAGAACCAAACCCTCCGTACAGGGTGGCCCTTAAGCCGGACAACAATGACGGGTCAGAGGAGAAAAGTGTGCAATGGGAGAGACCGCCACTGCCCTCTGTAGAGGGGGCGGTCTCTGTGTCCGGCATGTGCCAGCCTCCATAGACAGGCTAAAAAGGGGAGACCTGAACCCCTGCTTAAAGGGAGAGGTCAGTGGCACCTGGCAGCTTCAAGCCTAGGAGACCGCCGCTCTTTTTAAAGGGGGGGCGGTCCTTCAGCCACAGCCATGGAAAGGCCTCCCTACTTGAAGAGGGGAAAGACCTTGCCCTCTGCTTACAGGGCAGCTGTTTGGCCTGCCACGTCAAAGCGACCTGTGGCTAACGCAGCGTGGCAAAGTGACCCAAACCCTCCTTACAGGGTGGTCGTGAAGCTTTTAGGTGGCAGCGGAGGAAAAAAGCCCAGACCTCCATGCCCTCAGGAGAGGGTGGTCTTTTTGCCAAGCAAGTCCAGGCGGGACAAGACGAGGCGAGGCGAAAAAGGGACACCTGCACCCCAGTTACAGGCACAGGTCACCGTCCCAGATCTATTTAAAAGGCTAGCTCCTAAAGAGCCGAAACCCACAGAGCGACCGCTCCCCTTCTTAAAGGGGGGTCACTCAGCTCTAGCTTCCTCATGAAGCAGTTTTGCTCTAAGGGGTGGACCTTCATCCCTGTTTACAGGGAGGTCCCTGGACCTGCCGCCTCAAAGGGGAAGGAAGTTGAAGTGGAAGGCCAGCGTCCCCGATACAGGGAGAGCCATGCGTGTCACGTGGGCGTCCTTTTCCCGTGGCTTCTGCTTCCGCTCTCTTTTCCCGCTCTTTCTTCAACGCTGCTGTCTTCTTGTCCGTTTCCTCCTTTCAGCTGCTAGGGAGAGAAAAGAGGAGAAGGAAAGTGAGCCGCCGACTCCCTACGCTGCACGGCAACATCCGTTCAGAGTCAGTGCACGAGGCCCCTCTTTGAAATGATCCCCGCAGCCCGACTTCCGCGCCTACCTGCGGCAGTGAGCAGGAGTCCTGGCAGCGGCAGAAGTGGTGGCCAGCTGGGTGCAGGCTTCGCTCGGCGTGGACGCGGTTGAGAGTGCGTGCAGGTCAGGGTGACGGGAGGGCGACAGGACCAACCCCCAATTCACTAAAAGGGGCTTGTTTCTAGAGCTAGCTTTAAAGTGCTGCCTAGTCCTGCCTTTTGTTTTAGCGTCCTTGCGGGGGAGGAAGGCTGGGCAAGTGAAGACGCAAACCCTAGTTAGAGGGAGCTCACTTTGGGCCCAGGCAGAGAGGGCAAAAAGGAGAGAGACCCAAAGCCCGTTTACGGGGGGGTCAGCCTTACTTCCGCCAAATCTTACTCCCTTTGAAGAAGGGGAAAGAAATGGCAAAGGGGAAAAGGTCTGGAAATGAACCGGTGAGGAGGTCTCCCCTTCTCAAGAAAGCCTTCCTCCCTCTCTTAGGCCCTTCCCGACAGACCAATCCACCCCACCAAGAAAGGACAACTTTGTGACCCTACCCTTTTCGAAGACACACGTGCCTTACTCCTTACACAGTCCCGTTAGTAGGGTTAGGGGCACCCCTGTGCAAGAACCAACACTGCGACTCGTGCGCCGATGCCGCCGGACGGCCAACACCTGTCACGAAGGACAGTTCTCAAGCATGTCAAACACAGTCCGAAACAGAGCCCGTGTCTACCAGCACAGAGACAAAAGGGCTGTAACGGGGACACCGAGGACAGCCCCTTCTCGCTCAATACTCCTACAGCCAGCAATGTGATTGGTGTGCAGAAGAAAAGCAAGGGTCAAAGCTGAGGTTGGCGGGGCAGTGTCACGTAGGAAGGGCACGAGGAAAGGAGGAGGCGGGACATGGAAGGGAGAAGCTGAAAGGCGCCCCCCTGCCTGACCTGCTCATTTCCAGACCTGGGAACATTGGGATCGCTGCCGGTGGGTCTTTCTTGGCTTTTTTGGAAAAAGGGTCGAATTGATCACGGCCTCCACCAGCCCCTTACAGCCGCCCCTTCGCCACACCGTGTTCCGGGAGACCCCGGCTTCATTCAGAGAGGTCCCTAACATCACGGGACGAAAAATTCCAAAAAAGCCAAGGAGAAATCCTGCTGGGGGCAGTTTACTAGGGCTAAGGAAAGGAGAGGCTCTCAACCCTTCTTAAAGGGGGAGTCCCTTAGCCCCAAAAGGTCCCACTAGTTGAAGAGGGAGAGGGAGAAGCCATTTTCCCTTGCTAAGTTTGCCTGGCCGTGCAAAGTTCCCCTGGGAGAAAGAAGCGTGGCAAAGGAGAACCAAACCCTCTGTACAGGGTGGCCCTTAAGCCGGACAACAATGACGGGTCAGAGGAGAAAAGTGTGCAATGGGAGAGACCGCCACTGCCCTCTGTAGAGGGGGCGGTCTCTGTGTCCGGCATGTGCCAGCCTCCATAGACAGGCTAAAAAGGGGAGACCTGAACCCCTGCTTAAAGGGAGAGGTCAGTGGCACCTGGCAGCTTCAAGCCTAGGAGACCGCCGCCCTTTTTAAAGGGGGGGCGGTCCTTCAGCCACAGCCATGGAAAGGCCTCCCTAGTTGAAGAGGGGAAAGACCTTGCCCTCTGCTTACAGGGCAGCTGTTTGGCCTGCCACGTCAAAGCGACCTGTGGCTAACGCAGCGTGGCAAAGTGACCCAAACCCTCCTTACAGGGTGGTCGTGAAGCTTTTAGGTGGCAGCGGAGGAAAAAAGCCCAGACCTCCATGCCCTCAGGAGAGGGTGGTCTTTTTGCCAAGCAAGTCCAGGCGGGACAAGACGAGGCGAGGCGAAAAAGGGACACCTGCACCCCAGTTACAGGCACAGGTCACCGTCCCAGATCTATTTAAAAGGCTAGCTCCTAAAGAGCCGAAACCCACAGAGCGACCGCTCCCCTTCTTAAAGGGGGGTCACTCAGCTCTAGCTTCCTCATGAAGCAGTTTTGCTCTAAGGGGTGGACCTTCATCCCTGTTTACAGGGAGGTCCCTGGACCTGCCGCCTCAAAGGGGAAGGAAGTTGAAGTGGAAGGCCAGCGTCCCCGATACAGGGAGAGCCATGCGTGTCACGTGGGCGTCCTTTTCCCGTGGCTTCTGCTTCCGCTCTCTTTTCCCGCTCTTTCTTCAGCGCTGCTGTCTTCTTGTCCGTTTCCTCCTTTCAGCTGCTAGGGAGAGAAAAGAGGAGAAGGAAAGTGAGGCGCCGACTCCCTACGCTGCACGGCAACATCTGTTCAGAGTCAGTGCACGAGGCCCCTCTTTGAAATGATCCCCGCAGCCCGACTTGGGCGCCTACCTGCGGCAGTGAGCAGGAGTCCTGGCAGCGGCAGAAGTGGTGGCCAGCTGGGTGCAGGCTTCGCTCGGCGTGGACGCGGTTGAGAGTGCGTGCAGGTCAGGGTGACGGGAGGGCGACAGGACCAACCCCCAATTCACTAAAAGGGGCTTGTTTCTAGAGCTAGCTTTAAATGCTGCCTAGTCCTGCCTTTTGTTTTAGCTTCCTCGCGGGGGAGGAAGGCTGGGCAAGTGAAGACGCAAACCCTAGTTAGAGGGAGCTCACTTTGGGCCCATGCAGAGAGAGCAAAAAGGAGAGAGACCCAAAGCCCGTTTACGGGGGGGTCAGCCTTACTTCCGCCAAATCTTACTCCCTTTGAAGAAGGGGAAAGAAATGGCAAAGGGGAAAATGTCTGGAAATGAACCGGTGAGGAGGTCTCCCCTTCTCAAGAAAGCCTTCCTCCCTCTCTTAGGCCCTTCCCGACGGACCAATCCACCCCACCAAGAAAAGGACAACTTTGTGACCCTACCCTTTTCCAAGACACACGCGCCTTACTCCTTACACAGTCCCGTTAGTAGGGTTAGGGGCACCCCTGTGCAAGAACCAACACTGCGACTCGTGCGCCGATGCCGCCGGACGGCCAACACCTGTCACGAAGGACAGTTCTCAAGCATGTCAAACACAGTCCGAAACAGAGCCCGTGTCTACCAGCACAGAGACAAAAGGGCTGTAACGGGGACACCGAGGACAGCCCCTTCTCACTCAATACACCTACAGCCAGCAACGTGATTGGTGTGCAGAAGAAAAGCAAGGGTCAAAGCTGAGGTTGGCGGGGCAGTGTCACGTAGGAAGGGCACGAGGAAAGGAGGAGGCGGGACATGGAAGGGAGAAGCTGAAAGGCGCCCCCCTGCCTGACCTGCTCATTTCCAGACCTGGGAACATTGGGATCGCTGCCGGTGGGTCTTTCTTGGCTTTTTTGGAAAAAGGGTCGAATTGATCACGGCCTCCACCAGCCCCTTACAGCCGCCCCTTCGCCACACCGTGTTCCGGGAGACCCCGGCTTCATTCAGAGAGGTCCCTAACACCACGGGACGAGAAATTCCAAAAAAGCCAAGGAGAAATCCTGCTGGGGGCAGTTTACTAGGGCTAAGGAAAGGAGAGGCTCTCAACCCTTCTTAAAGGGGGAGTCCCTTAGCCCCAAAAGGTCCCACTAGTTGAAGAGGGAGAGGGAGAAGCCATTTTCCCTTGCTAAGTTTGCCTGGCCGTGCAAAGTTCCCCTGGGAGAAAGAAGCGTGGCAAAGGAGAACCAAACCCTCCGTACAGGGTGGCCCTTAAGCCGGACAACAATGACGGGTCAGAGGAGAAAAGTGTGCAATGGGAGAGACCGCCACTGCCCTCTGTAGAGGGGGCGGTCTCTGTGTCCGGCATGTGCCAGCCTCCATAGACAGGCTAAAAAGGGGAGACCTGAACCCCTGCTTAAAGGGAGAGGTCAGTGGCACCTGGCAGCTTCAAGCCTAGGAGACCGCCGCTCTTTTTAAAGGGGGGGCGGTCCTTCAGCCACAGCCATGGAAAGGCCTCCCTACTTGAAGAGGGGAAAGACCTTGCCCTCTGCTTACAGGGCAGCTGTTTGGCCTGCCACGTCAAAGCGACCTGTGGCTAACGCAGCGTGGCAAAGTGACCCAAACCCTCCTTACAGGGTGGTCGTGAAGCTTTTAGGTGGCAGCGGAGGAAAAAAGCCCAGACCTCCATGCCCTCAGGAGAGGGTGGTCTTTTTGCCAAGCAAGTCCAGGCGGGACAAGACGAGGCGAGGCGAAAAAGGGACACCTGCACCCCAGTTACAGGCACAGGTCACCGTCCCAGATCTATTTAAAAGGCTAGCTCCTAAAGAGCCGAAACCCACAGAGCGACCGCTCCCCTTCTTAAAGGGGGGTCACTCAGCTCTAGCTTCCTCATGAAGCAGTTTTGCTCTAAGGGGTGGACCTTCATCCCTGTTTACAGGGAGGTCCCTGGACCTGCCGCCTCAAAGGGGAAGGAAGTTGAAGTGGAAGGCCAGCGTCCCCGATACAGGGAGAGCCATGCGTGTCACGTGGGCGTCCTTTTCCCGTGGCTTCTGCTTCCGCTCTCTTTTCCCGCTCTTTCTTCAACGCTGCTGTCTTCTTGTCCGTTTCCTCCTTTCAGCTGCTAGGGAGAGAAAAGAGGAGAAGGAAAGTGAGCCGCCGACTCCCTACGCTGCACGGCAACATCCGTTCAGAGTCAGTGCACGAGGCCCCTCTTTGAAATGATCCCCGCAGCCCGACTTCCGCGCCTACCTGCGGCAGTGAGCAGGAGTCCTGGCAGCGGCAGAAGTGGTGGCCAGCTGGGTGCAGGCTTCGCTCGGCGTGGACGCGGTTGAGAGTGCGTGCAGGTCAGGGTGACGGGAGGGCGACAGGACCAACCCCCAATTCACTAAAAGGGGCTTGTTTCTAGAGCTAGCTTTAAAGTGCTGCCTAGTCCTGCCTTTTGTTTTAGCGTCCTTGCGGGGGAGGAAGGCTGGGCAAGTGAAGACGCAAACCCTAGTTAGAGGGAGCTCACTTTGGGCCCAGGCAGAGAGGGCAAAAAGGAGAGAGACCCAAAGCCCGTTTACGGGGGGGTCAGCCTTACTTCCGCCAAATCTTACTCCCTTTGAAGAAGGGGAAAGAAATGGCAAAGGGGAAAAGGTCTGGAAATGAACCGGTGAGGAGGTCTCCCCTTCTCAAGAAAGCCTTCCTCCCTCTCTTAGGCCCTTCCCGACAGACCAATCCACCCCACCAAGAAAGGACAACTTTGTGACCCTACCCTTTTCGAAGACACACGTGCCTTACTCCTTACACAGTCCCGTTAGTAGGGTTAGGGGCACCCCTGTGCAAGAACCAACACTGCGACTCGTGCGCCGATGCCGCCGGACGGCCAACACCTGTCACGAAGGACAGTTCTCAAGCATGTCAAACACAGTCCGAAACAGAGCCCGTGTCTACCAGCACAGAGACAAAAGGGCTGTAACGGGGACACCGAGGACAGCCCCTTCTCGCTCAATACTCCTACAGCCAGCAATGTGATTGGTGTGCAGAAGAAAAGCAAGGGTCAAAGCTGAGGTTGGCGGGGCAGTGTCACGTAGGAAGGGCACGAGGAAAGGAGGAGGCGGGACATGGAAGGGAGAAGCTGAAAGGCGCCCCCCTGCCTGACCTGCTCATTTCCAGACCTGGGAACATTGGGATCGCTGCCGGTGGGTCTTTCTTGGCTTTTTTGGAAAAAGGGTCGAATTGATCACGGCCTCCACCAGCCCCTTACAGCCGCCCCTTCGCCACACCGTGTTCCGGGAGACCCCGGCTTCATTCAGAGAGGTCCCTAACATCACGGGACGAAAAATTCCAAAAAAGCCAAGGAGAAATCCTGCTGGGGGCAGTTTACTAGGGCTAAGGAAAGGAGAGGCTCTCAACCCTTCTTAAAGGGGGAGTCCCTTAGCCCCAAAAGGTCCCACTAGTTGAAGAGGGAGAGGGAGAAGCCATTTTCCCTTGCTAAGTTTGCCTGGCCGTGCAAAGTTCCCCTGGGAGAAAGAAGCGTGGCAAAGGAGAACCAAACCCTCTGTACAGGGTGGCCCTTAAGCCGGACAACAATGACGGGTCAGAGGAGAAAAGTGTGCAATGGGAGAGACCGCCACTGCCCTCTGTAGAGGGGGCGGTCTCTGTGTCCGGCATGTGCCAGCCTCCATAGACAGGCTAAAAAGGGGAGACCTGAACCCCTGCTTAAAGGGAGAGGTCAGTGGCACCTGGCAGCTTCAAGCCTAGGAGACCGCCGCCCTTTTTAAAGGGGGGGCGGTCCTTCAGCCACAGCCATGGAAAGGCCTCCCTAGTTGAAGAGGGGAAAGACCTTGCCCTCTGCTTACAGGGCAGCTGTTTGGCCTGCCACGTCAAAGCGACCTGTGGCTAACGCAGCGTGGCAAAGTGACCCAAACCCTCCTTACAGGGTGGTCGTGAAGCTTTTAGGTGGCAGCGGAGGAAAAAAGCCCAGACCTCCATGCCCTCAGGAGAGGGTGGTCTTTTTGCCAAGCAAGTCCAGGCGGGACAAGACGAGGCGAGGCGAAAAAGGGACACCTGCACCCCAGTTACAGGCACAGGTCACCGTCCCAGATCTATTTAAAAGGCTAGCTCCTAAAGAGCCGAAACCCACAGAGCGACCGCTCCCCTTCTTAAAGGGGGGTCACTCAGCTCTAGCTTCCTCATGAAGCAGTTTTGCTCTAAGGGGTGGACCTTCATCCCTGTTTACAGGGAGGTCCCTGGACCTGCCGCCTCAAAGGGGAAGGAAGTTGAAGTGGAAGGCCAGCGTCCCCGATACAGGGAGAGCCATGCGTGTCACGTGGGCGTCCTTTTCCCGTGGCTTCTGCTTCCGCTCTCTTTTCCCGCTCTTTCTTCAACGCTGCTGTCTTCTTGTCCGTTTCCTCCTTTCAGCTGCTAGGGAGAGAAAAGAGGAGAAGGAAAGTGAGCCGCCGACTCCCTACGCTGCACGGCAACATCCGTTCAGAGTCAGTGCACGAGGCCCCTCTTTGAAATGATCCCCGCAGCCCGACTTCCGCGCCTACCTGCGGCAGTGAGCAGGAGTCCTGGCAGCGGCAGAAGTGGTGGCCAGCTGGGTGCAGGCTTCGCTCGGCGTGGACGCGGTTGAGAGTGCGTGCAGGTCAGGGTGACGGGAGGGCGACAGGACCAACCCCCAATTCACTAAAAGGGGCTTGTTTCTAGAGCTAGCTTTAAAGTGCTGCCTAGTCCTGCCTTTTGTTTTAGCGTCCTTGCGGGGGAGGAAGGCTGGGCAAGTGAAGACGCAAACCCTAGTTAGAGGGAGCTCACTTTGGGCCCAGGCAGAGAGGGCAAAAAGGAGAGAGACCCAAAGCCCGTTTACGGGGGGGTCAGCCTTACTTCCGCCAAATCTTACTCCCTTTGAAGAAGGGGAAAGAAATGGCAAAGGGGAAAAGGTCTGGAAATGAACCGGTGAGGAGGTCTCCCCTTCTCAAGAAAGCCTTCCTCCCTCTCTTAGGCCCTTCCCGACAGACCAATCCACCCCACCAAGAAAAGGACAACTTTGTGACCCTACCCTTTTCGAAGACACACGTGCCTTACTCCTTACACAGTCCCGTTAGTAGGGTTAGGGGCACCCCTGTGCAAGAACCAACACTGCGACTCGTGCGCCGATGCCGCCGGACGGCCAACACCTGTCACGAAGGACAGTTCTCAAGCATGTCAAACACAGTCCGAAACAGAGCCCGTGTCTACCAGCACAGAGACAAAAGGGCTGTAACGGGGACACCGAGGACAGCCCCTTCTCGCTCAATACTCCTACAGCCAGCAATGTGATTGGTGTGCAGAAGAAAAGCAAGGGTCAAAGCTGAGGTTGGCGGGGCAGTGTCACGTAGGAAGGGCACGAGGAAAGGAGGAGGCGGGACATGGAAGGGAGAAGCTGAAAGGCGCCCCCCTGCCTGACCTGCTCATTTCCAGACCTGGGAACATTGGGATCGCTGCCGGTGGGTCTTTCTTGGCTTTTTTGGAAAAAGGGTCGAATTGATCACGGCCTCCACCAGCCCCTTACAGCCGCCCCTTCGCCACACCGTGTTCCGGGAGACCCCGGCTTCATTCAGAGAGGTCCCTAACATCACGGGACGAAAAATTCCAAAAAAGCCAAGGAGAAATCCTGCTGGGGGCAGTTTACTAGGGCTAAGGAAAGGAGAGGCTCTCAACCCTTCTTAAAGGGGGAGTCCCTTAGCCCCAAAAGGTCCCACTAGTTGAAGAGGGAGAGGGAGAAGCCATTTTCCCTTGCTAAGTTTGCCTGGCCATGCAAAGCTCCCCTGGGAGAAAGAAGCGTGGCAAAGGAGAACCAAACCCTCCGTACAGGGTGGCCCTTAAGCCGGACAACAATGACGGGTCAGAAGAGAAAAGTGTGCAATGGGAGAGACCGCCACTGCCCTCTGTAGAGGTTGCGGTCTCTGTGTCCGGCATGTGCCAGCCTCCCTAGACAGGCTAAAAAGGGGAGACCTGAACCCCTGCTTAAAGGGAGAGGTCAGTGGCACCTGGCAGCTTCAAGCCTAGGAGACCGCCGCCCTTCCTAAAGGGGGGGGTCCTTCAGCCACAGCCATGGAAAGGCCTCCCTAGTTGAAGAGGGGAAAGACCTTGCCCTCTGCTTACAGGGCAGCTGTTTGGCCTGGCACGTCAAAGCGACCTGTGGCTAACGCAGCGTGGCAAAGTGACCCAAACCCTCCTTACAGGGTGGTCGTGAAGCTTTTAGGTCGCAGCGGAGGAAAAAAGCCCAGACCTCCATGCCCTCAGGAGAGGGTGGTCTTTTTGCCAAGCAAGTCCAGGCAGGACAAGACGAGGCGAAAAAGGGACACCTGCACCCCATTTACAGGCACAGGTCACCGTCCCAGATGTATTTGAAAGGCTAGCTCTTAAAAAAGAGCCGAAACCTACAGAGCGACCGCTCCCCTTCTTAAAGGGGGGTCACTCCGCTCTAGCTTCCTCATGAAGCAGTTTTGCTCTAAGGGGTGGACCTTCATCCCTGTTTACAGGGAGGTCCCTGGACCTGCCGCCTCAAAGGGGAAGGAAGTTGAAGTGGAAGGCCAGCGTCCCCGATACAGGGAGAGCCATGCGTGTCACGTGGGCGTCCTTTTCCCGTGGCTTCTGCTTCCGCTCTCTTTTCCCGCTCTTTCTTCAGCGCTGCTGTCTTCTTGTCCGTTTCCTCCTTTCAGCTGCTAGGGAGAGAAAAGAGGAGAAGGAAAGTGAGGTGCCGACTCCCTACGCTGCACGGCAACATCCGTTGAGAATTATTGCACACTGCCCCTCTTTGAAATTAGCCCCGCTCCCTGACTTCCGCACCAACCTGTGGTAGTAAGCAGGAGTTCTGGCAGCAGCAAAACGCGGGGACAGCTGTATCAAGGCTTCTGTCGTTTAAGATTGGATGCCGGCCTTCCTAGTTCAAGAGGGAAATGATCTTGTTCTCTCATTAGACTGCAGTTATTTTACCTTGGATGTCTACGTGTGATCATGCTAATTGAATATGGCAAAACATCTTCTGCTTGCACACATGCTTTTTAAATAGTGATAGAAATGTAGCCGTGTTAGTCTGGTGTAGCTGAAACCCAAAACAGGACTATGTAGCACTTTAAAGACTAACAAGATGGTTTATTAGGTGATGAGCTTTCGTGGGCCAGACCCACTTCCTCACATCAAATAGTGGAAGAAAATTCCACTATTTGATCTGAGGAAGTGGGTCTGGCCCACGAATGCTCATCAATAAACCAACTTGTTAGTCTTTAAAGCGCTACATAGTCCTGTTTCACATGCTCTTAGCAGTATTTTAAAATCATCATGTGTCAGGTGTGCTGTCATGGACACACTTTGGGCTTCAGCTAGTTGTGTTTCCAATTGTGAGAGCTGATTGGTTAATGAGGTGGCTCTTGCTGTCTCAGCATTAACATCTAGTACCATTTGTTCACGCCCTCTTTGCAAGGACTCCTAGATTTCCCAAATAAATTCACACCAAACTCCAAAGACAATTTATTAGACTCCATCTTCCATCCTTTCCATGAAAATATACGCTCCATCGTGGCTCGAGATCTCCTAAGGGCCTTACCTCTGCCCTCTAGAAAAAGAATATATCCTGACCAAAAGCTTATCCCGACTAGTCCCTGTCGCTTGCTGACAAGCAGCCGCTACTGACAGGCAGCCAGAGACACGCTTGCTTCTGGGGTGACCTGCGCCGTCCCCAAACTCGTCTCTTCTCGAGACTTTTCAATAAAAAAACTTATCCTCGGCCACAATGAAAAGGGAATGAAAGGGTTAACGGGCTCTCCCTATTTGCTCTAGCAAGGCATACGCTTCTTCCACCATGGGACTCCCCTGGTTCCGGGGTGCCCAAGCTTCGCTTGCGGTCAGGGACCAGGACCGTAAAAATCCCTCCCAGAGCCGTTGGGCCTCACTGACTACTGTACCAAAGAAAACAAAACTGACAGGACCTCCCTTAAGACAACAACCAATCACAGAAGTCCTGCCGCAGTCACCATTTCTTAGGTATCAAAAGGATTGAGAAGTTAGGCTGCAGGGGATGCCCTAACTAAAACAGATCTCCTGTCCTTTACTGGGACTGCCAGCATCTATCAATTGGTGCGGTGCCTCCCTTTCCCTTTAACAACCAATGGAAGATTCATTGTATGTAAACCAAAGAGGTATAGGTTTACTTGGGGAAAAGTTTACAAAAGAGGCTGTGGGACGGGTAACTAAAGAACAGTGTAACAACATAAAATCACTTTCACAAGCACAGTAGTCAGTCCCGTGTTGGTATGAAACCAGGACCCATTAAACAAACACCCTTGGCTAGATAACAAATAACAAGAAGAGAAAGAAAGTAACAAGAGACAATTTCATAGAAACCTTCTTCCTTAGTTCCCAAGTTGGTTGCTCAGGACCTCAATCTCTTTGCTCATGAGAGCCTTGAGAGAAGAACTCTGAGGAGATCCCACGCAGCCTGGTCCTTCCACAGCTGTAGGTGATATGTGATTGGCAAGGCTGCTGGAGAGATGATGCCTGCTGGAACTGAGGGAAGTCTTCGCATCGGCTTAGCTGGTCCGCAGTCCAGGTGGCCTAGAAAGGAAGATCCATGCAACCTGTCACTAGGATGGGCAGCGGAGATCTGAGTAACTGCTAGCCTTTTTATAAAACCTGTGGCTGAGAAACTCCTGTAAGAGAACCTATGGAATCTATCCTTACAGGAAAAGCCTGCAACATTCCTGAGGAGATTCCGGTTCCAACTGGAACTCTTTTACCCATGGCTGTAATGAAAAAAGGCGGGAAAACCTTTCTAGTCAGGCTTAAGATCACAGGACCGATATTCAATTTGCAAAATAAAAATGCATGCCCCATTATACATAAAAACAAACACACAATAGACAATAAAAATCCCAGCTTTTACTCTTAAAGGGCAATTTATAGGACTAAGAAAAGAGATGCTCTCAACCCTTCTTAAACGGGAGTCCTTTGGCGAAAAGCCTAAACAAGACCCACGGAGAGGGAGAAGACATTTTTCCTGCTGACAGAGGAAGTGATTTCTCTGGCGATGCAAAATTACCCGTTGAGAAAGAAGCATGGCAAACGAAAACCAAACCCTCCATAGAGGGAGTGGTAACTATAACAGAGTACTTGAAAGGATAATTACTGAAGAGATGAAACCTACAGAGAGACCGCTCCCCTTCTTAAAGGGAGTTCATCCAGCTCCAGCTTCCTAATAAAGGAGCTTTGCTCTAAGGGGTGGACCTTCATCCCTGTTTACAGGGAGGTCCCTGGACCTGCCGCCTCAAACGGGAGGAAAGTTTAAAGGGAAGGCCAGCGTCCCCGATACAGGGAGACCCACGCATACCAAGTGGATGTCCTTTTCCCGTGGCTTCTGCTTCTGCTCTTCTTTCCCGCTTTTTCTACAGCGCTGCTGTCTTCTTGTCCGTGTTCTCCTTTCAGCTGCTAGAGAGAGCAAACGAGGAGAAGGAAAGTGAGACGCCGACTCCCTACACTGCACGACAACATCCGTTCAGCGTCAGTGCACAAGGCCCCTCTTTGAAATTAGCCCCGCTCCCTGACTTCCACACCAACCTGCGGCAGTGAGCAGGAGTCCTGGCAGCAGCAGAAGTCGTGGCCAGTTGGATGCAGGCTTCGCTCGGCGTGGACGCGGTGGAGAGTGCGTGCAGGTCAGGGTGACAGGAGGCGACAGGACAACCCCTCAATTCACTAAAAGGGCTTGTTTCTAGAGCTGGCTTTAAAGTGCTGCATAGTCCTGCCTTTTGTTTTAGCTTCCTCGTGTGCCAGCCTCTATAGAGAGGCTAAAACGGGGAGACCTGAACCCCTGCTTAAAGGGAGAGGTCAGTGGCACCTGGCAGCTTCAAGCCTAGGAGACCGCCGCCCTTTTTAAAGGGGGGGCGGTCCTTCAGCCACAGCCATGGAAAGGCCTCCCTACTTGAAGAGGGGAAAGACCTTGCCCTCTGCTTACAGGGCAGCTGTTTGGCCTGGCACGTCAAAGCGACCTGTGGCTAACGCAGCGTGGCAAAGTGACCCAAACCCTCCTTACAGGGTGGTCGTGAAGCTTTTAGGTGGCAGCGGAGGAAAAAAGCCCAGACCTCCATGCCCTCAGGAGAGGGTGGTCTTTTTGCCAAGCAAGTCCAGGCGGGACAAGACGAGGCGAAAAAGGGACACCTGCACCCCAGGTACAGGCACAGGTCACCGTCCCAGATGTATTTGAAAGGCTAGCTCTTAAAAAAGAGCTGAAACCTACAGAGCGACCGCTCCCCTTCTTAAAGGGGGGGTCACTCCGCTCTAGCTTCCTCATGAAGCAGTTTTGCTCTAAGGGGTGGACCTTCATCCCTGTTTACAGGGAGGTCCCTGGACCTGCCGCCTCAAAGGGGAAGGAAGTTGAAGTGGAAGTGGAAGGCCAGCGTCCCCGATACAGGGAGAGCCATGCGTGTCACGTGGGCGTCCTTTTCCCGTGGCTTCTGCTTCCGCTCTCTTTTCCCGCTCTTTCTTCAGCGCTGCTGTCTTCTTGTCCGTTTCCTCCTTTCAGCTGCTAGGGAGAGAAAAGAGGAGAAGGAAAGTGAGGCGCCGACTCCCTACGCTGCACGGCAACATCCGTTCAGAGTCAGTGCACGAGGCCCCTCTTTGAAATGATCCCCGCAGCCCGATTTGGGCGCCTACCTGCGGCAGTGAGCAGGAGTCCTGGCAGCGGCAGAAGTGGTGGCCAGCTGGGTGCAGGCTTCGCTCGGCGTGGACACGGTTGAGAGTGCGTGCAGGTCAGGGTGACGGGAGGGCGACAGGACCAACCCCCAGTTCACTAAAAGGGGCTTGTTTCTAGAGCTAGCTTTGAAGTGCTGCCTAGTCCTGCCTTTTGTTTTAGCTTCCTCGCGGGGGAGGAAGGCTGGGCAAGTGAAGACGCAAACCCTAGTTAGAGGGAGCTCACTTTGGGCCCAGGCAGAGAGGGCAAAAAGGAGAGAGACCCAAAGCCCGTTTACGGGGGGGTCAGCCTTACTTCCGCCAAATCTTACTCCCTTTGAAGAAGGGGAAAGAAATGGCAAAGGGGAAAATGTCTGGAAATGAACCGGTGAGGAGGTCTCTCCTTCTCAAGAAAGCCTTCCTCCTTCTCTTAGGCCCTTCCCGACGGACCAATCCACCCCACCAAGAAAAGGACAACTTTGTGACCCTACCCTTTTCCAAGACACACGCGCCTTACTCCTTACACAGTCCCGTTAGTAGGGTTAGGGGCACCCCTGTGCAAGAACCAACACTGCGACTCGTGCGCCGATGCCGCCGGACGGCCAACACCTGTCACGAAGGACAGTTCTCAAGCATGTCAAACACAGTCCGAAACAGAGCCCGTGTCTAGCAGCACAGAGACAAAAGGGCTGTAACGGGGACACCGAGGACAGCCCCTTCTCACTCAATACACCTACAGCCAGCAACGTGATTGGTGTGCAGAAGAAAAGCAAGGGTCAAAGCTGAGGTTGGCGGGGCAGTGTCACGTAGGAAGGGCACGAGGAAAGGAGGAGGCGGGACATGGAAGGGAGAAGCTGAAAGGCGCCCCCCTGCCTGACCTGCTCATTTCCAGACCTGGGAACATTGGGATCGCTGCCGGTGGGTCTTTCTTGGCTTTTTTGGAAAAAGGGTCGAATTGATCACGGCCTCCACCAGCCCCTTACAGCCGCCCCTTCGCCACACCGTGTTCCGGGAGACCCCGGCTTCATTCAGAGAGGTCCCTAACACCACGGGACGAGAAATTCCAAAAAAGCCAAGGAGAAATCCTGCTGGGGGCAGTTTACTAGGGCTAAGGAAAGGAGAGGCTCTCAACCCTTCTTAAAGGGGGAGTCCCTTAGCCCCAAAAGGTCCCACTAGTTGAAGAGGGAGAGGGAGAAGCCATTTTCCCTTGCTAAGTTTGCCTGGCCGTGCAAAGTTCCCCTGGGAGAAAGAAGCGTGGCAAAGGAGAACCAAACCCTCCGTACAGGGTGGCCCTTAAGCCGGACAACAATGACGGGTCAGAGGAGAAAAGTGTGCAATGGGAGAGACCGCCACTGCCCTCTGTAGAGGGGGCGGTCTCTGTGTCCGGCATGTGCCAGCCTCCATAGACAGGCTAAAAAGGGGAGACCTGAACCCCTGCTTAAAGGGAGAGGTCAGTGGCACCTGGCAGCTTCAAGCCTAGGAGACCGCCGCCCTTTTTAAAGGGGGGGCGGTCCTTCAGCCACAGCCATGGAAAGGCCTCCCTACTTGAAGAGGGGAAAGACCTTGCCCTCTGCTTACAGGGCAGCTGTTTGGCCTGGCACGTCAAAGCGACCTGTGGCTAACGCAGCGTGGCAAAGTGACCCAAACCCTCCTTACAGGGTGGTCGTGAAGCTTTTAGGTGGCAGCGGAGGAAAAAAGCCCAGACCTCCATGCCCTCAGGAGAGGGTGGTCTTTTTGCCAAGCAAGTCCAGGCGGGACAAGACGAGGCGAAAAAGGGACACCTGCACCCCAGGTACAGGCACAGGTCACCGTCCCAGATGTATTTGAAAGGCTAGCTCTTAAAAAAGAGCTGAAACCTACAGAGCGACCGCTCCCCTTCTTAAAGGGGGGGTCACTCCGCTCTAGCTTCCTCATGAAGCAGTTTTGCTCTAAGGGGTGGACCTTCATCCCTGTTTACAGGGAGGTCCCTGGACCTGCCGCCTCAAAGGGGAAGGAAGTTGAAGTGGAAGTGGAAGGCCAGCGTCCCCGATACAGGGAGAGCCATGCGTGTCACGTGGGCGTCCTTTTCCCGTGGCTTCTGCTTCCGCTCTCTTTTCCCGCTCTTTCTTCAGCGCTGCTGTCTTCTTGTCCGTTTCCTCCTTTCAGCTGCTAGGGAGAGAAAAGAGGAGAAGGAAAGTGAGGCGCCGACTCCCTACGCTGCACGGCAACATCCGTTCAGAGTCAGTGCACGAGGCCCCTCTTTGAAATGATCCCCGCAGCCCGATTTGGGCGCCTACCTGCGGCAGTGAGCAGGAGTCCTGGCAGCGGCAGAAGTGGTGGCCAGCTGGGTGCAGGCTTCGCTCGGCGTGGACGCGGTTGAGAGTGCGTGCAGGTCAGGGTGACGGGAGGGCGACAGGACCAACCCCCAGTTCACTAAAAGGGGCTTGTTTCTAGAGCTAGCTTTGAAGTGCTGCCTAGTCCTGCCTTTTGTTTTAGCTTCCTCGCGGGGGAGGAAGGCTGGGCAAGTGAAGACGCAAACCCTAGTTAGAGGGAGCTCACTTTGGGCCCAGGCAGAGAGGGCAAAAAGGAGAGAGACCCAAAGCCCGTTTACGGGGGGGTCAGCCTTACTTCCGCCAAATCTTACTCCCTTTGAAGAAGGGGAAAGAAATGGCAAAGGGGAAAATGTCTGGAAATGAACCGGTGAGGAGGTCTCTCCTTCTCAAGAAAGCCTTCCTCCTTCTCTTAGGCCCTTCCCGACGGACCAATCCACCCCACCAAGAAAAGGACAACTTTGTGACCCTACCCTTTTCCAAGACACACGCGCCTTACTCCTTACACAGTCCCGTTAGTAGGGTTAGGGGCACCCCTGTGCAAGAACCAACACTGCGACTCGTGCGCCGATGCCGCCGGACGGCCAACACCTGTCACGAAGGACAGTTCTCAAGCATGTCAAACACAGTCCGAAACAGAGCCCGTGTCTAGCAGCACAGAGACAAAAGGGCTGTAACGGGGACACCGAGGACAGCCCCTTCTCACTCAATACACCTACAGCCAGCAACGTGATTGGTGTGCAGAAGAAAAGCAAGGGTCAAAGCTGAGGTTGGCGGGGCAGTGTCACGTAGGAAGGGCACGAGGAAAGGAGGAGGCGGGACATGGAAGGGAGAAGCTGAAAGGCGCCCCCCTGCCTGACCTGCTCATTTCCAGACCTGGGAACATTGGGATCGCTGCCGGTGGGTCTTTCTTGGCTTTTTTGGAAAAAGGGTCGAATTGATCACGGCCTCCACCAGCCCCTTACAGCCGCCCCTTCGCCACACCGTGTTCCGGGAGACCCCGGCTTCATTCAGAGAGGTCCCTAACACCACGGGACGAGAAATTCCAAAAAAGCCAAGGAGAAATCCTGCTGGGGGCAGTTTACTAGGGCTAAGGAAAGGAGAGGCTCTCAACCCTTCTTAAAGGGGGAGTCCCTTAGCCCCAAAAGGTCCCACTAGTTGAAGAGGGAGAGGGAGAAGCCATTTTCCCTTGCTACGTTTGCCTGGCCGTGCAAAGTTCCCCTGGGAGAAAGAAGCGTGGCAAAGGAGAACCAAACCTTCCGTACAGGGTGGCCCTTAAGCCGGACAACAATGACGAGTCAGAGGAGAAAAGTGTGCAATGGGAGAGACCGCCACTGCCCTCTGTAGAGGGGGCGGTCTCTGTGTCCGGCATGTGCCAGCCTCCATAGACAGGCTAAAAAGGGGAGACCTGAACCCCTGCTTAAAGGGAGAGGTCAGTGGCACCTGGCAGCTTCAAGCCTAGGAGACCGCCGCCCTTCTTAAAGGGGGGGGTCCTTCAGCCACAGCCATGGAAAGGCCTCCCTAGTTGAAGAGGGGAAAGACCTTGCCCTCTGCTTACAGGGCAGCTGTTTGGCCTGCCACGTCAAAGCGACCTGTGGCTAACGCAGCGTGGCAAAGTGACCCAAACCCTCCTTACAGGGTGGTCGTGAAGCTTTTAGGTCGCAGCGGAGGAAAAAAGCCCAGACCTCCATGCCCTCAGGAGAGGGTGGTCTTTTTGCCAAGCAAGTCCAGGCGGGACAAGACGAGGCGAAAAAGGGACACCTGCACCCCAGGTACAGGCACAGGTCACGTCCCAGATGTATTTGAAAGGCTAGCTCTTAAAAAAGAGCTGAAACCTACAGAGCGACCGCTCCCCTTCTTAAAGGGGGGGTCACTCCGCTCTAGCTTCCTCATGAAGCAGTTTTGCTCTAAGGGGTGGACCTTCATCCCTGTTTACAGGGAGGTCCCTGGACCTGCCGCCTCAAAGGGGAAGGAAGTTGAAGTGGAAGGCCAGCGTCCCCGATACAGGGAGAGCCATGCGTGTCACGTGGGCGTCCTTTTCCCGTGGCTTCTGCTTCCGCTCTCTTTTCCCGCTCTTTCTTCAGCGCTGCTGTCTTCTTGTCCGTTTCCTCCTTTCAGCTGCTAGGGAGAGAAAAGAGGAGAAGGAAAGTGAGGCGCCGACTCCCTACGCTGCACGGCAACATCCGTTGAGAATTATTGCACACTGCCCCTCTTTGAAATTAGCCCCGCTCCCTGACTTCCGCACCAACCTGTGGTAGTAAGCAGGAGTTCTGGCAGCAGCAAAACGCGGGGATACCTGTATCAAGGCTTCTGTCGTTTAAGATTGGATGCCGGCCTTCCTAGTTCAAGAGGGAAATGATCTTGTTCTCTCATTAGACTGCAGTTATTTTACCTTGGATGTCTACGTGTGATCATGCTAATTGAATATGGCAAAACATCTTCTGCTTGCACACATGCTTTTTAAATAGTGATAGAAATGTAGCCGTGTTAGTCTAGTGTAGCTGAAACCCAAAACAGGACTATGTAGCACTTTAAAGACTAACAAGATGGTTTATTAGGTGATGAGCTTTCGTGGGCCAGACCCATTTCCTCAGATCAAATAGTGGAAGAAAATTCCACTATTTGATCTGAGGAAGTGGGTCTGGCCCACGAATGCTCATCACCTAATAAACCAACTTGTTAGTCTTTAAAGCGCTACATAGTCCTGTTTCACATGCTCTTAGCAGTATTTTAAAATCATCATGTGTCAGGTGTGCTGTCATGGACACACTTTGGGCTTCAGCTAGTTGTGTTTCCAATTGTGAGAGCTGATTGGTTAATGAGGTGGCTCTTGCTGTCTCAGCATTAACATCTAGTACCATTTGTTCACGCCCTCTTTGCAAGGACTCCTAGATTTCCCAAATAAATTCACACCAAACTCCAAAGACAATTTATTAGACTCCATCTTCCATCCTTTCCATGAAAATATACGCTTCATCGTGGCTCGAGATCTCCTAAGGGCCTTACCTCTGCCCTCTAGAAAAAGAATATATCCTGACAAAAAGCTTATCCCGACTAGTCCCTGTCGCTTGCTGACAAGCAGCCGCTACTGACAGGCAGCCAGAGACACGCTTGCTTCTGGGGTGACCTGCGCCGTCCCCAAACTCGTCTCGTCTCGAGACTTTTCAATAAAAAATTTATCCTCGGCCACAATGAAAATGGAATGAAAGGGTTAACGGGCTCTCCCTATTTGCTCTAGCAAGGCATACGCTTCTTCCACCATGGGACTCCCCTGGTTCCGGGGTGCCCAAGCTTCGCTTGCGGTCAGGGACCAGGACCGTAAAAATCCCTCCCAGAGCCGTTGGGCCTCACTGACTACTGTACCAAAGAAAACGAAACTGACAGGACCTCCCTTAAGACAACAACCAATCACAGAAGTCCTGCCGCAGTCACCATTTCTTAGGTATCAAAAGGATTGAGAAGTTAGGCTGCAGGGGATGCCCTAACTAAAACAGATCTTCTGTCCTTTACTGGGACTGCCAGCATCTATCAATTGGTGCGGTGCCTCCCTTTCCCTTTAACAACCAATGGAAGATTCATTGTATGTAAACCAAAGAGGTATAGGTTTACTTGGGGAAAAGTTTACAAAAGAGGGTGTGGGACGGGTAACTAAAGAACAGTGTAACAACATAAAATCACTTTCACAAAATCAGTAGTCAGTCCCGTGTTGGTATGAAACCAGGACCCATTAAACAAACACCCTTGGCTAGATAACAAATAACAAGAAGAGAAAGAAAGTAACAAGAGACAATTTCATAGAAACCTTCTTCCTTAGTTCCCAAGTTGGTTGCTCAGGACCTCAATCTCTTTGCTCATGAGAGCCTTGAGAGAAGAACTCTGAGGAGATCCCACGCAGTCTGGTCCTTCCACAGCTGTAGGTGATATGTGATTGGCAAGGCTGCTGGAGAGATGATGCCTGCTGGAACTGAGGGAAGTCTTCGCATCGGCTTAGCTGGTCCGCAGTCCAGGTGGCCTAGAAAGGAAGATCCATGCAACCTGTCACTAGGATGGGCAGCGGAGATCTGAGTAACTGCTAGCCTTTTTATAAAACCTGTGGCTGAGAAACTCCTGTAAGAGAACCTATGGAATCTATCCTTCCAGGAAAAGCCTGCAACATTCCTGAGGAGATTCCGGTTCCGACTGGAACTCGTTTACCCATGGCTGTAATGAAAAAAGGCGGGAAAACCTTTCTAGTCAGGCTTAAGATCACAGGACCGATATTCAATTTGCAAAATAAAAATGCATGCCCCATTCTACATAAAAACAAAACACACAATTGACAATAAAATCCCAGCTTTTACTCTTAAAGGGCAATTTATAGGACTAAGAAAAGAGATGCTCTCAACCCTTCTTAAACGGGAGTCCTTTGGCGAAAGGCCCAAAAAGGACCCACGGAGAGGGAGAAGACATTTTTCCTGCTGACAGAGGAAGTGATTTCCCTGGCGATGCAAAATTACCCGTTGAGAAAGAAGCATGGCAAACGAAAACCAAACCCTCCATAGAGGGAGCGGTAACTATAACAGAGTACTTGAAAGGATAATTACTGAAGAGATGAAACCTACAGAGAGACCGCTCCCCTTCTTAAAGGGAGTTCATCCAGCTCCAGCTTCCTAATAAAGGAGCTTTGCTCTAAGAGGTGGACCTTCATCCCTGTTTACAGGGAGGTCCCTGGACCTGCCGCCTCAAACGGGAGGAAAGTTTAAAGGGAAGGCCAGCGTCCCCGATACAGGGAGACCCACGCATACCAAGTGGATGTCCTTTTCCCGTGGCTTCTGCTTCTGCTCTTCTTTCCCGCTTTTTCTACAGCGCTGCTGTCTTCTTGTCCGTGTTCTCCTTTCAGCTGCTAGAGAGAGCAAACGAGGAGAAGGAAAGTGAGACGCCGACTCCCTACACTGCACGACAACATCCGTTCAGCATCAGTGCACAAGGCCCCTCTTTGAAATTAGCCCCGCTCCCTGACTTCCACACCAACCTGCGGCAGTGAGCAGGAGTCCTGGCAGCAGCAGAAGTCATGGCCAGTTGGATGCAGGCTTCGCTCGGCGTGGACACGGTGGAGAGTGCGTGCAGGTCAGGGTGACAGGAGGCGACAGGATAACCCCTCAATTCACTAAAAGGGCTTGTTTCTAGAGCTGGCTTTAAAGTGCTGCATAGTGCTGCCTTTTGTTTTAGCTTCCTCGTGTGCCAGCCTCTATAGACAGGCTAAAACGGGGAGACCTGAACCCCTGCTTAAAGGGAGAGGTCAGTGGCACCTGGCAGCTTCAAGCCTAGGAGACCGCCGCCCTTCTTAAAGGGGGGGGTCCTTCAGCCACAGCCATGGAAAGGCCTCCCTAGTTGAAGAGGGGAAAGACCTTGCCCTCTGCTTACAGGGCAGCTGTTTGGCCTGGCACGTCAAAGCGACCTGTGGCTAACGCAGCGTGGCAAAGTGACCCAAACCCTCCTTACAGGGTGGTCGTGAAGCTTTTAGGTCGCAGCGGAGGAAAAAAGCCCAGACCTCCATGCCCTCAGGAGAGGGTGGTCTTTTTGCCAAGCAAGTCCAGGCGGGACAAGACGAGGCGAAAAAGGGACACCTGCACCCCAGGTACAGGCACAGGTCACCGTCCCAGATGTATTTGAAAGGCTAGCTCTTAAAAAAGAGCCGAAACCTACAGAGCGACCGCTCCCCTTCTTAAAGGGGGGGTCACTCCGCTCTAGCTTCCTCATGAAGCAGTTTTGCTCTAAGGGGTGGACCTTCATCCCTGTTTACAGGGAGGTCCCTGGACCTGCCGCCTCAAAGGGGAAGGAAGTTGAAGTGGAAGGCCAGCGTCCCCGATACAGGGAGAGCCATGCGTGTCACGTGGGCGTCCTTTTCCCGTGGCTTCTGCTTCCGCTCTCTTTTCCCGCTCTTTCTTCAGCGCTGCTGTCTTCTTGTCCGTTTCCTCCTTTCAGCTGCTAGGGAGAGAAAAGACGAGAAGGAAAGTGAGGCGCCGACTCCCTACGCTGCACGGCAACATCCGTTCAGAGTCAGTGCACGAGGCCCCTCTTTGAAATGATCCCCGCAGCCCGATTTGGGCGCCTACCTGCGGCAGTGAGCAGGAGTCCTGGCAGCGGCAGAAGTGGTGGCCAGCTGGGTGCAGGCTTCGCTCGGCGTGGACGCGGTTGAGAGTGCGTGCAGGTCAGGGTGACGGGAGGGCGACAGGACCAACCCCCAGTTCACTAAAAGGGGCTTGTTTCTAGAGCTAGCTTTGAAGTGCTGCCTAGTCCTGCCTTTTGTTTTAGCTTCCTCGCGGGGGAGGAAGGCTGGGCAAGTGAAGACGCAAACCCTAGTTAGAGGGAGCTCACTTTGGGCCCAGGCAGAGAGGGCAAAAAGGAGAGAGACCCAAAGCCCGTTTACGGGGGGGTCAGCCTTACTTCCGCCAAATCTTACTCCATTTGAAGAAGGGGAAAGAAATGGCAAAGGGGAAAATTTCTGGAAATGAACCGGTGAGGAGGTCTCTCCTTCTCAAGAAAGCCTTCCTCCTTCTCTTAGGCCCTTCCCGACGGACCAATCCACCCCACCAAGAAAAGGACAACTTTGTGACCCTACCCTTTTCCAAGACACACGCGCCTTACTCCTTACACAGTCCCGTTAGTAGGGTTAGGGGCACCCCTGTGCAAGAACCAACACTGCGACTCGTGCGCCGATGCCGCCGGACGGCCAACACCTGTCACGAAGGACAGTTCTCAAGCATGTCAAACACAGTCCGAAACAGAGCCCGTGTCTAGCAGCACAGAGACAAAAGGGCTGTAACGGGGACACCGAGGACAGCCCCTTCTCACTCAATACACCTACAGCCAGCAACGTGATTGGTGTGCAGAAGAAAAGCAAGGGTCAAAGCTGAGGTTGGCGGGGCAGTGTCACGTAGGAAGGGCACGAGGAAAGGAGGAGGCGGGACATGGAAGGGAGAAGCTGAAAGGCGCCCCCCTGCCTGACCTGCTCATTTCCAGACCTGGGAACATTGGGATCGCTGCCGGTGGGTCTTTCTTGGCTTTTTTGGAAAAAGGGTCGAATTGATCACGGCCTCCACCAGCCCCTTACAGCCGCCCCTTCACCACACCGTGTTCCGGGAGACCCCGGCTTCATTCAGAGAGGTCCCTAACACCACGGGACGAGAAATTCCAAAAAAGCCAAGGAGAAATCCTGCTGGGGGCAGTTTACTAGGGCTAAGGAAAGGAGAGGCTCTCAACCCTTCTTAAAGGGGGAGTCCCTTAGCCCCAAAAGGTCCCACTAGTTGAAGAGGGAGAGGGAGAAGCCATTTTCCCTTGCTACGTTTGCCTGGCCGTGCAAAGTTCCCCTGGGAGAAAGAAGCGTGGCAAAGGAGAACCAAACCCTCCGTACAGGGTGGCCCTTAAGCCGGACAACAATGACGGGTCAGAGGAGAAAAGTGTGCAATGGGAGAGACCGCCACTGCCCTCTGTAGAGGGGGCGGTCTCTGTGTCCGGCATGTGCCAGCCTCCATAGACAGGCTAAAAAGGGGAGACCTGAACCCCTGCTTAAAGGGAGAGGTCAGTGGCACCTGGCAGCTTCAAGCCTAGGAGACCGCCGCCCTTCTTAAAGGGGGGGGTCCTTCAGCCACAGCCATGGAAAGGCCTCCCTAGTTGAAGAGGGGAAAGACCTTGCCCTCTGCTTACAGGGCAGCTGTTTGGCCTGCCACGTCAAAGCGACCTGTGGCTAACGCAGCGTGGCAAAGTGACCCAAACCCTCCTTACAGGGTGGTCGTGAAGCTTTTAGGTCGCAGCGGAGGAAAAAAGCCCAGACCTCCATGCCCTCAGGAGAGGGTGGTCTTTTTGCCAAGCAAGTCCAGGCGGGACAAGACGAGGCGAAAAAGGGACACCTGCACCCCAGGTACAGGCACAGGTCACCGTCCCAGATGTATTTGAAAGGCTAGCTCTTAAAAAAGAGCTGAAACCTACAGAGCGACCGCTCCCCTTCTTAAAGGGGGGGGTCACTCCGCTCTAGCTTCCTCATGAAGCAGTTTTGCTCTAAGGGGTGGACCTTCATCCCTGTTTACAGGGAGGTCCCTGGACCTGCCGCCTCAAAGGGGAAGGAAGTTGAAGTGGAAGGCCAGCGTCCCCGATACAGGGAGAGCCATGCGTGTCACGTGGGCGTCCTTTTCCCGTGGCTTCTGCTTCCGCTCTCTTTTCCCGCTCTTTCTTCAGCGCTGCTGTCTTCTTGTCCGTTTCCTCCTTTCAGCTGCTAGGGAGAGAAAAGAGGAGAAGGAAAGTGAGGCGCCGACTCCCTACGCTGCACGGCAACATCCGTTGAGAATTATTGCACACTGCCCCTCTTTGAAATTAGCCCCGCTCCCTGACTTCCGCACCAACCTGTGGTAGTAAGCAGGAGTTCTGGCAGCAGCAAAACGCGGGGATAGCTGTATCAAGGCTTCTGTCGTTTAAGATTGGATGCCGGCCTTCCTAGTTCAAGAGGGAAATGATCTTGTTCTCTCATTAGACTGCAGTTATTTTACCTTGGATGTCTACGTGTGATCATGCTAATTGAATATGGCAAAACATCTTCTGCTTGCACACATGCTTTTTAAATAGTGATAGAAATGTAGCCGTGTTAGTCTGGTGTAGCTGAAACCCAAAACAGGACTATGTAGCACTTTAAAGACTAACAAGATGGTTTATTAGGTGATGAGCTTTCGTGGGCCAGACCCACTTCCTCAGATCAAATAGTGGAAGAAAATTCCACTATTTGATCTGAGGAAGTGGGTCTGGCCCACGAATGCTCATCAATAAACCAACTTGTTAGTCTTTAAAGCGCTACATAGTCCTGTTTCACATGCTCTTAGCAGTATTTTAAAATCATCATGTGTCAGGCGTGCTGTCATGGACACACTTTGGGCTTCAGCTAGTTGTGTTTCCAATTGTGAGAGCTGATTGGTTAATGAGGTGGCTCTTGCTGTCTCAGCATTAACATCTAGTACCATTTGTTCACGCCCTCTTTGCAAGGACTCCTAGATTTCCCAAATAAATTCACACCAAACTCCAAAGACAATTTATTAGACTCCATCTTCCATCCTTTCCATGAAAATATACGCTCCATCGTGGCTCGAGATCTCCTAAGGGCCTTACCTCTGCCCTCTAGAAAAAGAATATATCCTGACCAAAAGCTTATCCCGACTAGTCCCTGTCGCTTGCTGACAAGCAGCCGCTACTGACAGGCAGCCAGAGACACGCTTGCTTCTGGGGTGACCTGCGCCGTCCCCAAACTCGTCTCTTCTCGAGACTTTTCAATAAAAAAACTTATCCTCGGCCACAATGAAAAGGGAATGAAAGGGTTAACGGGCTCTCCCTATTTGCTCTAGCAAGGCATACGCTTCTTCCACCATGGGACTCCCCTGGTTCCGGGGTGCCCAAGCTTCGCTTGCGGTCAGGGACCAGGACCGTAAAAATCCCTCCCAGAGCCGTTGGGCCTCACTGACTACTGTACCAAAGAAAACAAAACTGACAGGACCTCCCTTAAGACAACAACCAATCACAGAAGTCCTGCCGCAGTCACCATTTCTTAGGTATCAAAAGGATTGAGAAGTTAGGCTGCAGGGGATGCCCTAACTAAAACAGATCTTCTGTCCTTTACTGGGACTGCCAGCATCTATCAATTGGTGCGGTGCCTCCCTTTCCCTTTAACAACCAATGGAAGATTCATTGTATGTAAACCAAAGAGGTATAGGTTTACTTGGGGAAAAGTTTACAAAAGAGGGTGTGGGACGGGTAACTAAAGAACAGTAGAACAACATAAAATCACTTTCACAAGCACAGTAGTCAGTCCCGTGTTGGTATGAAACCAGGACCCATTAAACAAACACCCTTGGCTAGATAACAAATAACAAGAAGAGAAAGAAAGTAACAAGAGACAATTTCATAGAAACCTTCTTCCTTAGTTCCCAAGTTGGTTGCTCAGGACCTCAATCTCTTTGCTCATGAGAGCCTTGAGAGAAGAACTCTGAGGAGATCCCACGCAGCCTGGTCCTTCCACAGCTGTAGGTGATATGTGATTGGCAAGGCTGCTGGAGAGATGATGCCTGCTGGAACTGAGGGAAGTCTTCGCATCGGCTTAGCTGGTCCGCAGTTCAGGTGGCCTAGAAAGGAAGATCCATGCAACCTGTCACTAGGATGGGCAGCGGAGATCTGAGTAACTGCTAGCCTTTTTATAAAACCTGTGGCTGAGAAACTCCTGTAAGAGAACCTATGGAATCTATCCTTCCAGGAAAAGCCTGCAACATTCCTGAGGAGATTCCGGTTCCGACTGGAACTCGTTTACCCATGGCTGTAATGAAAAAAGGCGGGAAAACCTTTCTAGACCCACAGAGAGGGAGAAGACATTTTTCCTGCTGACAGAGGAAGTGATTTCTCTGGCGATGCAAAATTACCCGTTGAGAAAGAAGCATGGCAAACGAAAACCAAACCCTCCATAGAGGGAGTGGTAACTATAACAGAGTACTTGAAAGGATAATTACTGAAGAGATGAAACCTACAGAGAGACCGCTCCCCTTCTTAAAGGGAGTTCATCCAGCTCCAGCTTCCTAATAAAGGAGCTTTGCTCTAAGGGGTGGACCTTCATCCCTGTTTACAGGGAGGTCCCTGGACCTGCCGCCTCAAACGGGAGGAAAGTTTAAAGGGAAGGCCAGCGTCCCCGATACAGGGAGACCCACGCATACCAAGTGGATGTCCTTTTCCCGTGGCTTCTGCTTCTGCTCTTCTTTCCCGCTTTTTCTACAGCGCTGCTGTCTTCTTGTCCGTGTTCTCCTTTCAGCTGCTAGAGAGAGCAAACGAGGAGAAGGAAAGTGAGACGCCGACTCCCTACACTGCACGACAACATCCGTTCAGCGTCAGTGCACAAGGCCCCTCTTTGAAATTAGCCCCGCTCCCTGACTTCCACACCAACCTGCGGCAGTGAGCAGGAGTCCTGGCAGCAGCAGAAGTCGTGGCCAGTTGGATGCAGGCTTCGCTCGGCGTGGACGCGGTGGAGAGTGCGTGCAGGTCAGGGTGACAGGAGGCGACAGGACAACCCCTCAATTCACTAAAAGGGCTTGTTTCTAGAGCTGGCTTTAAAGTGCTGCATAGTCCTGCCTTTTGTTTTAGCTTCCTCGTGTGCCAGCCTCTATAGACAGGCTAAAACGGGGAGACCTGAACCCCTGCTTAAAGGGAGAGGTCAGTGGCACCTGGCAGCTTCAAGCCTAGGAGACCGCCGCCCTTCTTAAAGGGGGGGGTCCTTCAGCCACAGCCATGGAAAGGCCTCCCTAGTTGAAGAGGGGAAAGACCTTGCCCTCTGCTTACAGGGCAGCTGTTTGGCCTGGCACGTCAAAGCGACCTGTGGCTAACGCAGCGTGGCAAAGTGACCCAAACCCTCCTTACAGGGTGGTCGTGAAGCTTTTAGGTGGCAGCGGAGGAAAAAAGCCCAGACCTCCATGCCCTCAGGAGAGGGTGGTCTTTTTGCCAAGCAAGTCCAGGCGGGACAAGACGAGGCGAGGCAAAAAAGGGACACCTGCACCCCAGTTACAGGCACAGGTCACGTCCCAGATCTATTTGAAAGGCTAGCTCTTAAAAAAGAGCCGAAACCTACAGAGCGACCGCTCCCCTTCTTAAAGGGGGGTCACTCAGCTCTAGCTTCCTCATGAAGCAGTTTTGCTCTAAGGGGTGGACCTTCATCCCTGTTTACAGGGAGGTCCCTGGACCTGCCGCCTCAAAGGGGAAGGAAGTTGAAGTGGAAGGCCAGCGTCCCCGATACAGGGAGAGCCATGCGTGTCACGTGGGCGTCCTTTTCCCGTGGCTTCTGCTTCCGCTCTCTTTTCCCGCTCTTTCTTCAGCGCTGCTGTCTTCTTGTCCGTTTCCTCCTTTCAGCTGCTAGGGAGAGAAAAGAGGAGAAGGAAAGTGAGGCGCCGACTCCCTACGCTGCACGGCAACATCCGTTGAGAATTATTGCACACTGCCCCTCTTTGAAATTAGCCCCGCTCCCTGACTTCCGCACCAACCTGTGGTAGTAAGCAGGAGTTCTGGCAGCAGCAAAACGCGGGGATAGCTGTATCAAGGCTTCTGTCGTTTAAGATTGGATGCCGGCCTTCCTAGTTCAAGAGGGAAATGATCTTGTTCTCTCATTAGACTGCAGTTATTTTACCTTGGATGTCTACGTGTGATCATGCTAATTGAATATGGCAAAACATCTTCTGCTTGCACACATGCTTTTTAAATAGTGATAGAAATGTAGCCGTGTTAGTCTGGTGTAGCTGAAACCCAAAACAGGACTATGTAGCACTTTAAAGACTAACAAGATGGTTTATTAGGTGATGAGCTTTCGTGGGCCAGACCCACTTCCTCAGATCAAATAGTGGAAGAAAATTCCACTATTTGATCTGAGGAAGTGGGTCTGGCCCACGAATGCTCATCAATAAACCAACTTGTTAGTCTTTAAAGCGCTACATAGTCCTGTTTCACATGCTCTTAGCAGTATTTTAAAATCATCATGTGTCAGGCGTGCTGTCATGGACACACTTTGGGCTTCAGCTAGTTGTGTTTCCAATTGTGAGAGCTGATTGGTTAATGAGGTGGCTCTTGCTGTCTCAGCATTAACATCTAGTACCATTTGTTCACGCCCTCTTTGCAAGGACTCCTAGATTTCCCAAATAAATTCACACCAAACTCCAAAGACAATTTATTAGACTCCATCTTCCATCCTTTCCATGAAAATATACGCTCCATCGTGGCTCGAGATCTCCTAAGGGCCTTACCTCTGCCCTCTAGAAAAAGAATATATCCTGACCAAAAGCTTATCCCGACTAGTCCCTGTCGCTTGCTGACAAGCAGCCGCTACTGACAGGCAGCCAGAGACACGCTTGCTTCTGGGGTGACCTGCGCCGTCCCCAAACTCGTCTCTTCTCGAGACTTTTCAATAAAAAAACTTATCCTCGGCCACAATGAAAAGGGAATGAAAGGGTTAACGGGCTCTCCCTATTTGCTCTAGCAAGGCATACGCTTCTTCCACCATGGGACTCCCCTGGTTCCGGGGTGCCCAAGCTTCGCTTGCGGTCAGGGACCAGGACCGTAAAAATCCCTCCCAGAGCCGTTGGGCCTCACTGACTACTGTACCAAAGAAAACAAAACTGACAGGACCTCCCTTAAGACAACAACCAATCACAGAAGTCCTGCCGCAGTCACCATTTCTTAGGTATCAAAAGGATTGAGAAGTTAGGCTGCAGGGGATGCCCTAACTAAAACAGATCTTCTGTCCTTTACTGGGACTGCCAGCATCTATCAATTGGTGCGGTGCCTCCCTTTCCCTTTAACAACCAATGGAAGATTCATTGTATGTAAACCAAAGAGGTATAGGTTTACTTGGGGAAAAGTTTACAAAAGAGGGTGTGGGACGGGTAACTAAAGAACAGTAGAACAACATAAAATCACTTTCACAAGCACAGTAGTCAGTCCCGTGTTGGTATGAAACCAGGACCCATTAAACAAACACCCTTGGCTAGATAACAAATAACAAGAAGAGAAAGAAAGTAACAAGAGACAATTTCATAGAAACCTTCTTCCTTAGTTCCCAAGTTGGTTGCTCAGGACCTCAATCTCTTTGCTCATGAGAGCCTTGAGAGAAGAACTCTGAGGAGATCCCACGCAGCCTGGTCCTTCCACAGCTGTAGGTGATATGTGATTGGCAAGGCTGCTGGAGAGATGATGCCTGCTGGAACTGAGGGAAGTCTTCGCATCGGCTTAGCTGGTCCGCAGTTCAGGTGGCCTAGAAAGGAAGATCCATGCAACCTGTCACTAGGATGGGCAGCGGAGATCTGAGTAACTGCTAGCCTTTTTATAAAACCTGTGGCTGAGAAACTCCTGTAAGAGAACCTATGGAATCTATCCTTCCAGGAAAAGCCTGCAACATTCCTGAGGAGATTCCGGTTCCGACTGGAACTCGTTTACCCATGGCTGTAATGAAAAAAGGCGGGAAAACCTTTCTAGACCCACAGAGAGGGAGAAGACATTTTTCCTGCTGACAGAGGAAGTGATTTCTCTGGCGATGCAAAATTACCCGTTGAGAAAGAAGCATGGCAAACGAAAACCAAACCCTCCATAGAGGGAGTGGTAACTATAACAGAGTACTTGAAAGGATAATTACTGAAGAGATGAAACCTACAGAGAGACCGCTCCCCTTCTTAAAGGGAGTTCATCCAGCTCCAGCTTCCTAATAAAGGAGCTTTGCTCTAAGGGGTGGACCTTCATCCCTGTTTACAGGGAGGTCCCTGGACCTGCCGCCTCAAACGGGAGGAAAGTTTAAAGGGAAGGCCAGCGTCCCCGATACAGGGAGACCCACGCATACCAAGTGGATGTCCTTTTCCCGTGGCTTCTGCTTCTGCTCTTCTTTCCCGCTTTTTCTACAGCGCTGCTGTCTTCTTGTCCGTGTTCTCCTTTCAGCTGCTAGAGAGAGCAAACGAGGAGAAGGAAAGTGAGACGCCGACTCCCTACACTGCACGACAACATCCGTTCAGCGTCAGTGCACAAGGCCCCTCTTTGAAATTAGCCCCGCTCCCTGACTTCCACACCAACCTGCGGCAGTGAGCAGGAGTCCTGGCAGCAGCAGAAGTCGTGGCCAGTTGGATGCAGGCTTCGCTCGGCGTGGACGCGGTGGAGAGTGCGTGCAGGTCAGGGTGACAGGAGGCGACAGGACAACCCCTCAATTCACTAAAAGGGCTTGTTTCTAGAGCTGGCTTTAAAGTGCTGCATAGTCCTGCCTTTTGTTTTAGCTTCCTCGTGTGCCAGCCTCTATAGACAGGCTAAAACGGGGAGACCTGAACCCCTGCTTAAAGGGAGAGGTCAGTGGCACCTGGCAGCTTCAAGCCTAGGAGACCGCCGCCCTTCTTAAAGGGGGGGGTCCTTCAGCCACAGCCATGGAAAGGCCTCCCTAGTTGAAGAGGGGAAAGACCTTGCCCTCTGCTTACAGGGCAGCTGTTTGGCCTGGCACGTCAAAGCGACCTGTGGCTAACGCAGCGTGGCAAAGTGACCCAAACCCTCCTTACAGGGTGGTCGTGAAGCTTTTAGGTGGCAGCGGAGGAAAAAAGCCCAGACCTCCATGCCCTCAGGAGAGGGTGGTCTTTTTGCCAAGCAAGTCCAGGCGGGACAAGACGAGGCGAGGCAAAAAAGGGACACCTGCACCCCAGTTACAGGCACAGGTCACGTCCCAGATCTATTTGAAAGGCTAGCTCTTAAAAAAGAGCCGAAACCTACAGAGCGACCGCTCCCCTTCTTAAAGGGGGGTCACTCAGCTCTAGCTTCCTCATGAAGCAGTTTTGCTCTAAGGGGTGGACCTTCATCCCTGTTTACAGGGAGGTCCCTGGACCTGCCGCCTCAAAGGGGAAGGAAGTTGAAGTGGAAGGCCAGCGTCCCCGATACAGGGAGAGCCATGCGTGTCACGTGGGCGTCCTTTTCCCGTGGCTTCTGCTTCCGCTCTCTTTTCCCGCTCTTTCTTCAGCGCTGCTGTCTTCTTGTCCGTTTCCTCCTTTCAGCTGCTAGGGAGAGAAAAGAGGAGAAGGAAAGTGAGGCGCCGACTCCCTACGCTGCACGGCAACATCTGTTCAGAGTCAGTGCACGAGGCCCCTCTTTGAAATGATCCCCGCAGCCCGACTTCCGCGCCTACCTGCGGCAGTGAGCAGGAGTCCTGGCAGCGGCAGAAGTGGTGGCCAGCTGGGTGCAGGCTTCGCTCGGCGTGGACGCGGTTGAGAGTGCGTGCAGGTCAGGGTGACGGGAGGGCGACAGGACCAACCCCCAGTTCACTAAAAGGGGCTTGTTTCTAGAGCTAGCTTTAAAGTGCTGCCTAGTCCTGCCTTTTGTTTTAGCTTCCTCGCGGGGGAGGAAGGCTGGGCAAGTGAAGACGCAAACCCTAGTTAGAGGGAGCTCACTTTGGGCCCATGCAGAGAGAGCAAAAAGGAGAGAGACCCAAAGCCCGTTTACGGGGGGGTCAGCCTTACTTCCGCCAAATCTTACTCCCTTTGAAGAAGGGGAAAGAAATGGCAAAGGGGAAAATGTCTGGAAATGAACCGGTGAGGAGGTCTCCCCTTCTCAAGAAAGCCTTCCTCCCTCTCTTAGGCCCTTCCCGACGGACCAATCCACCCCACCAAGAAAAGGACAACTTTGTGACCCTACCCTTTTCCAAGACACACGCGCCTTACTCCTTACACAGTCCCGTTAGTAGGGTTAGGGGCACCCCTGTGCAAGAACCAACACTGCGACTCGTGCGCCGATGCCGCCGGACGGCCAACACCTGTCACGAAGGACAGTTCTCAAGCATGTCAAACACAGTCCGAAACAGAGCCCGTGTCTACCAGCACAGAGACAAAAGGGCTGTAACGGGGACACCGAGGACAGCCCCTTCTCACTCAATACACCTACAGCCAGCAATGTGATTGGTGTGCAGAAGAAAAGCAAGGGTCAAAGCTGAGGTTGGCGGGGCAGTGTCACGTAGGAAGGGCACGAGGAAAGGAGGAGGCGGGACATGGAAGGGAGAAGCTGAAAGGCGCCCCCCTGCCTGACCTGCTCATTTCCAGACCTGGGAACATTGGGATCGCTGCCGGTGGGTCTTTCTTGGCTTTTTTGGAAAAAGGGTCGAATTGATCACGGCCTCCACCAGCCCCTTACAGCCGCCCCTTCGCCACACCGTGTTCCGGGAGACCCCGGCTTCATTCAGAGAGGTCCCTAACACCACGGGACGAGAAATTCCAAAAAAGCCAAGGAGAAATCCTGCTGGGGGCAGTTTACTAGGGCTAAGGAAAGGAGAGGCTCTCAACCCTTCTTAAAGGGGGAGTCCCTTAGCCCCAAAAGGTCCCACTAGTTGAAGAGGGAGAGGGAGAAGCCATTTTCCCTTGCTAAGTTTGCCTGGCCGTGCAAAGTTCCCCTGGGAGAAAGAAGCGTGGCAAAGGAGAACCAAACCCTCCGTACAGGGTGGCCCTTAAGCCGGACAACAATGACGGGTCAGAGGAGAAAAGTGTGCAATGGGAGAGACCGCCACTGCCCTCTGTAGAGGGGGCGGTCTCTGTGTCCGGCATGTGCCAGCCTCCATAGACAGGCTAAAAAGGGGAGACCTGAACCCCTGCTTAAAGGGAGAGGTCAGTGGCACCTGGCAGCTTCAAGCCTAGGAGACCGCCGCCCTTTTTAAAGGGGGGGCGGTCCTTCAGCCACAGCCATGGAAAGGCCTCCCTACTTGAAGAGGGGAAAGACCTTGCCCTCTGCTTACAGGGCAGCTGTTTGGCCTGGCACGTCAAAGCGACCTGTGGCTAACGCAGCGTGGCAAAGTGACCCAAACCCTCCTTACAGGGTGGTCGTGAAGCTTTTAGGTGGCAGCGGAGGAAAAAAGCCCAGACCTCCATGCCCTCAGGAGAGGGTGGTCTTTTTGCCAAGCAAGTCCAGGCGGGACAAGACGAGGCGAGGCGAAAAAGGGACACCTGCACCCCAGTTACAGGCACAGGTCACCGTCCCAGATCTATTTAAAAGGCTAGCTCCTAAAGAGCCGAAACCCACAGAGCGACCGCTCCCCTTCTTAAAGGGGGGTCACTCAGCTCTAGCTTCCTCATGAAGCAGTTTTGCTCTAAGGGGTGGACCTTCATCCCTGTTTACAGGGAGGTCCCTGGACCTGCCGCCTCAAAGGGGAAGGAAGTTGAAGTGGAAGGCCAGCGTCCCCGATACAGGGAGAGCCATGCGTGTCACGTGGGCGTCCTTTTCCCGTGGCTTCTGCTTCCGCTCTCTTTTCCCGCTCTTTCTTCAGCGCTGCTGTCTTCTTGTCCGTTTCCTCCTTTCAGCTGCTAGGGAGAGAAAAGAGGAGAAGGAAAGTGAGGCGCCGACTCCCTACGCTGCACGGCAACATCCGTTCAGAGTCAGTGCACGAGGCCCCTCTTTGAAATGATCCCCGCAGCCCGACTTCCGCGCCTACCTGCGGCAGTGAGCAGGAGTCCTGGCAGCGGCAGAAGTGGTGGCCAGCTGGGTGCAGGCTTCGCTCGGCGTGGACGCGGTTGAGAGTGCGTGCAGGTCAGGGTGACGGGAGGGCGACAGGACCAACCCCCAATTCACTAAAAGGGGCTTGTTTCTAGAGCTAGCTTTAAAGTGCTGCCTAGTCCTGCCTTTTGTTTTAGCGTCCTTGCGGGGGAGGAAGGCTGGGCAAGTGAAGACGCAAACCCTAGTTAGAGGGAGCTCACTTTGGGCCCAGGCAGAGAGGGCAAAAAGGAGAGAGACCCAAAGCCCGTTTACGGGGGGGTCAGCCTTACTTCCGCCAAATCTTACTCCATTTGAAGAAGGGGAAAGAAATGGCAAAGGGGAAAAGGTCTGGAAATGAACCGGTGAGGAGGTCTCCCCTTCTCAAGAAAGCCTTCCTCCCTCTCTTAGGCCCTTCCCGACGGACCAATCCACCCCACCAAGAAAAGGACAACTTTGTGACCCTACCCTTTTCCAAGACACACGCGCCTTACTCCTTACACAGTCCCGTTAGTAGGGTTAGGGGCACCCCTGTGCAAGAACCAACACTGCGACTCGTGCGCCGATGCCGCCGGACGGCCAACACCTGTCACGAAGGACAGTTCTCAAGCATGTCAAACACAGTCCGAAACAGAGCCCGTGTCTACCAGCACAGAGACAAAAGGGCTGTAACGGGGACACCGAGGACAGCCCCTTCTCGCTCAATACTCCTACAGCCAGCAATGTGATTGGTGTGCAGAAGAAAAGCAAGGGTCAAAGCTGAGGTTGGCGGGGCAGTGTCACGTAGGAAGGGCACGAGGAAAGGAGGAGGCGGGACATGGAAGGGAGAAGCTGAAAGGCGCCCCCCTGCCTGACCTGCTCATTTCCAGACCTGGGAACATTGGGATCGCTGCCGGTGGGTCTTTCTTGGCTTTTTTGGAAAAAGGGTCGAATTGATCACGGCCTCCACCAGCCCCTTACAGCCGCCCCTTCGCCACACCGTGTTCCGGGAGACCCCGGCTTCATTCAGAGAGGTCCCTAACATCACGGGACGAGAAATTCCAAAAAAGCCAAGGAGAAATCCTGCTGGGGGCAGTTTACTAGGGCTAAGGAAAGGAGAGGCTCTCAACCCTTCTTAAAGGGGGAGTCCCTTAGCCCCAAAAGGTCCCGCTAGTTGAAGAGGGAGAGGGAGAAGCCATTTTCCCTTGCTAAGTTTGCCTGGCCATGCAAAGCTCCCCTGGGAGAAAGAAGCGTGGCAAAGGAGAACCAAACCCTCCGTACAGGGTGGCCCTTAAGCCGGACAACAATGACGGGTCAGAAGAGAAAAGTGTGCAATGGGAGAGACCGCCACTGCCCTCTGTAGAGGTTGCGGTCTCTGTGTCCGGCATGTGCCAGCCTCCCTAGACAGGCTAAAAAGGGGAGACCTGAACCCCTGCTTAAAGGGAGAGGTCAGTGGCACCTGGCAGCTTCAAGCCTAGGAGACCGCCGCCCTTCCTAAAGGGGGGGGTCCTTCAGCCACAGCCATGGAAAGGCCTCCCTAGTTGAAGAGGGGAAAGACCTTGCCCTCTGCTTACAGGGCAGCTGTTTGGCCTGGCACGTCAAAGCGACCTGTGGCTAACGCAGCGTGGCAAAGTGACCCAAACCCTCCTTACAGGGTGGTCGTGAAGCTTTTAGGTCGCAGCGGAGGAAAAAAGCCCAGACCTCCATGCCCTCAGGAGAGGGTGGTCTTTTTGCCAAGCAAATCCAGGCAGGACAAGACGAGGCGAAAAAGGGACACCTGCACCCCATTTACAGGCACAGGTCACCGTCCCAGATGTATTTGAAAGGCTAGCTCTTAAAAAAGAGCCGAAACCTACAGAGCGACCGCTCCCCTTCTTAAAGGGGGGTCACTCCGCTCTAGCTTCCTCATGAAGCAGTTTTGCTCTAAGGGGTGGACCTTCATCCCTGTTTACAGGGAGGTCCCTGGACCTGCCGCCTCAAAGGGGAAGGAAGTTGAAGTGGAAGGCCAGCGTCCCCGATACAGGGAGAGCCATGCGTGTCACGTGGGCGTCCTTTTCCCGTGGCTTCTGCTTCCGCTCTCTTTTCCCGCTCTTTCTTCAGCGCTGCTGTCTTCTTGTCCGTTTCCTCCTTTCAGCTGCTAGGGAGAGAAAAGAGGAGAAGGAAAGTGAGGTGCCGACTCCCTACGCTGCACGGCAACATCCGTTGAGAATTATTGCACACTGCCCCTCTTTGAAATTAGCCCCGCTCCCTGACTTCCGCACCAACCTGTGGTAGTAAGCAGGAGTTCTGGCAGCAGCAAAACGCGGGGACAGCTGTATCAAGGCTTCTGTCGTTTAAGATTGGATGCCGGCCTTCCTAGTTCAAGAGGGAAATGATCTTGTTCTCTCATTAGACTGCAGTTATTTTACCTTGGATGTCTACGTGTGATCATGCTAATTGAATATGGCAAAACATCTTCTGCTTGCACACATGCTTTTTAAATAGTGATAGAAATGTAGCCGTGTTAGTCTGGTGTAGCTGAAACCCAAAACAGGACTATGTAGCACTTTAAAGACTAACAAGATGGTTTATTAGGTGATGAGCTTTCGTGGGCCAGACCCACTTCCTCACATCAAATAGTGGAAGAAAATTCCACTATTTGATCTGAGGAAGTGGGTCTGGCCCACGAATGCTCATCAATAAACCAACTTGTTAGTCTTTAAAGCGCTACATAGTCCTGTTTCACATGCTCTTAGCAGTATTTTAAAATCATCATGTGTCAGGTGTGCTGTCATGGACACACTTTGGGCTTCAGCTAGTTGTGTTTCCAATTGTGAGAGCTGATTGGTTAATGAGGTGGCTCTTGCTGTCTCAGCATTAACATCTAGTACCATTTGTTCACGCCCTCTTTGCAAGGACTCCTAGATTTCCCAAATAAATTCACACCAAACTCCAAAGACAATTTATTAGACTCCATCTTCCATCCTTTCCATGAAAATATACGCTCCATCGTGGCTCGAGATCTCCTAAGGGCCTTACCTCTGCCCTCTAGAAAAAGAATATATCCTGACCAAAAGCTTATCCCGACTAGTCCCTGTCGCTTGCTGACAAGCAGCCGCTACTGACAGGCAGCCAGAGACACGCTTGCTTCTGGGGTGACCTGCGCCGTCCCCAAACTTGTCTCTTCTCGAGACTTTTCAATAAAAAAACTTATCCTCGGCCACAATGAAAAGGGAATGAAAGGGTTAACGGGCTCTCCCTATTTGCTCTAGCAAGGCATACGCTTCTTCCACCATGGGACTCCCCTGGTTCCGGGGTGCCCAAGCTTCGCTTGCGGTCAGGGACCAGGACCGTAAAAATCCCTCCCAGAGCCGTTGGGCCTCACTGACTACTGTACCAAAGAAAACAAAACTGACAGGACCTCCCTTAAGACAACAACCAATCACAGAAGTCCTGCCGCAGTCACCATTTCTTAGGTATCAAAAGGATTGAGAAGTTAGGCTGCAGGGGATGCCCTAACTAAAACAGATCTCCTGTCCTTTACTGGGACTGCCAGCATCTATCAATTGGTGCGGTGCCTCCCTTTCCCTTTAACAACCAATGGAAGATTCATTGTATGTAAACCAAAGAGGTATAGGTTTACCTGGGGAAAAGTTTACAAAAGAGGGTGTGGGACGGGTAACTAAAGAACAGTGTAACAACATAAAATCACTTTCACAAGCACAGTAGTCAGTCCCGTGTTGGTATGAAACCAGGACCCATTAAACAAACACCCTTGGCTAGATAACAAATAACAAGAAGAGAAAGAAAGTAACAAGAGACAATTTCATAGAAACCTTCTTCCTTAGTTCCCAAGTTGGTTGCTCAGGACCTCAATCTCTTTGCTCATGAGAGCCTTGAGAGAAGAACTCTGAGGAGATCCCACGCAGCCTGGTCCTTCCACAGCTGTAGGTGATATGTGATTGGCAAGGCTGCTGGAGAGATGATGCCTGCTGGAACTGAGGGAAGTCTTCGCATCGGCTTAGCTGGTCCGCAGTCCAGGTGGCCTAGAAAGGAAGATCCATGCAACCTGTCACTAGGATGGGCAGCGGAGATCTGAGTAACTGCTAGCCTTTTTATAAAACCTGTGGCTGAGAAACTCCTGTAAGAGAACCTATGGAATCTATCCTTACAGGAAAAGCCTGCAACATTCCTGAGGAGATTCCGGTTCCGACTGGAACTCTTTTACCCATGGCTGTAATGAAAAAAGGCGGGAAAACCTTTCTAGTCAGGCTTAAGATCACAGGACCGATATTCAATTTGCAAAATAAAAATGCATGCCCCATTATACATAAAAACAAACACACAATTGACAATAAAATCCCAGCTTTTACTCTTAAAGGGCAATTAATAGGACTAAGAAAAGAGATGCTCTCAACCCTTCTTAAAGGGGAGTCCTTTGCCGAAAGGCCCAAAAAGACCCACAGAGAGGGAGAAGACATTTTTCCTGCTGACAGAGGAAGTGATTTCTCTGGCGATGCAAAATTACCCGTTGAGAAAGAAGCATGGCAAACGAAAACCAAACCCTCCATAGAGGGAGTGGTAACTATAACAGAGTACTTGAAAGGATAATTACTGAAGAGATGAAACCTACAGAGAGACCGCTCCCCTTCTTAAAGGGAGTTCATCCAGCTCCAGCTTCCTAATAAAGGAGCTTTGCTCTAAGGGGTGGACCTTCATCCCTGTTTACAGGGAGGTCCCTGGACCTGCCGCCTCAAACGGGAGGAAAGTTTACAGGGAAAGCCAGCGTCCCCGATACAGGGAGACCCACGCATACCAAGTGGATGTCCTTTTCCCGTGGCTTCTGCTTCTGCTCTTCTTTCCCGCTTTTTCTACAGCGCTGCTGTCTTCTTGTCCGTGTTCTCCTTTCAGCTGCTAGAGAGAGCAAACGAGGAGAAGGAAAGTGAGACGCCGACTCCCTACACTGCACGACAACATCCGTTCAGCGTCAGTGCACAAGCCCCTCTTTGAAATTAGCCCCGCTCCCTGACTTCCACACCAACCTGCGGCAGTGAGCAGGAGTCCTGGCAGCAGCAGAAGTCGTGGCCAGTTGGATGCAGGCTTCGCTCGGCGTGGACGCGGTGGAGAGTGCGTGCAGGTCAGGGTGACAGGAGGCGACAGGACAACCCCTCAATTCACTAAAAGGGCTTGTTTCTAGAGATGGCTTTAAAGTGCTGCATAGTCCTGCCTTTTGTTTTAGCTTCCTCGTGTGCCAGCCTCTATAGAGAGGCTAAAACGGGGAGACCTGAACCCCTGCTTAAAGGGAGAGGTCAGTGGCACCTGGCAGCTTCAAGCCTAGGAGACCGCCGCCCTTCTTAAAGGGGGGGGTCCTTCAGCCACAGCCATGGAAAGGCCTCCCTAGTTGAAGAGGGGAAAGACCTTGCCCTCTGCTTACAGGGCAGCTGTTTGGCCTGGCACGTCAAAGCGACCTGTGGCTAACGCAGCGTGGCAAAGTGACCCAAACCCTCCTTACAGGGTGGTCGTGAAGCTTTTAGGTGGCAGCGGAGGAAAAAAGCCCAGACCTCCATGCCCTCAGGAGAGGGTGGTCTTTTTGCCAAGCAAGTCCAGGCGGGACAAGACGAGGCGAGGCAAAAAAGGGACACCTGCACCCCAGTTACAGGCACAGGTCATGTCCCAGATCTATCTGAAAGGCTAGCTCCTAAAGAGCCAAAACCTACAGAGCGACCGCTCCCCTTCTTAAAGGGGGGTCACTCAGCTCTAGCTTCCTCATGAAGCAGTTTTGCTCTAAGGGGTGGACCTTCATCCCTGTTTACAGGGAGGTCCCTGGACCTGCCGCCTCAAAGGGGAAGGAAGTTGAAGTGGAAGGCCAGCGTCCCCGATACAGGGAGAGCCATGCGTGTCACGTGGGCGTCCTTTTCCCGTGGCTTCTGCTTCCGCTCTCTTTTCCCGCTCTTTCTTCAGCGCTGCTGTCTTCTTGTCCGTTTCCTCCTTTCAGCTGCTAGGGAGAGAAAAGAGGAGAAGGAAAGTGAGGCGCCGACTCCCTACGCTGCACGGCAACATCCGTTCAGAGTCAGTGCACGAGGCCCCTCTTTGAAATGATCCCCGCAGCCCGACTTGGGCGCCTACCTGCGGCAGTGAGCAGGAGTCCTGGCAGCGGCAGAAGTGGTGGCCAGCTGGGTGCAGGCTTCGCTCGGCGTGGACGCGGTTGAGAGTGCGTGCAGGTCAGGGTGACGGGAGGGCGACAGGACCAACCCCCAGTTCACTAAAAGGGGCTTGTTTCTAGAGCTAGCTTTAATTGCTGCCTAGTCCTGCCTTTTGTTTTAGCTTCCTTGCGGGGGAGGAAGGCTGGGCAAGTGAAGACGCAAACCCTAGTTAGAGGGAGCTCACTTTGGGCCCAGGCAGAGAGGGCAAAAAGGAGAGAGACCCAAAGCCCGTTTACGGGGGGGTCAGCCTTACTTCCGCCAAATCTTACTCCCTTTGAAGAAGGGGAAAGAAATGGCAAAGGGGAAAATGTCTGGAAATGAACCGGTGAGGAGGTCTCCCCTTCTCAAGAAAGCCTTCCTCCCTCTCTTAGGCCCTTCCCGACAGACCAATCCACCCCACCAAGAAAAGGACAACTTTGTGACCCTACCCTTTTCCAAGACACACGCGCCTTACTCCTTACACAGTCCCGTTAGTAGGGTTAGGGGCACCCCTGTGCAAGAACCAACACTGCGACTCGTGCGCCGATGCCGCCGGACGGCCAACACCTGTCACGAAGGACAGTTCTCAAGCATGTCAAACACAGTCCGAAACAGAGCCCGTGTCTACCAGCACAGAGACAAAAGGGCTGTAACGGGGACACCGAGGACAGCCCCTTCTCACTCAATACACCTACAGCCAGCAACGTGATTGGTGTGCAGAAGAAAAGCAAGGGTCAAAGCTGAGGTTGGCGGGGCAGTGTCACGTAGGAAGGGCACGAGGAAAGGAGGAGGCGGGACATGGAAGGGAGAAGCTGAAAGGCGCCCCCCTGCCTGACCTGCTCATTTCCAGACCTGGGAACATTGGGATCGCTGCCGGTGGGTCTTTCTTGGCTTTTTTGGAAAAAGGGTCGAATTGATCACGGCCTCCACCAGCCCCTTACAGCCGCCCCTTCGCCACACCGTGTTCCGGGAGACCCCGGCTTCATTCAGAGAGGTCCCTAACACCACGGGACGAGAAATTCCAAAAAAGCCAAGGAGAAATCCTGCTGGGGGCAGTTTACTAGGGCTAAGGAAAGGAGAGGCTCTCAACCCTTCTTAAAGGGGGAGTCCCTTAGCCCCAAAAGGTCCCACTAGTTGAAGAGGGAGAGGGAGAAGCCATTTTCCCTTGCTAAGTTTGCCTGGCCGTGCAAAGTTCCCCTGGGAGAAAGAAGCGTGGCAAAGGAGAACCAAACCCTCCGTACAGGGTGGCCCTTAAGCCGGACAACAATGACGGGTCAGAGGAGAAAAGTGTGCAATGGGAGAGACCGCCACTGCCCTCTGTAGAGGGGGCGGTCTCTGTGTCCGGCATGTGCCAGCCTCCATAGACAGGCTAAAAAGGGGAGACCTGAACCCCTGCTTAAAGGGAGAGGTCAGTGGCACCTGGCAGCTTCAAGCCTAGGAGACCGCCGCCCTTTTTAAAGGGGGGGCGGTCCTTCAGCCACAGCCATGGAAAGGCCTCCCTACTTGAAGAGGGGAAAGACCTTGCCCTCTGCTTACAGGGCAGCTGTTTGGCCTGGCACGTCAAAGCGACCTGTGGCTAACGCAGCGTGGCAAAGTGACCCAAACCCTCCTTACAGGGTGGTCGTGAAGCTTTTAGGTGGCAGCGGAGGAAAAAAGCCCAGACCTCCATGCCCTCAGGAGAGGGTGGTCTTTTTGCCAAGCAAGTCCAGGCGGGACAAGACGAGGCGAGGCGAAAAAGGGACACCTGCACCCCAGTTACAGGCACAGGTCACCGTCCCAGATCTATTTAAAAGGCTAGCTCCTAAAGAGCCGAAACCCACAGAGCGACCGCTCCCCTTCTTAAAGGGGGGTCACTCAGCTCTAGCTTCCTCATGAAGCAGTTTTGCTCTAAGGGGTGGACCTTCATCCCTGTTTACAGGGAGGTCCCTGGACCTGCCGCCTCAAAGGGGAAGGAAGTTGAAGTGGAAGGCCAGCGTCCCCGATACAGGGAGAGCCATGCGTGTCACGTGGGCGTCCTTTTCCCGTGGCTTCTGCTTCCGCTCTCTTTTCCCGCTCTTTCTTCAGCGCTGCTGTCTTCTTGTCCGTTTCCTCCTTTCAGCTGCTAGGGAGAGAAAAGAGGAGAAGGAAAGTGAGCCGCCGACTCCCTACGCTGCACGGCAACATCCGTTCAGAGTCAGTGCACGAGGCCCCTCTTTGAAATGATCCCCGCAGCCCGACTTCCGCGCCTACCTGCGGCAGTGAGCAGGAGTCCTGGCAGCGGCAGAAGTGGTGGCCAGCTGGGTGCAGGCTTCGCTCGGCGTGGACGCGGTTGAGAGTGCGTGCAGGTCAGGGTGACGGGAGGGCGACAGGACCAACCCCCAATTCACTAAAAGGGGCTTGTTTCTAGAGCTAGCTTTAAAGTGCTGCCTAGTCCTGCCTTTTGTTTTAGCGTCCTTGCGGGGGAGGAAGGCTGGGCAAGTGAAGACGCAAACCCTAGTTAGAGGGAGCTCACTTTGGGCCCAGGCAGAGAGGGCAAAAAGGAGAGAGACCCAAAGCCCGTTTACGGGGGGGTCAGCCTTACTTCCGCCAAATCTTACTCCATTTGAAGAAGGGGAAAGAAATGGCAAAGGGGAAAAGGTCTGGAAATGAACCGGTGAGGAGGTCTCCCCTTCTCAAGAAAGCCTTCCTCCCTCTCTTAGGCCCTTCCCGACGGACCAATCCACCCCACCAAGAAAAGGACAACTTTGTGACCCTACCCTTTTCCAAGACACACGTGCCTTACTCCTTACACAGTCCCGTTAGTAGGGTTAGGGGCACCCCTGTGCAAGAACCAACACTGCGACTCGTGCGCCGATGCCGCCGGACGGCCAACACCTGTCACGAAGGACAGTTCTCAAGCATGTCAAACACAGTCCGAAACAGAGCCCGTGTCTACCAGCACAGAGACAAAAGGGCTGTAACGGGGACACCGAGGACAGCCCCTTCTCGCTCAATACTCCTACAGCCAGCAATGTGATTGGTGTGCAGAAGAAAAGCAAGGGTCAAAGCTGAGGTTGGCGGGGCAGTGTCACGTAGGAAGGGCACGAGGAAAGGAGGAGGCGGGACATGGAAGGGAGAAGCTGAAAGGCGCCCCCCTGCCTGACCTGCTCATTTCCAGACCTGGGAACATTGGGATCGCTGCCGGTGGGTCTTTCTTGGCTTTTTTGGAAAAAGGGTCGAATTGATCACGGCCTCCACCAGCCCCTTACAGCCGCCCCTTCGCCACACCGTGTTCCGGGAGACCCCGGCTTCATTCAGAGAGGTCCCTAACATCACGGGACGAGAAATTCCAAAAAAGCCAAGGAGAAATCCTGCTGGGGGCAGTTTACTAGGGCTAAGGAAAGGAGAGGCTCTCAACCCTTCTTAAAGGGGGAGTCCCTTAGCCCCAAAAGGTCCCGCTAGTTGAAGAGAGAGAGGGAGAAGCCATTTTCCCTTGCTAAGTTTGCCTGGCCATGCAAAGCTCCCCTGGGAGAAAGAAGCGTGGCAAAGGAGAACCAAACCCTCCGTACAGGGTGGCCCTTAAGCCGGACAACAATGACGGGTCAGAAGAGAAAAGTGTGCAATGGGAGAGACCGCCACTGCCCTCTGTAGAGGTTGCGGTCTCTGTGTCCGGCATGTGCCAGCCTCCCTAGACAGGCTAAAAAGGGGAGACCTGAACCCCTGCTTAAAGGGAGAGGTCAGTGGCACCTGGCAGCTTCAAGCCTAGGAGACCGCCGCCCTTCCTAAAGGGGGGGGTCCTTCAGCCACAGCCATGGAAAGGCCTCCCTAGTTGAAGAGGGGAAAGACCTTGCCCTCTGCTTACAGGGCAGCTGTTTGGCCTGGCACGTCAAAGCGACCTGTGGCTAACGCAGCGTGGCAAAGTGACCCAAACCCTCCTTACAGGGTGGTCGTGAAGCTTTTAGGTCGCAGCGGAGGAAAAAAGCCCAGACCTCCATGCCCTCAGGAGAGGGTGGTCTTTTTGCCAAGCAAATCCAGGCAGGACAAGACGAGGCGAAAAAGGGACACCTGCACCCCATTTACAGGCACAGGTCACCGTCCCAGATGTATTTGAAAGGCTAGCTCTTAAAAAAGAGCCGAAACCTACAGAGCGACCGCTCCCCTTCTTAAAGGGGGGTCACTCCGCTCTAGCTTCCTCATGAAGCAGTTTTGCTCTAAGGGGTGGACCTTCATCCCTGTTTACAGGGAGGTCCCTGGACCTGCCGCCTCAAAGGGGAAGGAAGTTGAAGTGGAAGGCCAGCGTCCCCGATACAGGGAGAGCCATGCGTGTCACGTGGGCGTCCTTTTCCCGTGGCTTCTGCTTCCGCTCTCTTTTCCCGCTCTTTCTTCAGCGCTGCTGTCTTCTTGTCCGTTTCCTCCTTTCAGCTGCTAGGGAGAGAAAAGAGGAGAAGGAAAGTGAGGTGCCGACTCCCTACGCTGCACGGCAACATCCGTTGAGAATTATTGCACACTGCCCCTCTTTGAAATTAGCCCCGCTCCCTGACTTCCGCACCAACCTGTGGTAGTAAGCAGGAGTTCTGGCAGCAGCAAAACGCGGGGACAGCTGTATCAAGGCTTCTGTCGTTTAAGATTGGATGCCGGCCTTCCTAGTTCAAGAGGGAAATGATCTTGTTCTCTCATTAGACTGCAGTTATTTTACCTTGGATGTCTACGTGTGATCATGCTAATTGAATATGGCAAAACATCTTCTGCTTGCACACATGCTTTTTAAATAGTGATAGAAATGTAGCCGTGTTAGTCTGGTGTAGCTGAAACCCAAAACAGGACTATGTAGCACTTTAAAGACTAACAAGATGGTTTATTAGGTGATGAGCTTTCGTGGGCCAGACCCACTTCCTCACATCAAATAGTGGAAGAAAATTCCACTATTTGATCTGAGGAAGTGGGTCTGGCCCACGAATGCTCATCAATAAACCAACTTGTTAGTCTTTAAAGCGCTACATAGTCCTGTTTCACATGCTCTTAGCAGTATTTTAAAATCATCATGTGTCAGGTGTGCTGTCATGGACACACTTTGGGCTTCAGCTAGTTGTGTTTCCAATTGTGAGAGCTGATTGGTTAATGAGGTGGCTCTTGCTGTCTCAGCATTAACATCTAGTACCATTTGTTCACGCCCTCTTTGCAAGGACTCCTAGATTTCCCAAATAAATTCACACCAAACTCCAAAGACAATTTATTAGACTCCATCTTCCATCCTTTCCATGAAAATATACGCTCCATCGTGGCTCGAGATCTCCTAAGGGCCTTACCTCTGCCCTCTAGAAAAAGAATATATCCTGACCAAAAGCTTATCCCGACTAGTCCCTGTCGCTTGCTGACAAGCAGCCGCTACTGACAGGCAGCCAGAGACACGCTTGCTTCTGGGGTGACCTGCGCCGTCCCCAAACTTGTCTCTTCTCGAGACTTTTCAATAAAAAAAACTTATCCTCGGCCACAATGAAAAGGGAATGAAAGGGTTAACGGGCTCTCCCTATTTGCTCTAGCAAGGCATACGCTTCTTCCACCATGGGACTCCCCTGGTTCCGGGGTGCCCAAGCTTCGCTTGCGGTCAGGGACCAGGACCGTAAAAATCCCTCCCAGAGCCGTTGGGCCTCACTGACTACTGTACCAAAGAAAACAAAACTGACAGGACCTCCCTTAAGACAACAACCAATCACAGAAGTCCTGCCGCAGTCACCATTTCTTAGGTATCAAAAGGATTGAGAAGTTAGGCTGCAGGGGATGCCCTAACTAAAACAGATCTCCTGTCCTTTACTGGGACTGCCAGCATCTATCAATTGGTGCGGTGCCTCCCTTTCCCTTTAACAACCAATGGAAGATTCATTGTATGTAAACCAAAGAGGTATAGGTTTACCTGGGGAAAAGTTTACAAAAGAGGGTGTGGGACGGGTAACTAAAGAACAGTGTAACAACATAAAATCACTTTCACAAGCACAGTAGTCAGTCCCGTGTTGGTATGAAACCAGGACCCATTAAACAAACACCCTTGGCTAGATAACAAATAACAAGAAGAGAAAGAAAGTAACAAGAGACAATTTCATAGAAACCTTCTTCCTTAGTTCCCAAGTTGGTTGCTCAGGACCTCAATCTCTTTGCTCATGAGAGCCTTGAGAGAAGAACTCTGAGGAGATCCCACGCAGCCTGGTCCTTCCACAGCTGTAGGTGATATGTGATTGGCAAGGCTGCTGGAGAGATGATGCCTGCTGGAACTGAGGGAAGTCTTCGCATCGGCTTAGCTGGTCCGCAGTCCAGGTGGCCTAGAAAGGAAGATCCATGCAACCTGTCACTAGGATGGGCAGCGGAGATCTGAGTAACTGCTAGCCTTTTTATAAAACCTGTGGCTGAGAAACTCCTGTAAGAGAACCTATGGAATCTATCCTTACAGGAAAAGCCTGCAACATTCCTGAGGAGATTCCGGTTCCGACTGGAACTCTTTTACCCATGGCTGTAATGAAAAAAGGCGGGAAAACCTTTCTAGTCAGGCTTAAGATCACAGGACCGATATTCAATTTGCAAAATAAAAATGCATGCCCCATTATACATAAAAACAAACACACAATTGACAATAAAATCCCAGCTTTTACTCTTAAAGGGCAATTAATAGGACTAAGAAAAGAGATGCTCTCAACCCTTCTTAAAGGGGAGTCCTTTGCCGAAAGGCCCAAAAAGACCCACAGAGAGGGAGAAGACATTTTTCCTGCTGACAGAGGAAGTGATTTCTCTGGCGATGCAAAATTACCCGTTGAGAAAGAAGCATGGCAAACGAAAACCAAACCCTCCATAGAGGGAGTGGTAACTATAACAGAGTACTTGAAAGGATAATTACTGAAGAGATGAAACCTACAGAGAGACTGCTCCCCTTCTTAAAGGGAGTTCATCCAGCTCCAGCTTCCTAATAAAGGAGCTTTGCTCTAAGGGGTGGACCTTCATCCCTGTTTACAGGGAGGTCCCTGGACCTGCCGCCTCAAACGGGAGGAAAGTTTAAAGGGAAAGCCAGCGTCCCCGATACAGGGAGACCCACGCATACCAAGTGGATGTCCTTTTCCCGTGGCTTCTGCTTCTGCTCTTCTTTCCCGCTTTTTCTACAGCGCTGCTGTCTTCTTGTCCGTGTTCTCCTTTCAGCTGCTAGAGAGAGCAAACGAGGAGAAGGAAAGTGAGACGCCGACTCCCTACACTGCACGACAACATCCGTTCAGCGTCAGTGCACAAGCCCCTCTTTGAAATTAGCCCCGCTCCCTGACTTCCACACCAACCTGCGGCAGTGAGCAGGAGTCCTGGCAGCAGCAGAAGTCGTGGCCAGTTGGATGCAGGCTTCGCTCGGCGTGGACGCGGTGGAGAGTGCGTGCAGGTCAGGGTGACAGGAGGCGACAGGACAACCCCTCAATTCACTAAAAGGGCTTGTTTCTAGAGATGGCTTTAAAGTGCTGCATAGTCCTGCCTTTTGTTTTAGCTTCCTCGTGTGCCAGCCTCTATAGAGAGGCTAAAACGGGGAGACCTGAACCCCTGCTTAAAGGGAGAGGTCAGTGGCACCTGGCAGCTTCAAGCCTAGGAGACCGCCGCCCTTCTTAAAGGGGGGGGTCCTTCAGCCACAGCCATGGAAAGGCCTCCCTAGTTGAAGAGGGGAAAGACCTTGCCCTCTGCTTACAGGGCAGCTGTTTGGCCTGGCACGTCAAAGCGACCTGTGGCTAACGCAGCGTGGCAAAGTGACCCAAACCCTCCTTACAGGGTGGTCGTGAAGCTTTTAGGTGGCAGCGGAGGAAAAAAGCCCAGACCTCCATGCCCTCAGGAGAGGGTGGTCTTTTTGCCAAGCAAGTCCAGGCGGGACAAGACGAGGCGAGGCAAAAAAGGGACACCTGCACCCCAGTTACAGGCACAGGTCATGTCCCAGATCTATCTGAAAGGCTAGCTCCTAAAGAGCCAAAACCTACAGAGCGACCGCTCCCCTTCTTAAAGGGGGGTCACTCAGCTCTAGCTTCCTCATGAAGCAGTTTTGCTCTAAGGGGTGGACCTTCATCCCTGTTTACAGGGAGGTCCCTGGACCTGCCGCCTCAAAGGGGAAGGAAGTTGAAGTGGAAGGCCAGCGTCCCCGATACAGGGAGAGCCATGCGTGTCACGTGGGCGTCCTTTTCCCGTGGCTTCTGCTTCCGCTCTCTTTTCCCGCTCTTTCTTCAGCGCTGCTGTCTTCTTGTCCGTTTCCTCCTTTCAGCTGCTAGGGAGAGAAAAGAGGAGAAGGAAAGTGAGGCGCCGACTCCCTACGCTGCACGGCAACATCCGTTCAGAGTCAGTGCACGAGGCCCCTCTTTGAAATGATCCCCGCAGCCCGACTTGGGCGCCTACCTGCGGCAGTGAGCAGGAGTCCTGGCAGCGGCAGAAGTGGTGGCCAGCTGGGTGCAGGCTTCGCTCGGCGTGGACGCGGTTGAGAGTGCGTGCAGGTCAGGGTGACGGGAGGGCGACAGGACCAACCCCCAGTTCACTAAAAGGGCTTGTTTCTAGAGCTAGCTTTAAAGTGCTGCCTAGTCCTGCCTTTTGTTTTAGCTTCCTCGCGGGGGAGGAAGGCTGGGCAAGTGAAGACGCAAACCCTAGTTAGAGGGAGCTCACTTTGGGCCCAGGCAGAGAGGGCAAAAAGGAGAGAGACCCGAAGCCCGTTTACGGGGGGGGTCAGCCTTACTTCCGCCAAATCTTACTCCCTTTGAAGAAGGGGAAAGAAATGGCAAAGGGGAAAATGTCTGGAAATGAACCGGTGAGGAGGTCTCCCCTTCTCAAGAAAGCCTTCCTCCCTCTCTTAGGCCCTTCCCGACGGACCAATCCACCCCACCAAGAAAAGGACAACTTTGTGACCCTACCCTTTTCCAAGACACACGCGCCTTACTCCTTACACAGTCCCGTTAGTAGGGTTAGGGGCACCCCTGTGCAAGAACCAACACTGCGACTCGTGCGCCGATGCCGCCGGACGGCCAACACCTGTCACCAAGGACAGTTCTCAAGCATGTCAAACACAGTCCGAAACAGAGCCCGTGTCTACCAGCACAGAGACAAAGGGGCTGTAACGGGGACACCGAGGACAGCCCCTTCTCACTCAATACACCTACAGCCAGCAACGTGATTGGTGTGCAGAAGAAAAGCAAGGGTCAAAGCTGAGGTTGGCGGGGCAGTGTCACGTAGGAAGGGCACGAGGAAAGGAGGAGGCGGGACATGGAAGGGAGAAGCTGAAAGGCGCCCCCCTGCCTGACCTGCTCATTTCCAGACCTGGGAACATTGGGATCGCTGCCGGTGGGTCTTTCTTGGCTTTTTTGGAAAAAGGGTCGAATTGATCACGGCCTCCACCAGCCCCTTACAGCCGCCCCTTCGCCACACCGTGTTCCGGGAGACCCCGGCTTCATTCAGAGAGGTCCCTAACACCACGGGACGAGAAATTCCAAAAAAGCCAAGGAGAAATCCTGCTGGGGGCAGTTTACTAGGGCTAAGGAAAGGAGAGGCTCTCAACCCTTCTTAAAGGGGGAGTCCCTTAGCCCCAAAAGGTCCCACTAGTTGAAGAGGGAGAGGGAGAAGCCATTTTCCCTTGCTAAGTTTGCCTGGCCGTGCAAAGTTCCCCTGGGAGAAAGAAGCGTGGCAAAGGAGAACCAAACCCTCCGTACAGGGTGGCCCTTAAGCCGGACAACAATGACGGGTCAGAGGAGAAAAGTGTGCAATGGGAGAGACCGCCACTGCCCTCTGTAGAGGGGGCGGTCTCTGTGTCCGGCATGTGCCAGCCTCCATAGACAGGCTAAAAAGGGGAGACCTGAACCCCTGCTTAAAGGGAGAGGTCAGTGGCACCTGGCAGCTTCAAGCCTAGGAGACCGCCGCCCTTCTTAAAGGGGGGGGTCCTTCAGCCACAGCCATGGAAAGGCCTCCCTAGTTGAAGAGGGGAAAGACCTTGCCCTCTGCTTACAGGGCAGCTGTTTGGCCTGCCACGTCAAAGCGACCTGTGGCTAACGCAGCGTGGCAAAGTGACCCAAACCCTCCTTACAGGGTGGTCGTGAAGCTTTTAGGTGGCAGCGGAGGAAAAACGCCCAGACCTCCATGCCCTCAGGAGAGGGTGGTCTTTTTGCCAAGCAAGTCCAGGCGGGACAAGACGAGGCGAAAAAGGGACACCTGCACCCCAGTTATAGGCACAGGTCACGTCCCAGATCTATTTGAAAGGCTAGCTCTTAAAAAAGAGCCGAAACCTACAGAGCGACCGCTCCCCTTCTTAAAGGGGGGTCACTCCGCTCTAGCTTCCTCATGAAGCAGTTTTGCTCTCATGAAGGGGTGGACCTTCATCCCTGTTTACAGGGAGGTCCCTGGACCTGCCGCCTCAAAGGGGAAGGAAGTTGAAGTGGAAGGCCAGCGTCCCCGATACAGGGAGAGCCATGCGTGTCACGTGGGCGTCCTTTTCCCGTGGCTTCTGCTTCCGCTCTCTTTTCCCGCTCTTTCTTCAGCGCTGCTGTCTTCTTGTCCGTTTCCTCCTTTCAGCTGCTAGGGAGAGAAAAGAGGAGAAGGAAAGTGAGGCGCCGACTCCCTACGCTGCACGGCAACATCCGTTGAGAATTATTGCACACTGCCCCTCTTTGAAATTAGCCCCGCTCCCTGACTTCCGCACCAACCTGTGGTAGTAAGCAGGAGTTCTGGCAGCAGCAAAACGCGGGGATACCTGTATCAAGGCTTCTGTCATTTAAGATGGGATGCCGGCCTTCCTAGTTCAAGAGGGAAATGATCTTGTTCTCTCATTAGACTGCAGTTATTTTACCTTGGATGTCTACGTGTGATCATGCTAATGGAATATGGCAAAACTCTTTACCTATCTCGCCTAGCAAGAAAATTACAAATTTACGACCCTATTCTTTTTCAAAACATACAATGCTTACTGTTTATTCCATCCCCTTAGGATGTGAGGTGTGCTTACATTTGTGACTCAAATATCTCTTTGACCCCGTGTTCCATTTCTCGTGTATTGACATGTTGTACGTCTGCTGAATCCAATGCAAATCTCATGGTAGGGGTTAACCCTTGTAAATATAATATTAATGCAGGAAAATCGTAAACTGTTATTCCGTGTACCTTTCTACCTATGTAGGTAAGCTAAAAGAAGAGCATTTTGTGCATAGAATATCTTTCAGGGTGTCCCCTCTAATGCTGTTTGTCTGTATACGCTCGACTAATTAAATTAGTGTTTGGATGAACAATCATAAGCACTCCTCGAAACACCTGAGTTTCATCATTATGACTGTTCATAAGTACATCCTATGGTACATTAATAACAACATCTTCTACTTGCACACATGCTCTTTAAATAGTGATAGAAAGGTAGCCGTGTTAGTCTAGTGTAGCTGAAACCCAAAACAGGACTATGTAGCACTTTAAAGACTAACAAGATGGTTTATTAGGTGATGAGCTTTCGTGGGCCAGACCCACTTCCTCACATCAAATAGTGGAAGAAAATTCCACTATTTGATCTGAGGAAGTGGGTCTGGCCCACGAATGCTCATCAATAAACCAACTTGTTAGTTTTTAAAGCGCTACATAGTCCTGTTTCACATGCTCTTAGCAGTATTTTAAAATCATCATGTGTCAGGTGTGCTGTCATGGACACACTTTGGGCTTCAGCTAGTTGTGTTTCCAATTGTGAGAGCTGATTGGTTAATGAGGTGGCTCTTGCTGTCTCAGCATTAACATCTAGTACCATTTGTTCACGCCCTCTTTGCAAGGACTCCTAGATTTCCCAAATAAATTCACACCAAACTCCAAAGACAATTTATTAGACTCCATCTTCCATCCTTTCCATGAAAATATACGCTCCATCGTGGCTCGAGATCTCCTAAGGGCCTTACCTCTGCCCTCTAGAAAAAGAATATATCCTGACCAAAAGCTTATCCCGACTAGTCCCTGTCGCTTGCTGACAAGCAGCCGCTACTGACAGGCAGCCAGAGACACGCTTGCTTCTGGGGTGACCTGCGCCGTCCCCAAACTTGTCTCTTCTCGAGACTTTTCAATAAAAAAACTTATCCTCGGCCACAATGAAAAGGGAATGAAAGGGTTAACGGGCTCTCCCTATTTGCTCTAGCAAGGCATACGCTTCTTCCACCATGGGACTCCCCTGGTTCCGGGGTGCCCAAGCTTCGCTTGCGGTCAGGGACCAGGACCGTAAAAATCCCTCCCAGAGCCGTTGGGCCTCACTGACTACTGTACCAAAGAAAACAAAACTGACAGGACCTCCCTTAAGACAACAACCAATCACAGAAGTCCTGCCGCAGTCACCATTTCTTAGGTATCAAAAGGATTGAGAAGTTAGGCTGCAGGGGATGCCCTAACTAAAACAGATCTTCTGTCCTTTACTGGGACTGCCAGCATCTATCAATTGGTGCGGTGCCTCCCTTTCCCTTTAACAACCAATGGAAGATTCATTGTATGTAAACCAAAGAGGTCTAGGTTTACTTGGGGAAAAGTTTACAAAAGAGGGTGTGGGACGGGTAACTAAAGAACAGTATAACAACATAAAATCACTTTCACAAGCACAGTAGTCAGTCCCGTGTTGGTATGAAACCAGGACCCATTAAACAAACACCCTTGGCTAGATAACAAATAACAAGAAGAGAAAGAAAGTAACAAGAGACAATTTCATAGAAACCTTCTTCCTTAGTTCCCAAGTTGGTTGCTCAGGACCTCAATCTCTTTGCTCATGAGAGCCTTGAGAGAAGAACTCTGAGGAGATCCCACGCAGTCTGGTCCTTCCACAGCTGTAGGTGATATGTGATTGGCAAGGCTGCTGGAGAGATGATGCCTGCTGGAACTGAGGGAAGTCTTCGCATCGGCTTAGCTGGTCCGCAGTCCAGGTGGCCTAGAAAGGAAGATCCATGTGTCACATTACCGAATTGGAGGGAAGCAGCCAGATCGCTGCTGCACCCCTAGGTGGGGGTGTTGGCCCCAGAAATTGGTATGAAAGGGAGCCATGTGGGGTATTGAATGGGAGCTTATTGTTTGTTAATCTTATGTACGCTATTTATGTGAGTATATAATGTCTGTGTGTGTAGGTAGGAATCTGTAGTCTGTGTGGAAGCTGAATAGTTCTCTGAATGTGGTTAAGCATGGCTATGGACAGGCTGAGTAGCAAAGCCCTGTGGAACAATGGCTCTCAATAGGCTATGGACACACCCAAAGAATGGGATTTGTCACCTGAGGGCAGCCAGCAGGGAACATAGAGATTGGCCTCTGACCAGGTGACTTGCTGCATACAAGAAGAGGCCAGGAAGGAGGTATAAAGAGGCCATGCGGTCGATGCCATTTTATTCTCAGCTCAACACTTCATCCCAGAGGTAGCACTGCAGGGATTGAAGAGCCCGGAAGACCTGTGAACCCATCCTGATCGTAGGATGTGCAATAAGAACTTTTAAACCAGCAGCTCCAACATCTCTGCTAGAGCCTGCATCGAGAACTGGGAGATTCGGTGCATGTAACGTACTGTACTTTAATAACCTTACTCTCAGGCTTTTCTTTCTTGTAATAATAAACCTTTAGATATAGATTCTAAAGGATTGGCCCAGCGTGTTTTGTGGGTAAGGTCCAGAGGGTAAATTGACCAGGGATCTGTGGCTGGTTTCTTGGAACCGGACAGAACTTGTTCAGGGTAGGTGGGATTGGGTGCTAGGACCCCCCACCTGTGTATGAGGCCCGGGGCCATCTGGGGCACGGATATTGCTGGGGTGTCGGAGGGGTTTTGCTCGTAAGGCTTCAGGCAGGCAGCTGAAGCGCTCTGTGAGACTGGTTTGTGGCCTATTTGGAGAGGTTACCAGCCAGGGGGGGCTGTAAGGAGCCCCGGATTTGAGCAATTCGCCCTGAGCGGATGCCCTCAGTTGTGCCCAGACACGGCCCGGTCCGTCACAGTGGCGTAGTCGGCAGGATCCACATGTAGGGATAACATATTAATGTATTGAAAATGATTCCCCCAAATGGAAGTTACTCCCCATAATTTGTTCCCCACAACTTAAAGTATTTAGATTTATTATTAATTCTTATTATTATTATTATTTGTTAAGATTGTTAAATGTTTAGATTTATTATTATTATTGCCCCTTTAGAATATAATGTATTAGGTCATGTAACTTAGAACTGTTAAGAATATAATCCTATGTAACCAGAAACAGGCCCCCCCTCCCCCCTCCCCCGTGCTCCAGGGCATGCTCAAGTTTGTGCAAGGGGCTGCTTGAAATTGACATTGCAAAGATACATTGTGACAATGCATTGTCAAGCCACTAACTCTGCTATGGGAGCCAAGCCCTGTAATTGACTAAGGGCATTGTTACTTAATTGAGGCCTGGTCTCTTTAAAACATTGTAACTTTATTCAGCACTCAGAGAATGTTTTAAGCAATACCACCCAGAAACTTTTGTAACTACAACTTTTATTATTATACAAAATACTGTATGAATGTATGAGAGAGTGCTTGGACGATGAATGAATGGTTCTGAGAGGTGCCAGCCTGAGAATACAGCAACAAAGGGCTGAAGAAGGCGTCAGGTGCCAGTGCAACCAAAAGGTGTCAAGTGGAGAAAACCAAGTACTGGAGGTCCACCCGATGAGATCACTGACGAGCACCTGGCAGCCACCCTGGAGACATCAGCATGATGCAGCAATTACCATAGACTGGCATAGGAAAAAATTCCTATAAGAACTGGACTAAAAAACTATGGAATCAGAGTCCAAGGTTCTGCTGCCAGCCTACCAGGAGCTTCAGATGCGCATCTGATCAGGACTTCGCTCCCCACTACCATCACTTGTGTACAGAATACCTGGCCAGTATTCTGTCACAAGCAACTTCCAGGCTGGTAACTATACACAGAACTTGAATGAATGGATGTATGAATGAATGGTTATATATATATAATATACATACAAGTGTATAAGGGTTAAGTAGTGTTAGGAATAAGTAGTTAAACAACGTTGTTTGCTTCTATCTTTTCTTTATTTTTTTATTATTATCTTTACAATACATGTGGCTTTTTGCCTTATCCCCCTCATAAGATCCTGCTTGCTTTTATTTGGTACAACATTTTGGTGGAGAATGCGAAAGGGGGAATATTGGTAAAAGAGCCTCAGATATTGTGGACATTGGTGTGCACACAGCTGACTCTACAGAGAGCAGTTCCATTTTTTTTTCTTTCTTTTTCTTTTTTTGGTTAACCAAAGCCTGCTGACCTCCAGAGGGTAGAGGCTTCACAAAAGAGCTCATAGTAAAAAGAAGCTTCAATTATTGAAATAATTTAGGCTGTGTAAGAAGCTACGATTATTCATTGGAATAATCTAGGCTGTATAAGAAGCTACAATTATTAAAATAATTTAGGCTGTAAATAGAAGCTACGACTATTAAAATAATCTTGGCTGTGTAACTAGAAGCTACAATTATTGAAATAATCTAGGCTGTGTAAGAAGCTACGATTTATTAAAATAATTTAGGCTGTAAAAAGAAGCTACGATTATTAATTGATAGTCTAGGCTGTGTCACTCGCTGCAAGGGTTCAGGGGTGATAAAGGAAACTACACAAGTATTAAAGATGTTTAAGAAAAGTCCAGGGAAAGCGGTCTCAAAGGGAGGAATAGAGTTTGAAGGAGCTCAAACCTCACCTTTTATAAAAAAATAACACCCTTTAAACAAATCCTTCAGAGATATGGGTACAAGTCCTTGGACTGAACAAGCCCTTTAAGATGTTTGTAATATTTTGGACCTAGAGGATAATTGGCACAGTATATCCTCATGTACAAACCTTCTAATGCTGCCAAAGGAGATGCAGCAGCAATTTGGCTATTATGGGAGGCATGTAGGACCGGTTTTGTTCAATATCTTTATTAATGACCTGGATGAGGGGATAGATTGCACCCTCAGCAAGTTTGCAGATGACACTAAGCTAGGGGGAGAGGTAGATACGCTTAAGGGCAGAGATAGGGTCCAGAGTGACTTAGACAAATTGGAGGATTGGGCCACTAGAAATCTCATGAGATTCAACAAAGACAAGTGTAGAGTCCTGCACTTGGGACGGAAGAATCCCAAGCATAGTTACAGGCTGGGGACCAACCAGTTAAGTAGTAGTTCTGCAGAAAAGGACCTGGGGGTTACAGTGGATGAGAAGCTAGATATGAGTCAACAGTGTGCCCTTGTAGCTAAGAAGGCTAATGGCATATTAGGGTGCATTAAGAGGAGCATTGCCAGCAGATCCAGAGATGTCATTATTCCCCTTTATTCGGCTTTGGTGAGGCCACATCTGGAGTACTGTGTCCAGTTCTGGGCCCCCCACTACAAAAAGGATGCGGACGCATTGGAGAGGGTCCAGCGGAGGGCAACCAAAATGATTAGGGGTCTGGAGCATATGACCTACGAGGAGAGGCTGAGGGACTTGGGTCTGTTTAGTCTGCAGAAGCGAAGAGTAAGGGGGGACTTGATAGCAGCCTTCAACTTCCTGAAGGGAGGTTCCAAAGAGGATGGAGAGAGGCTGTTCTCAGTAGTGACAGATGGCAGAACAAGGAGCAATGGTCTCAAGTTGTGGTGGGAGAGGTCCAGATTGGATATTAGGAAAAACTATTTTACTAGGAGGGTAGTGAAGCATTGGAATGGGTTACCTAGGGAAGTAGTGGAGTCTCCATCCCTAGAGGTGTTTAAGTCTCGGCTTGACAAAACCCTGGCCGGGTTGATTTAGATGGGATTGGTCCTGCCTAGAGCGGAGGGCTGGACTTGACGACCTTCTGAGGTCTCTTCCAGTTCTATGATTCTATGATAAGGGGATGGTTGGATGAAATAACATGATCTTGGTAACTAATTGACCATTAATTATAGGGAACTTTCTGGGTGTCTGGCTGGTGAGTCTTGCCCACATGCTCAGGGTTTAGCTGATCGCCATATTTGGTGTCAGGAAGGAATTTTCCTCCAGGGTAGATTGGCAGAGGCCCTGGAGGTTTTTCGCCTTCCTCTGTAACATTGGGCACAGATCACAGCTGAAGGACTCTCTGCATGTTGGGGCCTTCAAAGTATTTGAAGGCTTCAATATCTGAGACATAGGTGAGAGGATTATTCTAAGAGGGGTGGGCGAGATTCTGTGGCCTGCGCTGTGCAGGGGGTCAGACTAGATGATCATAATGGTCCCTTCTGACCTTAAAGTCTATGAGTCTATGAGTCTATGTAATAACAGTTACCTCCACTTAGCTACCTGCAAAGAAGAAAAAAAAAAATCTCTCTCTGCAGGAAAAGCTAAACCCAAAAGAAAAAGGGAAAAGAAAACACAGATTCAGTTTGGCTCCTCTGAAACCTGTAATGAGGTGTTCCTCAAATTAACTAATTATAAAAATTCAAATAGGAAACTGCAAAATGTAAAAGCCTCTGCTGCAAAAGCAAAAAGGTGGAAATGTCTGTCCCTCAGTACCCAGACACAGCTAGATTCCCTTAAGGATGGGTACTGAGAGTTAAAGTAGCACTCTCAAAGTTTTCAGGAATATGCTTTAAAAAAAAAAAAAAAAAAAAAAAAAGGACCAGGAGGTGTGGGGTTTAGTGAACAAGGCCACCCTCCTTGCTAAATTGGTAATGGGACAAAGCCTGTGTCCATGGAAAAGGGCCATTCAGCAAGAAAAACAGGATCAGGCCCAGACAAGCAGGCAGGCAAAAGATAGATTAAAGGCCTTGTGGTAAAACTGGGAAAAAGCAGTAAGTACAGGCACTGAAAATCTAAATTCTTAAAATAATACTTACAAGAAGTAATATCTGAAGCAAGGCCAGTTTTCATTTTAAGAAATAAGAAAGTGTTTTAAGAAAGAAAAAAAAAAACACAAAAAAGTTAACTCTACAGAGTATGGAAGGAAATTGAGCAGTTGTAAAAATGCTAAAATGTTATAGGAAAAGAATTCTTGGTTTCTTTGCAGCCATTCTGAAGGAAAAAGGGGCCCCTTTCCAAAAGAGTGTCTGTAAATAATCCAGGCAAATTTAACTAAAAAAAACTTCAAGAGGGTACTATTGGGAACTTAACTACCCCCAAATAAATAAAAGTGAATGTAATCTTTGTACAGGTATGTAAAAATAGTGTTAAAAATATTCAGAGAATATATGCATGTATCTGTGTGTAAATATAGTGTAAATAGTAGGTGAAGTTTTTAAAATCCAGAACTCCTGTTTTGTAGGTTAGTAAACTGTTTTGTATGCTTAAAACAAATTGGTTTGTTTTGTTTTCAGTAAAGCCATTTCATACCAAGTGGTTTAATAAAAGTATAGGAAAACTCAGTGAGCATAAAAGAAATAGTTACACCCAATGCAAAAATTAATATGTCTAAATAACATTATAAACAAAGAATGCACATTTTCCTGTAACATGCAATGTATACTGTAGAAGGGGTAAAAACTGGAAACAAATTAAAATCCTGGGAGGGCTTCAGGAGCCACAACAGGATGTAATTTCCTTTTCAGGTTGCTGTGAGAGAGAGCAGGACTTAAAGTAAAAACTCAAAACTGTAAATCTCTGGCAAAAGTTATTGTGTCCCTTTTTAAAACAAAGCTACAAACAGCTTTTAATCTAAAAGCAAGCCAAAAAGTGTCTGTGGTGCAAATGCCCTAGCTGGCAGCACAAAAAAAAAAAAAATGTTTGCAGGTAAATAAATAGTTTGATTAGCAAACTACCTGAGACCAGAACAAAAAGGGGTCTGCTTACAGAAAAATTTCAAGATGGTTTTAAAATACAGGACTATGTAGCACTTTAAAGACTAACAAGATGGTTTATTAGATGATGAGCTTTCGTGGGCCAGATCCACTTCCTCAGATCAAATAGTGGAAGAAAATAGTCACAACCATATATACCAAAGGATACAATTTAAAAAAAATGAACACACATGAAAAGGACAAATCACATTACAGAACAGAAGGGGGATGTGGGGGGGGGGGGGGGGAAGGAAGGTGAATGCCAGTGAGTTAATGATATTAGAGGTGGGGAAGGGGAAATGTCTGTGAGTTAATAGTATTAGAGGTGATAATTGGGGAAGCTATCTTTGTAATGTGCAAGATAGCCGGGGTCTTTGTTAAGTCCGGTGCGGAGAGTGTCGAATTTTAGCATGAATGCCAGTTCAGAGGATTCCCTTTCAAGTGCAGATTTGAATGTCTTCTGAAGTGGCTATAGATGATGGATCGTATGGTGTGTGCAGCCAAGCCCTTCGATACAACCGCATCTGCTCTAATCCCACAGACAGAGACCAGAAACTTCAGGATCTCTACCAAGCATTTATAAACCTCAACTACTCACCTGGAGAAATAAAAAAGCAAATTGAAAGAGCTAAACAAATACCTAGAAACCATCTACTACAAGACAGACCCAAGAAAACCAACAATAGAACACCACTTGTCATCACCTACAGCTCCCAACTTATACCTGTCCAACACATTATCAATAGATTACAGCCTATACTGGAACAGGACACTAAACTCCAAGAAGCTCTGGGAGACAGACCCATAGTCTCCTATAGACAACCACCTAATCTCAAGATGATTCTTACCAACAACCACAGGACATACCACACTAATACCAACCCTGGTACTTTCCCTTGCAACAAACCCCGCTGCCAGCTTTGTCCACATATTCACTCTGCTGACACCATTATTGGGCCTAACCAAGTGAGTTACAAGATCAAGAATACATATTCCTGCGCCTCCAGAAATATAATCTATGCTATCATGTGCCGAAAGTGTCCGTCTGCTATGTACATTGGACAAACGTCTCAGACACTTCGCCAAAGAATCAATGCCCACAAAACAGACATTAGACAGGATCACAAAGAAAAAACAGTTGCTTGTCATTTCAACCAGAAAGGACACAGTCTTAATGACCTGCTAACCTGCATCCTACTTCAGAAGACATTCAAATCTGCACTTGAAAGGGAATCCTCTGAACTGGCATTCATGCTAAAATTCGACACTCTCCGCACCGGACTTAACAAAGACCCCGGCTATCTTGCACATTACAAAGATAGCTTCCCCAATTATCACCTCTAATACTATTAACTCACAGACATTTCCCCTTCCCCACCTCTAATATCATTAACTCACTGGCATTCACCTTCCTTCCCCCCCCCCCCCCACATCCCCCTTCTGTTCTGTAATGTGATTTGTCCTTTTCATGTGTGTTCATTTTTTTAAATTGTATCCTTTGGTATATATGGTTGTGACTATTTTCTTCCACTATTTGATCTGAGGAAGTGGGTCTGGCCCACGAAAGCTCATCATCTAATAAACCATCTTGTTAGTCTTTAAAGTGCTACATAGTCCTGTATTTTGTTTCAGCTACACCAGACTAACACGGCTACATCTCTATCACTATTCAAGATGGTTTTAAACACACTGGTCTCAAAGCTAAGTTGTCTAAATAAAAGGCATGCTATCACAGGATACTTAAACACCTATTGGTAAGATCCACAGGGCTACTTGTTATTTGATGCTAATGTTCATAAGGAACCCTGTAATATGTACATGATTTTCTTAAAAAAAAAAAAAACCTTTAAAATGTTAAAATAATCATTGAAAACACATCTCACACTTAAAACCCTCCCAGCATTATAGTAATAATGCTTGGCTACTCTCTATTCATAAACCTAACACAGCAGAAACTTACTAACTTAGTCTTCTGTATAAGAGGAAAACTGAAGTACACCTCCTAAATTTAATAATTACACAGTGGGGTAATTCACCCACAAGAAGGGGTAAAAACCATTGAAACCTGTTTTGCTACAAAACAAAAATATTTAACTATAGGAGTAAGTGTAAGCAGGGAGGAATGAAAACATATTTGTAAAAGAGAAAGTATGTAAATAATAATGCCACCCCCAAAGGGGTAGAAGTATGTTCTTGTTTTGTCTTTCAGAAAATCAGGACAAGCTGGTACCAGCTAAATACCCTACAACACCATGGATGTATTGTTGCAACAAAGAATGTTTTGTGTTTGTCTCATGTCTGTCTGTCTAACTAGTATACTGTGTTAAAGATAATCTGCACTAGGCAGGAAAGGTTCAATAAGCATTAAACATTTTAACTGCATTTAGAGAAACCCAGTGTGGATGGCTGTGGAGAGATCTCAGAGGGACTGATAGTTGTTTCAGAAGAGGCAGAATCAGCCAGGGAATTGGAGCAGTCTGGCAACCAAGTGACTGGGTATGACCAGCTTGCTGGGAAGTCAGTGTGTTTGGGACAGGAGTGTTCCCAGGGGAGGCACACCCAGCCAGGCCTTTTGTCTTTCAAAGAGGGAGCTTTGCATTTAAAACAACAGGGCAATGGGGCAAGACTTATGTGGCCAAGGAAGGCTGCAGATTTTTCAACCTAAAAACCCAAAATTGTCAGCGTACATTTGGGATGGATTTGTTCCTGCTACTTATGCTAACTTTCATAACCACTGTACTGCAGTTACTAAGAATATAACAATGTTCAATGTGCAGGATATTGTACCAAAACCCTGGAAATGGTTAAAAAAAATGTACGCAAGAGCACATTGTATGTTCAAAAGCCTTGTAACACTGGTATTTTACTGTTAGTACTTGTAATTAGTGTTGAAGCTTCTCACCTGAGAAAGGGGAATTCCAAAATTGGTGTGTGATGTAAAAAGGTAAACTGAGGCACACCACCAATTTTGTTTTCAGGGCTAAATGCAAAAATGCCTACACTATGTGGGATAAGAGCACATACATTCATGCACTGTTAATTGGGTTTCAGACTGTTGCCCAAGCTGCCCTGCATAAAATCACTATTTTCTCTCGCTCTGGGCAAAGTCACCTAACCTGGATAAAAACAATATTTGTTACATTACAATCACAAACACATGTTGCCTCACAATATCTTCTCTTAAACAGATTAAATAGAAAGTGACACTACGATTATACCAGATATCGTAGTGTCAAAAGGGGGAGTATGTAGGGATAACATATTAATGTATTGAAAATGATTCCCCCAAATGGAAGTGACTCCCCATAATTTGTTCCCCACAACTTAAAGTATTTAGATTTATTATTAATTCTTCTTATTATTATTATTTGTTAAGATTGTTAAATGTTTAGATTTATTATTATTATTGCCCCTTTAGAATATAATGTATTAGGTCATGTAACTTAGAACTGTTAAGAATATAATCCTATGTAACCAGAAACAGCTCCCCCCCCCCCCCCTTGGGCTCCAGGGCATGCTCAAGTTTGTGCAAGGGGCTGCTTGAAATTGACATTGCAAAGATACATTGTAACAATGCATTGTCAAGCCACTAACTCTGCTATGGGAGCCAAACCCTGTAATTGACTAAGGGCATTGTTACTTAATTGAGGCCTGGTCTCTTTAAAACATTGTAACTTTATTCAGCACTCAGAGAATGTTTTAAGCAATACCACCCAGAAACTTTTGTAACTACAACTTTTATTATTATACAAAATACTGTATGAATGTATGAGAGAGTGCTTGGACGATGAATGAATGGTTCTGAGAGGTGCCAGCCTGAGAATACAGCAACAAAGGGCTGAAGAAGGCGTCAGGTGCCAGTGCAACCAAAAGGTGTCAAGTGGAGAAAACCAAGTACTGGAGGTCCACCCGATGAGATCCCTGACGAGCACCTGGCAGCCACCCTGGAGACATCAGCATGATGCAGCAATTACCATAGACTGGCATAGGAAAAAATTCCTATAAGAACTGGACTAAAAAACTATGGAATCAGAGTCCAAGGTTCTGCTGCCAGCCTACCAGGAGCTTCAGATGCGCATCTGATCAGGACTTCGCTCCCCACTACCATCACTTGTGTACAGAATACCTGGCCAGTATTCTGTCACAAGCAACTTCCAGGCTGGTAACTATACACAGAACTTGAATGAATGGATGTATGAATGAATGGTTATATATATATAATATACATACAAGTGTATAAGGGTTAAGTAGTGTTAGGAATAAGTAGTTAAACAACGTTGTTTGCTTCTATCTTTTCTTTATTTTTTTATTATTATCTTTACAATACATGTGGCTTTTTGCCTTATCCCCCTCATAAGATCCTGCTTGCTTTTATTTGCTACAACATACAGATCTTGGTCAATTGAGCTTTGGGATCAGGACCCCACGCTGTCTAAATTTGATTTTTGGTGTTGAGAGTTTGGTTGATTAAAGAGCCGCTGCGATGATCCCGGAATTATATGAGAGTCTGAGCAAAAGTGCTCTGAAGGATTTGTGCTTGGGGAGAGCCATTGCCTTTAGGAAAAGGGCCTCTAAACTAGATCTGGTAGTGCTGTTATTAACCAGAGATGTGGATGAAAAGGAGCAGAAGCAAGCCAAGGAGGCTGCTGAAAGAAGGCGGAAGGCAGATGAAGAAATTGCTAAGAGAAAGCAGGAGATGGATCGGGAACTTGAGATGAGAAAAGCAGAACATGCAGAGATAAGGGCAGAGAGGGCCAGACGTCAGCTTAAGGAAATGGCGGAGCATGCAGAGAAGATGGCCCTAGCCAAGGAGGAAAATGCTAGACTTGACCTCCAGCTTAAGAGACTAAAAGAACAAGAGAGACTGTATTCTCCTGAAGGTTCAATGTATAACTCTGTGGGTATGCAGTGTGCTTATGATATGGCAGACGTATTTTGCCCAGCTGATGTGATGACCCAACCCCAAAGCATGTGTGAATGCAAACCTTTTGTGTTACCTGTAGCTAACAGGGAGGTTTGGGAAGGGGGTGCATGTGGGTATGAAAAGTTTCCTGGAGCTGGTCAGTCTCCCTGTAACCAAGGGGAAAGTGTCTCTACATGTGAGCCTGTGGGTGAGGGCCCGTCTGATGCCTCAGAGGTGAGGCTGGAATCAGAACCAGGGCAAGAAGAGCCCAGAAATCAGGGAAATGTTTCTCTGGGGCAGCCTGGAGTGGCTGGCCAGAGTGAAGTTTTAGTTGAGGAGTTGGTGGCTGGTGAGGTTTGTGGAATTGAACCTGCACAAGCTGAAATTGATTTGTGTGAAGAAGCACAGTGTGTGCAAGCTGGCAATTTGGCTGGTGGAAGTAGCAGTGGGGCAGTAAAGGAAGCTGTCTCAGTGGCTAGCTGTATGCCTGAGATTAGCCAGGGGTGTTGGGACAAGGGAGAAGCTGTCTCTGGTTGTCTGGCTGTGTGTGGGGAAGAGTTTCTTCCTGTGTCTGAGGAAGGTGCCCCACAGCCTGTGAAGGCTGAGAGCAGTGTTGTTGTCCCAGAGTTGGGTCTGGATATGGCTAAGGCCCAGGAAGGGGGTGGCCCAAGGTTTGTGTCTGCTGGGGAGAGGGATGAGGTGACTCAGGTAGAGTCAGTCAGTGTTTTACCAGAACCCCAGAGACCGGACAGTGGTGACCCTGATATTGTGCCTGATGCTGCTGTGTTGCTGGCAGAGGGGGGAGCGACTCTGTGGGAGCAGGGAGACCCCTTAGCCCGGGCACAAGGAGAGAATGAGGGTGTGTTAACTCTGGTGCCTAATGATGGTGTGGACGTTTACAGCCATCTAGAGAGCTGCACAGGGAGTGAAGATGCCTCTGACCCTGTCTCTTGTGAGTCTGTCTATGTGCCTGAGAGGGGATTATCTGTGAATCCACCTGAGGGGCCAGAGATAACTCAGGGAGTAAGGGAAGTGCAGGAGGAATTGGTTGGGGCTCAGCAGGGCAATGCTACTGCAGAGCCAGGGAAGGGTGAACTGCTGCTTAAGGAAGCTCATAGGGAGGAGAGTCCTGGCAGTGCTTGTAGCAAGCAGTTTGCTGTGACTGAGAGAGGTGAGAATGCCTGGCTTAGAGAAGGCATTCAGGAGAAAGCTCTGCCTGTAAAAGGCAGCAGCTTCTTGTGTAAGGCACTTCTTGTAGTGCCTGAGGGACAGAATTTGTCCATTAGCAGTGACTCCACTGACTTGGATATAGGCAAATCCAGTGTGGAGGGTTGTGGGGAAGTCTCAGAGGGACCGAGGGTTGTTCCAGGTAAGGCAGGGACAGCCAGAGAATTGGAGCAGGCTGCTAACCCAGTGACTGTGTGTGACCAGCTTGCTGGGAAGTCAGTGTCTTTGGGACAGGATTGTTCCCAGGTGAATGAGGAGAGTGGGAAGTTAGTGTCTCAGATTCAGGAGAAGGACTGTGTAGCTAAGTATGCAGAGCAGAACAGCTGTGTGGTCACTCTCCCTAGGATGCAGGAGATGGCAGTTACGCTCCCATCTCTGGACACAGTGGACACTCATAATCAATCAGGGAGTTTGATATCTGGTTCCATGTGGAAACAGAGGTTGGAGGTGGACAGAGGAGAGACTTGGGAGTCTACAGCTTACTGCTGTTACCCCACTGAGTGGGGGAAGGGGGAGAATTCCAGGGACATTGTGAGCCAGGGAGTCACACCCAGCCAGCCCTTTGTCTTGTTCAGGCCAGAGGTTTCAGGCCTGGAGCCCACAGGACAGGGAGGAGGGGTAGGACTTGCTTTGACAAAGAAGATTTGCAGGTTGAACCTGAAGGGCCAAAACTGCAATGGTGTGGGGCCAGAGATGGGGCCTGATGGAGAATTTCAGTATACACCTGATATAGGATTGTTCTTGTTACTGATGTTAATTCTTGTAACCAATGTATTATTGTTGCAGAGAATTGTAACGGTATACAGTGTGCATGAGCTTATGAAAATACCATGTAATCTGTCTGGAGATGTACCAAATGACAGACGGTATGTAAGGGGACATTGTGTTGTTGCTATTTTGTGGTTAACACTTGTAACTGGTCTTGGAACTTCTTACAGGACAAAAAGGGTTCCAGCCAGAAGGTCCTGTGTAAGAAGGGAAACTGAGGCACACCACCATTTTGTTGGGGGAGGCCCGGGATGCCCTCAGTGATGTTACGGGCATCACTTCCTGCATCAATTTTGCGTTGGGGGTGTCACATTACCGAATTGGAGGGAAGCAGCCAGATCGCTGCTGCACCCCTAGGTGGGGGTGTTGGCCCCAGAAATTGGTATGAAAGGGAGCCATGTGGGATATTGAATGGGAGCTTATTGTTTGTTAATCTTATGTACGCTATTTATGTGAGTATATAATGTCTGTGTGTGTAGGTAGGAATCTGTAATCTGTGTGGAAGCTGAATATTTCTCTGAATGTGGTTAGGCATGGCTATGGACAGGCTGAGTAGCAAAGCCCTGTGGAACAATGGCTCCCAATGGGCTATGGACACACCCAAAGAATGGGGGCTGTCACCTGAAAGGGAACATAAAGATTGGCCTCTGACCAGGTGACTTGCTGCATACAAGAAGAGGCCAGGAAGGAGGTATAAAGAGGCCATGCGGTCGATGCCATTTTGTTCTCAGCTCAGCACTTCATCCCAGAGGTAGCACTGCAGGGATTGAAGAGCCCGGAAGACCTGTGAACCCATCCTGATCGTAGGATGTGCAATAAGAACTTTTAAACCAGCAGCTGCAACATCTCTGCTAGAGCCTGCATCGAGAACTGGGAGATTCGGTGCATGTAACGTACTGTACTTTAATAACCTTACTCTCATGCTTTTCTTTCCTGTAATAATAAACCTTTAGATATAGATTCTAAAGGATTGGCCCAGCGTGATTTGTGGGTAAGGTCCAGAGGGTAAATTGACCAGGGATCTATGGCTGGTTTCTTGGAACCGGACAGGACTTGTTCGGGGTAGGTGGGATTGGGTGTTAGGACCCCCCACCTGTGTATGAGGGCCGGGGCCATCTGGGGCACGGATATTGCTGGGGTGTCAGAGGGGTTTTGCTCGGGAGGCTTCAGGCAGGTTGCTGAAGCGCTCTGTGGGACTGGTTTGTGGCCTGTGAGGAGAGGTCACCAGTCGGGGGCTGTAAGGGGCCCCGGATTCGAGCAATTCGCCCTGAGCAGACACCCTCAGCTGTGCCCAGACACGGCCCGGTCCATCACACACCATTTCTTAGGTATCAAAAGGATTGATAAGTTAGGCTGCAGAGGATGCCCTAACTAAAACAGATCTTCTGTCCTTTACTGGGACTGCCAGCATCTATCAATTGGTGCGGTGCCTCCCTTTCCCTTTAACAACCAATGGAAGATTCATTGTATGTAAACCAAAGAGGTATAGGTTTACTTGGGGAAAAGTTTACAAAAGAGGGTGTGGGACGGGTAACTAAAGAACAGTATAACAACATAAAATCACTTTCACAAGCACAGTAGTCAGTCCCATGTTGGTATGAAACCAGGACCCATTAAACAAACGCCCTTGGCTGGATAAAAAATAACAAGAGAAAGAAAGTAACAAGAGACAATTTCATAGAAACCTTCTTGCTTGGTTCCCAAGTTGGTTGCTCAGGACCTCAATCTCTTTGCTCCTGGGAGCCTTGAGAGAAGAACTCTGAGGAGATCCCACGCAGCCTGGTCCTTCCACAGCTGTAGGTGGTAGCTGATTGGCAAGGCTTCTGGAGAGATGATGCCTGCTGGAACTGAAGGAAGTCTTCGTGTTGGCTTAGCTGGTCAGCATTCCAGGTTTCCTAGAAAGGAAGATCCATGCAACCAGTCACTAGGTTTAGCAGCAGAGAACTTATTAACTGCCAGCCTTTTTATAAAACCTATGGCTGAAAAACCCCTGTAAGAGAACCTATGGAATCTATCCCTAACATGAAAAACCTGCAAAACTCCTGAGGAGATTCTAGTTCCACCTGGATCTCGTTTACCCATGCTGTAATGAAAAAAGGCAGGAAAACCTTACCAGTCAGACTTAAGATCACATGAACTATATTCCATTTGCAAAAACAGAAAGCAGACCCCATGATACATAAAAACAAACACACAGTTTATAATAAAATCCCAGGATTTTACTCCTAAAAGGAAATTTACTAGGACTAAGAAAAGATATGCTCTCAACCCTTCTTAAAGTGGAGTCCCTGAGTGAAAGGTCCAAAAAGGACCCTCTAGTTGAAGTGGGAGAGGGAAAAGACATTTTTCCCTGCTGACTGAGCAGGCATTTTGTGTGGTGATGTAAAGTTACCAATCAAGAAAGAAGCATGGCAAAATAGAACCAAACCCTCCTCATAGGCTGGTCCTTAATCTGGACAACAATAAGGGCCAGAGGAGAAAAGTGTGCAATAAGAGAGACTGCCATTCCCCTCTGTAGGGCTGAAGGTCTCTGTGTGTGGCATATGCCAGCCTCCAGAGAGAGGCTAAAATGGGGAGACCTTTGCCCCACTTAAAGGGAGAGGTCAATAGTACATGGCAGCTTCAAGCCTAGGAGACTGCTGCCCTTCTTAAAGGGGGGGGGGGGGTCCTTCAGCCTTTTTTTTAAAACCTGTGGTTGAAAGCTCCCTGTTAGAGAATCCATAGGATCTATCCCTAACAAGAAAAACCTGCAAGATTCCTGAGGAGATTCCAGTTCCAACTGGAACTCATTTACCCAGGGCTGTAATGAAAAAAGGCGGGAAAACCTTACCAGTCAGACATAAGATCACATGACTGAAATTCCATTTGGAAAAAGAGAATGCATTCCCCATTATACATAAAAACAAACACACAACTTATAATAAAATCCCAGGATTTTACTCTTAAAGGGAAATTTACTAGGACTAAGAAAAAAGACACTCTCAACCCTTCTTAAAGGGGAGTTCCTTAGTGAAAGGCCCCAAAAGGACCCACAAGTTCAAGAGGGAGAGGGCAAAGACATTTTCCCCTGCTGACAGAGCAGGCATTTTGCCAGGTGATACAAAGTAACCCATAGAGAAAGAAACTTGCCCTTGATAAAGGGGGGTTGGTCAGTCTTTTTATGAAATTTGTGGCTGAGAAAACCCTATAAGAGAACCCATAGAATCTATCCCTAAGAGGGAAAACCTGCAGAATTCCTGAGGAGATTCCGGTTCCAACCAGAACTCATTTACCCCAGACTATAATGAAAAAAAGGCGGGAAAACCAGTCAGACCTAAGGTGACATCACCTATACTGCATTTTCAAAAACACAATGCATGGCCCATAATACATAAAAACATACACACAGCTTGTAAAAAAAATCCTAGGATTTTACACTTAAAGGGTAAATGACTAGGACTAAGAAACATAGACTGATGCCTGGGCTGTCAGCATGAGGCGTCTCAGGCGCTTCCCGCCCAGCTCCTCATGTTCATGCAGCATGAACTATTTGGAACTTTTCCCTCCCAGCAGTTTTTGCCCACTTAGAATGATATACCTCAGTCTTTTCCTGATCAGCACCTCATGCCCTCTGAGCCATAGGTGCCTGAGGCTTATCCCTCCAAGCACCTGCTGCCCAGTCAGCATGAGGAGTCTGCCCAGTGCTATCTTCCCTGTCAGCATAAGGCATCTCAGGCTTTTCCAACCCAGCGCCTCCTGCTCTCTCAGTGACAGCCGCCTCAAGTATTCCAGCCTAGCACATATTGCTCATGCAGTGGCAGCCACCTGAGGCTTTTCCCAACCTACAGCTTCTGCCCTGTGAGCATGAAGCGTCTGAGGTGATTCCCTCCAAGTGATTCTTTTCCTGTCAGCTCCAGCTGCCTGAAGATTTTCCCAACACGCACCTCCTACCCTCTCAGCCCACGTGGTGTGAGGTGTTTTCTGTGCAGCTCCTCTGGCTCAGGCAATATGAGGCATCTAAGGCTTTTCCCTCCCCACACATTTTGCTCAGGTAGAATGATGCATTTGAGTGTTTTCCTGCCCAATGCCTCCTACCTTCAGTTCCAGCAGCCTGATATTTTCCTGCCCAACAAAAAATGCTCAGTCAGCAAGAGTCACCTGAGGTGTTTCCCATCCAACACCTCCTGCTCAGCCACATGAACTACCTGAGGCGTTTCCCGCCCAATGCCTCCTGCCCTGTCAGCACTAGCTGTCTGAGACTTTTCCCTCCCAGTCCCTTCTGTCCAATCAGCATGAGGCATCTGAGACTTTTTTTCCCCTCAGTACTCTGAGGTGTTTCTCACCCAGCACCTCCTGTTCAGTCAGCAGGAGGCTTCTGAGGCTTTTGTCTCCAAGCACTTTTTCACACAGTAGAATGATTCATTTCTGGCTTTTTCCACCCTGTGCCTCCTGCCCTCTTACTGACAGCCACCTGAGGCTTTTCCCACCCCACACCTCCTGTACTGTCAGCCCCAGTTGTCTGAGGCTTTCCCACCCATCAGCATGAGGTGCCTGAGGCATTTCCAGCCATATGTGGCCTGTCCTGTCAGCATGAGGCATCTCAGGCTTTTCCAACCCAGTGTCTCCTGCCCTCTCAGTGACAGCCACCTGAGGCTTTTCTTGCCTCACACATGCTCCTCAGTCAACACCAGGCATCTGTGGGAATATCCAACCAACAACTTCTGCCCTGTAAACATAAAGAGTCTGAGATTTTTCTCTCCAAGTTACTCTTTCCTTGTCAGCTCCAGCTGTTTGAGGTTTTTCCCACCACATGCCTTCTGCTCTTTTACCCCATGTATCCTGAGGTGTTTCCTGCCCAGCACCACCTGCTCAGGCAACATTTGGCATCTGAGGCTTCTCCCTTCCACCACATTTTGCTCAGGTACAATAATGACTTTGAGTGTTTTCCTGCCCAATGCCTTCTACCTTCAGTTCCAGCAGCCTGATATTTTCCTGCCCAACAAAAAATGCTCAGTCAGCAAGAGCCACCTGAGGTGTTTCCCATCCAACACCTCCTGCTCAGCCACATGAACTATCTGAGGCGTTTCCCACCCAATGCCTCCTGCCCTATCAGCACTAGCTGTCTGAGACTTTCCCTCCCAGTCCCTTCTGTTCAATCAGCATGAGGCATCTGAGACTTTTTTTCCCCTCAGTACTCTGAGGTGTTTCTCACCCAGCACCTCCTGTTCAGTCAGCAGGAGGCTTCTGAGGCTTTTGTCTCCAAGCACTTTTTCACACAGTAGAATGATTCATTTCTGGCTTTTTCCACCCTGTGCCTCCTGCCCTCTTACTGCCAGCCACCTGAGGCTTTTCCCACCCTGCACCTCCTGTACTGTCAGCCCCAGTTGTCTGAGGCTTTCCCACCAATCAGCATGAGGTGCCTGAGGCATTTCCAGCCATATGTGGCCTGTCCTGTCAGCATGAGGCATCTCAGGCTTTTCCAACCCAGTGTCTCCTGCCCTCTCAGTGACAGCCACCTGAGGCTTTTCTTGCCTCACACATGCTCCTCAGTCAACACCAGGCATCTGTGGGAATATCCAACCAACAACTTCTGCCCTGTAAACATAAAGAGTCTGAGATTTTTCTCTCCAAGTTACTCTTTCCTTGTCAGCTCCAGCTGTTTGAGGTTTTCCCCACCACATGCCTTCTGCTCTTTTACCCCATGTATCCTGAGGTGTTTCCTGCCCAGCACCTCCTGCTCAGGCAACATTTGGCATCTGAGGCTTCTCCCTTCCACCACATTTTGCTCAGGTACAATAATGACTTTGAGTGTTTTCCTGCCCAATGCCTTCTACCTTCAGTTCCAGCAGCCTGATGTTTTCCTGCCCAGCAAACACTGCTCAGTCAGCAAGAGCCACCTGAGGTGTTTCCCATCCAACACCTCCTGCTCAGCCACACGAACTATCTGAGGCATTTCCCGCCCAATGCCTCCTGCCCTATCAGCACTAGCTGTCTGAGACTTTTCCCTCCCAGCCCCTTCTGTCTAATCAGCATGAGGCATTTCAGACTTTTACCTTCCAGCACTTTTTGCCCAGTTATGATAATATACTTTAGGCCTTCTCTAACCAGCACCTCCTTCCCTATATGAACCAGCCATCTAAGGTGATTAACTGCCAGCCTTTTTATAAAACCTGTGGCTGAAAAAACCCTGTAAGAGAATCCATAGGATCTATCCCTAACAGGAAAAACCTGCATGATTCCTGAGGAGATTCCAGTTCCAACTGGAACTCATTTACCCAGGGCTGTAATGAAAAAAGGCGGGAAAACCTTTCTAGTCAGACATAAGATCACATGACCGAAATTCCATTTGGAAAAAGAGAATGCATTCCCCATTATACATAAAAACAAACACACAACTTATAATAAAATCCCAGGATTTTACTCTTAAAGGGAAATTTACTAGGACTAAGAAAAAAGACACTCTCAACCCTTCTTAAAGGGGAGTTCCTTAGTGAAAGGCCCCAAAAGGACCCACAAGTTCAAGAGGGAGAGGGCAAAGACATTTTCCCCTGCTGACAGAGCAGGCATTTTGCCAGGTGATACAAAGTAACCCATAGAGAAAGAAACTTGACCTTGTTAAAGGGGGGGTTGGTCAGTCTTTTTATGAAATTTGTGGCTGAGAAAACCCTGTAAGAGAACCCATAGAATCTATCCCTAAGAGGGAAAACCTGCAGAATTCCTGAGGAGATTCCGGTTCCAACCAGAACTCATTTACCCCAGACTATAATGAAAAAAAGGCGGGAAAACCAGTCAGACTTAACATGACATCACCTATACTGCATTTTCAAAAACACAATGCATGGCCCATAATACATAAAAACATACACACAGCTTGTAAAAAAAATCCTAGGATTTTACACTTAAAGGGTAAATGACTAGGACTAAGAAACATAGACTGATGCCTGGGCTGTCAGCATGAGGCGTCTCAGGCGCTTCCCGCCCAGCTCCTCATGTTCATGCAGCATGAACTATTTGGAACTTTTCCCTCCCAGCAGTTTTTGCCCACTTAGGATGATATACCTCAGTCTTTTCCTGATCAGCACCTCATGCCCTCTGAGCCATAGGTTCCTGAGGCTTATCCTTCCAAGCACCTGCTGCCCAGTCAGCATGAGGAGTCTGCCCAGTGCTATCTTCCCTGTCAGCATAAGGGATCTCAGGCTTTTCCAACCCAGCGCCTCCTGCTCTCTCAGTTACAGCCGCCTCAAGTTTTCCAGCCTAGCACATATTGCTCATGCAGTGGCAGCCACCTGAGGCTTTTCCCAACCTACAGCTTCTGTCCTGTGAGCATGAAGCGTCTGAGGTGATTCCCTCCAAGTGACACTTTTCCTGTCAGCTCCAGCTGCCTGAAGTTTTTCCCAACACGCACCTCCTACCCTCTCAGCCCACGTGGTGTGAGGTGTTTTCTGTGCAGCTCCTCTGGCTCAGGCAATATAAGGCACCTAAGGCTTTTCCCTCCCCACACATTTTGCTCAGGTACAATGATAATTTGAGTGTTTTCCTTCCCAATGCCTCCTACCTTCAGTTCCAGCAGCCTGATATTTTCCTGCCCAGCAAAAAATGCTCAGTCAGCAAGAGCCACCTGAGGTGTTTCCCATCCAACACCTCCTGTACTGTCAGCCCCAGTTGTCTGAGGCTTTCCCACCAATCAGCATGAGGTGCCTGAGGCATTTCCAGCCATATGTGGCCTGTCCTGTCAGCATGAGGCATCTCAGGCTTTTCCAACCCAGTGTCTCCTGCCCTCTCAGTGACAGCCACCTGAGGCTTTTCTTGCCTCACACATGCTCCTCAGTCAACACCAGGCATCTGTGGGAATATCCAACCAAAAACTTCTGCCCTGTAAACATAAAGAGTCTGAGATTTTTCTCTCCAAGTTACTCTTTCCTTGTCAGCTCCAGCTGTTTGAGGTTTTCCCCACCACATGCCTTCTGCTCTTTTACCCCATGTATCCTGAGGTGTTTCCCGCCCAGCACCTCCTGCTCAGGCAACATTTGGCATCTGAGGCTTCTCCCTTCCACCACATTTTGCTCAGGTACAATAATGACTTTGAGTGTTTTCCTGCCCAATGCCTTCTACCTTCAGTTCCAGCAGCTTGATGTTTTCCTGCCCAGCAAACACTGCTCAGTCAGCAAGAGCCACATGAGGTGTTTCCCATCCAACACCTCCTGCTCAGCCACATGAACTATCTGAGGCGTTTCCCGCCCAATGCCTCCTGCCCTATCAGCACTAGCTGTCTGAGACTTTTCCCTCCCAGCCCCTTCTGTCTAATCAGCATGAGGCATTTCAGACTTTTACCTTCCAGCACTTTTTGCCCAGTTATGATAATATACTTTAGGCCTTCTCTAACCAGCACCTCCTGCCCTATATGAACCAACCATCTAAGGTTTTTCCCACCGAACATCTCTGACATGGTGAGCATGACACGTATGAGGCTTTACCTTTCCAAGTGTCTCCTTCCTTTGCAGTGCCTGCTGCCAGAGGCTATTCCCACCCTGTGTTTCCAGCCCTGCAGCCAGTCATCTGAGGCGATTCCTCCTCAGAACCTTCTGCTCCATCAGCATGAGGTGCCTGAGGCTTTTCTGGCCATGTGCTTCCTGGCCTGTCAGCATGAGGCATCTCAGCCGTTTCCCAACCAGTGCCTCCTGTCCTGTCTGTGTCAGCCATTTCATGTTTTTCTGAGCAGCACGTACTGTTCTGTGAGCTCCGGTCAGCTGAGGCGCTTCCCGCCCAGCTCCTCCTGTTCATGCAGCATGAGGCACCTGGAAATTTTCCCTCCCAGCACTTTTTTCCCAGTTAGGATGAAATAATTCATTCTTTTCCTGACCAGCACTTCATGCCCTCTGAGATCTACCCACCTGAGGTTTATCCCACCCAACACCTCCTGCACTGTGAGCACAATGCATCTGAGGCTTTTCCCTGGCAGCGCTCGCTGCTGGAGGCTTTTCCCACTCCATGTTTCCAGCCTTGCAGCCCCACTCATCTGAGGTGATTCCTGCCCAGCACCTCCTGCTCCATCATCATGAGGTTTCTGAGGTTTTTCTGGCCATGTGCTGCCTGCCCTCTCAGCATAAGACATCTCAGCCATTTCCCATCCGGAATTCCTGCCCAGTCCACATGAGATATCTGAGGATGTTACTGCCCCGCGCCTTCTTCCCTGCCAGCATGAGGCATCCCAATCTTTTCTCAGTGACACCAGGCACCTGAGGCTTTGTGCAACCAACACATTCTGTCCTCTGAGCATAAAGTGTCTGAGGTGATTCCCTCCAAGTGACTCTTTCCCTGTCAGCACTACACATCTTCTGCCCTTTCAGCCCCAGTACTCTGGGGTGTTTCCCACCCAACACCTCCTGTTCAGTGAGCAGGGGGTATCGGAGGCTTTTCTTTCCAAGTACTTATTGACATGGTAGAATGAAATATTTCAGGCTTTTCTTGCCCAATGCCTGGTGCCCTCACAGTGCCAGCCACCTGAGGCTTTTCCTGCCCCTCTCCTGCCCTGTCAGCCCCAGTTGTCGGAGGCATTTCCAGCCCAGCACCTCCTGCTCCATCAGCATGAGGTGCCTGAGGCTTTCCTGGCCATGTGTTGCCTGGCCTGTCAGCATGAGGCATCTCATCCTTTTCCCTCCCAGACCCTCGTGCCCTTTCAGTGTCAGCTTATTTCTGATTTTTCCTGTGCAGCACATACTGCTCTGTGAGCTCCAGTCATCTAAGGCATTTCCTGCCCAGCACCTGTTGCCTAGTCAGCATGAGGTACCTGGGACTTTTCCCTCACAGCACTTTTTGCCCTGTTAGGATGATATACTTCAGTTTTTTCCTGACCAGCACCTCATGTCCTCTGAGCCATAGCTACCTGAGGCTTATCGCTCCCTGCACCTCATACCCAGTCAGCATGAGGATTTTCCTGTCCAGTGCCTTCTCTCCTGTCAGCATGAGGGGTCTCAGGATTTTCCAACCCAGCAACTCCTCCCCTCTCAGTGACAGCTACCTGAGGCTTTTACTGCCTAGCACATACTGCTCCTACAGAGGCAGCCACCTGAGGCTTTATCAAAACAACAGCTTCTCCCCTGTGAGCATGAAGCATCTGAGGTGTTTCCCTTCAAGTGACCCCTGTTAGCTCCAACCGCCTGATGATTTTCCCACCACATGCCTTCTGTCCTTTCCTTGCCCGTAGTCTGAGGTGTTTCTCTCCCAGCACATTTTGCCCAGGTAGAATGCTGCTTTTGAGTCTTTTCCTGTCCAATGCCTCCTACTCTGTCAATTCCAGCAGCCTGATGTTGTCCTGCCCAACACATACTGCTCATTCTGCAAGAGCCCCCTGAGGTGTTTCCCATGCAACACCTCCTGCTCAGCCCCACAAAACATCTGAGGCATTTCCCGCCCAATGCCTCCTGCCCTATCAACTCTAGCTGCTGGAGACTTTTCCCTCCCAGCCCTGCTGTCCAATCAGCATGAAGCATCTGATACTTTTCCCTCTCTCTGTGGTGTTTCCCACCCAGCACCTCCTGTTCAATGAGCTGGAGGCTTGTGAGGCTTTTCTCTCCAAGCACCTTTTGACACGATAGAATGATACTTTCAGGCTTTTTCCGCCCTGTGACTCCTGCCCTCTTAGGCTTTGTCTACACTGCAGGGTTTCTGCACAAGAAGCTTTTTGTGGGGGATCTTCTGCAAAAACTTCTTGCGCAAAAGCGCACTCACACCTCAAAAGTGCATCGCAGAAGCGATGTGCTTTTGTGCAAGCGAGCGTCCACACTACATGGAGGCTTTTGTGCAAGAAAGCTCTGATGGGCATTCTTCTGCCCTGTCACCACCAGTCATCTGAGGTGTTTCCCACCCAGCACCTCCTACTCCATCAGCACGTGGTACCTGAGGCTTTTCCAGCCATGTGCCGCCTGGCCTGTCAGCATGAGGCAGCTTTTTCTCTGCCCTCTCAGTGTCAGCCATTTCAGTACATGGCAGCTTCAAGCCTAGGAGACTGCTGCCCTTCTTAAAGGGGGGGTCCTTCAGCCTTTTTTTTAAAACCTGTGGTTGAAAGCTCCCTGTTAGAGAAGCTATAGAATCTACCCCTAAGAGGAAAAACCTGCAGAATTCCTGAGGAGATTCCGGTTCCAACCGGAACTCATTTACCCCAGACTATAATGAAAAAAGGCGGGAAAACCAGTAAGACCTAAGGTGACATCACCTATACTGCATTTTTAAAAACACAATGCATGGCCCATAATACATAAAAACATACACACAGCTTGTAAAAAAAATCCTAGGATTTTACACTTAAAGGGTAAATGACTAGGACTAAGAAACATAGACTGATGCCTGGGCTGTCAGCATGAGGCGTCTCAGGCGCTTCCCGCCCAGCTCCTCATGTTCATGCAGCATGAACTATTTGGAACTTTTCCCTCCCAGCAGTTTTTGCCCACTTAGGATGATATACCTCAGTCTTTTCCTGATCAGCACCTCATGCCCTCTGAGCCATAGGTTCCTGAGGCTTATTCCTCCAAGCACCTGCTGCCCAGTCAGCATGAGGAGTCTGCCCAGTGCTATCTTCCCTGTCAGCATAAGGCATCTCAGGCTTTTCCAACCCAGCGCCTCCTGCTCTCTCAGTTACAGCCGCCTCAAGTTTTCCAGCCTAGCACATATTGCTCATGCAGTGGCAGCCACCTGAGGCTTTTCCCAACCTACAGCTTCTGCCCTGTGAGCATGAAGAGTCTGAGGTGATTCCCTCCAAGTGACTCTTTTCCTGTCAGCTCCAGCTGCCTGAAGTTTTTCCCAACACGCACCTCCTACCCTCTCAGCCCACATGGTGTGAGGTGTTTTCTGTGCAGCTCCTCTGGCTCAGGCAATATAAGGCAAATAAGGCTTTTCCCTCCCCACACATTTTGCTCAGGTAGAATGAGGCATTTGAGTGTTTTCCTTCCCAATGCCTCCTACCTTCAGTTCCAGCAGCCTGATATTTTCCTGCCCAACAAAAAATGCTCAGTCAGCAAGAGCCACCTGAGGTGTTTCCCATCCAACACCTCCTGTACTGTCAGCCCCAGTTGTCTGAGGCTTTCCCACCCATCAGCATGAGGTGCCTGAGGCATTTCCAGCCATATGTGGCCTGTCCTGTCAGCATGAGGCATCTCAGGCTTTTCCAACCCAGTGTCTCCTGCCCTCTCAGTGACAGCCACCTGAGGCTTTTTTTGCCTCACACATGCTCCTCAGTCAACACCAGGCATCTGTGGGAATATCCAACCAACAACTTCTGCCCTGTAAACATAAAGAGTCTGAGATTTTTCTCTCCAAGTTACTCTTTCCTTGTCAGCTCCAGCTGTTTGAGGTTTTTCCCACCACATGCCTTCTGCTCTTTTACCCCATGTATCCTGAGGTGTTTCCCGCCCAGCACCTCCTGCTCAGGCAACATTTGGCATCTGAGGCTTCTCCCTTCCACCACATTTTGCTCAGGTACAATAATGACTTTGAGTGTTTTCCTGCCCAATGCCTTCTACCTTCAGTTCCAGCAGCCTGATGTTTTCCTGCCCAGCAAACACTGCTCAGTCAGCAAGAGCCACATGAGGTGTTTCCCATCCAACACCTCCTGCTCAGCCACACGAACTATCTGAGGCGTTTCCCGCCCAATGCCTCCTGCCCTATCAGCACTAGCTGTCTGAGACTTTTCCCTCCCAGCCCCTTCTGTCTAATCAGCATGAGGCATTTCAGACTTTTACCTTCCAGCACTTTTTGCCCAGTTATGATAATATACTTTAGGCCTTCTCTAACCAGCACCTCCTGCCCTATATGAACCAACCATCTAAGGTTTTTCCCACCGAACATCTCTGACATGGTGAGCATGACATGTATGAGGCTTTACCTTTCCAAGTGTCTCCTTCCTTTGCAGTGGCTGCTGCCAGAGGCTATTCCCACCCTGTGTTTCCAGCCCTGCAGCCAGTCATTCTGAGGCGATTCCTCCTCAGAACCTTCTGCTCCATCAGCATGAGGTGCCCGAGGCTTTCCTGGCCATGTGTTGCCTGGCCTGTCAGCATGAGGCATCTCATCCTTTTCCCTCCCAGGCCCTCGTGCCCTGTCAGTGTCAGCTTATTTCTGATTTTTCCTGTGCAGCACATACTGCTCTGTGAGCTCCAGTCATCTAAGGCATTTCCTGCCCAGCACCTGTTGCCTAGTCAGCATGAGGTACCTGGGACTTTTCCCTCACAGCACTTTTTGCCCTGTTAGGATGATGTACTTCAGTTTTTTCCTGACCAGCACCTCATGTCCTCTGAGCCATAGCTACCTGAGGCTTATCGCTCCCTGCACCTCATACCCAGTCAGCATGAGGATTTTCCTGTCCAGTGCCTTCTCTCCTGTCAGCATGAGGGGTCTCAGGATTTTCCAACCCAGCAACTCCTCCCCTCTCAGTGACAGCTACCTGAGGCTTTTACTGCTTAGCACTTACTGCTCCTACAGAGGCAGCCTCCTGAGGCTTTATTAAAACAACAGCTTTTCCCCTGTGAGCATGAAGCATCTGAGGTGTTTCCCTTCAAGTGACCCCTGTTAGCTCCAACTGCCTGATGATTTTCCCACCACATGCCTTCTGTCCTTTCCTTCCCCGTAGTCTGAGGTGTTTCTCTCCCAGCACATTTTGCCCAGGTAGAATGCTGCTTTTGAGTCTTTTCCTGTCCAATGCCTCCTACTCTGTCAATTCCAGCAGCCTGATGTTGTCCTGCCCAACACATACTGCTCATTCTGCAAGAGCCCCCTGAGGCATTTCCCATGCAACACCTCCTGCTCAGCCCCACAAAACATCTGAGGCATTTCCCGCCCTGTGCCTCCTGCCCTCTTAGGCTTTGTCTACACTGCAGGGTTTCTGCACAAGAAGCTTTTTGTGGGGGATCTTCTGCAAAAACTTCTTGCGCAAAAGCGCACTCACACCTCAAAAGTGCATCGCAGAAGCGATGTGCTTTTGTGCAAGCGAGCGTCCACACTACATGGAGGCTTTTGTGCAAGAAAGCTCTGATGGGCATTCTTCTGCCCTGTCACCACCAGTCATCTGAGGTGTTTCCCACCCAGCACCTCCTGCTCCATCAACACGTGGTACCTGAGGCTTTTCCAGCAATGTGCCGCCTGGCCTGTCAGCATGAGGCAGCTTTTTCCCTGCCCTCTCAGTGTCAGCAATTTCAGTACATGGCAGCTTCAAGCCTAGGAGACTGCTGCCCTTCTTAAAGGGGGGGTCCTTCAGCCTTTTTTTTAAAACCTGTGGTTGAAAGCTCCCTGTTAGAGAAGCTATAGAATCTATCCCTAAGAGGAAAACCTGCAGAATTCCTGAGGAGATTCCGGTTCCAACCGGAACTCATTTACCCCAGACTATCATGAAAAAAGGCGGGAAAACCAGTCAGACCTAAGATGACATCACCTATACTGCATTTTCAAAAACACAATGCATGGCCCATAATACATAAAAACATACACACAGATTTTTTAAAAAAATCCTAGGATTTTACACTTAAAGGGTAAATGACTAGGACTAAGAAACATAGACTGCTGCCTGGCCTGCCAGCATGAGGCGTCTTTGGCATTTCCCACCCAGTACCTCCTGCCCTGTCAGTGTCAAAGATTTTAGGCTTTCTTGCACAGCACATACTGCTCTGTGAGCTCCAGTCAGATGAGGTGCTACCTGTGCAACTGTTCCTGTCCAGTCAGCAGAAAGCATCTGGGACTTTTCCCTCCCAGCACTTTTTGCCCAGTTAGGATGATCTTCTTCAGTCTTTTTCTGACCAGCGCCTCATGCACTGCTTGTGGTCAGTAACCAGGACCGTAAAAATCCCTCCCAGAGCCTTTGGGCCTGTCTGACTACTATATCAAAGAAAATGAAACTTTCTTAAGGCAACAACCAATCGCAGAAGTCCTGCCATGGTCCCCATTTGTTAGGTATCAGAAGGATTTGAAAGTAAGGCCACAGGGGATGCTGTAAGAACAACAGATCCTCTGTCCTTTATTGGGACTGCCAGCATCTATCAATTGGTGCTGTTCCTCCCTTCTCCTTTAACAAGCAATGGAAGACTCAGTGTATGTAAACCAAAGAGGTATAAGTTTACTTGGGGAAAAGTTTAACCAAAGAGCAGTTTAATAACATAAAATCACTTTCACAAGCACAGTAGTCAGTCCTGTATTGATATGAAACCAGGACCCATTAAACAAACACCCTTGGCTAGATGACAAATAACAACAAGAGAAAGAAAGTAACAAGAGAAAATTTCATAGAAACCTTCTTGCTTAGTTCCCAAGCTGGTTGCTCAGGACCTCGATCTTTGACTCCTGGGAGCCTTAAGAGAGGAACTCTGAGGAGATCCCAGGTAGCCTGGTACTTCCACAGCTGTAGGTGGTATGTGATTGGCAAGGCTGCTGGAGAGATGATGCCTGCTGGAACAGAGAGGAGTCTTCGTATCGGCTTAGCTGGTCCGCAGTCCAGGTGGCCTAGAAAGGAAGATCCATGCAACCTGTCACTAGGATGGGCAGCGGAGATCTGATTAACTGCCAACCTTTTTATAAAACCTGTGGCTGAAAAACCCCTGTAAGAGAATCCATAGGATCTATCCCTAACAGGAAAAACCTGCAAGATTCCTGAGGAGATTCCAGTTCCAACTGGAACTCATTTACCCAGGGTTGTAATGAAAAAAGGCGGGAAAACCTTACCAGTCAGACGTAAGATCACATGACCGAAATTCCATTTGGAAAAAGAGAATGCATTCCCCATTATACATAAAAACAAACACACAACTTATAATAAAATCCCAGGATTTTACTCTTAAAGGGAAATTTACTAGGACTAAGAAAAAAGACACTCTCAACCCTTCTTAAAGGGGAGTTCCTTAGTGAAAGGCCCCAAAAGGACCCACAATTTGAAGAGGGAGAGGGCAAAGACTTTTTCCCCTGCTGACAGAGAAGGCATTTTGCCAGGTGATACAAAGTAACCCATAGAGAAAGAAACTTGCCCTTGTTAAAGGGGGGGGTTGGTCAGTCTTTTTATGAAATTTGTGGCTGAGAAAACCCTGTAAGAGAACCCATAGAATCTATCCCTAAGAGGGAAAACCTGCAGAATTCCTGAGGAGATTCCGGTTCCAACCAGAACTCATTTACCCCGGACTAAGGGGGTCTCCCCGCCAGCCCTTCAAATCCACCTGGAGTGCACTGCCTTGGGCTCCGGCGGTGATTTAAAGGGCCGGTTCTCTGAACTCTGCCACTGTTGCAGTAGTAGCAGTAGCAGCTGGGAGCCTTGGGCCCCTTAAAATTTCTGGGCCCCAAGGCAGTTGCCCCATTCGCCCCCTATTTCTCCCCCTACATCCATGGGCCTGGAAAGCAGATAAGAATGTAAGGAACAGAGCTATAAAGGGCCTTCAAGGGGAGGACACGAAGCTTGAATTTGGCGTGGTAGTGAAGGGAGAACGAGAGGAGGGATTCAGTGCTGGGTGAGGGGCTCAGAACGACCTGCCAGGAAGGTGGTCTCAACAGCACTTCTCTGAATAGACCCGAGAAGGTGAGGTGGTCACCAGGGCCAAAGCAGAGGAGTTTGCAGTAGGTAAGCCCTAGAGAAGAATTCAGGGGAGTGCTGGCACCTGACTCTATTCCTGAGGTATTGGGGTGTTACTTACTGAGGGTGATGACACCCAAGGCAGATTTCAAGGAGTTCATCAGAGGGTATTTGCCTTCTCCACAGAACGTGCCAGTGAAATCATCCAGATCAATAGCCCAAACCATGGCGCCTCCAAAATTGTTCTCCAGCAGCCACTTAGCCTGTGAGGGAAGAGTTGAAAGCAGAGAGTTGTAAATGCCTTAGTAAAGATACTCAAAGCCCAGCCTTTCCTTGTGTTGAAGTTACAGCATATCTGAAGGTTTCTGGGCCTGAGTCTACAGCTTTTCCTCACATTAAAGGCTGCACATCAGTGGGGGTAGAATAAGGGTTGCAAGCAGGGATGTCCTGAAGATTTATGGGGCCCTACGCAGCACTATTAAACTGGTACCCCTGTGCCCAACGGCAGCTGGGGGGATGGGGGAAATGACTATTTTTTAGAGATGTGATTTTATAATCTTCAGCAACAGACTAATGAAATATTTTAAACTAAGGCCCCGTCTCACACAGTCAATTCAGAAATTGACAGTATGTGCCTGGGGTGTCAAATGCCTGTCAAATGGCTTCATGACCACTCAACTGGCTCATTCTCAGGTTCAATGTGCTGCTAATTGGTCTGTCAGGCTTTGTCACTTGTAAGTTAACTAGATCCTCTGTGGAGGAAGCAGAGCCACAGAACAAGGACAGGAAGAGGTGGGTGGGAGGACATTAGGACCCAGCGGTGCCCCAAATTTTCAGGTGCCCTCTGCTGCTGCATATGGGTAAGGATGACCATAGGTTCCAAGCTAAGTCTTTAATTAGCAGCAGAGGTGGCATAAAGCCTGGTACAAAGTCTATTCCAGACTCCCACTGACTTCAGTGGGCTTTGGATCAGGTTCACAGCGAACCAGAGCAATACGTGTCAGGTGTAAATTGCACACTGTATCCCACGGTGTGAACACAATCCCGTGCTGACACCCCCGTCATTTTCTGCCTCAGCCTTGGAATATCAAAGGTTCATCTCCCATCCTGGGAAGTGAGGCTAACCTGAGGGGAATTCACGCTTATCTCGATGAGGGGATCCTCTCGGCTGAAGAAGAAGCAATGTTAAGGTCTTGTAAGATGTTAAAACTGGCAAGGATTAGAATGGAATGGTGGCCCCTGTCCAACCCCCAACCCCTTCAGAGAGCAGCGTAGCTCAATACAGGCATGAACACCCTGACCCGAGCATGGAGAGATGACAGACAACAGGCTTACCTTGATGGCGAAGCTCTTAGGGTTGTCATAGCCAATCCACTGATTTCCTTTGTAGGCATAAGGGACTTCTTGCGGCGCATTCCACACGACGGTGGCGCCACTCTTCAAGAAGGTACAGACCATTACTTCTGATTTACAGTTATGTGACTGTGAGAGGAGTGAGGGACCCTAGACAGGCACCTAACCACCCATTTGCAATTTTCAACTCTCCTTCCTTCTCTTTGGTTTGGCCCAGGGAGTCAAATGGAGGCAGAGTCTTAATGAACAAGGCTTATAGGTGTCAGTAGGAGTTACATTCATTTAAACAAGGCAAGAATGGGGGGGTAGGAAATCTACGCTGCCTTAAATATCACCTTTGCATTTGGCCTGACAGAGGAACAGAAGAAACATCCAATATTAAGCTGGCGCTATGCTAGATCATATATAGCACCAATTTATACACACACACACACACACACACACACACACAGCTTTCAGGGCCTTTGGGATAGGGGGCTGGGAATTTGGGGGGTGCAGGAGTCACAGCAGGAGCTTAAGGATGTGGGGGGCTCAGGGCAGGAGGCTGGGTGCATAGGGGAGATGCAGGAGTCAGGGTTGGGGGTGAGGAGAAGCTCAGGACAGGGGGTGGCAGGTGCAGGAATCAGAGCAGGGGGTGGTGGGCTCAGGGCAGGGGATGGGCATGACCAGTGGAGTGGACTCAGGACAAGGGGTGAGGCAGCTCTTGGTTTCTTCCTGATGCTGGCACTGCTCTCTGGGGCTGGCCCAGGGGCAGCAGGGGCTATGCAGCTCCTTGGGGCTGGTGTGCTTGCTGCCCCCCTGTGGTCATTCGTGAGTATAACTGTCCCTGCTATCACACCCCTCCCTTTGCATTTGATCGGAAACAATTGCATTCTATGCACATCCCATTGTCCTGGCACAGCCAAACCCTGACCTTCCTTTCAGTTATGATAAGAGGAACCTGCTGACAAATTTGGTGGCCTAGCTCTTACTGTTTAGGAGGAGCTCTTGAACAAATAGACTCACAGATTGCCGGACGGACAGACAGATGCACAAACTCTCTCAAATATATAGTGGACATTTGGTTTTTGCTCTGGTTCTCTTCAACATCTTCATCAATGATTTAGATAGTGGCATAGAGAGTACAGTTCTAAAGTTTGCAGATGATACCAAGTTGGGAGGGCTTGCAAGTGGTTTTGAGAAAAGGATTAAATAATATAATATATAATTGAATCACCCTGCTGTCATTATCCACTGCACTGTGTGACCAGCTATAGTAGTGTAAGGCTTTTCTATAATAATTAATAAGAATAATTATATGCATTAAGTGTTATGTCCTCTCCAGGCTTCTTCCAACCAAGAAAGAGTTTACTTTGGTCCAAAGCATTTTCTCTCTTTCATCTGCTTTCCAGAAGGACGTACACTCTGAAATCTACAACAAAGAGGACTAACTACTTAAACAGATCAATAATAATACCTAGTTTGTATACAGCACTTTTTACCAGTAGATCTCAAAGAGCTTTATCAAGGAGGCCAGTATTGATATCCCCATTTTACAGATAAGGAAACTGAGGCACAGAGAAGCAATGTGACTTGCCCAAGGTCATCCAGAAGGCTAGTGGCAGAGTTAGGGTTTCACCAGTGCTCTACTTTATCCACTAAGCAATAGTCCGGGGAGATGCTAGATAGCTGGATAGACAGACAGTCATATATGGGAAGGAAATCTGTTTTGTTTCCAGAATTATTCTATTTCTATAAATAACATAAAAAAGAAAAAGCCCTTCCCTAGGTTCACTATGTAACTGAGTCTCTCAGGATACTCACCGATCAGAAGGAATAGCTTGCCCATTTTGTTGCCTGTGCACTAGGTCTGCTGAGAACTTGCCTTCCTTTTATAAGATGCAACTATGGACTGATATTCATGATAAGGATGGTACTTGGTCCTGCTGTGAAGACAGGGGACTGGACTCGATGACCTTTCAAGGTCCCTTCCAGTTCTAGGAGATAGGCAATCTCCATTATTTAAATTTAAATTTATTTAAATAATAATAAAGCTTATTTAATTAGAAAATACTGGATATTTATATGTCTGGTATTTTCTCAATTTGTTTCCAGACAGAGAGCTCAAAAACCGGACTGTCTGGTTCAAAACCGGACACCTGGCAACCCTATTTGCACTGCCAGCTCCCAGCGTTGTTTGGGTGAGGGGGTGGAAGCAGGAAGTCCCATCCCTTTCTGCTGCCCCTTCTGCCCTCATTCCACCCCTTTCCCAAACTCTGGTTCCTGTCCCACCTCTTTCTGGTTTCCACCCCCTCACCCACGTAACGCCCTCCAGGTTACTCTGCACCCCACATCCTCCTCAAGCGTAGGGCTCCCCAAAATGCAGTGCCTGGGGCAGTTGCCCTGTCTGTCCTATGGACCTGGTGTGGGCATCACCAAAAACTATGCAAACCTGGCACCCATGCATGTATGGACAGCTATCAATCCTGATATGGTCATGGAAATTGAGCAGCTATGGCTATGAATATGATAACATACATAAAGGAGTATGGCATTGTCAATATTATTAAAGCTAGTCTATGCCCCCCATCCTGCTCAGGTCTCAAAGCACTCTGCAAAGGAGCTCATGGGCATCATCACCCCAGTTTTCAGAAGGGGAAACTGAGGCATGAATCAGCTAAGTGACTTGCTCAGCCTGACCCAGTAGGCCGGTAGCAGGGCAGGGAATAGAAACATACCACTGTCTGTAGTGTAATACAGTGATTATGAGGTGATGCAGGTGGAGGTCTGCTGATGTGAGGCAGAATGGGCATCAGGGTGCTGATACAATCCTGTGCTGGCATCTGCCCCCTGAACCAGACCTGTTGATCCAATACTCCCTGCCTTGAAAAGTCACATCTGACCCCACATTGTGGCTCTGGTCCATAATGGGGGATCATTCATCCTGTTTTTTCAGCCCTCTCCTGGCTGTCTTTTTCAAGGAAAATGGGACAAATGCCCACTTTTACCAAAAAAAATGGGGTGCCCAGGAATGGATGTGTGGGGAGTGGCAATGCCAGCAGGGTGTGTGTGTGGGGACCTGAGTGAGCAGTGAAGTGTGTCTCTGTCTGCACACACAGGCTTAAAGTAAGTGCCAGAGAACCTAAGGGAATGCACCTGAGGAAGCTACATTATTTTCACCAGCTGCAAAAAATAGAGCAGAGGAAACAGCTTGAAAGCAATGATTGGTGGAAAAAGTGGGTGTGTGACATCAGGAACCTTTAAAAACTGCATGGGGGGTGTTTTTTCCCCTTTCTTTCTCATGCAGGCAGTCTGCTAGGGAAACTTAGAGAGAAACTAGGTCTGTGTTGCCCCCAGCAAAACGGAATGTAGTTTAATGAAGGCTGGCTTTTGTTCTCTGCGTTGCTAGCAGGCATTTTCTTTCTAAATGGTAGTGGCTGATTTTGTAAGGTGGGATAAGGCTAGAGGGGCTTTTCCCTTCTTAGCTCTAAAGTTAGGAGGTGGGGAATTACTGGCACAACTCACTCATATAAAATCACTAGAAACCCACAGGCTGAAAGCTTTCCACAAAGAGAACAGGACAGGGCAGAGGCTAATGCACAGGGCTGAGTTTTAGAATCTAGGCCTATGTAGGGTTATTGAAGATAACACAGCAGCTGTGAGGCTTGATTCACCTCCAGAAAACACTTTGATCTCCTCAAATAGAGGAGATTATTTACTCTTTAAATGATTGCCCTGTACTCGGTCACTGAGAAGTTTCAGATGCTGGAGGCATCAATTTATTGATTAAAGATGTTCCTATTTCTATTTGGAGGGGAAGTTTGAGGAAAACCAACTATACAAAACTAATCTTGCTTATAGCCAAGGGTGTTTTCCAGTGCCCTGCAAACTCAGCATGGTTCATCACCTGATCTAAAACACAGGTGTGTCTGGATTGGTTTATACAAACAAAACAAGTATCCAGTTTGATTATTTATCAATTTTATTGCAAGATAAACTCTGCCTTCTTACAAATAAGGCAGAGTCCACCTAATACTAAGAAGGGACATTTTCTCTGGCTCTGTTTCCTGGGTTTGTGTTTCAAATGTTCACTGATCTGTCACAAGTGACAAAATGAAAGCAGAAATGCAGTTTGAATCTGGTGGGATTGGAGGAAGGTGGCTTTGAAGCTGCTGAGTATGGAAGAGAGAAACAACCTGACTCTCAAAATCTAAGCAATCCATAAAAGGTGCTTGCAGAATGTGATTTTGCTCTGGGAGGGGCATTCCTAGAATCTGTGGCAAGGGACCCCACATTTTCTTAAATAATACAAACACTTAGCTGACTTTTTTTTGTTTTAAATCAGGTCTCTCTTAAAAGCTTGGAGGGGGGAATAACTTGATAAAACAGAGAGGAATCATTCCTAGTGGAAGGATTTAAGGCTCTCGTGAACAAAGAAGCAAGGACAAGGAATTTTTCTTTGTGTGTAGGGGAAGTAAACTATCAACGGGCTTATGAACAGTTTGAACAAAGTGATGTTGCCACAATGATGATAAATATCATAAAACCACTTTTTCCTAACCTGGAACAGAGACTCTTACTGGGAGAAGGAAAACAGTATTATTCCTAGAGACTTAACTATAAAGCTTCTGCCTGCAGCCTTCCCCGATCCCCTCCTTCCTGGCTTTGGTTACTGATTGAAAGACATGAGACACAGACGGGCCTAGAGATGTAATTCAAGTTGCCAACCAGTAGGTGTCAGTTTTGCTTGCTCTTCTGTGTCCGTGTGGCAAGAGGCAGGCAGATGTGTCATATTCATGCCAGAAGGAATGTCATAATATTAGTAACACCGCTGCAAGTCCTGGCTTTTGCTCCCTGACGGCCACATCTCTAGCAACTAACTATTCATTGCTCAAAAGCAAATCAAGGCCCTGAAGTTGTCCAGGGCACTCTTATATGGAAATATACCTATCTCATAGAGCTGGAAGGGACCTTGAAAGGTCATCGAGTCCAGTCCTTTGCCCTCACAGCAGGACCAAGTACCATCCCTGACAGATTTGCCCCAGATCTCTAAATGGTCCCCCCTCAAGGATTGAGCTCACAATCCTGGGTTTATAGGAGGCCACTACTCAAACCACTGAGCTAGCTCTCCCAAGCTGTGGATTTGCACCTGCCAAGTTGTATATATTAGTCTGCATAAAACTTCTGTGGGACAAAGCAAGTCACGTCTAGTCAATGACTAGAATGTGGTGTCAGTAGGCCGCTATAGTGTCATGTGGTCTTTATCTAGGTTGATTTCAGGAAAGAAAAAGCTAAAAAATGGACTTTATCCCCGAGCCAAACCCTGGCTACATCTACACTGGCATGGTTTTCCGAAAATGCTTTTAACGGAAAAGTTTTCCATTAAAAGCATTTTCGGAAAAGTGCGTCTAGATTGGCAGGATGCTTTTCCGCAAAAGCACTTTTTGCGGAAAAGCGTCTGTGGCCAATCTAGACGTAGTTTTCCTCAAAAAAGCCCTGATCGCCATTTTCACAATCGGGGCTTTTTTGCGGAAAACAATACTGTGCTGTCTACACTGGCCCTTTTGCGCAAAAGTCTTTCAGAAAAAGACTTTTGTCCGAATGGGAGCAGCATAGTATTTCCGCAAGAACACTGATGATCTTACATGAGATAGTCAGTGTTCTTGTGGAAATTCAAGTGGACAGTGTAGACAGCTGGCAAGTTTTTCCGCAAAATCATGTGATTTTGTGGAAAAACTTGCCAGTCTAGACATAGCCCCTGAGTTTTGGCTCTTTCAGAATTACAGTTGATATGAGGCTCCCTAATGTTTATATTTGACTTAATTTCTCTCAATAAATGGCCTGCAGAATGAAAGCTCTGGGAAATAGCTATGCTATGCCGTTGACTAGAGATGATACACAAAGCGAACAACTTAGCTTAATATTTCAAGATAAGGGCCATACTGCTTCGTAATCCAAGAAAGTTTCTCTTCCTAGGCTAGGTCCCCAAAATGCATTGGAGGAAATTCAGGTACAGAGAGGAAAACTGCCCGGCCTAATCCACTTATTGTTGGCACAACCAGCTGTATTCAAGGACAGCTGCACTAGTTAGAAAGGACAAACTTTCCCTTGGACAATCACTCCACTGATACACTGGACAGAGTTTGTGAAAGGGGGTAGTGTCAGTTGCACCCACATCAGATCGTTACAAACCCTGACGTCTGTGTCGTGTTTCCCGTGAGTGTCTTTTGTAGCATGTCTGCACTGCTCACCTCTTAATCTGCCAACATATGCTTCAACTACTTAACCTAGGGGAGAGAAAGGGGCAAACCAGAGGACCTGAAATGAGGCACAGACATTTAGAGGCCCCTGTGCTATTTGAGCTCGGGCAGGTGGGGATTTCCTTTCAACGAGTTACTAACGTGACAAATATCCCTGATGAAGCAAGAGGGGTACCCCTCTGCTCCCTTCAGTATGTGAATTTGTGAAGGCTTAGTGCTTAGGTAACAAGCTACGTGCCTTGGAATAAAAAACTGCAGCCTGTGGACTCCTTGAAGAGGAAGAAACCGGATGGTTTTGCTGTATTAGGAATCCTGGGCAGTTAAAGTCACTCCCCTAGCATACGTAGAACCATCCTTCTTATCTGGTGTTGAAAATAGTGTGAGTCTAGCAACCTAAGCTATTGGCTCTTCCCATCCCTGAGATCTGGCCTTGTGTCAGGACTGCTGCTTTTGAGAAGGTCACTGGCTTAGTGGTAACAGCATAATCCTGGCCAATGGAAGATCTCGGTTTATAGGGGAGTGGGCTCACTGTTTGAGGTTGGGAAGGTCATTTGACCTTCTTGTGCATGATTTGAAAACCATATAATGTGTCTGAGCTGAACCTTCCTGGGTAAGGGTGGAAGGTGGAGAAACAGCTTTGGGTAGGACAAAAGGACACTGACCGAATTAATGGAAGATTGTGTTCTCCCACACATGCTCCAGTACCTTTTCCAGTAGATGCTCCAGGGTATTTTGATGAGCTCTCCAAGAAGGATCATCCGGTGCTGTGATAATGTGTACAACTTTACTGTACTCTCTAGCACTGCTCCTTCTAATCTTTTCCATCCATGTGCAGAATAAATTTTATGTGTACCAAGGCCATGTGTGTCTGTGCACCACCAGTAGAAACAAAAACCTAGCTGTGGGAAACCTGCTAATCAGCTGGGTGGCACTTGAATCTCTCTTGAGTGGCCGCACATGTGCCTAGCTTACAGGGAACACTGCTGTCTAGTGAATCACACATCAAACCCTGGGAAATTATACTCCTGTAAGGAGGCCCTAAATCTCCTCATTGTCCTTGTCCCATTTTTCAGTAGCAACATGAGCCCCTAAGGCCCAGTAGAACAAAAGGGCCAACTATTTAATTTAGAAATGAAAGCTTTATTTTCTTGGAGCAAACAAACATGAAATAAGGGCCGGGGAAGAAGCCAGCATAAAACAAAAGGACCCACATTCAATGAACAAACGCACAACAGTTTGAAAATCCATCAGCCTTGCTTTTGTCGGTGACAATATTTTGCTTCTACTTACTCTCCTCCCTATCCTCCAACCTGCAGTGCTGTGATAGTTGTTACCCCTGAAAATAACCCAGCAAAGATAGAGAAGTTGCTGGGTATGCTTGCAATATAGACCATTCCTAAGCTCTGATTTGGTTGCGGAGGAAACTCAGCTATCTGAGCAGCTACAAATCAATTCTCCATTAAGGTGCTTTGAGGCTCTCTGTTTTTAAGGCCAGTTGCAACATTTGCATAAATAGTCGAAAATCAACCCTTCTGGGCAGGACATTCGGAAGGTGCGCCTGTTGGCACATATGTAGAACATGACATGGTCCCCAGGGACAGCATAGATCCCATTGGCCTTATGGCGGCAAAACCTGCTGGTAGTGGAGTTGCTGGTTGTGGCAGGGATAGGTGGCAGTGTCGTAACACTGAGGGTTGAGGTTGTAACAGGCGGCGGTGACGTAGTAAGGCTGGTGGTGGTTTCTGTAACAGACGTCGTTTGAACCAGCGCGGTGGTAGCATTAGCAGGACCGTCGTTATCGACCTCTACAAGTAGGAAAGAAAATGGAAGGGAGTGAGACCTTTTGTGGTCAATCCCTTGGAGGTTTCAGTCAGTTTAGTTGTGGTTTAAATAAATGGTCGCTATCTTCACAAGCCCACATGGGCCTTTTTATTGTGAAATATGAACGAGCAATGATGTAAAGGTGCTGATAGCTAGATCAATAACTCTGCAGGGCCGAATAAACCAACCTTTTGCAATGTAGCAATTGTAGGGGACTCGGCATAAAGTCTATAAGGATTGTAACTCTGAATCTCATGCGGTAGAAAGCGATCTGGTGAGTTACTGTTTGGTGTGAAAAATGTGGACTGTATTACGCTGCACACTAAAGTGACTTTTTTAGACGCTTTGGGGTACACCTGTAAAACTAAAGAAGCTTAAATACATGATGATTGGAAAGATTATTGATAGCACTCCAAAGTCTCCTAAAGCCTTGTTCCAAGGAGTTTGCTCATGTCAAGGGTGAGGGAAACAAGGGAGGGGAATGAGATAAGTAAGAACAAATGTTCCGGCCTGTTTGGGAGCCAAAACAAAAAAGTAGTCAATATAATAGTCTTCTGTTGAGATGAGTTTTCATACTTAAATTCCTGGACTGTCATTGCTCATTAAAAGAGCTGTCCTATGGGTGGAAATCAGGTATATGTTGCATTTTATTAATCATCATCAGAACTGACTTAAATGGGGCCTGCGTGTTGTGTAATCTTGCCTTAATCTTTGTATTCATGTCCATCAGTGTGAAGAAGCTATTTGCATATATATATTTGCATGTATATGCAACCACACTTAAGTTGCAGCCCTTGGCATGTCCTGTGAGTATCATTGTGGCCCCCGGAGCTTCTAAAGTTGAGTAGCCCTGCCATAGGGTTTGGTGATGAAAGTTTTGTTGATGGGGGAGCGCTGTAGGAGAATTGGGTTTTCAGGAGGGCTATAAATGCATGAAGGTGGCGATCCAGCACAGCAGAGAGAACAGGGCACTTGGGGATCAATATGGAAACAGGCCAATGGGAGAAACGGATAAATAATGCGATTACAAGAGGCATCACTTTACAGTTAATCAGATTTGGGCTAATCAGATACAAAGCTATGATGCTGGAGGTGGAGGCTTTGACGCGGGCTCTTTTTAATTTCCCAGTCTGCTTTTGGCGGATTTGGTGGCTCAGCTCATAAACATTGCAACTCTTCTCAATTCTGTATATTTCACCTGTTACATGGTCTCCTTTCCCCCCTCCCTCGTATTCATGATGTCTTGGGCCTCTCTGAGCCGTTTTAGGAAGAATAACAATGTGGCCTAATGCAAAGCTATTAGTCAACTTTCAATGGGGGGGGGGGGAGTCTCATGTCCCGGGCTCCCCTCTTTAGGCTGGGCACTGTAACAATGATGCAGCTCCAGACTTTGCATTCTGAAACAAATGCCACCAGGAGGCACCAGCACTGAAAATAAAAATGGTGTATTACATAAATGTTTTCATAATTAGGGCTCTCGCTACACACCCCAGGGTATTGAGAGGAAACTGAGGCTGTGGTGCAAGATTGCAATTCCCCCCTTGCAAAAAAAGAAAAATCTCTTGTGTGTTATAAAATACATGCGTCAAGAAGATCATGCATTATCCATATGGAGTAGGCCGTTAACTCTTGCTTTACCGCATCTCAGGTATTTCTTCAGAGCTTGCAGAAGAGGAAACTTCCCTTGGCCGCAGAATGAGTCACTGAAATCATCCAAATCCAAAGCCCAGACCATGGCCCCACCAAGACTTTTCTTCTTCAGATAGTCAACCTGGGAGAGGAAAAATCACAAACCCTGTCACTGGGTGCTGCTGGGAGATGGAAGTTAGAACACCTCCTCTCTGTTAGAACTCCAGCATTTGTTTCTGCTCTACGGACTCGCTTGCAAGTCCAAAACAACTTGCCATGAGGTGGAGATGTGAATGGGAGAAGGGCAGGTACATGCTAAAAGCGTGCCCACCCTTGAACTAACACATCTCCAAGTAGGCAGTAATCTCTTTCGGGTTAGGAGTACTCCTGCATGGGATGTTTGCAACCCCATGTTGCTTACCCCTTGCTCTGAAACCTCATAAGACGTTCTATTTCTGTTGCCTGGATGGGGCGGCTTACAAGGCATGAAACTTCCCTGCCACAGATCATTCTCAGAGTCCTCTCTCCTATACTTCCACCCCCAGAAAAGGTGGGGAGGGCTTATAGACTTGTAGGACTGGAAGGGATCTTGAGAGGTCATCAAATCCGTCCCCTGCACTCCCGGGGACTATGTGAACCACTCCTGACAGATATATGCCCTGTTCTTAAAAATCTCCAAAGATGGAGATTCCACAACCTCTCGAGGCAATTTATTGCAGTGTTTAACTACCCCGACAGGAAGTTTTTCCTTAATGCCCAACCTAAACTTCCCTTGCTGCAATTTAAGTCCATCGCTTCTTGTCCTATCATCAGAGGTCAAGGAGAACAATTTTTCTCCCTCCTCCCTTTTAGATACTTGAAAAATGTTATCATGTCCCTCTCAAGTCGTCTTCTTTTCTCCCAACTAAACAAGCCCAGTTCTTTCGAGCTTCCCTCATAGGTCAAGTGTTTTGGACCTTTAATAATTTTTTGTTGCTCTTCTCTGGACCGTCTCCAATTTCTCCACATCTTCCCTGAAATGTGGTGCCCAGAACTGGTCACAATACTCCAGTTAAAGGCTAATCAACATAGAGTAAAGCAGAAGAATTGCTTCTTGTGTCTTGCTTACAACACTCCTGTTAATGCATCCTAGAATCATGCTTGCTTTATTTGCAAATGTCACACTGTTGACTCATACTTAGCTTGTGGTCTACTATGAGCTCTAGATCCCTTTCCACAGGAGCTAATTGTTCTTTCCTAAGTGGAGCACTTTGCATTTGTCCTTATTAAATGTCATCCTATTTACCTCAGACCCATTTCTCTAGTTCAGTGTTTCTTAAACTTTTTAAGACCAAGGAACACCAAACAAAAAAAGCAAAAAAAAAAAAAAATGTCGGGGAAAGTTATTGAGGTTAAAAAAAAAAGAAAAGGCTGCATGCCCCTTTAAGTGTCTATGTTTGTCACCTGTAAGGTTTTTTGAACCCACCTGGCAATGTCACGGACCCAGCTGTGGCACACAGACTGCTCTCTTTCCTCTGGATTACTACGCCTCTCCCCCCGCCCCGCTAATAACCTATGAGCAGAGGAGACTCTCCATTCTCACTCCATCTGCTCAGCCATTGCTCAGGAGATGCATCATACTTCGCTTGGGTGCTAGCCGTCAGACCACACTTCTGCTCCCAGAACGCCATAAGGTGTCTGCTAGCCTGCTTGTGCTGTGGCTTCAAGTGAGGCACTTTCTTTTTCTGTGCATTGACTTCTCCATCTGTAAAATGGGATAACACTAACCCTTTTAGGAGGCTTAACTCTGAAGTGCACTGAGATCCTCAGATGCATGGGGCTAGGAAAGTGCAAAGCATTTTCCGCTGATATGCACAGCGTGTCAAAGTGGAGCCCATCTCTCTGGGCTACCGGAAGATTCTGATGCATCCCTTCCCCGACAATAGGCAGCAAAAAGAATGCCTAGACACGGCTTACTTTGGTTTCAATGCTCTGCATGTCGTCGTACCCCACCCATTGGCTGTCTTTGAAGGAATAAGGGACTTTCTGTTCCTCAATCCGCTCGGTGGTGGCGCCTTTCTGGAAAGTACAAATCTGGAAAAAAATAAACAGAAAGGTAGAGCTGGGAAGAGACCCAACAGAGCAACTGCCTCTGTGAATTAATACAGTGAAGGAGAAGGCCAATTCTCCTGGGGAAACGTTACATTCTGGACTGGAGGCAACAGGTTTGCCAATAAAATGCCCAAGGAGGGGCAGTTTCGAGCACATTTTAAAACACAGTGAATCCAGGAGCATTTCATGAGCCGCTTACCAAAAAAGCGACCTCTTCTAGGGTTGCCAGATAGTGTTCAGTATTTTTTGTGAAACCACGGGGAAAAAATTGGTTGAGCAAAAATTAAAAAAAGAACCAAAAGTTGTTGAGCAATAATAATTAATAAAAAAACAGGGACCAAAGTTGTCAAAACAAAAAAACCAAACCAAAACAAAACAAAAAAAACCCACACACACAAAAAAGAGACACGGCTCCTTTAAATTCCCACACACTCCAACACTCCCCCTGCCAGATGTGGCGGGGGAAGAATGTCCCAACTGGCCTTCCGTCCGAGAAACAGAAAATTCTGGACATATTTTACGTGTCTGGTATTTTCTGGTTGTTTTTTTTTTTTTTTTTACTGGACACATGCTGCAAATACTGGGCTGTCCGGTTCAATACCGGACACCTGGCAACCCTAACCTCTTCCCTACCTCATAATAGGCCCAAAATCCGGCCTCCCGAGTGAAAGGGCCGAGCGATGCAGGTCCGAAGACAGGGGCACCAACGCCCGTGTCGGAGGAAGAGAGGGTGAAAGTCCGTCCGTAGGTGGGGATCCCCATGATGATTTTCTCTGCTGGGGCACCCTTCTGTATCCAGTATCCCACAGCGTAGTCCTGTGTGAGGGGATAAGAAGCTTGGTTTCATTTTGCCGTGAGGTGAATTTTATGGGAAGGTGGAATGGCTTTCTGACTCTGAGTGCTCTTATACTCAGGATTGAAAGCTTTCCCACCCACCCTGCACCCAGGGGCAGTGGGTCATATTGGCCCCTGGTGCCCATGCTCCACCACTGTTCAGGAATATGGCCCTGGCTACACCAATGTGTGGGGCTATATTTTTAGCCCCATCTTACAATAGGATGGACCAGGCTGCTGCTCCAGGCCTCCTACTTTGGGGGTACATGGGGTCAAAGGTGGCCTGAAGGATTAACAAAGGGGTCTGGTGCTGGCAGCAGCAAACAACCTGGCCCAAGCCTGATCTGCCCCATCTTCACTCCATCCCTTCCGCCAAACCCTTCTCCTCTTTTCAGCTGCTGGCCCCTCCCCAAGCTACACCGGAAGCTGGAAGGATGGAGTGGGGTGGGCTGGGGCTGGGTTGCTCACTACTGCCTACACCAGGTCCCCCAGTAACCCACCAAGCTGCCCTGCACCCTGCATATCCCCAAGGACAGGCCTTGGGGTTGTCCCAGTCTGCCGTAAGGCTCTGCTTGGACCCGTTCTGGGTGAGGGATGTTAAATATCGGTTAATTGAATAGTCAATTAAACTCATGAATTCTTATTGGTTACTTGACTCTTCTGTAGTCCCTGGGAGTGTACTCTGGCCCCACTCCTGATGAGCCCCCTGCCATTCCATGCTGCTGCCTCTGAATCAGAGGCAGCAGCGCGGGGTGCCAGTCAGGAGCTGGTCCCCGAAGGAAGCCAGTTTAAAAAAACAGTTCCCCTTATGGACCAGCTGCCTGTCGCCTGTTGACCCCTCTGCTGCCTCTGATACAGAAGCAGCAGCATGCAAGTGGCAGCAGCCCCTGTCTAGAGGGGGCCTGAGCTCCCGGACTCGGTGCGAGCCAGAACTGAGTTGGGTTGCCTCCCTGCCTAGCTCCTAATACATTTGAAATGCAGAGGTAGGTTGTGGACCTAGCACAAGCCAGGACTTAGCCAGGCTGCTGGCCAGCCTGCTAAAAATGTATTGGTGTGTGGAGGGGGGGGAGGTATATAGCATTAACCTATGAGTTTTTGCTTATCAGTTAATTGACTACTCTATTACATCCCTATTCTGGGCACCACCAAAAATGATCCAAACTTGGCGCTCATGCCTACAGCATTTGGCTGCTACCACACTTGAGGTGTCTCCAGGCAAGGAAGCTGTTCTGCAGCGTTTAGGGGACACACTTAATGACACTTTGCCAGACAGCTGGCTTTGCTGCTGTGAATCATTTGCATGTGCAAAATCCTGGTTTACATGTGCAAAGCTTGGTCATTTCAGAAACCCGCCCTCAAATATTAACTGTTCCCTCCTCACTTCTACCTGGCTTGCCTTCCATACAGAACAAGAGCAGGACTTCATTTTCTTTCTGCTACTTTGGGGGGATCTGTCCAGGAATCAGAATGGGGATCCCCACCAAAAGAATCTTGTCCTTTTTTCACCCAGGAAATATGAATTCTCTCCTCCCCATCTGTTTTTAGTGGGTACACGCTAGTATACTTTTTCTCTTTGCTTTCTCAAAGGTGCACCTCCATCTTCAATGATATGATTGAGTTTGCCCAGGGCAATTTCAGGATGGCCCGGTTTTGGGGAAGAACCCGGTCAATGGTGACCTAGAGAAATCTGGGAATGTGTAAAGGACCATTTTTTGAAATTTTTTCAAGATTGTAACTACGGGATTAAACGTTAATTTCTCCCTCCCCCCCTCTTTGCAATCAAATGGGATACTGCCACTGTATGCTATTTGTCTGGGGCTTGTGACACACTTGTCTGGGGCTTGTGACACATTCTTGCACAAGGATGATACAGTCAGGTTTTTTGGACATGTGACTTTTCAACTGTTTTCTGCAGGGGAACGCTATTTATTTGCCAGGAAGAAGCGATCAGCTACAAGGTTCTTTGACACTTACAGCGTTACTGTACACAGCAGATCCAGTGTCGGTTTTCCCTTTGTAGAGAGGACTGACATGTCCTGTGACTTTTTCCCAGGAACCGTGGAAGTCGTATGTCATGAGGTTAATGAAGTCGAGGGTCCTACAAAGGGAGAATAAAGAACAAGTTGATATTGAGTCCCCTCTGCAAGAGAAGCGTTGCAAAGCATCCTGGGTAACAGTATTTGGCCATGTGGCTTGACTGTCCTCTGTAAAACTGCAGGGCTGGATAAACTCACTTGGAGATGTTCTTGATTTCATAGGCTCCATCGATGTTTGCCTTCCCAGCAGCCACAGCAGCAGTCAACAGCAGCCTCCCTTTCCCTGTCCTCTGTGCTTCCTCCTGGAACTCTTCCACCATTTCCTGCGGGGGATAATCAAAACAAAAATGATCCCCTTTTTCATTGTCTTCCTTGTTTTTTTAATTTTAAAAAAGGCAAATCTGAATGAAAGAGACATTCAGTCTGCACACATGTCTGACAAACCCAGAGTAAGGTCGGAGCTGAGAGTCACACCCCTGAGATTGAATATTTGATCGATTTATGAATGTATTCTGGGCTGATGCCATGAACGGTTTCATTCTGAGATGGCACAGAACGAGATGGCAGATTCCAGGAAGTGGCTGATCACTCTCTTCAAACACTTGTGTGTCTGCTTAGCTGGTGGGGAATCCTGGAGCCAGGCAGGTTTAGAAGTCCAATCTCTGACCTTAACTACATACCTCCTGGACACTCTCTTCCCCCACTCTTTGGAGATCTCTGAATTAGAGACCTTGAATCCAAAAAACCACATCTGGGTGGGGTTCACTGTCCCACTTAGTGGCACTGAGACCACTTACAGGCTCATGTTCTAAGCTCTAGGGGTTCTAGGTTTGATTCCACCCACAGATGATCAGGGTCTTATGGCATGATATTCCACCTTAGAGAGTACCCCCGTCTTTGACTTCAACTCTGCAGACTTTGCAGTGTTTGCAGGTGAAATGTGAAGACAAAGCACATGTCCTGCATCCTTATTGCTCTGTTTCAGCAGTGGTGGGCGGGGGCTGAACTCCTAGGTCTTACGGTACCTGGATCAGAGCAGTGAAACGCTGTTTATCCTCAGGAGGGCTTCCCCGGGCACCTGGATATTCCCAGTCTAGGTCCAGGCCATCAAATTCATACTTGCGCAGGAAATCAACCACAGAGAGGATGAATGTCCGCCGATTACCAGGCGTGGACACCATGTTGGAGAACCTAGCATGGAAGTGATGCGTTAACTACTGGAATGGGTTCCTGAGGGAGGTGGTGGAATCTCCATCCCTGGAGGTTTTTAAGTCCCAACCTGACAAAGCCCTGGCTGGGATGATTGAGTTGGGGTTGCTTCTTCTTTGGGCAGGGGGGCTGGACCGATGACTCCTGAGGTCTCTTCCTGCCCTGGAATTTAATGATTCTATGAACTACCACACCTATGCTGCTAACCACCCGCTGCAGATGTGAGGGCTATTTAGAGGGGATGCATTCAGAAGGTAAACTCAGCAGCACAGAGGGGAGGAAACAGAGGTTAGGCCACTGATGTCTGTGGGGATCGTATATAGCATTGATTTTTAAAAAATGGTGCCATGTTCTGCATCTCCTGAATGGCCTGTCAATGCCAAATTATGCTTCCTTGGGTTAGATTTTCTTCTGCGGCTACAGCAGATAGCATCATAGGGATATTTGCTATTTAAGGGCAACCATCAGCTAAATGTATTGGTTATTTATAGACTTCTCCACAGGACTTATCATTGTAATATCACACTTCATACCTGTTTGTTACATTTCACCCCCATTGGTGTGACGTAGGGAAGTATTATTCCTAGCTTATAAATGTAGATCCCAAAGTCTCTGAGTCAGTAGCTGAGCATAGTCCATGTATCCCCATTGCCATACCATTGCCTTAAGCAGAAGGCCACCCAATTAGAGAGCACATGCTCAATTATTTGCATCTTATTTGCCAGCATCTCCATCACTTCTTGTCCGCCATGGACAATGCCCACTGTATTTACTGCCAGAGTCTCTTAAGGACACAGAATCGCTGATTAGAAATGTGGAAAAGCCCCAGTACACTTTAAATTACAGGAAGGAGACTTTTTGGCTGCAAAACCGTGTTCTGAATACGGTTCGCTTTGGAGGAAGCTTTCAGAAAGAGCTTGAGGTTTAAAGCTTTACAAATGTGTGGATATAGATAGATGTATGTATGTATATATAATGTAAGTTGTTAAACACCAATGAGATGAATTATTGTACCTACCAGAAGCTTTCAAGCTGCTAGTAACTCAATTGCTGTTAAAGAGTGGGAGCAATTTAGAAACTTACCAAAATGTTACCACACAGATCCCAGGGCCAAACACTGTGCCAGAGCCAAACCAGCGCTTCATGACAAAAAGCCCATAATGTAAATTCTGAGGCAATTTCAGCAGCAACAAATTTTAGTCCGAAAAGGAAGGAAAAACCCAGAGGCAAGATTTGCTCTTAAACCAGTGTAAAGTTGGAGTCACTCCCCCAGTTGTACTAAGTTCTTATGTTGGCAGCAAGAGGCGGTGTGCAGCTGACAGGGATGGTCTTTGGAGACAGAGCTCTGAGAGATAATACCTGTGGGTGGGGCCTTGGCTAGCATGGAGGAAACCCAAATTCAGTTCCTGCTCTCTCTGTCTGGGAGTGAGTTGGGAAAGTCACGTAGCATGTGTCTGTTCCCCATCTGTACAACAGGGAAAACAACCCTGCCTTGCCTCAAACGGACATCGAGGCGAAATATATTCTGATACTATGGCAACGGTGGGCATATACGTACTTAATGTGGAAAGATAGAAAGCACAATTTCCTTCCTATGGTTCTACCTCTCCTGGACGTCCCAGGATTTTGAAGTTTAGCCTAATACACTCCCCTCGCCTCATGCTTTGCATGCAGAAAAAAAGTAACCTCGAGCCTTACTTTTCAGAGCCAAAATTCCAGCCGCCGATGGCCAAGAGAGTCTTCAGCCCAGGATTCCTGGAAGGGTGGGGAGAAAAGGTGGCATTAAAAGCAGACAAAAAAGCTCATGTTCTTTGTACCCTTTCACCTGCAAGTGCTCATCGGTCTTAATAAACACAGCCATTGCCTGGACCTTTAATCTGGGGGTAGGAACATTTTCATACTTCTGGAATGAAAACACCCTCAAACCTTCCTATTGGTAAAAGTGAGGCAGGAGAAGTTGGCACATCCTTGAAGTTTAAGGAACTGTCCCAAGATTATGCTAAGACACTGAATGGCAGCTTCCCCTACTCCCCTTTAGCTTAACTGCTGCCCCAATATTTGTTGATAGTCTATTTCACTATAACCAGTGTTCCCTGAAGGCTGGGCACTTGTGCATCTGATCAGGAGAGATTCCAATGGTAATTAGCAGAGTGCCCACAGCCAGGTTTCTGTTTCTACTGGTGGTGCACACTTGCACATGCCTCGGTGCACATAAAAAGAATTATTCCGCATGTAGATGTCAAAAATCCATGAATGGAAGAAAAAGATTAGAGGGACCGCTGACTCTGTTGAAAACCTATTCATGTCCGTTCTCTATCTGGGCTTTTTAACACTTATGGTGATGTCAACGTGAGTGTTCAAGCTGTCACATCCACTCTTCTTGTGGAGATGATTGGTTAAACTCTGAAGTCCTTGGGCCGGGGGCTGACTTGGTCTTGTACACAGCTAAGCACATGATACACAATGATTCCAACGGAGTTTTCTCCCTTAGTTTTCCTAGGAACATTAGCTTAAATACCAGGTCTGCTTCCCCCTTCCGAATAAACCCAGAGGCCCCATTCTGCAGCCGGGAAACTACAGTGCTGGGGGTCGTTTCCCCTTTGACTCACTTGCTTTTGAGTCCATTGAAAGTCTTGTAATGCTGCTCATCGTTCCACTCCACGGTGGTGATCTGGTTGTTGTTCATGCCGGCGAAGGCATAAATGAGATGAGTGCACAGGCTGGGGTCAATGTTCTCTGGGAGGAAGCGCCCTTGGGCTGGTCTATATTGGGACCAGTTGGTAAAGTAACAGACCAGTTTGCAAGCAGAGCCTGGGTGGCAATGGGAGAGAGGTGTCAAGCTGCGATGAGGACCGAGTCAAGGAATCAAGGTGTGATTGAGTTGGGGTTGGTCCTGTTTTGGGTAGGGGGCTGGACTTGATGACCCCCTGAGGTCTCTTCCCACAAGAGGGTCTGTTGCACCCTGATCTTTGAATGGAGACAGGACAAGAGTTGGCTAAGTAGGAACCATCTCCACCGTCTCTCTCCTAACAGTGAATGTGTCCCACGGCATAGGGGCCACGTGTGATCATACGGGACAGTATGGGAGGGCAGCTGGAACAGAATACGGTCTGGGGTTTAGCTGGGATTCACTAAGCCCTTGTTTAGAGGTTTAATTCTTGAAGTGGGCTCAGTGAGCCCGATCCAAAGCCAACTGAAGTTTCCTTCATTAATGAAGTTTCATTCACTTCAGTGGGGTTTAGATGCTACGAATACGCACGAGACAGTCACTTGTATTAACACCCTGCAAGCCGATCTGCAGCCTGCTTTAGTGTGGCTTGGTGGCGCGCAGGTGCAAGGCTGCTTGCAGAGCCATGGAAAAATAATTTATTTTGTACTACCCACAGCTCTTTCAGGAAACGGAGGCGCACGGTAAAGGGGACTTACTGCACTGAAGCAACAGCAAGGCAGCTAAACCTAGAGCAAAATACAAAGAGAAGAGAAGACGGTTATTTAAAAATCCCGCCCCCAGGCCTGCAGCCTTCCAGTCTCATGTTCATTAGCAGGAACTGTGACAAGGTGGAAATAGGCAGAAATTCGCCTACTAGGAAGAAGTTTCAAGTCCGTTGCATAACGAAGGTCCCCACGTATTCTCTCGGACCCATTACTGCTGAAGCCACTGAGCAGACCTGCCACCGGAGGTGGGGCAAAGGGGATAATTGCCCTAGGGCATGGTGATTCTAAAGGGCCCAGGGCTCCAGATAGCCAACACCGCTGCTACTGTAGCTGTTGCCAGAGCCCCTTCCAATAGCAGCCCTGCCCCTTCTAGGAGCATGGAGCTGGTCCCTGCCTACATATTGTCCAAGGACCCGGTGATCTCCTTGGCTCCCCACCACCACGACTCCCGGCCACTTCACATTTGTTCTGCTTCCTTGTCCCCCACCTTGTGCCCTCGCCTTTCTTGTTATAACGGGACTTTGGCTCCTGTACTACTGCAATACAAGTCAAGCCAAAAGCAGAGAGTCAAAACCATGCTGCAGAGTCGGTTCCAAACCCAAACTTGCTCTCGGTCGCCAGTCCTGAGATGAGACCATGGCCTGTTATAGCTGAGCGGAGCTTAGTTTCTGCCCAAGCATAGATCTCCTCTAACCAGGGGCAGCCCTAGACTAGCTGCCAGCAACTGGAGCCCTAGGCGAACCATGCAATCGGCAACCCCACCTCCAAACCCCTCAATGATATTGCGCCATCATTTGGCGCCCCATTTAACTTGGTACCCTAGGCGACCGCCTAGTTCACCTATATGGACAGGCTTCCCTTGCCTCTAACATACCCAGGAGAGTGGAAAGAGAACTACCTTGAAAAGGAAATGAACTCTTTTGCAGGGAGAGGTGGGTTGAGAGGAAGTTGTAATGCTAGCTCTAACAGACTACCTCTACAGCTTCCAGAAAGTCCCTGAAAGTTTTCCCAGCTGCAAGATGTGACATTGTTGCTCTTTCCCCCTATGCTGCTTAAACTAAGCCTCCCAGCATTGGTTATCCCAAAAAAGTGACCCTTGTCAGGTTTCAGTTTGGACCGTTGCAACTATTCTCTAACCCACTTTTTAGTAGTGGGTGTTTTGCCTGATGGTATTGGCCTAAACTAATGTCTCCCATTATCCACATCATGGGTGCAGAATATATTATACAGTAGGGGTGGGGAAAGTAAGGCCCTCGGGCCAGATGCAGCCCCTGGCTTGCCTGAATCTGGTCCCAGAGACTTGGGCCTTTCACCCCAGCACTGGGGAGCCTGAACTGGCACCCCAGCCCCCCCATAGATTTTGTGTAGGCTGGAGCACACACAATCTACTAGCCTCCTCCCCCCAGGCTCTGTTGCATGAGAGGAATGTGGGGAGCATCTTTCTGCTTCTCAGTAGGGGCCCATGCCAGAGAGGAGGGGTTTGTTTTTCGCTTCTCATTTGTGGGTGCGACCCCTGACAGATTTTTTCTCTGGGTCAGTGGCCTCTGACCCAAAAAAGGTTCCCCACCTTGTTATACAGTCTTGCATTCAAACCCCATAAAAACTCAACCTTCCAGCATCCCACATAAATTCATCACCAGCTGCAAACTTACCAACCCACATGAATGCCTGCCCCATGGTGGCTGCAGATGGTCCGGCCTGGGTTTGTTATACCTGGGTTATCCCTCTGTCTGCAGATGGGTGCTCAGCATTGGTCTGGGCTCAGCTTCTCTCTTTATACCAAATCACACCCCCACAGGACGGCCGTGTGGAACCGAGAGGCATGCATACCGCCCATTGGCAGCTGAAGAAATTTTGCCACGCGCAGGAACGTTGTGTAAGCGCCTTAATTTCCAAGGGCAGGTTTCACAATTGCTGTGGTGATCACAGAATCACAAGATTTTGAGGATCTAAAGTCATTGCTTGAGGCACATGTTCTACTTGATTAGTTCTGCTTTTAATTCACTGATCCTTGGTTGGAGCCCGGCTGTCATTAAAAACAGCCTGTAACAAGCTGCAGAGGATGGTGTGCAACAAAAAGAAGTTGAATTAGTCCAATAACATGCAGAATTGGTGCTACATAATCTTGCGTGCTACCTACTAGCCCATTATCTAGTAATTATTGACATCCATACAGACATCTCTCTTGTACAGAGCACTCCTGTAATTCAGTAGTAGTATTGGAAAACTGGACAATCTCTACGAGAGAGAATTAATGGACACAAATCAGATATCCGAAAGGCAACACACAGAAACCTGTTGGGGAACATTTTAACCTGTCCTTGCACTCATTAATGGATCTCAAAGCCATCGTACTATTTCAAAGCAATTTCAAAAGCCAGCTCGACAGGAAAGCTACAGAACTTAATTCCATTTACAAGTTTGATACCTACAACAGAAGTCTAAATAAAGATATTGGCTCAATGGCCTGCTACTTTCCACATCCTAATGACATAAAAAACAAAGGGTATTCTTATCAGCTTCATTTAGCATGGACACTCTAATTGACTATTTCTTTTCCCCTTTTTTCCCCTTCTTTTTCTTTCTCCCCCTCTCCTCCATCCTCTCCCTGTGCTATTTATTTGAAAATTGGAACCCTTAAACTCCATTCATCTGAAGAAGTGGGTGGTGCCCACAAAATCTCATGATACCATCTTCATTTTTGTTAGTCTCTAAGGTGCTGCTAGACTATTTGTTGTTTTTTAAGTTTTTCCAGTTACAGACTAACACGGCTGCCCCTCTGAACATCAAGTAGATGATGTGCTTTTTAAGAGTTCCTGTGTTAAAAGCTGCATCTCCTTTAGCCAACACAAAAGGCATCCTTCGCAGTAAATTCTCTGAGGGAACTCACCTTTGTGTGGGATAAAGAGCTCCCTGCAATTGAGTCAAGCGCTCCCAAAATTCTGGAAGCCATGCAAAGACTTGGCTAAAAACCAGGACCAACTAATCCCATAGTCCTTTCTGGACACAGTGTCCCAAGCTGAAATGTGTAGCGCCGTGTGCCAGCTGCTGCCATTCACCCCAGAGGTGGCTGCATTTCAGTGGTGGGGGGTGCACCCTGAGTTCTGGTGCCTATGCTCCCACCTGTGCAAGGACCCCATGAGGTCAGCTATTCATTGTGCCTCAATCACTCCCAGATTAAACTTGCTCAGCTTACAAATGAAAAGATACATTTACAGGCTGCGGGGGTCACAAACTCACTCTTGAATCTAGCAATCCGGACGGGTTCCTGCTGTCTGACATCACAGGGAATAAGGATTCTGCAGTCGGAACTTAGCTGCCCATTCTGTTGAACGACGCACAAGGCAGAATTAAAAAATGGGATCGTTCTCCTGTGGCTACAACAGTTCTGCAGGAGAAGAGAGCAAATGCCTGTCAGTCAGGACAGCAGATGTGACTTTTGAGAGAGACAAGGAGCAGCTATGGATTAAGACAGAGGCCTTTTCAGTCCCATTGCTATTTATGGGACTTAAGAAAATAAGTGAGGAGGCCGGTTTAGGTGGAAAGGTTTCCTGCCTTTGGGCAAAGATATGGCAGCTAGTTGGCTTTATATGAGGCTGAAGACCTACAGTCTTGTGACTGGATGTGTCAAATAAACCTTTGTGCATCAAATAGCACCAGGAATGTATATGACTCCAGGAAAAAACCAGTCCATGGATAACCATGATTTGGCTTGTCTTGGATATAAGCAATGAGTGTCTTGCAGCCAGTCAGGGGAAAAGAGAACATAACTTTTGATGAAAGCAAAGTATCAGATTTATCTATGGCTAGAATCTGAGCATCTGTGAATTTGGTTCCTAGATATCAGACCATAGGAAACCAAAGCACCAGGAACTACTGCCATGCATAGCCCCCCCCCCCCCCCCCCCCCCGCAGAAGCCTCTCTAGGCTCTGGATTTGTAGCTTCAGTTTAAGTCCATAACTACAAGATCTCAGAGGGGTAGCCATGTTAGTTTATAAGTATAAAAGCAATGAATAGCCCTGTGGCACCTTAGGGTACGTCTACACACCTGCATTATATTAGAATGACTCTATTCCGAAATAATATAGTTCATGTCTATAGTACAAGGAGGACTTCTTACTTTGACTCATGGTAACCCTCATTTCATGAGGAGTAAGGGAAGCCAAAATAAGAGTATTCTTCCTTTGACTTCTTGCTGTGTACATAGTGCCAAAAGCCGAGTTAAGCTATTTCGACTTCAGCAATGCAATTGATGGCGCTGAAGTTGTGTAGCTTAATTGGACTTTTGCCCTGCGGCGTAGATGTACCCTTAGAGACTAACAAATATATCATCAACTTTTTTGGGTAAAACCCACTTCATCAGATGAGTTGGAGTGGAAATTACAGAATCCAGAGTATCTATAACAGCAAAAGCAGTTACCTGTCCATTGTAGGACCAGTGTTAATAAAGCTCATTGAGTTAGGCTGAACTGGAATTCATTTACAAGTTTGACACTCTCAATTTGGGCTTGAATAAAGATATGGACTGGTTAATGCACTATAAAGGCAATTTCCCCCGCCTTTGATATTCACAATTGCACATTGAAAGCTATGAATAAGACACATCCAGCCTGATTCAATTAGCGTCATTAACAATGGCCTACAATGGACAGGTAACTGCTTCTGCTGTTATATATACTCTGGATTCTGTAATTTCTACTCCCAACTCATCTGATGAAGTGGGTTTTGCCCACGAAAGCTCATGATACATATGTTAGTCTTTAAGGTGCCACAGGACTGCTCGTTGTTTTTATAATCCCAAGATGTTAGCTTTTCTTTGGATTTTGAATTTGCAGGAAAGCATGCATCAATTCAGAATTCATGGCGAACCCACATGTCTGTGGTTTTGATTTAAAAATCATGATACATGAGCCATAAAACAGAATTCCTGGACACACGTGGTCAGTAAGTATTCCACTGTTCTTTCCGCAAGACAGAGTGTTCACGCCAATGTCTTCATCTAACTTCATCACTGGTGCCTTCCAGTGGGCCTTCCTAAATTTCCTCTGTGGGTTCAGGGGGAGACAGTATCTTTACAAACTTTCTGTCGGGTAGTGCTGCTCTTTGCTGTGCAACTGCTGCTGTCACTTGGAAGCACCTGCTTTGCAGTGAGAGGTGGAGCAACATAATCCTCTTTGTATAATTTGTATATCGGCTTGTACCTAAAGCACTTCTGGATTAAACAATCTATTTAGGAGCAATAGCATTAGCAATAGCAATAAGCAATGGAGAAGAAAATTCCAATACGACTTGGAGAAAACAAACTTCTGTGGTAGGAAAAAATTGTACTAAAGCTAGAGAAGGAAAACCCAGTTTTACAAAAAAAAAAAAAAAAAAAAAAAAAAAAAAACCCCTTTAAATTGGTTTTTGCAATTTGTTATGATTTTTTTAAAGAACAAAATGAGAGGCCTAGAAAATAAAACTGTGCCAATTTTTTAAAGGAAAAGAAGGGGGAAGGGCAGAGAGGAAAAGGGTAAAAACACGATAAAGAAAGGAAAACAAATTCAGACTTTGTCAAAACTGTTCAGTTTTGAAAGCAAAGTTCTTCAGTGTTGAACTGGATTTAAAAAACCCCATTTGTTGACTCAATTTTTGTAAAAACTACCCAGCTCTAATATGTATAAATAGCACCAGATTTGTACTTGATCACAGGCTTTTGTTTAATATTTATAACATTGACTTGATCGTAGCACCTGTATTTTCTAATCTTCAATCTTCAGTGCTTAATTATATCATTACAAAACAGAATAAGCTTTAATTATAGAACTCCATGCATGAGATGAATGCAAATAACACAACACTGGATTTTACAGAAGATTTTAATTCATAGTTGCAGGATGCCTTGAAGCTGAGGCGCACTGTGTGGTGAACAACAGATCACTGTTTGCTGTCTCTAGCTAGTGGCATTCTCAATCTCGTAGGCTATGTCTACACTGCCAGTTTTTGTGGCAGAAATATGCTAATGAGAGACTCATTTGCATGAGGTGAGCTCTCATTTGCATATTTTCTGCAGATCCGTTTTTGCGCTAGGGATTTTGGCGCAAAAACAAGCAGTGTGGGTGTTTCCTTTGTGTGCAAAAAACCCTTTTTGCGCAAAATCAATATGCCTCCTTTTTTGAGGCATAAGGATCTGGCACAAAAAGGGTTTTTGCGCAAAAAGGAAACGTCCGCACTGCTTGTTTTTGCGTAAAAACCCCAAGTGCAAAAACGGATCGTCAGAAAATATGCAAATGAGATTGACTCATGTAAATGAGTCCCTCATTAGCCTATTTTCTGCTGCAAAAACTGGCAGTGTAGATGTAGCCTTAGTTAATGCTTGGTGTCTGTGAATCAGAGCTTGGAGGTAGGAAAGAAAGGCTGTTTAACTTAATCTGTGTGATAAAATCAATGAAACAAGGGACCACTCTTAAAAAAAAAAAATGTGGGGAGGGAGTTACAGATCTTAGCATCTGCTATCCAGACTTCTACCTCCGGGACATGTATGAATAACCACAAAAGGGCTTTAAATTGGAATCAGCGACAGCACTGTCCAGTGCTCTATGCAGTGTTATCATGGCTGTGTTGGTCCCAGGATATGAGAGACACAAGGTGGTTGAGGGAATATTTTTTTCTCACCCAAGGAAGTTGGTGCAATAAAAGATATGAACTCCCTGCGCCCAGATGGATCCAATCATCTAGTTTGCCAGTTGGAAATATGTCTGAGAAATGCTCTGATTTTATCCCCTATAGCGATAGTGCCATCTATTGGGTGTTTAGATTAGTCACCGTGAAAAAAATTACACACAATTTAAACATTGTCCGGAGCTGTATGTACTTATCCAGAAGACTGCAGGTCAGGTATTGGGTCTGTTTTGCACTGAGTTTTCTGCCTGATGGACTAAGGGAGGTACAAACAAGTGATGGTTTTCCCCAACAAGTGGCTCAATCCGGATTAAGAATTTTTGGAGGTTTCTCTGCTGTAACCATTTTTTGATAGATGTGTTGGTCTATAAAGCAATGATTGCTTCCACCTGATCCTGTAGAACAGCCTCCCCTAGGAGGTACATTACACCCGTCTTTCTGTTTGGAAATACTCTGAACTAGTTTTCTCCAGAGACAGCTGCCTTTCAGCGGTAACAGGACACACACGCGCGTGTGTGTGTCCCCGTCCTGGGAGCGCAGTGGTATATGAGTTTGTGCACTCTTTTTGCTCTTTGTGTAAAGAAGTCCTGAAGAGATTCTCTCTTCTCCCCACCCTTACTCCCTTGTTCCCCTGACTTATTTTTGTTTGGATTTCAGGCCTCTTTAGGGGTACAGAGGGGCAAAAGTAGAGTTAAGCTACGCAACTTCAGCTACGTCAATTGTGTAGCTGAAGTCGAAATAGCTTAATTTGGCTTTTGGTGCTGTCTACACAGCAGGAAGTCAAAAGAAGAACACTTCCTCCGACTTCCCTTACTCTTCCTGAAATGAGGGTTACAGGAGTCGGAGCAAGAATTCCCCCAGCTCGACATGTCGAAATAAAGGCTTGTAGTGCAGATGCACTCTGTTATTTTGAAATAACGTCAGTTATTCCAAACTAACGCAGCTGTATAAATGTACCCTAGGTGGGCAACATCCAAGGGATAACCAGAGAACTCATGCAATTGGTCATGAGAGAGTGAAAGTTGGTTAAGTCAGAGGGTTTATGCTCCCGGTCTCTTCCTTAGTGTAATTTGTTAGCATGTGCTGTGTGCAGATGATCTGAGTAGTTACTGCCCATCGTTAGATAGCCTTGTCACTTAAACTTGAGCTCGTGATATTACCTCTGGATGTCTCCAGTTCTATCCTTTGAGTTGACCAGAAGGGTGACTGTTGTCCATGAGCACCTCTGTCAAGTCAACAATGAACATTTTGGATAAAAGGCTTTTCTCTTAAAGCTTCCACAACTTTCAGCTAAGTGGGTGTGTTCCTAATAAACCTCCTTTTGAGATGCCCAGCAAATCCTACGCCAATAGCAGGGAAGGGCTATGTGTGATTTTCCTGCTACTGACAAACAGCTAGAATTGGGGTCACTCTGGCCCCCATGTGCAGTACAAACATGGCTGTATCAACAGCCATCACCTTAAACCCCCTTGCTACATCAGAATACAATCCAAAGCATGATTTGATAGTAGCCTTCAACTCCCTGAAGGAGGGTTCCAAAGAGGATGGAGAGAGGCTGTTCTCAGTGGTGGCAGATGACAGAACGAGGAGCAATGGTCTCAAGTTACAGTGGGGGAGGTCTAGGTTGGATATTAGGAAAAACTATTTCCCTAGGAGGGTGGGGAAGCACTGGGATGAGTTCCCTAGGAAGCTGGTAGACTCTCCATCCCTAGAGGTTTTTAAGTCCGAGCTTGACAAAGCCCTGGCTGGGATGATTGAGTTGGGGTTGGTCCTGTTTTGGGCAGGGGGCTGGACTCGATGACTCCTGAGGTCTCTTCATACCCTAGGATTCGATTATTCTAACTCTCCAGACCAACGCTTTGCCCTGGCAGTCAATGCTTTGTGTGTTCTGGGTGACACAAAATGTGAGATTCTGAGTTTTCAGTGTAAAATTATAAACAAAAAAGGACTAAGGGCCAGTGGTATCCAGATCATGCCATGACGCATAGCTAGTCATAGGGTGTTACTTTCCCTCCTCTCTGGTTGCTGCAGTGACTCAGTGAAAGCATTCCAATCCCTGAGATAAGTTTTGCTGGCAAGTGACCGTGGAGTGTCTAACATCGGAGTTTGCGCGCTGGAGAGAGACGCTGGAGTAGTGCATGGGGATGAGCATCAGAAATGCTGGCCCTCCTTTGAGAGCCCGTGGGCAATTTATCCTTTCGCCTCCTGTAGCTGTGCACTGATATCCTCTCCTGGGCTTTGCCCATATGTGGCCCGACCTGCCCCCTCCTGGAAAATGATGCAATCCTTCCTGGTACAGATACCCAGCAATCCTGCTTCCCAGAGCTTTTTCTGACCCCTGCATGAATTACCCTTATTGAATTTCAGAAGAGTAGGCTAGTGAAGACAAGCCTGCTCCGGCCATTCACGTAAACGCATCCCATTCATTTCATTTGCTTAATGTAATGACTTAAAGCGAGTTACAGCATGGGTCTCCGTTAGACTTTAACTGGATAAATATCAATACCAGCATTACCAGTGGTTAACGTGCTAGCAAAGAATCAGAGAAGGCCCCGGACTTGTCTTTCCTCACAACAAATCCGATGCCTCCTTTTACCCAGCCATGAACTCCCGCAGGGCTCCTTCACTGATTAGCCCCGATACATGCGGTTTTGCTTTTATAGTGCCTCTTTCATGTGTGGCTCTCAGATGAGTGACTTAAGTCTTGCAGTACGGGGTGGGGACATATCTGCCCTTCACCTTCTAACGAGGAGGAAATGACTGCAGAATAGCAGCTTGCCCGGGGCTGCATTGTGAGCCAGGCCCAAACAATCTTTTCCAGGCCCAGTACAAACTTGTAACACGGGCCCCCTATCACCCACATACCATAATTTACAGCCGGGACCAGGCCTCCAGGCTCTGGTAAAGTGTACCCCCCCATGTGGGGGCCCTAATTTATGATTTTGTAGCAAAGTCAGGGTTAGACCAGTCCAATCCTTCCAGGACTTGGGGGCCCGCCTGGCAAAGGCTCAGACGCTACAGCTGAGTTCTGAGCTCCTCTGAGAAGCCAGTCCCGGGAGTGTGGGGCGGTCTCTTGAAAATCAGGCCCTCGGTGCTTTCCTAAGAGCCGGGGAAAGTGATTTCCCCCTAATCACCCCAGCCATCACTCTGTGTGTGCCTCAGGGACAAAGGCATGTGGTGTAACATGACTCACGATGTGAGTCAGGAGACAGCTGATAAACCAGAACTGGCATTCGCTCAACTGCCCAGCAGGGAACTTGAGAGTGTTTGAGGGGCGGGGGAGTTCAGTCTCTTGCTCTCCTTTCACTATGCCAATCCCTTAGGGTTCGTCTAGACTACATGGCTCCGTCGACGGAGCCATGTAAAATAGTTTACTTGGCATAGTCAATGAAGCAGGGATTTAAATAATCCCCGCTTCATTAAAATAAAAATGGCCACTGCGCTGTGCCGACAATCAGCTGATTTACCGGAGCGGTTGACAAAGGCTTCCCTTGTTGACCGTGCCGTGTCTAGACTGCCACGCTGTGCCGGATCAGCGGATTGTCGGCACAGCGCGGCGGCCATGTGTATTTTAATGAAGCAGGATTATTTAAATCCCCGCTTTATTGACTATGTGGGGTAAACTAGTTTACATGGCTCCGTTGACAGAGCCATGTAGTCTAGACGTACCCTTAGGGTTGGGAGGGGAGGGGATTCAAAGGCATTGGGGACTCTGGCGTGACGTGGTGATGGCAACTCCATTTCTATGGACCAGCCAAGAAGAGCCAGCATACCGGACACCTGTCTCAGGTGAGATAGGAAGGAGGGGAGCAGGTTGGCCCCAGTAGAGGCTCAAATAGAGCGTGCCAGCAAATACTACACCATGGCGGATACTCATGCCATACAGGGAGAAAAGAGTGTGGTGATACTGCTACAATGGGCACCCAAACCCAACTAATTCAGCAGCGCTCCATGCCAGCCATGAGAAAATGACCTAGCCAGAGGTGCCCTGAGCTCCGGGAGCAGAGGAAGGAGGGGGGAGGAAGTGGGCTGAATTCTGTATTAGCTCAATGGGGGGAACCCAAAACTTAAATTAAGTAAAACCCATTTCATCAGGTGAGTTGGAGTGGAAATGGCAGAATCCAGAGTCTATATAGCGGCGAAAGCAGTTACCTGTCCATTATAGGACATTGTGTATGTCTTTTAATATTAATTATTTTAGTAAAGGGGGCTTCTTTTTCCAAGTTTCTATGCTCAATGTGCTGTTTAATTGTTTGAAATTCAGCACCAAGTCTCTTCAGCGCACGTTGTCTATATAAGGCAGTCAGGAGAGAGCCCTGTTTCAGTTTTCTGAATGTCATATGACACATGTTGATTTGTTTAAAGGACCCTATTTTTAAGTCCAGCTTCCTCAGCGGTTGCCCTTCGTGGCATGGGCCGGGGTGGTTCTGCTTCATGCCTATCTACCCCAGCTGCTCGGTTCCTCTTCTTAAAGACACCAGACATTCCTGCCTTCAAAGCACCGGCTCCCTTAGACACCAACTCTACATTCGCTGCTGCACGGCTTACGAAGATCGGGAGCCATATCACGACCTGCTGTCAGTGGCACTGCACCTACAGACTCCAACTGTGAACCAGGCCCCGTGTGCATTTTATGAGGCCAGTGGGAAAGAAATGTTACTGAAAAATCAAAGCAGCAGCATAGTCCCATCTCCCTTCATACCCCCTCTCTGGGACATCCTTCACTCTCCTGGTCCCTGCCAGCACCGAACAGCTAGAACTGGGCTCTGTAAACATCTCCCCACCTTCGTCTGAGGTTGTGGAACACTTTGCCTCAAATTGTGACCACCCCGTTCCTCAAATAACCCTTCCTTCTGCAGTGCGGGCATCACAAGGACACTCCATGGCGCCCAGGAATGAGGTAATGGGCCCTCTTGCTCTTTGTGACCGTGGGGACAACGGTGTTCAATGAATTACATTCTTCATTTAAGAATGTAACGGGGCCACCATCTATCACTGTAGTAGCTAGGTACCATACGCAAATAGGAGACTCCTATGGATTCTGCCTGTCCTGGCCATAGCTGACAAGCAGACCCCTTTGTCATGGTCTTTGTGCAAGACTTCCCTTTACAGCCAAGAATAATTCCCTTATGTGACATCAGGGACATGTTCAAGCACAGGGTGCGTAGGGACATATACACCCCCATCTGTCAAATGCAGATGTTGCCCAACTGAGCCAAAGTACACACGGGCACAGATGCATAAAAGCTGAGGTGCGGGGGAGGGGGGCGTGTGTGTCAGTCCCCACGAACATGTGCACAATCCAAGTGAGTGCACGCCCAAAGTGAAAGCAAAAGCACATGCCCATACCTCGAAGAACATGCCTGTGTTCTCTTGGCTTAATGCCAGGAAGCAGGTTTTTTGGGGTTCCCCTAGAGTGGCTGTGAAAGTCTAGATTTCCCTCCTCCTGCTCTTGGATAATGTGAGCTGTCCTCAGCGGGACGTGATCCCCAGACTTCTGTGCTGGGAGCTCTTTTTCCTCGTGGGTGTTCAGTGGAGGCAGTGGTGGTCGCTGAAGAGGACATGACACAGCTGGCCATTGCGTTACACTTGGATCCAGTTCTCCCAAACCCAAACGAGACCGTCCTTAGGATTGGGCTACAGCTGCCCTAAGTAAGTTATACCAGAGCTCAGACACAAAGACGACCTTTCTGGGGTGCCTGGCCCCTGGCCTACTCTTATTCCACTTGATACCGTCAAGGTAGCTCTGGGCTCACTGCTATTCCACCTCATCTAATTACTTACAGATTAAGCTCTCTTTCGGCCTGGCACCTCCGTGCCTAGCTGACATCTGCCCCTTTCCAATTAATCCTTGTTCACAAGCTCAGTAACCTAAACCATCTGTCTAGGTGACAGATAACAACCATCCCGTATTAAACATTTACATAACAAGAAGAGCGTTTCAAAGCAGCAGGTGCTGAGATGTGCCCGCCGGGCCCATTACAAGGGCTGAGAAACAGTCTGTGTGCGCACACAGACAAATTAGAAATGAACGTGAGCAACCATTTCTGCCTTTCCCCTGGCTCAATAACCCCGAATCCTAACTAACCCTAAACCCACAGGGCATCAGACTGCAAGATAAGGGCAGCTGTATCTGTCCCTTGCACTTACAGGTATATTGCTAGTCCTTTTGGGTCCCCGTGTGCTGAATTTCAAACAATTAATTAGTACTTTGAGCAAAGAAACTTGGAAAAAGAAGCCCCTTTTACTAAAATAATTAATATTAAAAGACATACACGATGTTTGTTGTCAATTAGCTGGAAAAGTATTACATATAAAAAGAAACTTTCAACCTGAACCTTTTCCTTGAAGATAGAGCTCCATTCTAGTAAAATTTACACTAGTTTCCGCTTCTTTTGTGAGTGTTTCATATGTCCCTTGCAGTGCCGCTATACGTCTTACTTTGCTAATTACTAGTTGGGATGGAAACTATTACTTGAAATGCTGAGAAAAATATTCTTCTGGTGGAGTAACTATCTATAGAGGAAAAAGAGTTTAATGGGGAGTAGGAAAATTTTAACCAACCAGTATGTGATGTGGAATGTATGTATTACAGGGAAACAAAATTAAAACAGCACCACGCTTTACTAAACAATAAGCCAGGATAGCAAAGGATCCTGACAACAAACACTGATGGCTATAATGCACTGTTCCATCATTGGATGATGCATGATGATCCATCTTGGCTGTTACTGGCACATCAGGATAATGCAATGATCATCAGTGATCTCAAAAACAAGTTGGGGGAGGGAGGTTGTTTTGTAAAGTATTTGGGGAAGGCAATTGTGTTGCTTACTGGTAATTTTTTTCCCTTCTCTTTGATGAACTTTCTTAGTGTGGGTCTCTTCTTGGACAGTGTCCTCATCTGAAGGTTTCTGGCTCTGTTTAGGAAACCAAAAATGCCACAATTATTCAATCATCATGAAGTTGGAAAATAAAGTCCCAGCTCAATTAAATTGTGTGGGACCAAATCTTCCATGTGCTTGGACAGCTGCTCAGGAGAAGGGAAAAGGTCTCAAATTTGGGTGTGTCTACACAGCACCCTGAACTCGAAATAAGATACACGAATTGCATATCTTATTTCGATTGAATTTCTAAATAAGCTATTTTGAAATTTGACGCATCTACACTGCGCCAAATTTTGAAATAACATGTTATTTCGAAACACCCCTTAACCCTCGTGGAATGAGGGTTACCGGAAAGCCGAAATACAGTGTAGACATATCCAAAGTCTGCTTTTACTGAAGGATGCCTCCAACTCACTGTTGACTTCTATAATCTGAAAAGCTGCTTTGAATGAGGGGTTCCTTTGTTTTTTGTCTCTTGTAAAGTTGATACACAAGGTTCTTCAACCAGTACACTCAGAATGGAGATGTTTGAGGCATCTTCCTCTTTTGTCTTTCACTGGTCTCGCATGGTTTAATTATTGCTATTTTCTGATATCTCCTCCCTTCCTGACTGGGCAGCTTTCAAAGTATCTTTCTTATGGTGGAATTATTTTGAAGAATTCTGGATGAGATATAGGACTTTAAGAAACACAGCAAAACTTTTCTCCACAGTCCACCACCTTAGAAAAATCCTTACTGCCATCAGACACACAATCTCAACACTGACCCATCCTGTCTACCCAATAAACAGAAGCCAAAATGAATACCATGCAAACAGTCAGAAATACAATGCCATGAAAAGTTGTTTTTTTAACCCCCAAAAGGGAGAAGAATCAGAGAGTCCATGAAGTCCACTCAGGATCCTGCTTTTAGTTTCATATGGATCAACCCCCAAAACTATGATGGGTGGCAGTATAAAATCCTAATGGAGATTACCAACAATCTAAGCCATCCAGTCGTGGCCCTCCTCCCCCTATTCAAAGGGTGACTGGAGCCTGCGTAGGGGTCAGTCGACACTTAACTGATCATTTAAGGAAAATCCCAAAAGTCTTGTGTGTCTTTTCCCTGATCCTTAGCACCCAAAGCCAAGTCCCTCCCCTGCTGCAGGCCTAATATGTTGCAGAGAGATTATGGGGTAAAAAGGGCTGTCAAGGCAAAGGGAAAACATGCTCTAAGAGAGCTGTTAATGCTAAATCTTAGAATTCCAGGTTTGTTTTCGTTCTTATGAACGGAACAGGGAGATGGCCAATGGTGAAGATTAGTTTGCTGTTCACAGCTTCTGCTGGAGGAACGCGAGGGCTCCGATAGTACAGGGCAGGAGAAGCAAGGGGGTTGGTTAATAAGCATACAGGAGACATGATAACAAAACCGCAGCTCAGTTCTAGCAGACGGGAAGTAGGGTTTTGCTTTCAGAATGCCTCCCACGCCGGCCACAAGAGGGAGTGGAGAACTACGGCTCATGCACTCACTTCGGTCCCCCAGGATTTGTGTTTAATTCTGATATTTGTGCTCCATCCTCCCACTGTGTCTATCTGAAAGTCTCCTGTAATCAGCGGTGAAAGCAACTTAACCTTTCTGACAGGTCCTGTCCTATTGCAACCTGGGTCCCTGCCAGCTCTTTCAATAGCTCCCTGCTGGCTTGTGCCGCAGCTTTGCCAGATCTTACTGGAGCGGCGTACAAGGGCGCACCCGCTTATCGACACCTCTTCCTGGACTGGAGGAGAATAGGCTCCTTTGTGCCCCCTATGTATCACCTTGGGGAGACTGCTGAGAATTAAAATCCCCGTGTGGAACAGTTGAAAGCCAGAAGGGACTAGCTGTTCCTCTAGTCCAGGATAGGGCAATAAACGAGCTGTGGCTGGATGCGGTTCAGCTGGCTTAGCCCTGGCAGCACTTTATTTACCAGAGTATCCACAGGTACGGCTGCTGGCAGCTCCCATTGGCCATGGACTGTGGCCAATGGGAGCTGCGGGAACAATGTCCTGGTCTGTGCCGTTTCCCGCAGCTCCCATTGGCCAGGAACAGTGATCCGCAGCCACACCTTCAGAAGCATTCATAAATAAAGCACTGGTGGCTCACCAGGCTAACCCTGGTGAACCACATCTGCCTTATTGCCCACTGCTGCTCTAATCTGACCTTCTATATCACAGGCCACCATCACTACCCAGCATTCGCATGTTAAACCCAGCCACTGAAATGATGCCAAAGTACGACCGCCCAAGGGAGAAGATTGTGTCACACACACCCTCTCAGGTGCTACGTCTATACTGCAAGCCTCTTGCGGAAGAGCAAATGTAAATGGAGCGCTCATTTGCATAGGTCACTCTCTCATTTGCATTTCCTCTTCCTTTCCCTTTTGCGCAAGAGGTTTTTGTGCAAAAAAGCACTGTGTAGAACAAAAGGAGGGTGGGGAAGCACTGGGATGGGTTCCCTAGGGAGGGGGTGGAATCTCCATCCCTAGTAGTGTTTAAGTCTCGGCTTGACAAAGCCCTGGCTGGGTTGATCTAGTTGGGGTTGGTCCTGCTTTGGGCAGGGGGCTGGACTTGATGACCTCCTGAGGTCTCTTCCAGCTCTATGATTCTATGAGAGAAAAGAGACCTTCGTACCACACAAGTAGTCCCAAACAGGGATAAATACAACCTGAAATGTTCTGCATCAAAACCACAGGCCTATTTCACAGAACTAAAGGAGTAGCTCCACTAGCTGCCAGCAGTAAGGAGGCTGTTACCCCTCTGTAGACCAGCTGAAAGGGAGGCATTGCATGCTTACTTAGAAAATCTTGAATTTTCAAACAAGAGTAGGCTGACCATAAGCCTGACTGTAAGGGTGCATTTTACTTGAGAGTTAACCTGCGGGATCTACCCTTGCATTTCTTTAGCCTATCATGATGGAGAAAGGCTCCAGCCATGAATAGGGGCCATTCCAGCATCCTGGCCAGAGCAGCCTCTGTCTAAATGCTTTTACAGTATATTTAATTGTGGGAGAATTTCTGTCCCGGGGTGACCCTGCTGGTGCGAATCTGTCAATTGATTAAAATAAACCAACTTCAGCGTGACAGGTCCCAGGTTTCTGTTGGTGGCCTACGTTATGCTTCTCCAATCAGGGAACCGAAACTATAACATGTGAGCTACAGTGCATGTCCACTCAGAATTAAGCACAGCTTAGGTTTCGAGTGCTTGTGCCCAGTTTGCCGACCAGAACTACTCAAATTATTCACCGACACCGATGAAAACCTGCTAAACTCAAGGTTTATGGCCAATGTGGGGAAAAAAGGTGAAATGCATTAAAGAAACTACTGGTTATTCACTCCAGGGGACAAAGAGCTGGGTTAATAAAGAGAAACATTAACAAGTTTCCAGTCTGCAGTGCTGTCATAGCTGTTGAGATCCCAGAATTCAACACAGGGAAGGTGGGTGAGGTAATATCTTTTATTAGACCGGCTTCTGGAGCTTACACAGAGCTCTTCTCAAGATGAGCCTGGGAGCTTAAATTCATAACTTTTCTAGACACTCAGGCTGTGTTTGGACTTGCACTTTAGTCGGTAAAACTTATGTTAGTCATGGATGTGAACCCCCCACTCCCCGACCTAAATGTTACTGTCCAAAGCGGTCATGCGGACAGTGCTATATCAGTGGGAGAGGCTCTCCTGCAAACACAGTTCTTTGGGGGTGACTCTATCATAGTGGCGTAGCGAGGGGAGGTGGGGGGGAGTTGCCCCTGGGCGCCAATTTAGTCCCCCTCCACTCTCCTTGTCATCCCTCCGCCCGCCTGCTCCTCCTCCGCCCACTGCTGCCGGCTGGAGCTCCTCCCTGCCTCTCCGCCCCCAACCCGACCCTCCTCCATCTCTGCCGGCGGGTTGGTGCGTGCGGGGGCCCGGCCCCAAACTGGAGGGGGTGGGGGAAGATGCGGGATAAGCTCCGCCCCCTCCTCCCAGGATCGGGCTCAGCAGTGCACCAGGTTCGGGGCTCTGCTGTGCCGCGGGGGGACGGACATTTTGCCTTTTCCCCTGGGCGCATAACACCCTTCCTACACCTCTGCTCTCCCACCAGCAGACGAGTGGCTACGTGGCAGCGTTTACAGCCCTGCTGCTGTAGAAGTACAGCTGTGCTCAGGGCTGGTGACACATTTCACTGGGCCCTGGGCAACACGTGGGCCTCCTGTAAGGGGCAGGGTCTATGGTGGAAGGTCTAAGGGCAGCCAATCCTTAGTGCCGCCTGGACATGCCACACCCTCCCCACACAGCCCTCAGAGCTGCCCAGGGCTCCGGCGGTGATTTAAAAGGGCCCAGCACTCTGGTTGCTGTGGCTGCAATAGTGATGATGGCAACCCCAAGCCCCTATAAATCGCCAGGCCACAGGGCAACTGCCCCCTTGCTTCCCCGTTTCCACTTGGATGGCCCAGGTCCATAGTATAGATATATAAAAATCAAGGACTTAATAAAGAACACTGGATTTATGATTCATTACAACCATCTGGGACCCGCTAAACCCCTTTGGCTTTGTTGATGCTTTTAAAATTAAAGCGCAGCCATGACCACGGCTGGGCTCTAAGTAAATCACGTCTGCGAGGGGAGTAGCTAACAGCGCTAGGAGCCTGTTGACACAGGTGCTTTGCTCCGTGTGTGTGTGTGTGTGTGTGTGTGTGTGTGTGTGTGTGTTTCACACCCCTGAGCCAGAAAGTTGCAGTGCAATAAAGTGGTCCTGTGGACTTGCTTTGCCTACCATCTGCAGAGGTGTTAAGTGCCTACTTTGCCTTGAATATTTCTGGTAACGTGTTAACAACTCCTGCTAACCAATCTATTCCAATTTGTGACACTTTGAGCACCTTTCCCAGACCCCAAGGAGAGCTCTGTGGAAGCACAATAGCTTGTCTCTCTCAGGAGAATTTGGTCCAATAAACAGTATTATCTCACGTTATGTTGTCTTGCTAAGTTCCTAATTAATAATTGCTGGCTGGACGGCTTGTTTACCTGGTACATTGAAGCTGGAAAGCAGGAACTAGGTTCTCTTTTGGATTGTGATGGCCCATTAAATACGGGGACTGTCTTAAGGCTACCTCTGTTTTTTAGACAGAGTTTGAAAAGCTACTCACTGTCAGGCTTGGGCACAACAGAGGAGAATGTCAGAAATTCCTCCAGTAAGGGTTCAGGTTTTCAGTCTTGGAGTGACATGGCAGAGTGGGTGAAATGGACCAGGCTCACTTCTCTCCTTCATCCCATCCGCAGAGACAATAAATTGACCATGCCTCCAGGTCAAAGATGGACTTTGATCCTCTGCCCATTTGTAATGTAACCTCATGCACATGACTACCTCCCCATCTCTCTCTCTCTCTCACTCACTCACTCACACACACACACACACACACACACACACACTGTAGTGCACTGGGGGTGGGTATTAGAGCTGGGTAGCCATCTCTCTCTCTCTAGTGCACTAATGGGTATTAAAGCTGGGTAGCCGTCTCTCTCTCTCTCTCTCTCTCTCTCACTCACACACACACACACACACACACACACACACACACACACACTCACTCACTCACTCTCTCTCTCTCGTGCACTGTGTGTGGGGGCGGTGTATTAAAGCCGGGTAGCCAACTTATAATTTTATGGCAAGTCTTACGCGTGTTCGTGTTTATAGTAAAGTTCCAGCTCTTGGAATGGTGAAATTGCAAGACAAATTAAAGCCTTCGCTTCTATAAGTAAATGTGTAGCTCTCCTGGTTGCAGAAAAGGGCTTTAAAATAGGAAGCGAGCTTGCCCTAAAGGCTCAGAGCCCACAGAGCAAATAAAAAGAACACAGAGTTTCACTCTCAGGATTTTGAAGCCAATCTTTGTCATTTTTGGAGAGGAGGGGCAGCAGAGGCGAGCGCATGATTTTTGAATGCTTGGGGTTGACTGGCAATACGTGTGTGTATGTGTGTGTTGTTACTGCGAGACCAAACTTATTTGGACTCTCCTCTGGTGGAATTTTTGTCCCTTCAGTTCTGGCCCTCTCCCATGCTAGCTCTGCATCTGGAAGGGTTAACAGCTTTGTGTGTGTGTGTGTTTGCCTTCTACGTCACATGTTTATAAGAAGCTTTCACCAGCCCCCTCCTGGAGAGCTAATCTTGCTGACGCGGGCAAGTCCGGCCACGTCAGACGCCACACACGCAGGAAGGGAAATGCTGTCCTTTTTTGGGCTCAGAGCACAGCAAAATGCCTTGGCTAGGGTGGAAGGGAGGGATGCGATTCAGAGAACAGCTGTTCTGTGTCAGTAACCTAGTACTAATCTCTTAAACAATTCTCCCTACAATAAACACACCCCAGGATTGGCAAACCTCTCTCCTGAGCTCAGCACAATTTTCTCCTGTTATGGCTGAGAACTGCTTCGGGCAGAACGCTCGTTGTATTTTTAGTAGAATTCTGATTTTTCTCCAGTTTGGCTCACTGTCCTAGCTTCTCCAAGGGGGCCACAAAACAATGCTTTTTGAAACGGAGCAAGAGGATTCCACTGATACCAGCTGTCCTCAGGGCAGGACTCTTCCGGCACCTTGAAGCAGGATCCTTTTGGAAGCCAAGAGTTGATGTCTAGAGAAAAGGGCTAGAACAAAGCCCCAGAGCTGATCCTCACACAACTCCAGCTATTGTCTCGTCTTTAAAAACAACCGGCTAAAATAACCCTGGATCAGAGCACCCCGAAACTACCATATGGGTCTGAATTCGGCTAGACAGGCCAGTTCAGATCCTGGCCTTTGTTGCTAAGAGGGGCTGAACCCAACCCTCAGAACCAATGTCTCACTTAGTTTTACAGAAATTAAAATCTGGACCCAAAATTCATTGTAAATGCCGGTCTCTGATCCTTCCTTCCTTCCTTCTCCCAGGTTATCTCTACACAGCACTGTAAGACGAAAGTTAGTAGAACTTGAGTGAGCCAATTTTTGATTTATTAATCTACAACTTGAGCATCTACACACATTTGTAACCCCAGGTTAGGCATGGTTGAACCTAAGGTTCCAACTTGGGACTCCTGCATCTACCTGGCATTACCCAGGCCCATGTTCAACCACTAGCCCACACTTCCTAGCGCCCTCCAGAAATGCAGCCGCTCTAGCTCTTTGCAGCGTGGGAAAAGGTAGCGGTCCGCCAAACTGGACTGTAAAGGGGACAAAAAAAGTTGGCCCAGGGCATTATGGGATTTTGGGGGGGAATACCAGAGCACAAGGCCAGAGGTGGGGGGCTGTGCTTATATACAAACCAATAGGGCTTTAGTCCTGGGTCCTGGTTTGACTCAGGCTCAGATCCTCCATCCCAGGAGGACCTGAGTCGGAGTGCTGGCTTAGGGTGATTTGTGTGTAAACAGAAGGGGGGCTAAGCTTGGTGCTAAATTCAGACTAGGGCCTTGCATTGCAGTGTAGACACAACCTTCTCCTCTTCCTTCAGGTCCTCCTTTAATGTGGCTTTGCACTGAGTTAGCTTGTCTTGCACCAACCTACGCACATTTTTACGCTGCTCTCAAGGTGTGGGAGAATCCTGTTCATTTCCTGCTGGGGGAGAGGGTAGTTAATCTTGTGACTCGTTCTATACCGCGTTAATTAGACCACGCTCTAAGCCGAGCCAGTGTAGCATTCCCATGGGCAGCATGTACGTACTGGCGCAGCAGAAAATACCTTTAGTTCCCCTCCTCCCTCCAGACAATCCCAAGGCCTCTGAGAAACTTGGCCAGACTTGATTTTAAGGTGTGCTTTGCCCCAAGGGAGGGCCACACCCAGGTCTCTAATCTCATTGGCGCAGTCAATGGGAAAGCACTGCCCCAGCTAGGTTGCATGACCAGGCCTTCGGTAGCTGCACTAGAAACGCTTTTCCATTGGTCGAGCCTCGATCAGAAGGTATGGCCCTGTGGCCTCGGCATGTATTTATAGAGTTAATCATAGCCTCGTCAGGCAGCCCTGTGTAATTACAGAGCAGTAATGTAGGGCAGGGACCCAGCCATATAATGGGGGGTGATGTTAGTACGCTCCAGACAATGCTACGGCCCAAAGTGGCTGAGAAGTCATTTACTGTCAACGTGTTGTTTGATGGTGCACAGCAGAGGCAACTAGTGAGGGGAAAACTGGGAGTGGAGGCACCTGACGTATGACCCTTCCCCCCACCTGGGGAAGGGCCGGGACAAGTCCCCTCTGTCTCCGGCCCTTGCTCTGCCCCCACCCTGCCTCTTTGCCTCCTCCCACCCTTGCTTGGTCCCTGGCCTGCCTTTTCCTGCAACAGAGGCTGCTTAGAGGCACCATTGGCAGCCTCCCCTCCCCGCACGCACACACTCACTGACAGTGGCAGAAGTGAAGCAACACAGCCCCCCCTACTGTGCTCCCCAGGCTGCCTCCTTGCTCTGTTTCCTGCTGGGGAGTGCAAGAGCGATCCCTCCCCCAGAGCTGCATGTCAGGAGAGAGCAATTGCTCCACTTCCCCTCCGCTGCTGCTGGGGGGGGGGGTGAACCTCTTCTGTGGGCACCACCCATCCTGCCCCCAGTTCCTCCTGCTGGCCAGCTCCTTCTGCTCACAGCATATGGAGGGGCACGTAACCCCATGTGGCTGCCCCCCCAAGCATTACCCCTGGTGCACAGCCTTGGTGCTATTTAAAATGAGGCATTTGTTTTAGCGCTAAGAGCTGCCTCAAGGGAGACCCAGAGTCCATCCCACCTCGGGGCCTCTCAGCCTGTGGGCCGGCAGGGACCGAGCCTGGGGGAAGAGGAGCATCTCCCACCCAGAGACAAGCCTGTGTCCTGAAACTGGAATGGAGAGCCGAGCTTCTCCCAAGTTCGGGGAGGCTGGGTCTGGGGGCCCCTTTCGGCCCTGGGCTGGCTGTGGAACTAAACTCTCTGAACTGTGTGGGCAGGGAGGGTTAGATCCAGAGATTTTATTTGGGACCAGCTCTGCTTGGTCACACAACAGCAGGCCCCCTCCCAACTAAGAAGTGACAACACGCATCAAGAGGATGCTGCCCTCTGTCCGGTGGCAGCCGGTAGGCAGTGTGGAGTCAGGGAAGGGGAAGAAGCCCTCAAGACTACAATAATGCAGATGGCCCTCCTATACATAAAAAAAAAATCAAGGAAAATGATCCCAGCTCCTTCTCCCCTTATGGTGGTGATGATGGTGCTTCCTGCTCCCCTCCCCTGCCTATCAGGCAAGTCTGTGAATTGCTCCAGCTTTGAACCTAGGCTCATGGCCTTGCAGGACCAGCACCCAAATTTTCTCCTATTGCTCTCCGCCGGCTTCCTCCTGTACCAAGCATGTTCACACATGAGAGCGGCCAGATGGGGTCAGACCAAAGGTCCATCTAGCCTGGCATCCTGTCTTCTGACAGTGGCCAATACCAGGTGCCACAAAGGGAATGAACAGAGCAGGGAATCATACCCCTGTCACCCATTCCCAGCTTCTGACAGACAGAGTCTAGAGACACCATTCCTTACCCATTCTGTGTAAAAGCTATTGACGGACCTATCTTCCGTGCATTGATCTAGTTCTTTTTTGAATCCTTCACAACATCCTCTGGCAAGGAGTTCCACAGGTTGACTGTGTCTCTGTCACACAGGAGAGAATGTGGCTCACTGGTGTCTTTAGATCATGCAGGAGAAGAGGACTAGCCCTACAGGCTCTGACACAATAATTATATTACCAAGGACTTTCACAGCCTTTCTGTTGCTGGGGTACTCAGGCAGAGGAAGCCAGGGGGGCAAAATGCCATTTGGAGGAGAACTTTTTAGCACCTCCTTTATGCAAAATTTATAGTTGGTCCCACAAAGGAACATATTCACTTTCCCAGCCAAAAAAATCCCGGAATTGGAGGCTGCAGGCAGTTTCTTGCCTGGACTGACTCCAATGTCTGGCGAGTGGCACAGAAGTTGGGATTTTGTTTTTAAACATGTAGCTCCCATCCACTCTGCCACCCCCACCCCATCCAGATGCTTAGGGTTGATGAAATCCTACCAGAATGGGGGAAAGGCAGTAGAGGAAAAGCCTTGGCTAGGTACCAAGAAGTTGAAGATTGTAGTTGTATCAACTAAACCCATTCCTTTCCTCTTGCTGCCCAGAGACAGAATCAAACACAAGGCCCCTCATGTTCTGTCACACTGGGGTAAGTCCGAAATAGTGCCAGGGAAATTGGTGGGGTTGTCAGTGTTGCCAAATCCCCTAGAGTTGCAGAACTACTTTACCCCCCTCACTAAAAATTATGAGAGTTCTGAGGACAACATGGCTTGGGTTCTCTTTCTAGGCCTCTTGGATTTTCTGAACCTTGGGGCCGCCGCTTTTTTTTGAAACGGAGCTTTACAACCCTTTTTCGAAAGATCCCTTATCCCTCATTAAATCAGGATTACAGGATCTTTCGAAAAAGGGTTGTATCCCCTGCTTTCGGTTTTGATCATCTGAGCCAAACACTCATGGATCATTTTCTTGCAATGTATTAAACTTACAGAAATTGCAGGCAAATTGTCCAAACACTGTGATTACACACAAGTGGAGAGACGAGTCTGTGGAGAAATGCAAGCACAGCCCTGCAGAGAGCGTAGCAAAGCAATCCTGTACTTCTCCCTTCCATTTCAGCCTCTGAGCTCCAGAGACGGGGGCTGAAACCCCGCGCCCAGTGTGCACACTTTCTGGGTCAGCTGGAGGCTGCTGTGAGGGATATGTTCAGCGTTTTCCCCTCACTAGGGACACGCTCTCAGCTATGTTCCCAGTCTCTCCCTTGGCTGGCTGGCAACGGGGTTCCAAACATCGCACTGTTCAGAGCTCTGAGCACTCCAGCAAAGAAAGCCACGCCCACGATTGCTGTTGTATTGGGAAACTGAGGCATCGCTGGAGGGCATGACTTGCCCGTGCTCAGACCCAAGCATCAGGAATAGGAACTGGGTTTCATGAATGCCAGTTTAATGTAGAGATGTTAAAATGCCATCATTGGCTTACTGCACCCATAGCGTGGGGCAGCCGCTGGACACCTGTATGTACCGGCTCCTGCCTGCCGCCCCATGCTGCTGCCTCTGTATCCGAGGCAGCAGTGCAGGGCAGGAACCGGCTCCCTTGGAGCTAAACCATGAGCTGTGTGTAACCATTTGGGTAACCAATTAGCTCATGCTCATTGGTTACCTGTTAAAACGGCTCCAGTCTTCCATCCCTAGTTTAATGCCCTCTCCACTGGACTGCTCCATTTAGTCTTGTAACCTAGGAGACAGTTGCCTAAGAGCTGGACTGCACCGTTTTAATATTCATCATCTTCCACTCAGCTATGCCTGGGGAGGTGAGTCATGTGGGCGAGCCGTGGTGCCAGGACTCCAGGAAGATTCAGAGCCTACAGGGCAGCTCAGCCAACGTTCAGAGCTGGGTCTCTCCCCCAGCCTTGCCGGCTGCCTCTGTGCACCTCCCAGCCCTGCCTGCCACCCCCACGTGGTTTAAAAGACCTTGGAGGACCCTGGCTGCTGACTCACCACTAGCAGCGACCGGCACCATCCCTGAGGTCGCTGGAGGGGCTTTGTCCCCACTCTGAGTGTTAACTCTGCAGCTCCCATTGGCCAGGAACTGTGGCCAATGGGAGATGCGGGGGCAGCGGTGTGCAACCCCCTGCCTAGGTATGCGGGATCACTTGCAGGAGCTGCCTGAGATAAGTGCCACACCTCAACCCTCTGCCCCAGCAGAGCCAGCACCCAGCTGTGCTCAAACTCCTGTAAGTGCAAAATCAGGGCAGGGCTGGTGGTGCCTGGAAACAGGGTGGATTCTATCCCAGCACAGGACGTCCCCCCGTCTCTACCCCGGCATCTCTATTTTCTTCCTGAGGCCACCGCTGACGTCTCGCGTTCTGGCAGGCTGGGCTCCTCGTTCCCAGCTGCACGGAGGACTTGTTGACAAAGCCGCTGATCTGTAACAGACCTCCGCCCAGACCCGTCACAGGAAGGGGGAAGTTTCTCCCAAACATCCGCTCTTCTGTAAAGAGAAAGTGCTGTGGAGCCAAGGGGCTGCCAAAGGCTTTTGGACTGGGCTGGGTTCTTTAAAGATTCCTGCCTCGGAATTTAAAAGTGTGTTTCTCACATTCCGCGGGAACAGTCACATCCAGCGTGGGGAGTGCTAGCCTGTGGGAGGCTTGTCAGGGACCATACAAAAGTCACTGCATCCAAACAAATACCAAGGACCCACATATTCAGGGGCAGTCAGCTCTTAGCAGTTGTTATATCTCCCTCCCAGAGTCTGTTACCCGCTCCCTGTCTCCCTAGTGCTGCCTTTGCCTTTAGCCCAGCTAGCATTCCTCCCACCCTTCAGGAGGAAATTCAGGAGGAATTTATTAAAAAAGGGATAGAAGATAAGACTAAGAATATCTCACTGCCCCTATATAAAACTATGGTACGCCCACATCTTGAATACTGCATACAGATGTGGTCTCCTCACCTCAAAAAAGATATTTTGGCAATAGAAAAAGTTCAGAAAAGGGCAACTAAAATAATTAGGGGTTTGGAATGGGTCCCATATGAGGAGAGGCTAAAGAGGACTGGGACTATTCAGTTTAGAAAAGAGGAGACTGAGGGGGGATATGATAGAGGTCTATAAAATAATGAGTGGTGTGGAGAGGGTGAATAAAGAAAAGTTATTTACCTGTTCCCATAATAGAAAAACTAGAGGACACCACATGAAATTAATGGGTAGCAGGTTTAAAACTAATAAAAGAAAGTTCTTCTTCACACAGTGCATAGCCAATCTGTGGAACTCCTTGCCAGAGGAGGCTGTGAAGGCTAGGACTATAACAGAGTTTAAAAAAGAGCTAGATAAATTCATGGAGGTTAGGTCCATAAAAGGCTATTAGCCAAAGGGTAAGGAATGGTGTCCCAGGCCTCTGTTTGTCAATGGCTGGAGAGGGATGGCAGGAGACAAACTGCTTGATCATTGTCTTCGGTCCACCCCTTCTGGGGCACCTAGCACTGGCCACTGTCGGCAGACAGGATACAGGGCTAGATGGACCTTTGGTTTCACCCTGTATGGCCGTTCTTATGTTATGTTCACCCCTAGTCTGGGTCCCCACAACTCATGAACCAATTTATTTGTTGCCCACTCACTGCTAGCGGCATGTGTCATAGCTTAAGGCCAGAAAGGAACTAGATCATGTCATCTGACCAGTATATCACAGTCCCTAAACACAACCAAGCTGACACACATAAGAACGGCTACACCGGGTCAGATCCAAGGGCCTGTATTTTCCAGGAAGTTGCTCTTATTCTCTCAAATCAGTCCCTGCCCAACATAACTAAATGGATGGTGCAAGCCAGGAAGCCTCAAGCAGATTTCTTCCAAGGGAGGATGAGGCTTTGACCTCGCCGTTCTGCCTCAGGTCACCACCCCTACCCTCATGAGTAATTTTAGCAACTCCTTCCACTCGCTGCAGCTTTGGGCCCTGAGATACAGCAAACGAATCCAATGCCCTCCTCAGACCTTCCTGAGCAAGCTGGGTCCATTATGGTGCTGTCCGAGGAAGTACAAACTCTCTCTGTTCAGAGGGGAGACGTTTAACCCTTCCTCTGGCAAAGAATCACATGGGAACATTTTGTCCTGCAAGCTGCGGTGGGGTGGTGAGGAGGGATGAAATCCGGGGAAAGTTCTGGAGCAGGCTGTCCTGCTCCCATGCCCGACCCAGCAGCTGGCAGGAAAAGCCAGGGGTAATTTGAACATGTTTCGCTTCCAAACCTGCCCTTTCACTGATAACTTCGAGAACAAGCTCGTGGGCTTCAGTACAGCCAGCCTGGAGCAACGTGCCGGATTGAGCAATAGAACAAGTCCTTGGAGAGGCCCCAAGGTTTTGAGTTGAAAATTGAAAATGGTTCAAGGTTTCCTCTCCCTTCGCCGTGCATACTCTGAGAGGATAGACTACATGTCCTTCTCACTCCGCTTCTAGTAGAGACAATGCCCTCCCCCGGGCCTGAAACAACACTGCTGTACTAGCAAGGTCGAAATGCACGTTCCCGCTCTCCCGGTGAAGCTATGTGTGACAGAGGTGGATCCAAACGAAAAGCACGGATCCAACCGCTGGGCCCGTTCAGATTCCAAATCCAGATGTTTTTGCAAATAAAGCCGACCTTTCCAAGGAGCCAGTCTCGGCCCCTGTTCCAAATGCCCGGCCCTGGGGGAGTTCTGCAGCCAAAGCGGAATGGCTTTCACTCTGGCTCTCCTCTGATTTAGTTAGCAGTGGTTCGTTAGTCCCTCCACCCCCTGGACTTTTAGCAGATTCCACCCACTGCAAAGCCCCACCAACTGTTGGGTGCTATTGCTTCCCCTCCAGGAACTAACTGTGCAGCTGTGCCAATAAGCAAACCAAAGGGGGATGCGTCCCGTGCTCTAGCATCTCTGGTTCTGTCCTTCACCACAGCTGGAAGTCTGGGGGCCAGCCCGCAAGGGTGTAGTCTTGATCCCCCAGGCCTGCTTTCCAAGTGAGCATGCCCCTCCCCACACCCCAATGGGCTGATGGAACCCTGCTGCTGCCTTCCAGCTGAGTTTTCATGAGAGCAGGTAACGAGGCAGCGACTCAGTAACCTCCCCAGGAATTGAAATTGGGGGGGTTTTCAAATTTACAAGGGGGGTGTCAGGGCTGATGAGGGGTGACACCGTGAGGGTGAAGGTGTGCTGTATGGCACCGTAGTTCACAAAACTGGGGGCGGGGTTGGGGAAATTCGGGGGGGTATACACCCCCATATGGGGAGTGTAGGGAAATCCCTGGGCCGCATCCTGGCCAAAGCGAAGTCCTTGAGTGATAGGAAAGAGTTAGAATCTGAGCAGCATCCTTGCTCATCCAGATGCAAAGAATTCCAGAGCCCTACTAGCATGGTAAGGAGCGCTTGGGATTAATCGCAGGGCCTCGTTCCAAGTCCTCCCGCCCCCTCCATTAGTAAAATCTCTTTTTAATTTGGGATTATTAACCCTCTGGTCGCACTCAGGTTTGGATGCCAGGGTGTTGCTCCCTCTGCATGGGAATTCACTGCTCGCAGGGGGTTGGGAGTTCAGACTGCACTTTCAGGAGCGGGGGGCAGAGCCAGTGTCTCTTCCTGTCCCCTCTCCCTGATGCCCACCCAGCTGTTGTGCTTAGTGCACCAGTCAGCATGGGCTCTGATCTAGGGACAGATTCTCCCACCACGTGTATACACTGCTCCAGCTGCATACAAGAGGGTCACGTGAAGCTCCCACAATGGGTGGAGGAAGATCTCTGATAGCACAGGAACAGCACAGCAGCTACTGCGTCTGTTGCAATGCCTGATAGCTGGAGCCTGGGCAAGATGGGGATGGGTGCGGGAGGAAGAAACAGATCCCCAGCACATGCTGCTATTAGGATTCTGGCTTGGGCCCGCCTGCCATACGTTAAACTAGCCAGGAGCGGTTTCAATCCCCCGAGCAGCCCAGAACATGGCTGGCATATGGCCACTTCTGCTCTTGTCCTTGCACTTTGGGTGTTGAATCTCCTACAGGGGCGGCACAGAATCGGTCTCATCAGCCAACAGCTGATCCCATGGCCCTGCACCCCACTTGCCCTGCTTTCCTAGATTTCATGGCTCTCCCAAGAGCCAGCTCACTCAGAATCCACTGGCTCTTCGCATGTGCAGTGTCTCAGTGGCCCATGATTCTACTTCCTGTGGTTTGTTCATCTTCTACTCAAACTTGTGGGTGGATAAGCAATTCGTACAGGCTTTAAAGACAGCATCAAATGGTCCTGCTCAGGATCCACTCTGGGTGTCAGGCAGATCTGAGACAGTTGGTCAATTCACTCAGTTACTGCTACAGCGCAAGGTTTTTGATGCACCTGCCTTTCTGTTCTTCACCGACAACTGAGTTGCTATGGTGCTGGGCGACAGGTTGGTTGTTGCACATTAACACTTCAGTTCATGCGGTAATGTGTATTGCCGGTACTCTGCTTTGGCAGCTACTCAGTCGCGCTGGCTGCGGTCCAGTTACAGTCTAACCACCTCCGAGTTCCCCTCCTGTAGTTTCAGTTGGAGGCATGAGTCTTTTCTTTTTCTTTTTTTTAACTTCTTGTTTCAAAGAAAAGAAAAACCTCTCCGAAGCCTGGCTGCATTTCAAGGGGAATGTGAAGTGGTTCCTATATATAGACCTTACTATCCCTTAGAAGGAAAGGTGCTATCGGTCACCGTATAAACAAGAGATGGGCCCAACTCGGGAGGTTTGGATTCAGATTCTGAACCCTTACAAAATTGCAGGGTGTTCTGGTTCAGCCCGTTTTAAAGCAGGGTTGAAATAATGGGGCAGAGTTAGTCCGTCAATAGGAATTTTTGTCTTGGGAATCGGGAGGTCTGGGTTCTGTTTCTAGTGCTGCCATGAGACCTTGCACGAGCCATGCCACTGTTGTATACCTCAGTATCCCCTCCCACCTGTTTGTTGCCATTTCTATTTAGATCGTAAACTCATCAGGAAAGGAACTGCCTTTATAGCGCCTAGCAACATGGGACCCTGATCCAGGCATTGTTCTCATTCTAATAATCACAGATCACTAGAACTGGAAGGGGACTCAAGAAGTCGTCAAGTCCAATCCCCTGCCCTCATGGCAGGACCATGCATCATCTAGAGCAGGGGTGGGCAATAATTTTTGATGGAGGTCACTCTAAGAATCTGGTAGGTGGTCAAGGGCTGCATTTTTCCCTGGAGAGGATGCAGGGTCTGGGACAGAGACTGGGTGCAGAAGAGAGCTTGGTGTAGGGTATGAGAGTGCAAGAGCAGGTGTAGGGTGTGTGGGAAGAGGGAAGAGTCTGACCTGGGGCAGGGGTGCAGGAGTGGATGCAAGAGGGTTTGGGTTGTGACCTGGAGCAGGGAGTTGGAGTGTGGGGAGAGGTGTGATCCTGGCCCCTCTGCCTCTGGTCTCCTAGCCAACAGCCATAGGGGCTCTCTGGTCCAGTAACGTCCATGGTCCTGCTGAACCACAGATGTTGCTGGACTAGAGAATCCCAGACCAGAAAGGTTCAACCTGTACAGCTTGTGGTCCTTTATGACCCCTAAATCCCTTTCTGCAGTACTCCTTCCTAGACAGTCGCTTCCCAAATTGTATGTATGAACATGATTGTTCCTTCCAAAGTGGAGCACTTTGCATTTGTCCATATTGAATTTCATCCTATTTACCTCAGATCATTTCTCTAGTTTGTCCAGATCATTTTGAATTATGACCCTATCCTCCAAAGCACTTGCTACCCTCCCAGCTTGGTATCATCTACAAACTTTATAATCATACTATCTACACCATTACCTAAATCATTGATGAAGATATTCAACAGAACCAGTCTCCAAATTGATCCCTCCGGAGCCCACTTGTTATGCCCTTCCAGCATGACTGTGAACCATTAATAACTACTCTCTGAGAATAGTTATCCAGACAGTTATGCCCCCACCTTATAGTAGCCCCATCTAGGTTGTATTTCCCTAGTTTATTGATTAAAAAAAGTCACGCAAGACTGTATCAAAGGTTTTACTAAAGTCTAGGTATACCACCTCACCGCTTCCCCCTTACCCACGAGACTTGGTACCCTATCAAAGAAAGCTATCAAGTTGTTTGACATGATTTGTTCTTGACAAATCCATGCTGATTGTTTCTTAAAACCTTATCTTCCAGATGTTTGCAAATAGACTCCTCAGTTATTTGCTCCATTAAGTTTATTGACACAGTAGTTAATCTGACTGGTCTGTAGTTTCCTGGGTTGTCCTTTTTTTTTTTTTTTTTTTTCTTTTTTTGACAGATGGGCACTATATTTGCTCTTTTCTAGTCTCCTGGAACCTCTCCCTTTCAAAGATGATAGCTAGTGACTCAGATACCTCCTCAATCAGCTCTTTGAGAATTCTAGGATGCATTTCATCAGGCCGTGGTGACTTGAAAACATCTAACTTTTCTAAGTAATTTCAACTTCCTTTCCTTTATTAATTTCTGAACCTACTAATTTTCTATGTTAGGTGTTCAATTGCTGCCAATTTTCTTAGTGAAAACCAACACAGAAAAGTCATCAAGCACTTCCAGCATTTCCAAATGTTCTGTTCTTGTTTTTCCCTCTTAATTGAGCAATGGGCCTACCCTTTTTTCTTGTTACCCTTTAGGCCTCTAGCTAGATTGAGCTCGTTTTGTGCCTTTGCCTTTCTAATTTTCCCCTTCGTACTTGTGGTGTTTGTTTATATTCATCCTTTGTACTTGGAGCTAGTTTCCACTTTTTATAGGACTCTTTTTTGATTTTTAAATCATTCAAGATCTTTTGGTAAAGCCAGGGTGGTCTCTTGCCATACTTCCTTTCTATTCTATGCCGCAGTATGGTGTGTTCTGGAATCCTTAATAATGTCTCTCTCAAAAATTGCCAACTGTCTTCAATTGTTTTTCCTTAGTCTTGCTTCACATGAGACCGGGGCGGCCCATGCGTATAGGCCGACTCAGCCATCGCCTAGGGCGCCGCCCAATGATGACGTCACGCCATTGAGGGCTGTGGAGGCGGGGGCATCGATTGCACATTCTGTCTGGGGCACCAGCTGCCGGGAGACCGCCTCGGGCCGCCCCTGCATGGGACCTTACCTACCAGCTCCTTCAGTTTACCAACATCTGCCTCCCTGAAATCCATTGTCTCTATTTTGCTTTTCTCCCGTCTACCATTCCCTAGAATCATGAACTCCATGATTTCAGGATCACTTTCACCCAAGCTGCCTTCTTTCAAATTCTCAACCAGCTCCTCCCTATTTGTTAAAATCAAATTTAGAACAGCTTCCTCCCAGTAGCTTTTTCCACTTTCTGAGGTAAAAAATGGTTTCCAATACATTCCAAGAACTTGGAGGATAATCTGTGCCCTGCTGTGTTATTTTTCCAACAGATGTCTGGATAATTGAAGTCCCCCATCACCATCAAATCCTGCGCTTTGGATGATTTTGTTGTTTAAAAAAAAAAGCCTTTTCCATTTCTTCTTCCAGGTTAGGTGGTCTGTAGTGCACCCCTACCATGACATCACCCTTGTTTTTTTACTCCTTTTAACCTAACCCAGAGAGACTCAACAAGTCTGTCTCCTATTTCCATCTCTACCTCAGTCTAAGCGTATACATTTTTAATATATGAGGCAATACCTCTTCTCTTTTTTTCCCTGCCTATCCTTCCTGAGAAAGTTGTACCCTTCTATACCAATATGCCAATCGTGTGTATTATCCCACCAAGTCTCTGTGGGTAGAGTCCGAACTAGCTGGCATTTAAAAATGTCGCCGGCCGGCTTCATGCAAATGAAGCCCGAGAAATTCAAATCCCGGGCTTCATTTGCAAGTGCGGATGACTACATTACCCCCGCTAGTTCGAACTAGCGGGGTAGTGTAGACATACCCTGTGATACCAAACTTATGTCGTAGTTGTGTTTGTTTACTAGCATTTCAAGTTCTTCCTGCTTATTCCCCATACTCCTTGCATTTGTATACAGACAACTAAGATATTGGTTTGATTCCCCACCTCCCAGTTCTGCATTGTTGATGATGACAAATTTGGGTACTGGATACAAATGCCCCCGTTTTTTTGTGTGTGGGATGATGGGCAGAGGAAATCTGAGCTTGTGCTCTAGTTGGAGTTGCCTCTAGTGTTCATGTCTGAGGGGACTTTTCTACAGAAAGAGGAAAGGAGCAGTCCTGCTGACGTGGCAAGCCTCAGTGTAATTGTAATAAGGTGGAGTTGCCGGGGGGACCGTTGGCTTTCTGCATGCGTCTGTGTTTGGGAACGTGCTGCTTAGCTTGCTGTGCAGGAGGCTGGAACCGTGGGAAGAGGTTTGTGAGAGGTTGATTTACAGAGATCATCGAGCACGAGGGTGAAGGCGTGTCAAGAGGCATGGCATGTCTCACTGCATTGCTCTCTGTTTCACCTATCTCCCCCACATTCCCTCATCTCTCGGCTCCCCTGGTGCCTCCCTTTCTTCCCTCCAATGCTACATCTGGCTCTGTCACGCTCGCTCCTCTTCTGTTAAAGGCCTCACCCAGGACTCTGGATCTGAACAGCTCTCGCCTCCAGAGTCCTTAATCTAGGCCCACGCTTTGCTTTCTCTATAATGGGCAGAACTAACACTCCGCCTCCGAAGAGCCCTTAACTCAGGGGTGTGTGGCTTGTCTGAATCCCAAATTTGGCTGCGTGGGCTGATTTCTCGTTTGCTTCTGCCCAAGCCACCTCCTTGGGCTTTGCTCTGCAGTGCGAACCCCTGACACCAGAAGCGGGGGAAGAGGGAGACCGCTGTGCTATAAAAAGGGTGTGGAAAAACTTTAAGCAGGTGCAAGGAACAGGAAACTAGATGAGAAACAGACAGTCAGAACTTCAGCCCACCTTCTCTGGCAAGGTGTCTGCCCGGGCTTGTTCTCCCATTGGCTGCGTCTCTGTTTGAACACACAGCTTCTTCTAAGATACTTTACTGCAGAGCACCATCCGCACAAGGGGCCTGATGTTTCACCCACAGATTTCCCTGCTGCACATGCACAACATCTTTGAATGATTTTTCTTTTCTAATTTTCTTAACCCCTCTGGCCTGATTTCCAGTTTCCCACGACCACCCTGGCTCCGCTGAGGATACTGATATCAGCTGCTTACAGCAGGGCTGGGGAACCTTTTTTGGGTCAGGGGCCGCTGACCCACAGAAAAACCAGCCACAAGCGAGAAGCAAAAAGAACCTACCCCGACTGAGAAGATTCCACATTCCCCTCCCACACTAGAGCCCAGGCGGGCCTAGGCTAGTAGATTTGTGTGTGCCAGCCCTATGGCGGGACAGCTGAAGCACCAGCGGAGGCTCCCCAATGCTGGGGGGGAGCGCTAAGCCTGGGAGCTGGGGCAAGCCAGGGGCCACATCCAGCCCCCTGGTTCCTCACCCCTGGTTTAAAGTATCTCAGCATAGACCTGGCAGACTGCAGGCCAAATCCAGAACTCCAGGCACTTTTGAATGGGCCTCCAAACCTGGTCATTTACTTAGTATTGTTCATTTTTATTATTTTTCTATGGAGGCTGGACCTGGACTATACCTTGACCCAGGGTGACTGGTGAGGGGGGGCCACTGGTCACATGCCCCCCCCCTCAGCCTGGGGAGGGCTGGAACAGCCTCCTCCTGCCCCAGGCTCAGCCTTTCCCTACCTCTGCTCCACCCCCTCCTGCCCTTGCTCCGCCCCCATCCTGCCTCCTTGAACGATGTGGCCTGGGGGACTGGCAGGGCAGGGGGTCCGGCACTGGCAGAGGGAGTCTGGTCCTCTGCACTCCTCAGCAGTGGTGAAGGATGAAGAGCAATGTGGCCCCAGCTTGCTCTGCGCTTGCTTTGCGATGCTCTCTTTCCCCTGCTGCTGAGTGCAGAGGGGCTGGACCCCTGCTTGCCGGTGCCAGCCCCCCCTCCCACAAGTCTCCTTGGACCCCCAGGACTCTAGCCCTGCCATCTGTAGGCCAGCACCTTGCCCCTCCCATCCATGGTGTTTGGAGGCGTATGTTCCCCCCACCCCCCACACACACATTACCCTGCTTTGACCAAGAAAGCTGGACTTTGACTAAAAATAATTGACTCTCTCTGGCACAGACCCTCCTTCCCACCCAGTCAGGAATGTTTTACAAAGAGAAACCTTCCCGATGAAAAGTGGCGCTCAGAGGAGCAACCCTGGGAAGCTGCTGTCCTGGGAATGTGGTTTGCACCACAAAAACAATTGCGCTCCAGCAATTGTTGTGAAATATGGCTGCCACCCAGCTTTATATAACTGCGTTCTTGCCTGGGTGGACAGGAAGAAAAAAGATGACGTCACCCTGTTTGAAGAGGCTGCCTATATTCTAACTGTGCCTAGGCTGTGCCTAGGAATATATGTTCTCAAAGGTCTTGTCTGCACCACCCACGGTGTTTAGAAATCATGGCAGCCTATGTAAACCATCAGCCCAAAGGACTGGCTTTTCAGAAAGAGATTCTTTTGAGGCACCAGAGCAAGTGGCTAACTCGTTAGAGCCCAGCACATTGGGAGCATGTTGGGTACTGAATTCTTGGAAAACATGGCCACAAGGGTCACTGTGGGAGCAACTGGGGGCCAAGCACTTGAACACTTGGCCCTAGCTGCTAGACAACAATCGGCTGTTTTCTATCCCCACAGGTCACAGCCAGGGGCGGTGGGTATCATAGGCAGGGGGAGGCATTGCCTTCCCAAACCGCCAGCCTGGCCCCGCCCAATCTCTGTCCCCAGAATGCCTACGGTAGGCATGTTGGGGACAGAGTATTGCTGCCTCCAAGTGCATGTCCTCTCCGTACTCCAGGTCTGGGGACACTGTGGCCGCATGCTGCCCTCCCTCCCTGTAGTGCTGGGGGAGAGGGGAGGCTGGGGCCACTCGCCGCCCTACCATCCCCTGGTGCTGGGTGGTGGGCTGTTTGGCTCCTGTGGGCGGGGCCTGGGAAAAAGAGGTGGGGCTAAGGACTTGCCTTCCTCCGCCCTACTTTCACCCACCAGCCATGGTCACCGCTATGATGTTTCACAACCATGTGGTGTTAAAGAGGTTTCACGTTGCAGCATGAGCTCTGTCTTCTGGTGTTCAGGATCAGAACCAGCTCACTACCTAAAGCTGTGTTTAAATACAGCAGCCTTCCCCAGCTATGCTCTCCCTTCCCCCTCTCCCCTCCAAGATTTGCATTGATTTGGCTTTCCTGGGGTAGTCAACAGGTTGCTGCTGGTATTTTAACCATCATGGCTAAACCTGCTCTGAGCAGGCCTACATACCATGGCTTGAAGTGGCCAGGCTGTCTGGGGGCAGATAAAGATCAAATAAGATCTGTTTCCAAGCAACAATAGTACAGAAGAGTATGTTCTTAGAGCGATAACATAACACATGGTGGGCTGCTGTCCCTTTAAAGACCTATGGAAAAAAGTGTGTTTGTTTCCTCTACATGCAGGTGGACAGCCCGTAGGTGGTAGGTGTCTTAGCCTGATGAGTGTGGGCAGTGACTCTGGTTTGCAAGCCAATTGTTAACCTTTATTCAAACATGGTTCCAGCAAAACCGGTTTGAAATCTGGTTTGGCTGGCTGGGATAAGCAGGGCTGCACGCTGTCTGAAAACACAAGTCTGAACTTGTTTCCTGCCAGACCGGTTTTAAATCTAGTTTGACTAATTGGTGTGGACAAACCCCAATTTTAAAAACGTATTTATTAAACAGCCTAACCTATTTGCCAGCCGAACCTGCATCTGAAACTGGTATAGCTGGAATGATTTTGAAACCAAATTAAAAACCCCTGATTTCGTTAGTATTATTATTTTCAAATTACCTTGTTTTTGCTGTACATTTCCAAAGCAACAGGCAAACCCATGGGAGATTGCTCTGAAGAGGTTACAAAATAAGGCCACCATTCTGAAAGGACAGTTTAGGGCTAGACCAGGCCATAGTTAAATAAGGCCCACACACAATGTGAGACATTGGTCAGTGGCTTACGCCTGAGAGGCTGTAGAAGTATTGCTGATGAGAAAGTAGGAAGGTTGCTGGATGAGCCAAGGATTAAAGAGGGACATAGCAGAGGAGGTTTAGCAGCCAGAATTGACATTATGGACTGGATCCATGCATAGTGATCAACCCAGCGTCTAGACACGATAAATCAACGGCCAAGCGTTCTCCCGGCGCTCCACCAAAATGAGAAGAGTAAGCAGAGTCAGAAGTAGAGTGTCAGCTGTTGACTTACCATGGGAAACATGCGGAAAGCAGACCTAAGTACGACAACTTCAGCTGTGTTATCTGTGCAGCGGAAGTTGCGTATCTTAGGCCAACGGCCAGCAATAGCATAGACAAGGTCTGCAAAATGGGGACATTGGCTAGTTGGTGAGGAATGGGGAGGAAAAAAACCCAGGCTCGCCAACAAAGCTCATGGAAACAATAGGAAGGCCATGATTAGCACCAACTGTGTTACACCTGTAGCTAGCACAGTTCTGATCCTGCAGCGGGTTGAGTTTTTAGCACAAGACCGATTATTAAAGAGAGCCCGATGAAGCCCAGCACAGGAGACGGCTCATGCTCACACTCCATCATCAAGAGAGCTTCCACTGATTTTGAACACTACCTACCCTGCAGCAACAAGTCCTTATCCAAAATGTGGATATTTCCTTTCTCCCAGCCTTTGTCTATGTTGGTGTCATTAGACTGTAAACCCTGACACACAAACTGTCTCTCCTGGGATGCTCTATACCAGAAAAGTTACATTAGTCCATCTGATACAGTTTTACACCCGTATAAGCCCGATTGGGGTTGCAGTTCTAATGGTATAAAGGTGCTTACACTGGTATAGCTCTGCTCTCCAAACTGAAATAAACTATATAGGCACTTTTTATATTGAGACAGCTGTGGCCAGATGGGGCAGGGGTGGGAAGAGAGGAACGGAGGAGATTACTGCTTTCGCTACTACACCAATATGCAACAGAACACTCTAGTACAGCTGCGCCCTTATCCTGTGTGGGTGTTTGGCATTATACTCTCACAAAGCGGGGGAAGGGGGGGTTGAAACTGATGACAGTTGTGGCCTCTGGGTATTGCAGTAATATAAATAACCTCCTCCTGCACTGTCCTTACTCCTGTCTCATTCTCATCCATGTGCTTCTCTAACACGTCACTGATTTAAAAAAATAGTCCTTTAAATGGCATTAATCTCTTGGTTTATTTCAAAGCCTACAAGGACAAATCTGGTTTGCAGCAAGAGATTTGCCTGACTCTGATTGCTCCCCACTCCCCTGAATGAATGAACTGGCATATGGGTGGGGGAGGACCCTGCTGCTATTTTGCTCCATCTTCAGGTTAGCTTGCTGACCCTCAATTGGGTAAAGACTGATAATTCATACGAGTGGACTCTAAACTTTCTTAAGATAGGGAGAGCACCTTTTGGGTTTGTACAAAACTACAGGAGATCCACATTTTTTAAAATAAAATTGTTTTAAACAAACAAAATTGTAAAACCTTCCCCCCCCCCCCCGCTTCTGATTTGTGTGTTGCTCTGTGCTGTTACATGCCCACAGTGTTATGCTTCAGAAAGGGCTGCATTTTAGAGGCAGGAAAAGAACATATCTCCTACAAAGGTCTGATTACACACACACACACACACACGTATGTCTGATTACACACACACACGGTGTCTTGCAGATCTGACTGTGCACAGAACATGTTTTTTTAAACATCTATTCTAAAAAGAAAAATATAAAAATGCTTTTGAATTGTCCCAGCGGGGGCATCTGATCCTCTCTCCTGAGAATGCCAACAGGAGGTGTTAGGGATAATATTGTTGTCTTATGTGATACTTACGCACAAGGAACTTGACTCAATGGAGTATTAACGCTGGAGCTTCTTAAATATCAGTTTAACTCTCTCGTAGCTAATCAAAGCAGAAAAGGCCTGACATTCTTAGGTTGGGCTCCTAGACAATGAACTACTCACTGTTGAAAATGCTTGATTTAATAGAGTTCGTAAAGCACATGTATATTCTGGAGCAGTAATTAGGGAAAAGACCAAGCCATCACATTGCCATACAGCAGCTCAAAAATCTACCCACAGTGCACACCACCAGCTACCTCACAGGGATATCTGCTAAGCTTACTTTAATAGAGTATTTGTTGCATCGCTTTGAGACTCACACAGAAAACATTGCCGTATAGTGTATCATATCTAACATCTAAATGCCTTTCTCTATGATTATCATTTATTTGAATTTATGCAAATACGAAAAAAACCCTACCTCTATCCCTATGCTCCTGGCATCTTTGACATTAGTTGGAAATTAATAAACAAAGTTCACGAGTCCAGGGCAAAATAACCCACTATCAACAAGTCCAACAACTCAGGGGAAAAGACTACAGAATTATTAGTACTGAAGATTGAAAAGATTGTATAAAGCAACGGTTCTCAACCAGGGGTCTGTATACCTCTGGGGAATGCGGATGTTTTCCAGGAGTACCTCAACTCATCTAGTTTTACAACCAGACCCACCGCACGGGACAGGGACATGGGGGCAGTTCTGAGGGTTGCCTGGGGAGGGGGCACAGTGCTATCCAGGCAGCGCTGAGCTCTGACTTCCCCAGCCCCATTCCTTCTGGGAGTGCAGAGCCGCCCCCCCCCCCCTTTCCCTGGCATAAAAAGCAGTAGCAAGAGGAGTACAAATGAAAAATTCATAGAGGCAATGACTTGTTTATATGAGTCTGTTTACTATACACTGGAATGCAAGTACAATATTCAGAGGCCAACTGTGTGACCGTGTGATTATATGGGGGAAAGAGAAAATCTGACATTTTTTCAGTAGCAGGGTGCCGTGCCACATCTGTTTTTTTATGCCTGAGAGTTTTAAAGTGAGGCAAAACTTGGGGGGGTGGGGGGGAAGACAAATGGGACTCCAGAAAGGGCCACAGCAGCCTGGAAAGATGAGAGTCGCTGGCAGCAAGGGTTTCATAACAATGCCCAGGCATGCCACGAGCCATTCTTTGCCTTCCTCCTGCAGCCCCCCCAGCAGGACCCTAAAAATAGCCTTGCTAGAGCTCCCCCCAGCCCAGCTGCTATTGTCAGGCTCGCAGCGAGCCTGACTTTCCCAGCACTTACGTCACTGCTTCCACCCCGCTGAGGTCACCCTCATTAGCATACCAAAGCAGAGCCCCGGCCAATCAGAGGCCCTGCCGCTGCTGACGTCTGTCGGGGAAAGGGGTATTAAGGCTCCGGCTGCGCTGTCTCCGCTCACAAACAAGCGCCCAGCCACCGGCGAAGCCACCCCCTGCCCCTCCCGCACCAGAGCCTTAAAGGGGCCGCGCCGCCCTCTCTGAGCCAAGCCATGAGCCAGCGGTGGAGCGGGAGCAGCAGCTGCAGCAGCCGGGCGGACATGGTGCCCGAGATCGCCGCCGCCGTGGGCTTCGTGTCCAGCCTGCTCCGGACCCGGGGCTGTGTCAGCGAGCACCAGCTGCAGGTCTTCAGCGGGGCCCTGCAGGGGGCGCTCACAGGTGAGAGGGGGTGCAGGCAGGGCATCCCCGAGGGAGATTGGGGGCACCCCATTTGGTTTGGGGCTCCCCTCTTGTGAGCTAGTCTGTGTTGGGGGCGCTCATAGGTGTGGGCTGACAGGCACACTGCGCCCATGGGGAGAAAGTGGGGGCGCCTAATTTTAGGCTGCCCCCCTTGTGCCCTAGAGGGGTGGGGGCCCCCCTTGTGCCCTAGAGGGGTGGGGGCCCCCCTTGTGCCCTAGAGGGGTGGGGACTTACCCAGCTTATCCCCACTCTTACACTAGGAGCTTTTAGGGCTCTTCCCCCCCCCCCCCCCCCCCATGTTTAAGTGCCACGTAAGTCTGGTGCTGTAGGAATTTAATGGCCATTTGGTTCTTCACCCCCTCCTTCCTTTTCCTTCTCCCTCCAGCCTGAGTGAGGGCAGTGACCACTGCTGCTAAGTCTTTTGGAGTGAAATTAACTAGTGTCCTGAACCACAACAGTTAAACACCTCTGTTCCACCAGTGCTGTCCCCTTGACACAAGCAGAGCCCCGTTAACACAAAACACGCTCTCCCCACCCTCTCCTTGTCCTTTATAACCTAAGACAGTTCTTTGGGTGGGTGGTGGGAGGGGGAGCTTTCTATCAGGCAAAGGCAGGTCCGGAAGCGGCTCCTTGTTTGGGTGGAACTGGGGTGAGGGGAGCAGATGGAAGAGTCTTGATCTTTCTGGGCTGCTGGGCCTGGGAGTTGTTGCCCCTTTGTTTCAGAAATTGGTGTCCAGGGTCTGGTTTAACTGTGTTGGATTTGCTGCGGAGCCCATTAAACAGGAAGTGTCCCTTTGACTTCAGTGGGATTTAGATCAGGCCAGCTTTGTGCGGCATGGAGAAGTAGTTTCCTCGCTTAGTTCCTAAGCGCAGATCCCTTATTTCCAGTTGAACATGCATGTGTCTTCCACTTGTTACTAGTCACCCCCTGGAGAAGTTGGTTCCTTTCTGACCTCTGTTCCACACTCCGATTGTTGGTTTGTTTGGGGTTGATCAAAAGTAAATTCATGACGCTAATTGTGGAGGATGCTATTGCTCATGTACCCTGGTGTTTGAATTCGGTAATACTACCCAAGCCCTGACAAACTCTGCATGCAAATAAGTGGGGCAGGCAGTTGCTGCACTGCCACATAATCACAAATTGGGGAACGGAAAATATCTAGGTCCCATCCATGTAGCAGCATTCTTTAGAGTGTTGGAGCAGACTGACAGGACTGGTATCTGAAAACTCCAGTCATCTGAAGAAGTGGGCTGTACCAATGAAAGCTCATGATCCCATCTACATGTTTTGTTAGTCTATGAAGTGCTACCAGGCCATTTGTTGTTTAAGTTCATCCTGTACATGTACAGACTAACTTGGCTACTCCCATGAAGCTTCAGGACTGGTATAGTTAAGGTCAAAACAGCTCCTTCTGCTGATGCTCAAGGAATGCTAGATATAATTGTAAGACCTGACAGCTCATGTATGAACAAGAGAAGTACTTAAGGAGGGTCTCTCCCTGGTTTATTTTTTTGGGGGGGAGGGGGGAGTACCCTATAGGAAGGATGCTCTGCAAGTATTCCTTGTTGTCCACTGAATTTCAGCAGGGTGTGCATGTCCACTTACAAGCGTCTTCTCTCCTTGCAGAGCATTACAAACATCACTGGTTTCCCGAGAAACCCTTCAAAGGCTCTGGGTATCGCTGCATTCGAATCAATCACAAAATGGACCCCATTATCAGCAAAGCTGCTAGTCAGATCGGACTCAGCCTCCAGCAGCTGTATCAGCTCCTGCCCAGTGAGCTCACGCTCTGGGTGGACCCGTACGAGGTGTCTTACCGGATCGGTGAGGATGGCTCCATCTGTGTGTTGTACGAAGCGGCAGCACCTGTGAGCGCCTATGGGATGCTCACCTGTAAAAACCAGATGATGTTGGGTCGCACGAGCCCTTCCAAAAGCTACATGATGACTGTCTCCAGCTAAATGTGCCTGGTCTGACCCTGCTAGGACACGGGCTACTGAATACCTCACTGGAGGATCTATTTTTAAATGAAGAGCTATTTATATTTTTTAAAAAAAGCAAGAAAATCCCAAATGAAATTTAAATATCAGACACTGCTCTGTAAGGAAGCAGTGTTAGGTGCCTTTTTCTTTTTTAAAGCTGTTGCAAGCTTATGAGTTTTTATTATGAAGCCAATATCTACCTAAATGGTATTGAATGACAATTTGGGTGGATGGAAGGCTTGCTTCTCTGGGCAGCTTGGGGTGGAGGAACTGAAGTGGTTAGGAGGAAATACTGCATTTTTTTTAAAGAGTATTTTAAACTATATGGAGTAAGCGCTGAGCAACTGTGAATGAAAAGGCTAGAATACCTAGTGTGGGGGGCTTTGAAAAATAATATAAGCCAGGGGTGGGGAACATTTTTGGGTCAGGGATTGCTGATCCACAGAAAAATCACTCGGGGGCTGCATGCAGGAGGAGAGGGGGAAAAAACCCCTTCACTGAAGTGGCACCTGACTGAGAAGGAGAAATTCCCCTTGCACACCAGAGACTTGGGTGGCCCAGGCTAATAGATTTTGTGTGCTCCAGCTCTGCGGAGGGACGGCGGGGGGGCTGGAGCATGAGCGTGGGCTTCCCAATGCCGGGGGGAGCCCTGAGTCTCAGGGGGCGGATCCAGCCTCTGGGCCTTAGGTTCCCTGCCCCTGATAAAAAATGACTCCACTGAGTAAGTAGACTGGAGTGTCAAGACCCCTTAAAAGCCCATTCTAGCCTTGATTGTTTATTTTAAAAAATTGCCTACTCTCTTACACTGATAAGAGGCTGTAATTTCATCACCCCTCCCTCCATTTCCCCCTAGACAAGCCTAAGCAATTTGTGGCCTAAGTTCCTTGATCCTTCAGCATTCAGGGTTGGGCCCTTAAACTGTTTGGTAGTTCCCAACACACATTTGTAATGTGCCCAAGTGCCAGACCAATGTGAATTGATCTACCTGCTGGGGAACGCTTCCCTTGGACTTTCTCATTCACTGCCTTTTCTACTAATCAAGCTCCTGACAATGCTGCCAGTGGCCCTTTAAGAGGTAATTAAAAACACAAGGCACTTAAAACTCTATTTTTAATGAAACTTTCTCAGATGAGTTTCAAAGCACATTGGGGTTTTTTTGCCTTACTGTTTTGAACTGGCAAGGGACTTGCCTAACCAGAGCTATTCCTTCTCCGCCTTTTCTGAATCAAGTTCTCAAATACTGTGCAATATATTTCTGAATCTTGGGCACTGTGTAGGAGGAAGGGGATTCCTCTTTGCTACAGTTTTTACCAGCTTTTGAACTGCTGAACTGGAAAACTTCCCTTCATCCTCAGCATATCCTTTAAAGATGCCTGTTGGCTGATGCGTCTCCCACCTCACAGCATAATAGTCCCCAAAAAGATCTGACTTGTAAGGCGGAAGTTGCCTCTCTCCAGTTGTACGTGCTTGGTCAGCAAAGCAGAAGTTACAGTGAAGCACACAAGAGTATCTTATGATCTGACCAAGAGCCTAATTGTGCAATATTTTGTATCACAATGAAAGGAAATACGTAGGCGCTTCTGCACTGTAAATTTCCCTTCCAAGGAAAGTCTTGGTTCACAGTGCTGTGTGGGATCCTCTTTTATCTGGTGTCTTGATGAAAACCTACAAATGAGAACTAAAAAGTTTCCAGAACAAACCGTTTCCTTTTCTGCACTCCTGTACTTGGAATTTCCCACACGGTGGTACTTGGTTAGTTTACCAATTTGGTGTGGTGAAAGCAAATCTTACACCTCACTCCTTCCCTCCTACTAAAAGAGTGCTTTTGAAAAAAATACAAATTTCTACACTACCATTGTTCTAATCATGCCCCTTTCTTAAAAGGGGTGGGGGAAAAAATCCTACCAAATTTCATGCTATTAACTCCATGCCAGGGACAAGTATTAAGTTGCGTTTGCTTTAAAACCAACCAAATTCAGACAACATTTTTTTTTTTTTGTAGCTTGTTACCTGTAAAAGCTGTGAATTGAAGTGTGCTCTCTGTTGCCTTCTTGTGCCTGTTGCAGAGCTGAATTGTATTTTAGGAATGTCTGTTGGGTTTTCTCCTCTTTCATTGTTTTAAACGGAGCTGGACTGTTGAGCGGGACCTGCTTTGTAGTTGGCGAAACCGGTAGGAAGTTTGTAAGCTTTTTTTTGGGGAAGGGGAGGGAATAATACTAATTGTACAGTAGTGTTTTTATATACAATGTACAGATACACTGACAAATGTACACTTGTTTTGTTACTTTAATAAAAATGTAGCAATTTAAAAGAACGGCTTTGTGCTGAGAATCTCCTCTGTGCTGGTGGATTGTGTGTAAAAGGGTGCGAACGGTCCCACACTCAATGGACAGGACTCAGTTTAAAAAAAAATCTAGAAAAAAGAACTGGGGCTGGCTCAGAGCCTTTTGAAATCAGTGAAAAGAGATCAGTGAGGTTTAAATCACTTGACACAACAGTGGCACCTGGGGATCCTTCCATGGCTGGAGGGTAGTGATGAACATAGAGGTGGCATAGCTTCCTGAACCTCTGGGGTGATGCTTCCCCTTGGGTTTAAAAACATGGAGTTCTCTAATAAGAGTCCTATTAGATCTGTCACTCTGCCACTGTGGAATGTCTAATGCTGGCCCTGTATTAGTATTGCTGAGGAGGACCCCAAACCACATGGTGCCTACAAAGCACCTGGCCAATCACAAGGAAACATCTGATAACGCCAGTATCCCCGAAGCTTGCTGTCCTGTTTCCAAATGGCCATTCCAGTAGGCTCTTTTTCCTGACAGAAGTCCTAGAGAGTCCTTCTGGCTCTGCAGCACTCATAAAAATGGCAGCTAGAGTTGACTCATAAGGGCCTACAGTGAATCTACCTGGATCTGACTTCTCTCCCATGTATGTGGCCAATGCATTATACTAGGAGGTGACTTCTTCCATGCATGCTTCTCCAGGAATGGCTCCCACAAAGGACTGTAAACATGGAATTAGGGTGGAGAGTCAAGCAGTATTTAAAATTGCCCATTTCAGGACTGAATTTGAAGCCCTTTGAAATCAACTGAGACATTCCTGTTGACTTTGATCTCAAACCCACTGACATCTCTAACATGAATGAGCTCTGGTTAGTTACTTGTCGTGTAGTAACACTGAGGACTACACCCCATTGTGTCAGGTGCTGTGCAAACAGACCAAAAGCTGGTTGATGCCCTATAGATAAGAACAACAATACTGGGTCAGCCCAAGGTTCATCTAGCCCAGTGTTCTGACAGTGGCCAATGCCAAGTGCCCCAGAGGGAATGAACAGTGATCATCAAGTGATCCCTTCCCTTCAGTTTCACCTGAAGAAGTGGGTTGTACCCACAAAAGCTCATGATACTGTCTACATTTTTTGTTAGTCTCTAAGGTGCTGCAGGACTATTCCTTGTTTGTAGTTTGATTCCCTTCCCTGTCACCCATTTCCTGCCTCTGACAAACTGAGGATAGGGACACCATTCCTACGCACCCTGACTAATAACCATTGATGGACCTAACCTCCATAAATGTATTTAGCTCTATTTTGAACCCGGTTAAAGTCCTGGTCTTTACAACATCCTCTAACAAGGAGTTCCACGGGTTGTGCACTGCATGAAGAAATTCTTCCTCTTCTTTGTTTTAAACCTGCTACCTATTCATTTCATGAGGTGACCCACCCCAGTTCTAGTGCTACCTTAAAATCTAAGGTAATAACAGAAGACCAATGCACAATGGCACCTGTCTTAAATGTGTAATTAAGGCTCCCAGAAGCAAAGATAGAGGTACAGAGGTGGTAAAAACCAAAATGGGAAGAGTCCTCTTTAAGGAGACAATTTCTGTATCATGGATGCAAAGTGTTAGGTCAGCATAGGTGCTGTGTCAAACACTCCTTCGATTGAAAGTCACCCCTCAGTAAATACTCCTGCACTGTCTACCCATTAGGCACTGCCATAGTTCTGATGCTGTAATCCTGGAGGCTAGGCCCGGACTAGAATGGTGCTGCATTGTCTGTAGGCACTGTGCCTTCCTGACCAACAGTTGCTATGTCAGTGGAAGAATTCCTCCGTCAATCGGACTGTGGCTAAGCCTACACTGGCACGTCACAGGGATGTAACTTTATGGCTCAGGGGTGTGAAAAAACACCCCGCTGAGCACAGCAAGTGGCAGGGCTGTAAGGCGCCTGTGTGAACCAGGCTACAGCGCTGGGGCCACACTGTTGACAGCTCCCCTCCCCTTGTGATGCTTTCTCCCAGCAGTGTAGACAAAACCTGTGTCTACACTGGGGGTTAGGTGGGCATAGGTAGGGGGCACACAGGTGTGAAGTTTTCACATGCACCCCCCCCACCCTGGCCAAGTGCTGCAGCTATATTGATGTAAGTTTAAGTGTAGGCCAGCCTGTTAGTTGCCCACTGCTTATTAAACAGGGTTTTTAGAAAGGAATGACTGCCCTAATCTGTCGCTGATTACCTAAGAGTATGTAGGTTCTATTTAGAGCCATACATCCGCCCTCCTAATGGCCTGACTACATTCATCACCATGAGACAAGGTTGTACTCGGATCAACCCTTTCAGGTGACCTTGTGACTCACTCCATTTTATGTGGTAACCGAGCTAAAAATACGGCATCGCCCTACAGAGTGCTGGGAAGCAGTGAATGATACGTGGACAGCAACCCGGCCCCACCTGTGAACACTTGCTCTTTAATAAGACAGTACATTAAAATAATTGTGTTTGCTTTGTAGTTCTCCCTCTGGCAGAGTCATTAAAATTGGGGCTATGGAGAGGCTGGAGTCTGACCATTTGAACCGAGCTTAGGCATAGGTGAACTGTGTATCATTCAGCTCTCTGGCCTCAGGAAAGCATTTTGGTCCCATGATGACACCATGTCCTATACCGCGCTTTCCACCGGGAGATCTCAAGGCTCTTGACAAAACTGGCCGGTATTATTACCCCCATTTTGCAGATGGGGAAACAAAGGTACAGAGAAGGGAAGTAAGTTTTGCAGGGTCACCTAGCAAACCTGAGGCAGAGCTGGGAATTAACACAGATCTCTCTACCTGCGCCAAACCTGTCTCTGGGTTTTACCCACAAACACTCATGACCTAAAATATTTGATAGTTTCTAAGGTGCCACGGGACTGCTGATTGTTTTTAAAGTTACCGACTAACATGGCTACCTACCCCTCTGAGACTTCCCTCGTTAACGGAAATCTGTCATGTCCCAAGCATAGGGCGTTGTACTGAGAGCTGGGAAACTTGAATTCATTTAGGTGATGGAACAGCTGCGTACCTCTCTTTACCCTTCTACTAGGGCATACAACTCACCTTTGTTGTGTCTATGGATGAAAAGCAGCATGTAAGTGCTAACTGAAAGTGTGGGTTTACATATAGGTCTCAGTCCCCCCAGGCATAGAGTTGTTTTAGATTAAGAATCTAAATTCAGGTTGAACCTCTCTAGTCCAGCACCCTTGGGACTTGACTGATGCTGATCCAGAGAATTTGCCAAAACATGGAAGGCCAATATTGTCTAGCAGCGTTATCAACTCTTCCACTGCTTACTGGGCTCTTCGAATACACTGGGGGTAAATTAGAGCTAAATAATAGCACAGAACACAAAGAGCCAGGACAGGTGGTTGTAAACAAACTTTATGGGACCACAGGAAACTTGGCCATACCCTGATAAGTGGACATCCAGATAACTAAAATCATGCCAGACCATGGATGTTGCCAAACTAGAGAGGTTCAACCTATATTCTTTTTCCATTGACCGCATTGAGAGATTTTTGAAGTTAGGAAGACAGACACAAAATGGACTGAGAAGAGACTTTTGCCCATTTTAGAGCAGAGGTTTGACAAACTAAAGCTATTGTGGAGGACTTCCTGTTTTTGTGGTTGTTCAAGTCTGGTCTAGAGATACAAACCACATCCAAACAGGCAATATAGCTCCATCAGGTAAGGAGAAAAGAGCTGGCAGGAGCTGTGCTGAGTCTCTCTCAGCTGGAACAGTACTTTGTGCTCATCTTACAGTGGCACCAACAGGGCTTGGTAAGCGGTTTGCTCCTCCCCTGCCAGATGGAAGCAGACTGTGTAAAAGATCTTAAGTAAATAATAAAGGCACCGTTTAATCAGGGTAATCTCTTCCCTGCAGAAATCTGGACTTTGTTTTTACAGAAGATTTTGGGGGTGAGTGATATTGTGAATCTATAATAAAGCATCCACAGAGTCAATTTTGCCTTTTTTGTACAGAGTGATTTTTCATAAGAACTTAAGAATGGCCATACTAGAGCAGACCAGAGATCCATTTAACCCAGTATCCTATCTTCTGACAAGTGTCCCAAAGGGAATGAACAGAACAGGGAATAATCAAGTGATCCATCCCCTATCACGCATTCCCAGCTTTTGACAAACAGAAACTAGGGATGCCATTCCTGCCCATCTGGCTAAAAGCCATTGACAGACCTATCTCCCATGCATTTGTCTAGCTCTTTTTTGAACCCTGTTATAGTCTTGGACTTCACAATATCCTCTAGCAAGGAGTTCCACAGGTTGACTGTGTGTTGTGTGAAGACATATTTCCTTTTATTTGTTTTAAACCTGCTACGTATTAATATCATTTGGTGACCCTTAGTTCTTGTGCTGTGGGAAGGAGTAAACAACTCTTATTTTTTCACTTTTTCCACACCAGTCATGATTTTATAGACCTGTCATATTCCCTCTTTTCCAAGCTGACAAGTCCCAGTCTTATTTATATCTCCTTGTATGGCAGCTGTTCCATGCCCCTAATAATTTTTGCTGTCCTTTTCTGAACTTTATCCAAGATATCTTTTGAGAGAAGACGTGACCACTTCTGCATGCAAGTTGTGGGTGTACCATGGATTTATACAGAGGCAATAAGATATGCTCATTCTGTATCTGTTTCTTTATGAATCCTAAAATTCTCTTTGCTTTTTTCACTGTTGCTATACATTGAGTGGATATTTGCAGAGAACTATCCACAATGACTCCAAGTGGTAACAGCTAATGTAGTCCCTGACGTTGCAATATGCATTACTTTGCATGTATCAACTTTAAAATTCATCTGCCATTTTATTGTCCAGTCACCCAGTTTTATGAGATTCTTTTGAAGCTCTTCCCAGTCTGCTCTGTACTTAACTATCTTGACTAACAATGGTTCATGCCCGCCTCTGTGTTGATATCTGAGAGCTAAGCCCTTTGTCCTATAAATTGGCTGTAAACTTCTTCCTCCAATGAGAGAGGCCGGTTCATAACTCCTGCTACGGATAGATGTTGATGATCTCCTAGCATCTCCCAGCTCAGCAGAGAGGCCGGGAAGCCTTTCAGAGCAAATTCATGGCCCAAAGATAGAGCAGCTTTCTGGGGGTGAGCTCCACGTAGGAGTTACTGTATTGCTGAAATGCAGCCATCTCTGGTGTGGAGGACAGCAGCTAGCATACAACAAGGAAGATAAAGCTAGCATACGAAAGCACAGGGATAGATTTCTTTCTCGCTCTCACTCCTATAATTAGTTTTTAATGTCCATGCAAAGTAGAAAGGACAGCAGATTTTCGGGCTTTATCCATATCTGTCTATTTCTGTGGTTCCCATGACTTATTTGTACTATAGAAGCAACTTGTAGCTGTGTTCAGTATCTCTTTGCCCGAACACACTGACTGCATGATGCACAGTATCTGAGCATCTCGCAAAATGTTAATGAGTTTATTCCCATAAATTCCTTAATGAGGAAGGGAACTAACTTCTGTGCCTCAATTCCCCATCTGTGAATGGGGATAAGTGACTTGCCCAAGGTCACCCAGAGGCAGCTTGTGGCAAAGCACAGAGCTAAACATAGGGCCTTAACCACAAAACTATCTTTCCTCCACTGCTTTGTGCCTTTGCAGAGATGAAGGGACCCTGTTGGACTATGAATGCCAAGAGTGAAAGGACTGCAGACTTGGCTTTTTTGGGAGAGGAGTGAGTGTGTGTGTGTGTGTGTGTGTGTGTGTGTGTGTGTTCTGGCTTGGTCTTAGCGAGCATGTTTGGGCTGAGAATGCTTCGCCATTGTTGTTGGGGGTTTAATCCTCGCAGGCAGGCTGCTGGGGAAGGCTTCAGCTGTTTTGTTTTGTTTTGTTTTTTTCCCTCCAGCAGCTGGTGGGGACAGAAGCGAAACTAAGCTGCCCTCGCAGGGCTGTTTCCCGGAGAAGGCCCTCAGCCTCCAGGTGTTTCCTGCACTGTCTTTGTTTTCTGATTGGGCCTGTGGGGGCAGGGAGCACTCTATTTTGGCGCTGCCGGGGCCAATCAGGCAGTTGCGTGGGTGAAGCTGTGAGCTCTTGTATCTGGGGAGACGTGGCTGCAGGCCTGAAGCTGAATTGCAACACCTGCCTCCCCGAGCCATGGAGGCGGAGAGGGAAGGAAGCCGGGTGCAGGCTCAGACCATCTCGTTTGCCTCAAGAATGGGTGGTGCTTTACCAAGCAGCTCCTGGGTCCTAACAGGGCACGATGAGTCACACTACATATCTTATCTCCTAGCAGAATCCCGTGTGTATGGGCGTACCTTTGTGCGGGTGGGCGAAGCGGCTGTCTGCACCGATGGAGCCTCCTCCCACCATGTCGGCCGCTCTGGGGCACATGGCAGCTTTGCCAAGCTCCCGTAAGAGGTGCCTGGAAACAGGGCAAATGTTCAGGATGGTGAAGGACTGTCGTAGTCGTCGAGTTCAAGGTGGAAAGGGATCAGCTACTGTGCCCCCCTGAACATCACAGACTACCAGGTCATTCCCATATATATAAATAGTGCTGGTGTAACGCCAACAGGCAGACCCGAACCTGGGACCTCTGGAGCTTAGGGCATGAGCCTCTACAACTTGAGCTAAATTGCAGCAAGGGAAGTTGAAGTTGGACAATCAGAAAAACTTCCTAACTTTCAGGGTGGTGAAACACTGGAATAAATTGCCTAGGGAGGTTGTGGAATCTCCATCACTGGAGATATTTAAGAGCAGGTTAGACAGACACCCATCAGGGATGGTCTAGATGGTGCAGGGTCCTGCCATGAGGGCAGGGGACTGGACTTGATGACTTCTCGAGGTCCCTTCCAGTTCTAGTATTCTATGATTCCATGAAAAGTGAGCTGGCTCTCAGCTAAGGCTGTTGAGCATAGTCATTCTCTCTCTGTAAGTGGTCTTAGTACCACTACGTGGGGCAGTGAACCCCACCCAGTTGGTATATGGATTACGCTGGATTTCCCTGGTTTCCTTGAGAGGGTGCAAATTGACATTCCCCATAACCAGTGTTCCCTCTAAGAAGAGGACTTGGGTGGCCACCTGCAAGAGATTCAAATGCTGCCCAGCTGACTAGCAGGGCACCCACACCCATGTATTTCTACTGGCGGTGCACATCTGCACATACCTCGGTGCACATAATAAAATGTATTCTGCACATGGATGGAAAAAAATTAGAGAGAACACAACCCATGACTGGTATTTTCTCTAGAGATGGGTCCGGAGCCAAATCTCATTGTGTTGGGACAAGCGTCGACTGTGACCCAGACTTTGCATCGGGCCCTACAATGGACCTAACCAAACCTTTCACTCACTCGAATGTGGACAGAAATCCAGATGTTGACTTTGAACTTGGGGCTGCATCTATTGTTCTTACACTAAATCCTGGCAGCTGCACAGTCGTTATAAAGGTTCCTGTAGCCCCTGTCTTTCTCTGCCCCTCTCCTGTAAGTGATCCTCCGTTCAGTGCCAGTTGGGCTAGCAGCAAGGTATGTGTACAGACCGCGAGCTCCAGTAGTCAAAGCCAGCTAGCCAACCCAAACTGTAAGCTCTTTAGGCTAGGGACCATCATTTTGTTCTCTGTTTGTACAGCACCTGACACACTGGGTCATGACTAGGGTCCATAAGTGCTATATATACACTGTAACAACTTTATTTCAAGTTTTTAGTTCTACAGGAGCTTTGATGGAGTGAAGCTGAGTGATGGAAAATATGACTTGAAGAGGGTCAGCTATATTTATGCAGATACAAGCATATGTGTGCACATATACACCCCCACACACCCTGTTCTCTTCTACAGGCTACTGTAAAGGCTGCGTGTTCTTTCTCGGTTCGTTCCTTGGGCTTGATCTAGTTGGAAGAATTCCAAGAGCAGACTGAAATGCTCTTTAATGCTCACCAAAAAACCCCCCAACAACCTCCCCCCCACCAAACAACCGCAAAACCTTCCAGCCACTAAACGACACGGCACCTTCCTTCAGCTCATTGTCTGCTCGCTTCCTTTCACACAACAGCCTCGCAGGGCGGAGAACACAAAACCTGCCCTGTAGCTGGAGACACTGAGCTCTGCAAGCCTCGCACTTTTGTTTGTTACCAAAAATTAAAACGGAGAGGGGGGAAAAAAATAAGAATAAACGTCCCCAGGTTGGAAAAAAGTCAGCGACTGTCTCCATGACACTTCCCGGAACACGGGCACTTCCCATGGAGAACAATGGAGCCGGGAAGCGTCCTTCTCCTTTCGTCACGCCAGGCCTCAGCCAGCGTGAGGGAGGCGGAATGGCTCTCAGTGACGTCCCCTCTCCGAACAGAGGGGTGCACTCAAAGAGAGGGTGACAAACTTGGACAGCAGGGCTGGGCTTGGGCTGGACTCAAAGCGGCGTTCCTGCTCAGGCGAGGAGCTGTTTGGGACACAAAGTGTCTCTTCCTTTGTACGCAGCAAATTCTATGCACAATGAGGCCCTGATCTCTGCTTGGGCCTCTCGGTGCTATTGTAATAAGAACAATAGAGGCTGGTGATATGCATCCACCCTGTACATGAGGATGTCTCCTTCCCATCCTTTTTTCCTATTTAGATTGTAAGTTCTTTGGGGGCAGGGACTCTCTGTCTCCTTATGTATCGTACAGTGCCTAGCACCAGGGGGCTCTAGTCTCAGGAGGAGTTTCTTGGTGCTACCACAATGCACATAATAAACAATAATCCTGTTTGTGACCAGAAATACACCGGTGTAGGGGTGGGGGAGATCCTGAGTCCTCTGTAAAGTGACAGCCACGTTATTATTTAGAAAGAACAAGCCCGTTATTTCGAAATAACAAGGCGAGCAGCCACACAACCAAGTCTTATTTCAAAATAAGGGAAATAACTCCCTGTGTAGACATGCCCAAAAGTGCCACAGGTTCGCGTGTGGTCTTGTGAAGCGAGTATTTGAGATCTGTGGGGAAGAACCACCTGGAGAAGCCCAGAGAGTTATCCACAGAATGCTTGATGGGCTTGCGTCAGCAGAGCGCACGAACCCCTCACGCGCGTGGCCAAGGGGTCCGGAAAGGCTGACAGATGGGCTCCCACGGGAGTTGCTTTTTTGTCTCCCTCTGAGTGTCCTGACAGAACAATTCCTCCCCAGGCACTCCTCCGTGGCGTCTGCGGGCAGCCTTCTCATTGAGGACCCGTTGTGGAATACAAGGGGCTTGTTCTCTGCGGCACGCAACTGGTGTTCGGGGGCAACTGTTGCCATCTGTCTCGTGGGGGACGTTGCAAGGGGGGTTGGGAGGAGGGGGCGGTGGCGAGGGGGAGGCTGTGTTTTGTTTCTCCTTTCAGGCAACGCTAAGCTGGCACCTTTTTGTCTCTCAGGGGGCTGGGGGGAGCTTGGGAATAAAGTGGCCTCTCTTTGTTTGTTCATTACATAGGTCAGGGCAGCGCTTGCATCACTAGCAGGGGGATTTGCATGCTGATCTGCCCCCCCCCCCTCCGAGGAATCTGTCAAAGCTGAAGGTGAAGGAAGACCCTAATGGTAACTCTCCTCCCCCACCAACGTTCTACCCCACATAGCCCTCTGGGGGAGAGGGAGCGGTCCAGGCACGGCCCATGCTGAGAAGGCTGGATTGCAGGAAAAGCAACTCCCTGCTTCTATCCCTGTGGGCTGCAAGGCCAACTTATCCATTAGGCACAGTAGGCACCGTGCCAGGGGCCCACGATACTTTTAGGGGCCCACGAAAATGTTTTAATTTCTGTTAAAATCAGAAGAAAAAAAATGAACTTTTAGGGTCGAAGAAAATGTTTTCATTTTTTTCTCACATCAGAAAAAAATGAAACTTTTAGGCTCACGAAAATCTATTACATTTTGCCTAAAACAAAAAAAAATGTTGAAGTATTTAAAGTTATATCAAAAATAATTTTTAATATATATTTTTTTTTTATGGAGGAAGGGGCCCACGAAGGCAAAAGTGCCTAGGGCCCACGAAAGTCACAGTGCGGCCCTGGTGGGCTGCAAATGAAGGATGAACTCTCCCCTCCCATGAGGAGCAATGGAGTTAGCCTGCCCCTTGTCCTCTTTCGTGGTGGGGAGGCAATGGGATAAGATGGGGGGGAAGGGAGAAATGAAGCCCTAAGGGTTGCTTTGCCCCTCGCACCATGCTGGCGGCTTTCTCTGCTTGCGGGGAGTCAAGGAGACTGGCCACCCAGCCGACGCACCTGAGGCTTCAACTCCCCCGGGGCCGGGCAGGGTCACAGGCGCGGCGAACTGTTCCCATGGCTCAGAGATGGGGCAGCCTCTGCTGACAGCGAAGAGGAAGGGAACCAAAGCAGAAGCAGCCCATAAAACGCCCTGCGGGGTGAATGCAGCTGCCATTCTCACAGCGGGGGAGACAGGTGGCCAAGTGTGATGGAAAACTCCTGACATGGGGCTTTTATTTCTTGCCCGGGTTTTGCACTCTCCAGGCTGGCTGTCAGCAAAGGCGCCAGAACTAGGGGTGCTCCTGGGCTCCTGGCCTAGTGTCCGGGGTCCCGGCTACTGCCCCGCAGGTTCTGGCTGCTGTCTCATCCACCCAGGACTTGGCTGCCGGCCCTGCGTGCTGCGGGCTCTGCTGTCAGCCCTGTGCCTTGGGTCCCAGCTGCTGGCTTTGCTCCTGGCCTTAGTTGAAGGGAGCAGGACGGGGTAAGGGGGTGTGTGTCAGCACTCCCTACTTAAAAATGCCCCCAGGCCATTAGCCAGTCAAGCCACCAGGCTGCTGGTCCAATGAATTGGGCCATTGAGTGTTTCTGGCTAAGAACTGGATGGAGCTGTGGGGGGAATGAGCCAGGTGCTGGGAGCTGTGACCCAGTGCTCTGTACGTTGGACATTCTGGCAGTGTCTTTCTCCTGCTGTCACTCTCCTGAGACACTTCCCACCCCAGGTCCAAACCCAGCTTGTATGCAGCCTCTGGAGAGGGCTGTGGCTAACAACACATTGGCCTGGCCACCCTGAGCATTCCTCACAGCTTAGCACCGCTTCCCCATTGGGAAGAGACGGTTCCCAATTTGTCCTGCACACGGAGTCGTTGCTGCTGTCTGGTCTCTAGAAAGGCAAAGGGCTGGCCAGGTTTCCCCAGCCATTGGAGTTTGGGAGCTAATCTTCTTCACACCGCAATAGTCAACCTGTGGAACTCCTTGCCAGAGGAGGCTGTGAAGGCTAGGACTATAACAGAGTTTAAAGAGAAGCTAGATAATTTCAGGGAGGTTAGGTCCATAAAAGGCTATTAGCCAGGGGGTAGAAATGGTGTCCCTAGCCTCTGTTTGTCAGAGGCTGGAGATGTCTTTAGTCTACCCCCTCTGGGGCACCTGGTGCTGGCCACTGTCAGCAGACAGGCTACTGGGCTAAATGGACCTTTGGTCCGACCCAGTACAGCCGTTCTTATATTCTTATCCTTCACACCTCAGGTGGGTGCAAACGTGCTGGTGGGGTTTGTGATACAAATCCCTGGGAAAAGGAATGGGATCAGAAGTCAGCCATTCCTTCTTCATAGACAAGCCACAAGGTGGAAACAACTCTCGGTCACTGCTACGATCTGGACGTCTGATCTTAGCAGGCAGGAGGCTTTGCTGTCTATTCCTGATCCCTTGCACCATCCAGCCCTGTGGTTTAAAAACATCGTGGAGGTAAGAGTCCTTGTGCTAATGCCAGTCGTCTTTGTGCTTACATTGGCGCCCAGCACTGTAATAACTCAGCTCTGCAGGCTTTTCTATTATCGGAATACAAACACTCCTTTAGGAACGTCTAGAAAACACGTTCCTGGGAATATTTAATATGCAGCAATGTCAACAAACCCGTATTATGTCCCAGGGCATCTCTAGCTGGCAGATAAAGGCTAAGGCGCAGCTGAGATGTTCTTATTTTAGCGCTGGGAACATTTCTCCTCCGACAATGCTCTTTTCCCCCAGAAGTTTATTTCTATTATATCGAACGATTACATAAAAAGTGAAAACACGACACTAAAGCAGAGCAGCTGTTGTTACAGAGCCATTCACTGCATTGTTAATTAATAGGCTTTGGTGGAGCCAGAAAACAGGCTACCTTGCTTATTCAAAAGAGGAAGGCCAATCTCCTCCTGTTCCAACAGGGGAAATCTTCAATGGGATTAGCTTGAATTTGACCCAGTGTGGCTGTGAACAAAGTTTTGTTTAAGTTTCATCTGAAATGAAGCACTGACCTAGTAGGTGACTGGCGTTCAGAATGTTTCGGTTTTATTCTTGACGCTGCCATGTGTATTAGTTACTCAGGCACTCTGGTCCGTAGTTTACCCATCTGTAAAACAGGGTTAACGGTTCCCCATCTACCCATTGGAGGTTTAATTGATTCATTTTTGAAAAGTGCATTGAAATTCTCTGGTCCTAGATGCTGGGTGCTGGGGCTTGAAGCGGTTTCTGTTATATACAAAGTGTAGTTTGGTTCAATGGCTCTCAGCACCCCCACCAGGGCTGTCTCTAGAGGGGCGCAGGGCCTGAGGCAACCCCCTCTCCTGTGCCTCAGGTGTGGGTTCCAGAGCAATTCCCATGTCGCAGGCCCCTCGGCTCCACCCTGCCCCTTCCCCAAGCCCCGCCTCCTTTTTGCTTGTGCCCCACCCCTGCTTCACCCTTTTGCCCTTCCCCTGAGCAATGGGACCTGGGGGGATTACGGGGCCTGATGGGGGGTTGCAGCAGGTGTTACCGTGGTGACAGGAGCTGGAGCAGCCTGGCAGCCTGCTCTGTCCCTGCCACATTGCCCTCCCAGCCCACTGCACCCCACTTTCCTGCAGCGGTGTGAAGCGGCGCGCCCCAGGGCTGGGGTGCGCTACTTCCTGCTGCTGCAATGAAGCAGAGCGCACCAACCAGGAGAGGGCAGCGAGGTGGAGCAGGCTGCCGGGCCACTCCGGTGCCCACTGCCGTGGTGAGTGTATGTGTGTGTTGGGGGGGGCCGATCCTGCTGCTGCCCCCTCCAGGCTCCGTAATACCCCGGGTCCCTCCCATCTGTAGGATGATTGAGGCGGCCGCTGTGGGTCCCCCATAGCACAGAGCCTGGGGCAGCTGTCCCTAGTTGTCCTATGGTGGGACGGCTCTGACTCCCACTATACAAATTATTCCAACGCCCCTGCCTATGATGCAAGGTGTTGTCAGTACTGAACGTACTTAGCAGCAGAAATAGTGAAATAAAGGTGTCTCTGTCTAGGTACTTGTATGGCGTCCATCCATGGTCCTCCCCCCGCTCCCCGCATTCCTGCCTGGGACACACATACCTTTCTATTTCACACATGCAGACATAAATACATGGCGGGGGGGAAGGGAACACAGACATCTACCCACACACTCCGTCCTAGCTGTGCAGGGGTGTAGTCCTTCAGCTCTTGCTTACTTTTATTGCACTGGGTCCTGAACAACAGCTGTTCAAAGACAGACAGAAGGAAGAGTGGGGGAATATCATCAGAAACAAATCTTCTCCAACACAGCTGGTCTTCTGACCTATTGAGCGAACACCCTCCTTGGACCAGGTTGTGTCGGGTAGGAGCAAATAAAGATGTTTGGGATAACTTTTTCAATAGGACTATGTAGCACTTTAATAAACCATCTTGTTAGTCTTTAGATGATGAGTTTTCGTGGGCCAGACCCACTTCCTCAGATCAAATAGTGGAAGAAAATAGTCACAACCATATATACCAAAGGATACAATTAATTTTTTTTTATTTGTATCCTTTGGTATATATGGTTGTGACTATTTTCTTCCACTATTTGATCTGAGGAAGTGGGTCTGGCCAACGAAAGCTCATCATCTAATAAACCATCTTGTTAGTCTTTAAAGTGCTACATAGTCCTGTATTTTGTTTCAGCTATACCAGACTACCACGGCTACATTTCTATCATTTTTCAATAGGAGAATCATAGAACCATAGAGCTGGAAGAGACCTTAGAAGGTCATCAAGTCCAGCCCCCTGCCCTAGGCAGGACCAATCCCAACTAAATCAACCCAGCCAGGGTTTTGTTAAGCCGAGACTTAATGGAATAAGCTGTCCAGGCCTCTCACGTAATCCCCCAGAGAGAACAAGCTTTAAACAACACAGCTGAGGTCTCAAACACAATCTCCGGGTACAGTGGAACATGTTAGGACAATGTGGTTTACAGGCATTAGGTCCGGACACGTCTAGTTAGACTGCTACAGGGTATGCTAGATTGTGTTAGGACATTCTAGGGCATGACAGATCAGGTCCGGACATGACTCGTCCTCAGGTCAGAGGCAGCTAGAATACACAGGCTCAGGTTAGGAGATACTAGCTGAGAGTGCATGAATGTATTATAGGGCATGTTCCACCCAAAGCTGAGTCGTGTCAAGGTGCATTACCTGCTGGCAGCGTATTTCATGCACCACAGTGTGTCTGATAGAGGCTGGTGCACCATGTGCCTCACACCAAGTGTTTTTTTCTAGCACGGGGAGAAATAAATGGCATTTTTGGAGTGAAACTGAGGGTGGGCACTGATTCTAAGAAGGGATCTGTTACCCAGAAAAACAAAATCCCCAATCCCTCGCCGACGGGTGAGTTCAGAATATCCCTTTATTTGTACAGAGGAGACAGCCAAAGCAAACAGGCACTTTCGCCCGTCAGGCCTTAGATTGCGGGAGGAGGACCTGTGGGGCGGAAGCATTTTGATTTGGTGTGAAACGGTATAGCTATTTTTATGCCTTGGCATGCATCCGCTTTGTACTATCCTCTGGGTTCAGCCACTGGCGATTCATTTGTAAAAGCCGCCTGGAATCTTAGCTTGTTAGAAATGCTGTTTGCACCCATTTTTTATCAATATGTTGTGCTTCTACAGTGTCTTTCACCCCAGGATATTAAAGCCCTCTCCCAAGTCCATTCTGCGGTGTTATACCCATTTTAAAGATGAAGAAACTGAGGCATGGGGAGTTGAAGTGGTTTAGCCAAGGTCACACAGCAAGACACTTGATTCCCAGTCCCACGCTCTATTACTGTAGCATGCTACCACCTACTAATTAGATAATCACTCCCATGGAGTGCTCTGGTGTTTGCTGCCTGATGACTGGAATGTTTGGCACTCAAAGGCAGATGATTAGTGATATCAGAAACTATTATTGGTGGTATTACCATAGAATCCAGATGGACCATGGCGTATAAACATATACACCAGTTCTGGAGCTCAGTGGGAGTTTTTCAATGGGATTTGGATCAGAACCAGAGTGCGAGACAGTCCCTGCCCTAAAGAACTGACAATTGAAACAGACAAAGGTGGCAGGGAGAACAGAAGAGAAAAGTGAATTTACCCAGATTGATGGTAGAGTTGGAAACAGACCCTAGGTCTCCTGGATTTTTATCTGGGACCTCCTCTGCTGGATTACCTCACTAAAAGAGAGACCCCTTTCTTTTTAAAAGTTGCCTGGAGTTTAGAGCTGCTATTGCATCAACCTCATCTTTGCTAAACAACAAATAGTCTTGTAGCACCTTAAAGACTAACAAAACATGTAGATGGTATCGTGAGCTTTCATGAGTGCAACCCACTTGTTCAGATGACTTGAGTATAAGGAGTCCAGATCCAAAAATAAATAAGGGAAGGAGGGGAGGAGGAGGGGAAGGGGAAGGAGGAACAAAAAGAGAGAAAAAGGGAGGGGAGAGGAAAAAAGAGAGACAGAATCATCTATTCACGGTCTTTCTCTTTTTTTCCCTCCCCCTCCTTTTTTCTCTTCTCCTTCCCCCCCCCCCCCCCCTTTCCATTATTTATTCTTGGATCTGGACTCCTTATATTCCTGTCATCTGAAGAAATGGGTTGCGTGCCCAAAAGCTCGTGATACCATCTACATGTTTTGTTAGTCTTTAAGGTGCTACTAGACTACTTGTTGTTTTTTAAGTTTTTTCTGTTAAGGTACGTCTACAGTAGTTCGAATTAGGGAGGCTAATGAGGGCGACCGAAATTGAAAATGAAGCGCAGGATTTAAATATCCCGCGCTTCATTAGCATGTTCCCGGGCAGTTGCCATTTTGGAAATTGACTAGCTTGGAGTATCTGCCCGCGGCAGTGAAATGGGAGTTCAAAGTTAAACCCCTTAACTCGCATTAGCTGTTAAACCTCATTCCACGAGGAGTAACAGCTAATTCGAATTAGGAGTTTACTTCGAATTCCCGTTTCACTACCGCGTATAGACGTGGGCAGTTACTTTGGGCTAATCAATTTCCAAAATGGCGACCACCCGGGAACATGCTAATGAAGCGCGGGGTATTTAAATCCCGCGCTTCATTTGCAATTTCAGTCGCCCTCATTAGCCTCCCTAGTTCGAACTAGGGGGCTAGTGTAGACGTACCCTTACAGACTAACTCAGCTACCCCTCTGAACCTCATCTTTGCTGTTTGTCACACATGTATCTAAAAGGATGTTACAAAGAGGAGGGAGAAAAGTTATTCTCCTTGGCCTCTGATGATAGGACAAGAAGCAAAGGGCTTAAACTGCAGCAAGGGAGGTTTATTTTGGACATTAGGGAAAACGTCCTGCCTGTCAGGGTGGTTAAACACCGGAATAAATTGCCTAGGGAGGTTGCGGAATCTCCATCATTGGAGATATTTAAGAGTGGTTTAGACAGCCACCTGTCAGGGGTGATCTAGATGGTGCTTGATCCTGCCATGAGGGCAGGGGACTGTACTTGATGATCCCTCAAGGTCCCTTCCAGTTCTAGGATTCTATGACTTATCAGTAGTGAGAGCCAAATCAACGCCCCTCCCATAAACTGTCTGTTCCCTGGTACTCAGATACTACAACATGTCATGTGTGTCTGTCCCTGAACCTGTAAATAATCCGGGGCAGAAGCTGACTTTGTTTTGTGTAATGTACTATGCTGAGTACACTGTTAGTATAAACGACAGCTGCTGCTGTTGGCTGGCAGGACTGTCCTTCAGCATGTTCTGTTCTAGTCACTTGAGGCTCCTAAGGAGAGAAGTGGGAAAACGGAGCAAGCAGGGTAAGTGAGAAAGAACAAAAAGGGGGAAACAAAAAATAAGCATGAAAGAGGAAGGCCAACATAGGGCCCTATCCAGCAAACTGGGAAATAGTATTAAAACACAGTTTCAGCTCGTAGGTTGGGGCGGACAATCATTTTCGCAGTGGGGCCACTTAATGAATTTTGGTACCTGGGCACGGGCCGACTCCACCCCTGAAAGGGGCAGGGCGTGGGGCAGAAGAGGTGGGGCTTGGGACTAGTCTCACCCCAGAGTTGTCTGGGGCTGGAGGCTTTGAATTAAAAACCCAGCAAAGGGCTCGTAGTTCCTGACCCTGCCGCTACTGTATTGCCTGGCGGCTGCCGGGAGTTGCTGCAGCTATTGCAAGCCTTAAACAGCTCTGGCCCCTGTTCGGGTAGCACCGTGTAAGGGAGGCATTTAAATAGGATCCTGCTGCCTAAGCCTCTGCCTGGAAATTCAGTGGCACAGGCAGCAGGATATGAACAGAAAGTGGCCAGATGCCATCCACGGGCTTGATCAAAGTGTTAGGTGGGCAGGATCCAGCTCCCAGGCTGTATCTTGCCCAGCCCTGCCCTAGGTGGACAGGCCCTGTGTTCTGTCAATTGACACCAGTTTTGTATCCCCGCAGGGCTCCAGCCATCACATCGGAAAATCCGCCCGTCCTCACAACTTGCTCAGCTGGAGAGGGCCAGTCGCTTCTCTACTGCATCCCCACCCTCCCAGGTCCTTCCCGGTCAGGGCTTTCTCCATATGGTTGTCCCGCTCCTCCTCCCTGTGCTCAGGGACCGGGCACCCTGTGCTCAGGGACTTTGGTGGCACTTTGGAGGCTGGTACCCTTTCTTCCTTATGCCCTCCCCAAGTATAATGATGACTGCTCTTGGAGTGGACCACCAGGCGCAACCAGAGCCTGGGGCAAGATGCTTTTTCTTGCTCCCTGATCTTTTGAAAGGCTCACTGGGAAGGGGAGCATGGACTAATGGTTAGAATCCAGCAATATTCCCTCTAATTTTTTCCATCCCTGTGCAGGATAAATGTTATGGGCACTGAGACATGTGCGGATGTGCACCACCGGTAGACACACACGCTGCCAGCTCTGGGCGCTCTGCTCTCCTGGGTGGCTGCCCAAGTGCACAGCTTAGAGGGAACACTGTCTAGCCTCCTGCGTTATGTGCTGTACGGCCTTCGGCAACTGATTTCAGATCTCTCTGCCTGAGTTGTCCTTCCTGTAAAATGGGGGGGAACCGTTCCCTATTTCCCAGGAGGGTTTTGAGGCCTATTCACTGGTCAAGTGCTTTGTGATCCTTGGACGAAAGGTGCTAGGAGAAAAACCCAACAGTTTTCTTTTGTCTCTGCAACACCCTGCCTGGAGAACAAGCCATTTGAAATGGGGGTTACCAGCGCCTTTCTCTGGTGCTCATTGGGGGAGCAGGACCCCGGGGTTTATTTACATTTCTGTCTGCTGCAGCAACAAAAGGGAAAGGAGGCCTTTCTGCGGTTCCCATTCTCCTGAACTCTGCGAGCATGGCACCGGCAGATGTTAGCTGGAGCACCATCTCCAGGGGCAACACACACGCACACTTCTAGGCAGTGGGACCACCCCCTCCCCAGACCCTTTCCCCTGAATACAGTTTTCCTGCAGCAGCAGGGTGAGTATTATGACGAGGACAAAACCCCAGCAGCTGAGGCTGGAGCAGGGACAGTGAGAGCGGCTCCTTTTCATCTGGGGTCAGAGTGAAACACTGCCAGGTTAGCAAGAGGAGACAATGGAAACGCTATTTGCCCGATTCTTTACCTCTCCAACGCAAGGCCAGGGGGAAGCCGGACTGGCACAGCGAACCCTGCGGGCTCCCGTGCCTTCCTACCCTGCAGCTCCCATTTGGGAACCGCTTTGGGCCCACAGCGTCTTTGAAGCCGAAACAAAGCCCGTCTTGATATTTATGGCACGCGCGCTGCTATCGTATAATGGGGCACGGTGCACTGTACAGAGAGACAGATGGCAGGTTAATCAAAAAGAGAGAAGAGAATGAGAGCCGAACAGATTGGAAATTCCCTTCCCCCTCGCTTCTGTCCCCTTACACTCCAAAAATACTGATCAAAGACTTACTTGTGTACAGGGAGGTACAGGTGCAGTCTCAAAATACACTGGGGAGGCAGGGTTGCCTAATGGTGAGATCACTGGCAGTCAGGGCTCCTAGGTTCCATTCCCGTCTTATAGTGGGGATTTAACAGTTAGAGCAAGGGATGGGACTCAGCACTCTTGCCTTCAAGCCCTGACTCAGCTGTGTAACTTAACTTAGGATAAATAATTTACCTCTTCTGGCCTTAGCTTCCCCTTCTGTAAAATGGGGATAATAGTTCCCCTACCTCCCAGAAGTGTTGTGAAAATGAGATAGTTTGTGAAGAACTTGAAAGGCCTTAAGTGAAAAGTGCTGCACCAGAGCTAAATATTTATTATTTTGTTTTAAAGGGAAGCCTCTAGCTACACAAGTGTCATGCCAAATAAACTCAGCTGAGTAGAGTCACTGAGATAGAGTCACTGACATAGCAGAGAGAAAAATTTTGCCTGTGCCTGAAAAAAGTGACGACTATGTAGGATAAATTCAAACAGGGAGAAACCCAACGGAGAAGGGAAAAACACAAAACAATAGACAGTGTGTGTGCATGTGTGTGTATACTTCCCTTTGTTATGGGTCAGGCTGTGATTATGTTAACATTTACACACATGCTTAAAGTTTATAGAATCAAGGCCTTAGATAAATAGAGACCATTTCTCTCTGCTTTTTTTTATCACGGAGTAGCATTAATCATCTTAACTGCATTGCTCATTGCATTGTAATTTTCCTTGTGCTTTTTTGTACTTATCTTGGGGGGAAATATAAACACAAATTGCACTTGCTGAAACAGCAAACCCAAATAACTTTGAGAACCCAGGAGTTGTTTAAAAGGGGTGACTCAGCTGTATAACTTAGGATAAATAATTTACCTTCTCCTGGCCTCAGCTTCCCCTTCTGTAAAATGGGCATAATAGTCCCCCTACCTCCCAGAAGTGTTGTGAAAATGAGATAGTTTGTGAAGAACTTGGCCTACTTCTCAGAATCTGGACCTGGATGCTCGGCTTTTTTTATTCTGGTTTTAACCATTGGAGTCCAACTTTTAAGGTATTTCATAGATTTTCACAGGCACTCTGCACATGATGTGCATTTTAGGTGCGGAGCCCTTGTGAAAAATCTGCCCCTCTGTATCACGGCAGGGAGTTGCCGGGTGCTGAGAACTTTGCAAAACCTGGCCTGTTAGGGGCCTACATGGGGGCTGAGTTCTTCTGAAAACTGAGCCCCTAAACATCCAGCATCGAGTACGTCTGAGGGGAGTAGCTGCAGCTTTGCTTGGGATCAGCACATTTGAAAAACCCAACGTAAAGCAAGAGCCCTAAAAGGGAGGTGTCTGAAACCGAGGCCGCTTGCGAAACTGTGGCTTGTTGAACCCTCTAACCATCCCCCAGCGGTGTGCCCCAAGATGGACACCCCGGCCCCCTCTTTGCACACTGCACCAGGATTGCAGGGCAAAGCACTCCAGGAGTTTTATTTTTGGTGTTCTAGGAAACTAGGCAAAGACAAAGGTCACCTCCCCCGCAGTGGGTGGGAACAGCCAGTCCTGGGTAGATGGATGAAACTTCGGCTGCTCCCATCCCTACAGGGCAGCTTATCGTACCAACCTCTGCCTCCTTCTCCCAGCAACAGTGTGAAAAATCTCCCCCTCCAACTCCCTCCCTCTGGTTTGCTCCACCTTGACAACAGATCTCTGATTGGGCAGCCGAGAGGCTGGGCGGCCCAATGGGGGGCCTCTTTGGGGGATAAAAGGAGGAGTCGTGATTGGGGTGCAGTTAAAGGGTTGCTGTGCTGCTGCAGAGGGAGGGTGGAGGGGCAGGCCCCGGAGGGGCAGGCCCCTTAGAAATCAACTGTGGCTTTTGGTGGTGGAGGAGGGAGGCGGGGAGGAAGGGGACTTTGCAGCTGCTTGTGTGCGCCAGGGCAGCCTGCCAGGCAAAGCCTGTTTGCAGAGTGTTTTGGCAGTGCTGACCTGCTTTCCAAGCCCCGGTCCCGTTTTATTAAGGGAGCGGGACACTAAAGCCCCCTTGTCAGCCTGCTGACGCAGATGGATTAGGCAGGACACCAGCCCCGGCCAAGCTGGGATCTTCGTCCCCGCCCCGTGTAGCCTGTTCCCTTCCAGACAACGCTGGAACCGCACAGTGATGTTTTGGAGGCTGCCTCGGAGACAGGCCATCCGGGGCCGGGCGAGTTGTGTAGGGGAAGGGTCCTCTCCCAGCCCCAGAACCTTTTGTGAAGCTGACTGTTAGGGGCCAGATGGCTTGTGGGGCCCCAGGAGGCACACTCACCGCGGGGCCCGGCCGTGCATAAATGTGACGTCGCCCATGTGCAGCGCGGGGCCCTGAGGGCACGGCGTAATGCCTTAAGGCCGGGCCTGATGGGCACGCGCTGTCCCCTCTGCCGGGTGGCGCTGGCTCCCAGCCCAACGCCTACCCACTCCTCCAGGTCCTGCTCGCAGCCCACACTGCGGCTCCGGGGCCTGCGCTTGCCCGGCTCCAAGCCCCTTCCCTTCTCCACGTGCTGCTGGCTAGGTGGGTCCTGCCCGGTGCTTTGGCCCCCCTGCCCCGACAGGGGCCAAGCAAGCAGTCGCCTCCCCGCTCCTGGCGCAGCGAGTCCCCCCTCCCTTCCCCCAGCAGCCGTACAATCGTCCGGAAAGCAGCACAAGCCACCTCCAGCCCAGGACAATAGACCCAGGCCCGGGGGGGGGAGGGGGGGCATTATGCAGAAAACCAAACATCAAGGCCAGTCAAATAGTTTGCAGGGCCTGGCCGCACACAAATGAGACATCACGGTGACATCCCCCACCCAGAGTGCGAGACCCTGAAGGCACAGGGCCCACAGCAACCGCCTGGCCCTACGGCCGGGCCTGGGGCCAGATTCCTACTGAGTGTTAATTGGCACCGCTCCATTGACGACAATGTCACCAGCTCGTGTGAGTCAACATCCCTCCCCCGGTGTCCACCGGCTGGATTCTCAGCTAACGTGAACCTATGTAACCCAGACGCCTAGGCTATGTCTAAGCTGCCCCTCTCTTGCGGAAAAACATAAGCAAATGAGGCTAAGCGTGGAATATTGCCGTGCCTCATTTGCATAATTAACGAGGCTCCGTTTTTGCACAAAACCCCCTCTTGCACAAGAGCCCTTTTTCTGCCTTTTTGTTTGGAGGAACGGCTCATGTGCAAAAGCCTCTTGCGCAAAAACGGAGCCTCATTAATTATACAAAAGAGGCACGGCGATATTCCATGCTTAGCCTCATTTGCATATGTTTTTCTGCAAGAGAGGGGCCATGTAGACATAGCCCTAGTCTAGACATAGACCACTTACAGCAAGAGATCAGAACAAGGGAGCTCTACAGCCTTAGCTAAGAGTCAGCTGGCTTTATAGCTCAAGCTGTAGAGGCTCTTATTCTAAACTTTCAGCACTCCCAAGTTCAAATATGCCTGGTAGAGGTTATACCTGCAAGGCAGAGTGTACAAAGGACTTGCCTCTGTGGTTCTACCTCACTGCCTACTATGAGAACTGCTTCCTGACATTAAAAGCAGATCGCAGATCCTACAGTGTCTTTGGTTTTTTTTCTCTCCCCGCCCCCTTTCTTTTTTCTACAACCAGGCCAAATGTGATGACTATGGGAATGTAGGACAGCAGGCAGGTGTCTCCAATGCAGCGTCCCGGCTCTCTTTTGCTCCTGTAGGACCGTGTTGTTTTTGGAAGGGCAGCTCGCTGCTCAGAGGCAAAAGTCTGAGCAGGGAACAAAGAGCCATGTGTATAGGGCCCTTGGGCGGCTTTCGAGCGCAGGAAGGGGAGGGTGGCGCTGAGCCTCTGAAAAGGAAGGGATTTGCAGCCTTCCTGGCACAAGGAAAACGGTCCTACAAATGCTCACTCCCCACACCACTGGGGAGGAAGTGTTTCCCGTTCTTAGCTCCTCCTCCCAGCCTACTTTGATCTGGGTGAATGGAGGCTATTAGAGAGGATGGGCATGTTGCTGGGGGGTTGTCGGCTGCCTCTGGCGGGGCCTTGGGACTGAAGGCAGATGAGTGCGGGGTCACTTGCAGAACACCAGGCCACAGCTTGGTGTGTGCCCCATGAACATGTTTCCTGCAAACGCCGAGCCAGAGAGAGCACGTTGAGCTCCCGTGCGTTCAGGCACTGCCCTGGTTAAAGGTCTCTCCCTTTATCTGGGTCATGCTGCAAGCTGCTCCCTTCTTCCTGAGCCGTGGGGCGGGGGCCGCCCGCCAGGGCAGGCTGCCGGAGAGACACGGCCATTATCTCCCATCTTCGGAGTGTGTCACCTCGGCGCAGTGCACCTGTGTCAAGGCAACTGGGTCAAGGCTGGCAGTGGGCACCTCCTTGCGACTTTTGCTGCCGCAGTTTCTCTGCCAGGCAGCCTCCCGCCTGGCTGACCCAGCTATTCCAGCAGCAGCAGCTGAGCTCATCCGTAGACCCACGCTGGGTCCCCTGGCTGAGGCGGCTTCGCTGGAGATGACCCAGATTGGGTGCAGAAGGGGTTCAGTTCAGTTGTGGGACTGCGGGTGAACTTGGACTGTGTCCGCTCAGTGGTCCGGCTGGTAGGTGAGACTCCCTCCCCCCCCCATCATTTTCCAACTCCAGGGGCTTCCTTTCTTCCCGAGGGACTGCTGGGATACCAGGCAGCTTAGCTCAACAAGCTGGCCCTGACCACGAGCAGCACGGGGCACGCACAAGTGCCTGTGGGCTTCATTGCTAGCTGGTGCTGGGAAGCCACGAGAAGAGGCCATGGGGCTACCCCCACCAGGAGGCAATAGCTTCTGGGTGGCTCTGCAGGTAGAACATCTACAGAAGGGTCCCACCTCGAGATAATGGGCATGGAAAGGCATCCCATCTGGAGGCAGCTGAGCCCGTGAAGTGCCAGCATCCAGCCAGTGGCAGCAAATTCGAAACCAACCTCTGGGAATCCCAGGACTGTTTATCACAGGCTCATCCTGCCCCTCCAGGAAGAGCCTGTGTTTTAGGTGAGTCTGGTCCAAAGCACCATTCACGTCACCCCATTGGTTTCTCTGAATGGAGAAGGGCTGCGGGTACCCCCGACAGCTCGCAGGCTTTTAGCTTTTCAACAGCCTCTGCTCTAACCTGCCCAGGGCCAAGTCTTTTAACAGGCACTCGCTGTGGCTGTGCACAGTGGCGGGAGGACATTGTTCAGAGTGGGGGAGCTGACACACTGCTCCTTACCCCATTCTCCCTCCCCCAGCGGAGGCAGGGGACAAAGCCCTGGCACATGGGGCCAGCAGCTGGAGCAGAGACAGCAGCAGGGCCCCCTGAGTGATAGCCTCGCCTGCGATGCACAGGGAGGTGGCCGGAAGCCAAGGCTACTGCAGCACCCCATCTTCCCCCTCCCCTCTAATTTTGGCAGCTATGGCTATGCCTTGGCTCCCCGATACTCCCCATCTTGTCCTGCCTTCCCACAGCACAGGGACAGATGATAGCGCTCGGGGTTCTGCAGGGCTGGCCTTACCATGAGGCAAACTGAGGCGGCCGCCTCAGGTGCCAGACCGTGGGGGGTGCCACTAGGACCCAGAGTGTAGAAAATTGTGTCTGCTACTGGTGCATAGGTAGGTAGCAGAGCAGTCCCATGAGAGGAGTAGAACAGGAAGGAAGCAGAATTGAGACCTTTCAAAGTTTTGGCCCAAGCAAGGGGCCATGGGGGCGTCATTTGAGCTCCCCCCCTCAGGTGCCAAAATGTTGTGGGCCGGCCCTGGGGTCCTGGATTCCTGAATATTTTGGGGGATCCTGGAGACAGGTGCCTCATCCCCAGAACCAGACTCTCCTAGGGTATGTCTACACTACCCCCCCTTTGTTCAAACTAGGGGGGGTAATGTAGTCATACGGAGTTGCAAATGAAGCCCGGGATTTGAATTTCCCGGGCTTCATTTGCATAAAGCCGGCCGGCGCCATTTTTCAATGCCGGCTAGGTCGGACCCCGTGCCGTGCGGCTACACGCGGCACGGACTAGCTAGTTCGGATAAGGCTTCCTAATCCAAACTAGCTGTACGCCTCGTTCCTAATCCGAACTAGCTAGTCCATGCCGCGTGTAGCCGCGCGGCACGGGGTCCGACCTAGCCGGCATTTAAAAATGGTGCTGGCTGGCTTTATGCAAATGAAGCCCGGGAAATTCAAATCCCGGGCTTCATTTGCAACTCTGTATGACTACATTACCCCCCCCCCCAGTTCGAACTAGGAGGGTAGTGTAGACATACCCCTAGAGACAGCTTCCTTCCGTCCTTTCTCCTCCTCAATACTTGATAGCCCTCCCATTTCAGCCCAGTCCAACCCTCCGGAACACGGAACAATTAGCCAGGTTTTGTTCACACCCATCACTGCTCTTCCGTCGATTTCTTAGTGAGGTGGCTGATGTGTGGGCATTGGGGACTGAAACACTTGGGAAGACGCTCCTGTCCCAGCTCCGCTCTAAAGGCACAGCAAGGGGATGTCTACACTGCACCCAAGGTCAAAATAAGATACGCAATTCGAGCTACGAAATTGCATAGCTTATTTCAATGTTATTTTGAAATGGCGTACTTTGAAATTTGGTGCGGTCTACAGCACTTCTTTCTAAATGAATCACTAGTCTGAAATGTCCCTTGCTCCTCGTGGAATGAGGTATACAGGGATGTTGGAATAGCGAGCCCGTTATATTTCGAAATAACGAGCGCACTCAAACAACGTGGAATAGCTGTTTTGGGATACTGGAGCACTGCAGTGTAGACGTAGCCCAAGTGAATGCAAGTGTAGGGCAACGCTGACCCCTAGCGATAGAAATACAGTGGTGCTAGAAAGATTGTATTCGTTTTGGTAAATACGCATTTATCCTGTGCGTTCCACTGCTGCTCCTGGGCTCTGCTTGAAAGCAACAACAGCCCCAGGCACTGGCTATAGTGGGGTGGGCAAAGGGTGCTCCGTGGGCCAAATTTGGCCCACCAAGCCAGTGGATCCGGCCCGTGGCTGCTCTGCCACTCCCCCACCTCCAGGCCAATCAGGTACTGGGGGCAGGGAGCGCGCGAAGTCTCTTGCATCCTTTCCCTGTCCTTCCAGGGGGACGCAGCAGATAGAGACATGGTAGGCACATTACAGGGAATGCCAGCTGTTTTAAAACAGCTGGGCTATGTCTACATTAGCGGCTTCTTGCGCAAGGAATATGCAAATGAGGCTAAGCGTGGAATATCGCCGAGCCTCATTTGCATACCTAATGAGCCGCCATTTTTGCAGAAGAGTCTCTTGTGCCAGAAGGAGCTGTCTACACTGCCCCTTCTTGCGCAAGAAAGCCCTCTTGCGCAATGCCGCTACGCTGATTATTTTCAGGAATAAGGGCATTGCGCAAGAGGGCTTTTCTTGCACAAGAAGGGGCAGCGTAGACAGCTCCTTCTGGTGCAAGAACTACTTCTGCAAAAATGGTGGCTCATTAGGTATGCAAATGAGGCTTGGCGATATTCCACGCTTAGCCTCATTTGCATATTTCTTGCGCAAGAAGCCGCGAGTGTCGACAAAGTCCTGGTGTTTCTCTCTAGGGCTATGTCTAGACTGCAAGCCTCTTTCGAAAGAGGCTTTTTCGAAAGATACGTTCGAAAAAGCCTCTTTCGAAAAAGAGCATCTAGACTGCAAGCGGAACTTTCAAAAAAGCAAGCCGCTTTTTCAAAAGAGAGCACCCAGGCAGTCTGGATGCTCTTTTGAAAAACCCCCATTTGCATTCAAGAACGCCTTTTTTCGAAAGAGCACTTTCGAAAAAAGGCATTCTTCCTCGTGAAATTAGGTTTACCGCCGTTGAAAGAAAAGCCACGTAATTTTGATTTAATTTCGAAAGAACGCGGCTGCAGTCTAGACGTAGGTGAAGTTTTTTCGAAAAAAGGGTACTTTTTCCGAAAAAAACCCTGAGTCTGGACACAGCCTAGGGGGCAGATCGGGGGAGGGAGGGGGGAAAGACTTCTTGTGCACCCCCACCCCAGGCCAATGGTGGGGGGGAGCACAAGAAGTCTCCTGGCCCTGCCCCTTCTGCCCAAGGCCCCGCCCCTTGTGGGGTGGCCCGGGGCTGAAGTGGCCCCCTTTTAAAAATTATTGACCACCCCGTGCTATAGTAAGGGATGCAGACAGGACTTACATTCTCACACAGTATTTCCTGGAGGCCCCCAGCCTCTTCCCCTTCGGAGCTCCAGGCTTCAGCTGCAGGGAGAGGGGGTCGGAGGACTTCAGCCCCATGGGACGTGCCAAGGCTCTGTGCGGGAGTGTCAGGGCTCAAAGCTTCTGCCCCATGGGTTTGAAAATATTTCCCGGCGCTCTGCTTAAATGCAGCTCTGGCTGAATTTGAGCTCTGGTTGCAGGGACGTTTTGGCAGTATCTGGAGAGGGTGACACCATCCCCTAAACTCTTAGAGCAAGAACCCTGTTTACTAAATGAGCATAAAGCACCAAGTGCATTGGTGCATTTCGACCTCAAAGAGCTATAATAGTAAAGTTACTGGACAAGGGGACTTTTGGCAGAAAGCCTTTGCCAGGACACTGTCCTTGGATTGCTTTCTGGACATGTCAGTGGAGCTCTACAGTTTGCATCAGCGGAATATCTGTCCTATTAGCCCACTGACAGATCTGGTTACCTTGTGTGATTGTGTCAGCAGGTTTCTCATAATTTTGTGTAGCTGCTGTTCTGTTTGTTTCAAATAATCCGCCCCCCTTCCATTCAGAGTCCTTCTTCCAGAATCTTTCAGAATAGACAAGCATTAAAATGAAGAAGCATTCATCTGAAGAAGCGGGCTGTACCTACGAAAGCTCATGATCCCACCTACAAGTTTTGTTAGTCTCTAAGGTGCTGCAGGACTAGTCACGGTTTGTTTGTTTTTTTATTAAAATGAGAACGTGCCAGCCACTGCTGAAGATGAATTCAAGATGTAAAAATAGGCTCCAGGTATTCAGTTTCAGAACTCCCAAAGCTCAGGAAGGGTTGGAGCTGTAATGTCCAACACAGTAGCCACATGTGGCTATTTGGCCCATTGAGTGTGGCTAGTTGGCTCATAAAATTATTTCTATTTTCAGAATAACGTGGCTAGTTCTCTACAGCAGTAGCTGCTACAGTGGCTACTGCTTCAGAACGGGTTGGACACCACAGGGTTGGAGTATGGTATTGTAATGGGGTGGCATTCACTTCCTACAAGCGTCCCCTCTGTTCAAAGCCTCTTCAGCGGCCGAGTCGCACACACCCCATGTGCAAATCAACAAACCCCTTCCAGGGTATACATCTAACAGGGGTCCATCTTGGTACGCTCTGTAGTGTCCCTCTGAGTCTGTTCCCCACTCTGGTGGCCCAAGGGCTTCCTCTCCTGGAGACAACATCCTCTCCCTTACCTCAGGGTCCCATCATAGTTCAGCCTTCACTAAGCTCACCACAACGTGCAGTCCTGCCACACTCTCAGGCAGTCAGTCTCTCAGACTACACGCCTTCAGGTCTCCAGAGGAACAGACTGCTGCCCTCCTCCCCTGCTCCTTTTATAGGGCCTTTCTGGCTCCTGATTGGCCACTTCTCCTGTAGCCGCTCTAGCCTGCTTGGAGGACCTATTATCTTTCTGGGGCAGGGTGTGGCAGGACCATAGGGCCTCTGGCAGGAGGCCTCAGGACCTGGTCCATGCGGTCACAGGTATTGATAGTAAAATTAGGATCTGGATTTGGACTCTAAAGTCCAGCTAGTGGTCTTGGTCACCTCCTTTGTTAGATGCCCAATTTGAGACTCTTAAGAGACGTCTTGATTTTCAGCAAGCTTTGAGAGTCATGCCCTCTGAAGCCCCCCATCTCCCTTTAAGGTTAAAATCTCATGTTCACTAGTACCCAAAATCAAGAGTCACTTTTGAAAATGTAGGCTTCGCTCTTTATAAAGCTCTGTTGAACATTTCAAAGCCCTCTCTAATTGCCATCCGGATATTCAGAACTTGGCCTCTCTACTTTGCATTCCTGAAACACATTCCAGGCAATTATGGAAAGGGTTTTATTGGTCAGTATGCTATCGACAATTCATGCTTTGGTGAGATTACAGATTTCTTTATATTAGCATGCAGTTTAAATGTGAGGGTTTAGATGGCCTCTTGAGTTTTCCAAGTTGCCCGAAAGCTCATCTGCCCCCTTGTTCTCTGCTTTGTCCAATGAACCCAGCTAGTATGGTGGCTTTTGTGGAATTCTAATTCACTGCCAAGATTTGTTTTCTTTTAAATGGGACCCCAATTCTTTAGGAAGGGGGTGTTTCAAACTGAACAATCCAGCAGTGCTGGTCCTTAGCGCAGACCAAGCACCATTACACCGTGAGTCTCTCAAGAAAAAAGCCAACAATTGTACAGCCAGGTGCTATGTTTAGTTGATGCAATTAACCACAATGGGAAGATACAGTGGGCATCAGCAATAAGGACTCGTTTAGGAAGCTCCTGGGGTTGGATTGCTACTAGGCTGTGAAACCAGCTTTCCCTCTGTCTGCTTTAGAGCACAAACTCTCTGAACCAGCACGAGTCCCGCCATAACGCCAAGGTGGGTATCATTTCAGCTGACTCTGAACGCCACTTGGGTAAACTGTCGTATTCTTCATCAGCAGCCAAGCAGCATATGGAAAGGAAGGTCTGATCCACATGCTCTAGGCATAAAAGCAGGCGTTACAATAATGCCTTTCCTCCCAGGTGATGGCTGCTGCTCTGCCTCCTCCTAGGGCTGGCTGGTAACCTGTAAATTCATTTGGTGGAGTGGATGCAGCAAGGCCGCTCGGAGAACAATACTGGGAGGAAGCCGTCCCCCACCATCTGCCCTTCTGCTACCTGGACTGTAAAAGATCGCTATATTGTGCCAGCAGCTTATCATTTTCAGCTTAGAGCGACTGCAAACGTAATGATCTTGCAGTCTGGGAATTCCACTTCTCCCACCCAGGGGGGACCAAGTTTGGTAGGAATTCAGTTATCGAACCTTGCAGGAAAAGGGGGAATTGCAAGGCTTCAGGATTATAGGCAGAGGTGCAAGAGCAATGTTTATCATGGGGGTGCTGGGAACCATTGAACCAAACTGTAAAACATTGCTAGAATGGGCTATGTCTAGACTACAAGAGTTTTTTTTTAATGGCCTTTTTTCAAAAAACTTCACCTGCATCTAGACTGCTGTTGCGTTCATTTGAAATTAAATTGAAAGAATGTGGCGGGGTTTTCAACAGCGGTAAACCTCATTTTACAAGGAAGAATGACTTTTTTTTGAAAGAGCTCTTTCGAAAAAAGGCGTTCTTGAACGCAAACCGGGCTTTTTCGAAAGAGAGCGTCCAGATTGCCTGGGTGCTCTCTTTAGAAAAAGTGAATCACTTTTTCGAAAGTCTTGTGGCTGTCTAGATGATCGCTTTCGAAAGAGGCTTGTAGTTGAGACATACCCCATCGAGACCACTTCATGTCTCCCTGCCCCTGTGCTGTAGACCCTTCGGCATGGCTGGCCGATAGGCCAGGGACAAAAGAACCCCCCATGCACCCATAAAGCTGCTGCTGCCTGGTAAATGCTTCACGTGGCTGCCCCATATGTTGCTCTGACTTTTCCCACCAAGGCTGTTTGTGTCTATGAGTTAAGAGTGAATTCAAAGAGGAGAGGTTACATTTGGATCTCTGGCAGAAATCCAGAACCACCCCTCACTGACTTCCAGGCACTCTGTAAATGCTATAGGGATAAATGAGAAACCAGGAGTCCAGCCATCTGGTATCTGGTCTCTGATAATGACCAGTACCAGCTGCTCCAGAGCAATATTAAAGAAATTCCTTCCTGGAGAATTCTTGGATGCATTTCCCTTATCCGTACAGGTTGAACCTCTCCAATCCAGCACTCTTGGGGCCCGACTGCTGCTAGACCATGGGAGATCATTATTGTCTAGCACAGGGGTGGGCAATAATTTTCACAGGGGGGGCACTTAATGAATTTTGGTATGTGGTCACGGATTGGCTCCACCCCTGAAAGGTGCGGGACCTGGGGTGGAAGAGGCGGGGCTGAGGACTAGCCTCCCTCCCCTCCCCAAGTTGGCTGGGGCCAGAGGCTTTGAATTAAAAACACAGTAAAGGGCGCCTGGCTTTGCTGCTATCGTGTTGCCTGGGGTTGCTGCGGCTATTTAAAGAGCTCACAGCTCTGGCCCCTGCTTGCGGTAGTGCTGTGACTGGGAGCCGTGATTCGTTTCAATAGGATCCTGCTGGCTGAGCCACTGCTGGGAAATTCAGTGGCACAGGAAGCAGGGTATGACTAGAAAGTAGCCAGATGCCATTCACGGGCTGGATCAAAGTGTGAGGCAGGTTGCTTAGCCCTGGTCTAGCAGCATTACCAACACTTCCACTGTTTACTGGGCTCTGAGGAGCCATTAGAGCTAAAGAACAGCACAGAACACTGAGAGCCAGGTCTGGTGGCTGTACAAACTTTATGGGACTTCAGGAAACTTGGCCCCACCCTGATATGTGGATTCACGGCTAACTACAGTCATGCCGGGCCACGGATGTTGCCGGAGCAGAGCGTGTGCTAGACTAAAGAGTTTCAGCCTGTAGTTTCACCCTAACTCCGGCAGTTACTGGTTGGCTTGTACCTAAAAGCAAGAGGGTTTATCACCCTTCTAGTTTATCCTGTGGAGTTGTTCTGGATTTGACACCCTGGCTCCTGGTCCAGCAGGTTTCAAAACCCACAGCATGCAGCCTTGCTGGCACTAAAGGTAATTGCGCTCATGTCAAAGCCACTGTGCCATGCGCTTGCAGTTCAAAAGGGCGGTAGGATAAATGGGAACTGGGCTTTAAATATCTATGGGCTTTTTTTTTAACCTGTTCAGTTTGAAACATCCTACTGTCCAATTGCACCTCGAGGGTGAAACTGCATCACCCAGTAGGCTCTCCAGGTTGGCCCACATCCTGAGGAGGGAAGCTAAGCATGGGCCTTGAAAAACGAGCCTGCAAACCTTTGAACCACACAAATTCCTGCTCACTCCCCCCTAGTTCCCCATTATAAACCAGCTCCTACATGGTGCTAGCTGCACAGACGCCTGCGGCGAATGTTCAGCGGCTAGTCCCCTGGAAGCGCAGCAGTCTCAGGTCAGAGACCTATAAATGCAGGAGGTACACGGGTGTGAATCAGCATCATTTTATTGGCGTCCGTGTCACTACACCTATTTACACCTGGTGAAGTTCTGACCCGTGGATTATAGCTATTTTTCCATTAGAATTTCCCTCTCGCCCTTCCTCTCTCTGCACCTTTCCTCCTCAAATGACCCTCACCCAGACCCATGTCCTGCTCTGTTTTTCCACCTTTTAAAAATGTGAATTCCTCTCCTCCCCCTGTCTCGGATCCCTTAGCTACGGTTCCTCCGACCCAGAATAAGCACCCCCCAAAACACCCCAGGTGGCGTCAAACTTTCAAATCCAATGCAGTTTATCTGAGTCCCTTTGAGTTCCCTCTAGGCAACCCACCCACGATGGTGGGAGCCGTGCAGACCCACATGCAGCAAGACAAGGGTGGGGAATGATCGAGAGAACTGATTGGCTGCCTAGAGAGAAAGGGAATGGGAGGGGTTTTATAGGACAAAGCAGAGACTTGCCCCCATACTGGACTGACCTGATAGGCCAAAAGGGGTTAGCAGCTAGTGGGCGGAGCTAATGAAACCTTCCTCCTACTTCAGCAGGGAACCCTGCATGTCGGCTGCTATTGTGCAGCCATATTACGCTATTGCAGAAATCAAATCAAGCTGCGTTAAAATGAGCGTGAAGGCCTCCCCCAGCCTGGCCAGCTGGCATGGGTGCCTGGAGGACCAGGGGGCGAGCACGGGGTTAAATCTCAATGACATTAGCATGCCTCAGGCAGAGGGGAGCATCGGGGGGCACTGCGTTGCGTTGCAGCTCGTTCCCCTCCAGCCGCAAGACCTGGAGCCTGGAAAAGTTCATGACGTCGACGACGGTGCAGAAGCTGTTGATGGAGAATTCTGCAGGGGGAAAAGGAGACAGGTTCTAAGACACAGTGGGAGTCCAGAACTCGCTAGTTAGCGCTCCTGCCATCCTGATGGAAAAGAGCCCCGTGGAGGGCAGACCACTGCTAACAGCACTGTGGGTAGTAATGGTCAGGAGCGGCCCTAGACTGTCTGCCAGCAACTGGCGCCCTAAGTGAACCATGCAATCAGCGCCCCCACCTCAATGATATTGCGCCACCATTTGGTGCCCCATTTAACTTGGCGCCCTAGGTTCGCCTATGTAGATGGGCCGCCCCTGGTAATTGTCATAACAGTGGACGTGACCTTAGGCACCGATGTCTCTTCTAGCTGGGGGGCAAAGGCTGCTCAACTCCCCAGGCCCTACCCCATTCCACCCCTTCCTCCAAGCCCCTGCCCCACCTCTTCCGACCTCCTCCCCCAAGTGTGCCCTGTACCTACTCCTCCCCATCCCTCCCAGAGCTTCCTGAACACTGCACATCAGCTGTTTGGGACACTCCCAGAAGCGCTAGGTGGGACGTGGGGTGAGGTTAGGAGTTGGTCAGCGAGGCCACCAGTGAGAGGCATGAGCAGGAGGCTCACGCCCCCCCCCCCCCCCCCCACTAACTTTCCCCCTTGGGTGCTCCAGCCCCGGAGCACCCATGATGAGTAGAACGCTTAGGCACTATGGTAATACACTTTTTTAGATAGCACATTTTATTGAGGGGGGATTTGATAGCAGCCTTCAGCTCCCTGAAGGAGGGTGCCAAAGAGGATGGAGAGAGGCTGTTCAGTGGTGACAGATGACAGAACAAGGAGTAATGGTCTCAAGTTGCACTGGGGGAGGTCTGTGTTGCATTAGGAAAAACTATTTCCCTAGGAAGGTGGGGAGGCACTGGAATGGGTTCCTAGGGAGGGGGCGGAATCTCCATTCCTAGAGATTTTTAAGTCCTGGCTTGACAAAGCCCTGGCTGGATTAATTAGTTGGGTTGGTCCTGCTTTTAGTAGGAGGTTGGACTCAATGGCTTCCTGAGGTCTCTTCCCACCTGGTGATTCCATGATTGCAGACACAGCTTTTGTAGTTCAGTTGAGAACCACTCTGCCCCCTTCTCCTCCGTGCAAGCCCCATCCCCAACTAAAACCACACTCGGGTTACCTCAGGGGGAAGGGTTGGAACATGTATTGCTTTGCACAAGGGGCAAGGAATGATTTTGCGATACCTTCAGGAGGCCTGATTTTCTGACTCTGCGGAGCAAATCTGCACCCTTTACACTGGGCACCCAGCAACTACCAAAATCACTAGCCAGGGCATTGTCTACTCTTTCAGATTCTCCTCGCACTTATTCCTCTGTAAATCCGGAGTAACCCGACTGATGTCCATGCAGTTACATTAGTGTAACTGGTGGAGAATTGACCCTGCTCTCCCGGTAACATAGGGAAGGGAAATAGATTGGAATTCGCAGCTGATCCTCTTATTTCTAGCCAGATTTCTCTGCTAGTTGTGAAGGGGGCTGTTTGTTGTGATCCCACTGGAGCTACAGCAAACCTGGATAAACCTGCTGCATTGTGGGAGAGGGTGTGTTGGGAAGGAAGAAAGCTGCCAGGGGGCAGCAAAGCTCCAGGGCTTGGCAGAGACTTAACCCATTGCTAATGAGGGAGAGAGGATTGGCTAGCACAGATGTTCCATATTGAAAGCTAGGAAGGCAACCTGGACTCCATTTTTCTAGCACCACCAGGGGACAGTGGGTCAGGGAATAGGCGCTAACCCTCTCCCAGCCTCTTGTAGAACTCTTTCATAGGGGGAGTAGCCCTGGCTAATGGATAGGAGCAGGAAGGTGGGAAAAGTGAGTTCTATTCCTGCCTCTGCTTATTCTTTCACTAAAGATTAAAAAGACTGGGACTTTTCAGCTTAGAAAAGAGGAGACTAAGGGGAGGGGAGTATGATAGAGATTTATAAAATCATGACAGGTGTGGAGAAAGTGAATAAGGAAAAGTTATTTACTTGTTCCCATAACATAAAAACGAAGGGTCACCAAATGAAATGAATAGGCAGCAGATTTAAAACAAACAAAAGGAAGTATTTCTCCAAGCAATGCACAATCAATCTGTGGAACTCCTTGCCAGAGGATGTTATAAAGGCCAGGACTTTAACAGGGTTCAAAAAGGAACTAGATAAATTCATGGAGGTTAGGTCCATCAATGGCTATTAGCCAGGATGGGCAAGGATGGTATCTCTAACCTCTGTTTTTCAGATGCTGGGAATGGGGTGCATGGGATGGATTGCTTGATGATTCCCTGTTCTGTTCATTCCCTTTGGGGCACCTGGCATAGGCCACTGTCTAGAGACAGGACACTGGGTTAGATGAACCTTTAGTCTGACGTAGTATGGCCATTCTTATGTTGTTAGGTCAAGTCCACTTTATCTCCTACTGACTCCATTTTCCTGCTCTGACACACGCTGATAAAAAGGACTTCTGTATAAGTTTCAAGCACACCATTACAGAGCTACCTAGCAGTATCTGTATGCTGTAGAAATTGAGTTTACGTATTTCTAAGTACTCCTGAAAATTCTTCCAACCCATATGATGAGGCTTAAGTTAATTCTTATAGATAGCTTGTCTGTTTTTCCTTTGGACACTGGCCTGTCACAGACTCTCTGCTGCAGAGAAGGATCCATACAAGGGGGCCTCATGCTTTGGAGTTAACCCAGCTGCTGTGAACAAGCCACCTTACTGTGGCTGGACCGTGGACCGTGTCTCCTGCTGTTGGTTGGACTGACCAATCAGAAATGAAGGGGGAGGAGGCAAAGCCACCCTCTCCCCTGGTGGTGGAACAGCAGGGCCAACCAAAAAAAAAAAAAAGCCCCAGCAACTGGAACTTGGAGCCTGAAACTCCTCAGCGAGGCCAATGCGTTCTGGGGGCCAGCTTGACTCTGGGAGAGCTGGCGGGGTGAGTGTGTGATTGTTTCAAACAGCTCTTTTGAGTAAGTATTTGCAGCTAATATTATCTAAGGACCTTTAAAAGGCACTTACACTGAAGTACTAAGTACAGAACAAAATACTCAAGTACTAGTGTGTAGAGTATCTCGAGATAATTACGTAGATGGGAACACTGCAGTCACGTCTGTAAGCTCCAACCATAGGCACAGGAGATATGGGTGCAGGGAGCAGCTGCAACACCCCCAAGCTCCCAGTCTAGCAACCAGGATCTCCTGGCTGCCTCCCCATGCCCAGGAGTTCTGATGCTGGCTACGCACCCAGAGTGAGCCCTGCTACCAACCCCATCTCCCAGCTCCTGGCCCTGCACATCAGGCATGGGCGAGGGTTCCCTTGGGAAGGCAATCTAGACTCCCCCTCCCCACACACACACACCTTGAGACCATTGTTCCTCATTCTATCATCTGTCACCACTGAGAACAGCCTCTCTCCATCCTCTTTGGAACCTCCTCCCCCTTGAAGGCTACTATCAAATCCCCCCTCACTTTTCTCTTCTCTAGACTAACTAAGCCCAAAGCCTTCAGCCTCTTCTCAAAAGTCATGCGCTCCAGCCCCCTCATCAGTTTTGTGGCCCTCTGTTGGAGTGGGGTCCACATCCTTTCTGTAATGGCGGGGTGTGTGCATGAGTGCGTGCAGAATTGGACGCAATACTCCAGATGTGCTGAGTAAAGGGGAATAATCACCTCCCTAGATCTGCTGGCAATGCTCCTACTAATGCACCTTAATATGCTATTAGCTTCTTGGCTACAAGGGCACCGTGTTGACTCATATCCAGCTTCACATCCACCATAATCCCCAGGTCCTTTTCTGCCAAACTGCTACAATGCTTGGGATTCTTCCATCCCAAGTGCAGGACTCTGCACTTCTTGTTGAACTTCATCAGATTTCTTTTGGCCCCATCCTCCAATTTGTCTAGGTCACTCTGGACCTTCTCCCTACCCTCCAGCATATATCTACCTCTCCCCTTAGCTTAGTGTCATCTGCTAACACGCAGCCATAAAAATGCATGGCTCAAACAGAGGGGCTTAAACGCCAGCTTGTTTTAATGCCATCTTTGTGCAGCCTCCATGGCTGCACTTGTTGCAAGCCAACGCTTGGGCGTCTGTTCTTGTTCTGCACATCTATCAGCTCCCCACTGTGGGGCGACGTGCTTCCCCTGAACCAGTCGCTGGCTTCGCTGCTGCTTAATTAACGTGATGCAGGCAGCACGGTTTGTTGCTCTGGTTTCTCGGAGCATCCTCTTGGCAGAGGCTTGTCAGGGGAGCGGATTTTTCCAGTCATTCAGCTTAAAAATAAATATTCCATTTGATTTCTTATGCAAGTGATTTTTGCCTGGCTGAAAGAGGCTGGAGATGAAAGGCTTCTGTTTAATCACAGCACTGAGGCAGCACAGAGAATGACAGGGCAAGATTCCTACACAGCATGTCTTCACTAAGTTGGAAGGGCCCCTCTTAGGGTGTATTGCTTGCTTACATGGCCCTCATGATTATAGTAACTGAGCACTCTCCTCCTCCCCAATTTAAAAAAACCCATGGATTTGCCCTCAGAAGTCCACTGTGCAGTAGGTAGCTGCCTAGGACAGATAGCAAGCTGAGGCAGAAGAGTCCAAATGGCTGGTCAACACAAGAAAATAATCCAGTAAAATGTGGACAAAGTTCCTCCCCAGCCTTGGTGAGTCCTGCATTTTCAGGCAGATTGTTTCCCTCAAAGGCTCACAGTGGCCCTCACCTTAAGCATTTTCTCTAGGGCACCAGCTTGCTGTTTGTTGAGCTACTCCCAGCACTGGTCAGCATAGAGCAAAGAGGGGAAACTAAACTCCATAGTCTCTGTGACCAAATCCCTTTCCCAAAGCCAGTCCTTTCTGGTACTGAAATGGGGAGAGGCTGGGTAGGGGGGAACCCAGCCCACCCTCTACTCTGGGTTCTAGCCCAGGGACCCTGTGAAAATGCTGTCTGAAGATGCCTCCAATAACTGCTGTATGGCAGCTACAATACCCTGGGCTACTTCCCCACAGCCTTCCCAGCACCTGCCTTGTTGCAGGCACCTCCCCTTGGTACCCACTTGCACTTTCTCCTCCCACACACTGCACAACAGCTTCTCTCCTCAGCTCCTTCCTTGCATACTAAGGAAACAGAAAGGAAGCCTTTTTTAAATCACTCTCAACAGGTTCTTAATTGGCCCACACACGATCTGATTAGTCTGGCTCCCTTGAGTCAGGAAGCCTCCTAATTGGCTCCAGGTGTTTTAATTGGCCTGATTGCCTTGATTGTTTCCAGCAGAGTCCTGGTGATTCTACAACAGCCAGTTTACCCTAGGAACAGGGACCTATTTAATCTGGGGCTAACATAGTGTGTTTCCCTTCTATTACTCTCTGTAGCCCTCTGGCCTGACTCAGTAGGATGTGAATTTAAACCAGATTAACTATTCCTGATTCATTCTATGTGTGGATGCTCTTATTCTGAAATAGGAATGCCTTATTCTGAATTGGCACACTCTGCTTTATAGGCAAGCTGAAATAAATGAGAGCTAGACACCTAAATACCTTGGAGAATTTGCATGCAAACTCATTGGAGCAGGGCTATCTTTCACCATAAAACTATGCAGCCCCTACCACAATAAGGTCTCGATCTTGGTTGGGTCTACAATCAAAACAATTATAAATAATATGAAACTCCTTTCAGGGAACTGAAAATAACATTCATGGCTTTTGGCTGACAATGGACCCAGTCCGGATTGGAAGTGGTGACTATCAGGTGAAAGGTTCCCAAACCACCACAAAATAGCACATTTGGACTCTCAAACCAGTTTTTTCCATTTGCCTTTAAAGGGGGCACCACATTTTGAATAGGTATTTTGCTCCTGTGACTTGGATGATTTGGAGAGAAATCTAGATGCTGACATGAGACTTTCCAATGTGAAAGAATCTTCCCATGACATCCAAGCTGCTGCGGGTGAGCCAAGGAGTTAGAATAAATGGGCCCCAAACTGAATTCCCCGGTGGTGCCAAATTGGAGAAATTTCAGAGATGCGTATGGCAGAAGTTTAATGAATCCCAATGAGGAGAGAGATGGAAATAGGCCGACTGAAAGGACCACACAAAACCCAGAATCTTTCTTCTTTCCATGTGTCCTCTTGGGATCCCTCTGAATGAAGATTAATCTAGGAAACCCAGTAACTTTGGTGTACTGGTAACTGGAGCCCGCAATATGGATTGCTTCAGTTACATGCTGTCATAGACTGAAGGTATCCTCCTTCCCATGTTTGTTCAATGTGTGTTGGAAATCAATGTTCCCTCTATTTTTTCCATGCATGTGCAGAATAAATTTTGTTATGTGCACCAATACAAAAGCATATGTGCACCATGAATAGACACGCATGCTGCTGGCTGTGGGCGCTCTGCTAATCAGCTGGGGAGCATGTGAATCTCTCCTGGGCAGCCGCCCAACCACTTACCTTGCAGGGGACACTGTTGGGAATAGTTGTAGACATTATTAAGTAATTAGCCAGCATTCAAGCTACAATTTAGGGTTGCACCCCCTCTCCATTCTGGGCCTGCAGTTTCCCTGATGGCATAGAAGTGGCAAAGTACCAAACCTTGTGCTGATCTGGCATTTAGAAAGCAGCCTCTGCCCACGCACGCAAATGGGAAGGTGCCCCTGTTCTATTATCCAGAGATAGCTTCAGGCCTGATGAAAGCAGGCACAATCCCCATTGGGTTTAATAGAATTGTGCTTACTAGTCAGGTCCCCTATGACAGGGTGGGCATACCCTGCACTAGTCAAGACGGGGTTAAATCCACTTTATGGACAGAAGTTCCTTCTCCTAAGCCGTACTGGGCATGCTCCAAATGCTACAGCAGTATAAAGGGAGGAAGCACTGGAAACCAGAGGGGAAGGACACTCCTGCTGAAGGCTGGTTACAGCCCTGACCTACAGAGGCTGGAGACCCCAAGGGCCGGCTTGGCTCTCTGTGACTGATGGAGCCCCAGGAGGTGACCTGTGCTGGGGACCCTGGAGACCCCAAAGCCTCGTGCATTGCCTCACAAGAGACAATGATAGGACACATATGTGTGTATGCGTGTGTGTGTGTGACAGACCATGTAAGCTCAGTGTGTTTCGGTGGGATTCCCCAATGACCCAGCGGCAGACCGCTCTAACGCTGAGTGCTGAAGTGTGGCATAAGTTACACCACTTTGCCACTTACCCCTCCTTTCTGATCAAATCTGTGTCACCTGGACCCAACTCTGCTCCCACCTGCACCACTGACACCAGTGGAATCACTCTTATTTACACCTACCTACGTGAGAACAGAATCAGGTGTGTTGCACAGTTTACATCCTTGTGCAGGGAGCTAAATGCATGTCTCTAGGGTTACTCAATTGTGAACCTGTGTGTGTGCGAATATTGTCTTTCCCCTGCCGTACAGAGGGCAAGTTTCTGTTCCTTCTGCACCTTTTCTGTGTTTTTTTTCTCTTTGCACAACAAAAATTCATATAAGGAAACCACATGGGCACAGCTGGGTCCCAAATAATTGTGTTGACTCAAGGTACACAAACACCCCGTGTCTAGCCGCCTACACATGGCTGCTGCTCTCACTGGTTTATAATATAGAGGACACCATGACATATTTAAAGGGATACTATCCTATTCTTATACGCTATGCTTTCTGATGTCCACATCTCTCAGTGGCAGTCCCCCTTCTTCAGTGCAGCCACATCCCTTGTGCCTAAGTTGGCCTTTCTCCTCTGATCTCTGACCATTTAATTCAGCCAGTGTATTTTTAACTATTAACGTACGTCTGTCTCATGAAGTTCTCTCTGGAGTTCTGCCTCCGCTTCCAGAATGAAGAAAGAGAATCTCACAGACACGAGTGCGCGAAAGGATAGCAACTTGCACTTACCCGAGCGGTGTCCATCCCAGCATCTCAAAGAACTTTGTGAAAATTCTATGTGGGCGGGGCATGGAGGAGGGAAGCGGTTGGAATACGGAGACATAGAGTAGGGACGTGATTGGCTTAAGGCCATGTAAGAAATCGGTGGCAGAGACAGTGATGGAATTTAGGTTTTGTGTGTCCCAGGCCTTCTGATCAGACCCTGAGACCAGTGGCAGAACCCGGCTCCCCATTTCCCTACTGCTTGTCCTGACCATTTGACAATGCGACCCGCTAGCCTCAAGGAGTTGCTGGTCAGATGTTGCTCACCATTGATTTGGTTCCCTTGGAGGTAGAGGTTCTCGAGGTGGGTGCTAACCCGGGGGATCTTCTGGAGCCTGTTGTAGGACAGATCCAGCTCTAGGATGCTACTGGTGTTGAAGGTGTTGGAGGAGAGCCCGTCACTGGTCAAGCTGTTGTGGGACAGCCTGATGTAAAGCAGCTTGGGGGCCACCTTGAAATACTCATCAGGGATGCTGTGGATGTAGTTGTGCTCTAGGTACAGCTGCTCCAGAGAGCTTGGCAGGCCATCAGGGACCTTCCTGAGGTGATTGTAGCTCAGGTCAACAAGGATCAAGGACTTCAACCCTTTGAGAGATGCTGCTATATCATGGATCTCGTTGTGGCTGAGGTACAGGGCAGTGAGGTTCTCCAAGCCCTCCAGAGCATTGGCTGGGATCCTGGTGATCTGATTGTAAGACAGGTGGAGCTCTCTCAGGGACCTGGGCAGGAAGCTGGGCATCTTGGTTAGGTTGTTGTTATCCAGATACAGCCTCTCCAGGTGCTTGAGCTTGGCAAAGATCCTCTTGCCCATCTTCTCGCTGGTTATCTGGTTGCCGTGCAATGCGATCCATTCCAGCGTGGTGGCGTTGTCGAAGGCCCCCTCTTGGACAGCGGTGATTTGGTTGTTCTGGAAGTAGGCGTACTTCATCCTGGAAGGCACAAAGGGGAGGTACCTCAGGCTGCGGCTGTCGCAGTACAACGCCGTGGAGAAGTTGGGGGGGCATTCGCACTCCTGGGGGCACTCCCGGGAAACGGACTCGGGGATGGGCTCTGGATTAGAGAACTCAGCCGGGATGTAAGGGTAAGGGGGGCTCTCCTCCTCGTAGAACGGCAGGTAGTTATAATAGGACGACTGGCTGCGGAGGTAATGATGCAACCAGTACATGTCTTCATCTTCTTCATACTGGCCGAAGGAGACCACACACAGCCCAGCCGCTATCAGGATGGAAGCCCAGTGCATCCTGCAGAACCTCATGGAACCTGTACGGAAGGAGGAAAAATATGAGCAACATTAGGCCAGGCACAAGTGACTAGAAATAGGAAGAAGGAGGGAGTGTATCATGGGGAGGTGCATGGGGCTTAGCGTGATGAGGCAGGAGACGTTGGTTCTATTCCTGACTCAATCACTAGTTTTCTGGGTAACAAGTCACTTCTTCTCCTTGTATCTCAGTTTCCCCATCTGTATAATGGGGATAATCACACTGACCTCTTTTTTAAATGCTTTGAAGTCTGCTAAGGAAAAGTGCTGTATACGAGCCAGGAGTGATAACCACTGAGGGAGGGTGCCCTTGAAATGCAGTAATAGAGCTGGATAAATACTCCAATACTACTTTGACGCTCTTTTGTTTGTTTTTTGAGAACATTTCTGCCAGGGCTGGTTTGTTCGCAATGACTTATTATCATTACAGTAGTGTCAACAGAGGCTACCAATGAGATTGGAGCCCCATTGTGCTAGGAGCTGTACATAGTAACAGAGACAGTTCCTGCTCTCAAAGAGTTTGCAATATATATAGACAAGAAGTACACAGGATGGAGGAGAGACAGTCACCAACGACACATACCAGGTGACACAACACTTCAGTGGTAAGCTGAGAAAAGAACTAACATGTCCATCTGACATTGCAAACTTACATGTTATGCACATGGATCCGTATAAAGATTTGCATTTTAAGTGGTTGCTTGGAAGCGCTTTAGGCGTCACCCAATCAGGAAGCAGAAACAATACCATGTGACTTTAGACCTCGTGAATAGCAAGTGTTTTAAGTGATAAATAGTCAATATTAAACACAAAGGCTGAAGTAACCATTTGCCATCAACTTTTGCATGGCAAATATGTTTATAAAGATCAAAGTCTATTCGGGAATAATATGCACGTGGAAGAAAAGGAGCTAAATTAGTGGCATGAAATTATTTCTGTTAATATTTCATCAGGCTGCTGTAACAGACCCGGACATCTGGATGCAATGAGACAAAAGCTGTTTCTGTGGGGAAGAGTTGTGGCCTATTGGAAAGATTGGGATTTGGGAAACCTAGCTTCCCCTCCTGACTGTGTCATAGATGACTTTTGTGACTTGGGTAGGTGACTCAATCTACCCCGGGCCTCAGTTCCACTTCTGTACAATGGGGTTAGTACATCCCTACATTACCAGGTTGCTCAGAGGTTGACACCCATTATGACAATGAGATGTTGACATGTCATGGCCATGAAGACCTATAACTGCCCCCACAGTGGCTTATGCCTGTTCCCTAATGCTGAGTGCATGGAACAGCATGCATGGAAGAGAGTTAGAATGCCCCCGGGAAATACCCCAGGATGCACTGAGTGGGGGAGGTTCGGGTGTGACTGCTGACCCCTGCATAAGGGACTTGGTATTCAGACTCCTCTATAATCTCTGCTCCACTGGAAGGAGTGATGGCTAATACGGACTCTGAGCGCCACATTTCCCTTATCACCATCTAGCTGGTATTGCATAGTCCACTTCCAGGGGAGCCGACAACCTCTGTGGGTCCCTGGGCAAGGTGTGTGGAGGACTGGTTCTGTGCTTGTGGAAGGGGCGGGACCTGGAGTGGAAGGGGCGGGACCAGGAGCAGTCAGCCCACTGTATCACTTAGGGTATGTCTACACTACCCTCCTAGTTCGAACTAGGAGGGTAATGTAGGCATACCGCACTTGCAAATGAAGCCCGGGGTTTGAATTTCCCGGGCTTCATTTGCATAAGCCGGGTGCCACCATTTTCAAATCCCGGCTCGTTCGAACCCCGTGCCACGCGGCTACACGCGGCACGGGGTTCGAACGAGCCGGGATTTAAAAAAATGGTGGCGCCCGGCTTATGCAAATGAAGCCCGGGAAATTCAAATCCCGGGCTTCATTTGCAAGTGCGGTATGCCTACATTACCCTCCTAGTTCGAACTAGGAGGGTAGTGTAGACATACCCTTAGAGCAGTGGTTCCCAGACTTTTTGGCATCACGCCCCCCCCTTTTTGATTTTTGAAAAACCCTCACAGCCCCCCCAAAAATAGCAGCAAAACTTGTTGAGCAAAAAAAAAAAAAAAGGAACTGAGCGGGGCAGCAAAACTTGATAGGGGGGGGTGGCTGGATCGCCTTGCACCCCCCCTGGAATTTCTTCATGCCTCCCCCAGGGGGGCATGCCCCCCAGTTTGGGAACCCATGATTTAGAGGGTGGGACGCCCCTCCTCTTTACTCGCAGATCCACACCGAGTGCTCTGGTGGTGATTTAAAGGGCAGTAGCAGCAGCAGTGGCCAGGAGCCCTGGGCCCCCTTGAATTCCTGGGCCTGGGGGGCGACTGCCCCCTTTGCGCACACACCCCACCCTGCTCAGTGGACCTGTCCACTGCTGAAAGAAGCTCCCTTGTCCTGCAGCAGGGAGTTCCGCCCCTTCATTATAAGGGTCTTTTAACTAGGTCATTCCCGCTGTATCACCATAATCTGGAACTTCCCACCATGTGGTCTGGGGAGAGGGTTCTTAGCCCAGTCACCCCAGCTATCACACCACCTGCCCAGGGCTGGATGGAGTCTGAGAGCCAGGGTCATGTGCATTGTTCTCCCCACATGTAGCTACCAGGGCAGCGTGTGGGAAGGGGTAGGGAGAAGGAAGGCTTGAGACGCCTGGGGAGAAAGGAGTCTGATCCTGGTTGTAGGTCCCTTCCTGACCCTCTCAGTCACCTCCTCTTACGTGCCACAGTGGGCACAGGCTGAGCTCCTGAAACCAGTGAGCAGACTCCCGGTGGGGGCAGGACTGGGCTCAGGCAGGGAGAGGGGCCCTTCAGACTAAGGAATCTGCCAGCACCTCCCCCAAAGTGCTGGGTCAACACAGAACAGCAGGAACCAGTGGGGCTGCTCCCTGAGGCTCCCAATTACCCCGAGCATTGTGTGAGTCCAGCTTATTGCGAAGGTTTGGCTCTGCGGAAAGGGAAGGCTGCTCACTGGCCTAGGCTGCAGCTCCCATCCCTGCCAGTCTGCCTGCATCGCCGTATCTCGCCCTGGGCCTCAGTTCCCCATCTGTGAATAGGGTAGCAATAACACTGCCTGGCATTCAGTCTGTAGGCTTTGTGGGACAAGGACTGTCACTGTGGGTATGTACAGCGCCTAGCGCGGTGGAGCCATGTTCTTAGCAGGTGCTACTGTACTCCACGTAATAGTGGAGGATTAGAGGCCCCTTACAGGCAAGCCCAGGGTTTTGCAAAGCTGTGAAATTGGTGCCCACCGATGTTCCCTCCACTCTTTTCCATCAATGTGCAGAATAATTTTTTATGTGCACCTAATGTGCACTACCAGGAGAAATACCAAAGCAAGCTGTGGGCTCTCTGCTAATCAGCTGGGCGGCATTGCGGTCTCTCCTAAGTGGGCGCACACAGGTACAGCGGTGCCCACGGTACAGTCTGATCTGGATTTGCTGCCCCTGCCATGTAGACAGCCTGTTCAAACCAGGTCTTTGTTCAGGGAGGGTCCCAGACTAATGATCACAGCAGGCCTCTGAGTCGCTGGTACTGGCCCGATGGCGTCCATGGCCGAGGCTCAGACATACCCACAGGACAGAGCTGCAGGAAGGGGGATATATTTATAGCTCCAGCCCGAATGTGGAATCCCGGCGGGCTAGACAAAGAGGGTACAGTCCAGAGCTGAGCCAGTCTGCACATCGCCACCTAGGTGCAGTGCTGGCTGGCAGGCTGCTGGTGTGGGAAGAAAAGAGGGATTGAGGCACTCCGTGGCTGGGCTCTTGGGTTTCTTCCATTTTCCATGCGTACGGGAGTTCCTGCTGCCAACAGGGCCAGTGACACGTGGTGCGTTGCTGAAACTGGGTGCGGCCCGGAGCCAGGCATGCAGGCTGTTTCAGAGAGCAGCTCTCCTCCTATCCTGGGGGTACCTTGACTGGCAAAGTCTCCCCGCTTCCCGGAAAATAGGCTTCCTCCACCCCCCTGGAAAGCCATCTTTCCTACTGTGCTGCTCCATTCCTAGGGGGTCTGCCTCCCCCTCCCCCAATGTGGCACTATTCCTAGGAGGTCTGCCCCCCTCCTCCTGATTGGCATCATTCCTAGGGGGCCTGTTCCAATTTCTAGGGGTCTCCCCAGGTATGGGACTGTTGCTAAGGGGGAATCTCTCCTGCATTCAGTGGTGTTCCTAGGGCTGCCTTCCTGCATGTACCCCCCCATTCTAAGGGGGTCTTTCCCCCCTGTTTAGCTGTTCCTCTGGGGTCTCTCTTGCATAGACAGCCCAGTTTCCCTCTGTCCAATGCTATGTCTGTGGCAATTCTCTCTCAATCTACAGCCCTGGTCCAGCTCCATGTCCATAGTGGGTCTGCATCCCTTTCATGTGTAGGATAAAACAGGTGGCATGTCCTGTCAGGGGTACTGGTTCCCCAGGCTGCCCATCTAACTGGGGTTGTGCTGCAGAAGGCACCTTGCACGGGCACCTGGTGTTAATGGACAGCATGAGCTTCCTCCATCCCTATCAGTGCCACCTTCTCAACACTGTTAACGAGGCGCTAGAATCCAATGCAGAGCCATGTAGGCGTTGTGCTGGGTGGAGAGGGTGGTGGTGGGATCAGGAGAGTAGACTCTGGTTTGAATCTGTCTAGCTTGTCTTGCCCCTCCCTGCCCGGAACGTAACACGTCATCAAAGGAAGAAAGGCATTGTTAATAAGGCACAAAGCTGCCCCAGCTCTGTGCCATCCGTGTCGTTGGCATGTGATTCCCCTGGTTCCCTGTGTCAGTGTCGTGCCGCCTGCATGGCAAGGGGGTAGCATTCCCTTTGCGGCACAGGTAGGCAAACAAATAATTTAAAAAAAAGTCCCAACCCACGATAAACACAGAAATCAACTTACCAGACTCAGAGCCCCAGTGTTCTTCTGCCTGATCTCCTGTGTATTAACGAGCATGTGTGTGTCTCAGTTTGCCAGGGTTGGTGCCCGCCCCGCCGTCCTGATCAAATATTGTGCTTGCAGGTCATGGGCACTGCTGGATTTTCCTTTTGGAGCGGCTTCCCTGTAGCAGACAGCTCGCAGAGTAGAGCGAAGATGCCCTAATGCTGCCTGACGTTATAAACAACCAGCTTTTCCGCTCTCCTCTTGCACACTGGTGTCTTTCCTTGCAGAGGCTTTGGCAGGTTGCAGCCTCTCTCTGTTGAACAAGTTAGTGGAACAGTGGGTGTTGTTTTGAACCGACTTTTCTGAGGTCGCCTGTGTTTCTCATCACACAGAGACGATGAGGCTGGGTTTAAAAAAAATAAATCAGACTTTTGGAGGGGGGAAGATGCTCTGGATGAGCTGTTTAGAAGCAAAGCATCTTCACGATTTTCGTGGCTGGGGAGATGGCAGAATGGCCTAATGATTGTATCTGATGGCCATGTCACCAGCAAGCCTTGATATTTTATAATTCTACTATTAAACAGGAATGTTTCTAGAAATATTTATTCTAACGAAGCGGCATCCAAGGTACATAAACTACATACCGAGAAGCTAATGTAACACTAAGAATTTGTTTCACCTGCCGCCGAAAGGTGCCACATGGACACCCTGCTGGCTGTGCTTCTCTGCCAACCCACACGGGAGGCAACATATTTTCTTGCTTCGATACTGTGGGGAAGGGAGCCATAGAAATGTCTAAGACACATAGGCTACGTCTGCACTGCAGCGCTGTTTCAGGATACTGGCAGTGTCCTGAATTCGCTATCCTGTGTCTTAACTGCAAGCCCGTTATTTCAAAATATAACGGGCTCGCTGTTGTGACGTCCCTGTAAGCCTCATTCCACGAGGAGTAAGGGGCGTTTCAAAATAGCGATTTATTTCAAAAGAAGTGTGGTGTAGACAACGCCTTTTAAATTTTTGAAATAAGCACATTCGAAATAACATCGAAATGAGCGACGCCATTTGTGTAGGTCAGCTTGCGTACCTCAATTTCGACCTACGGGGCCGTGTAGACGGCCGCACCCATAGAGCACAGATGGGCACTTGGGAGTCTTGAGTCTCTATACATTTCAGGTCCCCCTTACCAGCGGTGTGGGAATATTTTTAAACGGGGGAAGATGCTGAGTCCTCTTATCCCTGTCTACCTCCACCCCAAGCTGAGGCCAGGAACAAAGCCCCAGCATGCAAGGCAAGCAGCCAGCACTCCAGGCATGGGACCAGCTGTAGCGATCCCTGGTGTACGGGGCTCAACCTAGGACCCCAACTTACGGCGCTGGCAACAGAGCAGCTGGAGCCGGTAACTGGGACCCAGGGTGCTAAGTGGAGAGCCAGGGGGTGCCGCAGCATCCCCTGCACACTAGTACCCGCACCAATCCCCATTACTATATTGACCATTTTACAATCCTGAATCTTTATCACACTCCTATACTGTAAGAGCAGGACTATTATTCCCATTTTACAGGTGGTGACCTGAGGTTCAGAGATATTTAGGGCCTTGTCTCCACATCTGGAATAAGGAAAACTGTTAATTTAAGGCTACATCTAGACTGCCCCCTCTTGCACAAGAAAATATGCAAATGAAGTGAAGCAGTGAATATTGCTGCACCTCATTTGCATACTTAATGAGCCGCCATTTTGTGCAAGAGCAGTTCTTCCTGAAAAAAAGAGGTAGAACGGGTCTTGCACAAGAGGGAGCAGTCTAGACGTATCCAAAAGGTTTCAGAGGGGTAGTAGGCATGTTACTCTGTTTCAGCAAAAACAAGGAGTCTGGTGGTACTTTTTAACACATGTATTAGGGTATGAGAGCCTACGCTTTTGTGAACTACAACTCTCTTCCTCAGATGCTGAAGAGGGGAAAAAAAGGAGACAGAGATGGGAATGTGACATCAATGCTAATGAAATCAGAGTGGATGTGGCCCGTCTCCAGCAGTGGGGAGAAGGTGAAAGGACCGGAATGGGAAATTACCTGTTGGGAAGTGAGAACCACTCCCTGTGTATGTATAGACCAAGGGTGGGCAACCTTTTTTGGGTTGGGGGCCACCCACAAAAAAATCAGTCGGGGGCTGCACACAAGTGACAAGCCAAAATTTTAAAAAAAGCCAGCCCCTCAGTGATGTGGCCCCTCGGCTGAGAAGCAGAAAGAGACTCCTCAGCCATGCGGTGGAGTAGCAAGGAGGCCTGGAGCACCAGTGCAGGCTCCCCAATGCTGGGGGGTGAGCCTTGAGCTGCGGGCTGGATCCAGGCAAGCCGGGGGCTGCATCCGGCCCCAGGGCCAGAGGTTTCCCCACCCCAGGTTTAGAGCTTGGTTCAGGGTGTCACATTTGCATATGAATTTCAGCACCGCAGTTTCTCTCTGCAGTCTGTGTTGGAAATTTTTCTGTCTGCCAGGCTCTAATACCTTACTCCACTTGTTAGTCTTTAAAGTACCACCGGACTCCTTGTTTTTGTTCATTGAAAGTGGATTCACTGTTCTTGATTAACGCCACATGTGGATGCTCTGACTCCAAATCAGCTTAATCCACTTGCAAAAGGGAATAACTCCCATGTAGACAAGCCCGCAGGAATTTGCCCAGATCCAGATAGACAAAGGAACTGGAGCTGAGTGTTCAGAATCCGAGGCTGGCACACCAAGTGCTGCCCGACCCTTCTTGCCCAGAGGGCTCTGCTCCCAGTTTTCTCACAGATGTTAGCTTGCTGGTGTAAACGTATGCAAGTGACTTCACTGCTCAGTGCCCGTTTCCCCGTCTGTGTTATGAAGATAACACAGTTATCCAGCTTTGTAAAGCGCCTTGAGATGTGTGGATAAAATGGGCCCTTACAGGGACTTAAATATTATTATTCATCCATCACACGGGCCATGGCCGTCCAAGCTGCTTCCAGATTCCACCTCGTTCCCTGCCAACTTGCCTCTGGAGAAGCAAGAGGCCTTTGTAACTCCAGGGCTATCGGCTTTCACCAGCTCTCAACGCACATGGTATTTTTAAAGCTGCAAGTCATAATTACGAGTTATTCAAACATTTCCTCCCCCCGCCCTTCACCAAAGAAAAACCAATAGATCCTCATCCAGCTGCTAATCACCCCTAAATACAGCAGCATTCAGGGCATCGGGGGTAGGGTTTCTGAAGGAGCCTGGAATAAATTAGTTCAGTTCAACAGGCGCTGACTGCCAGGCTGCCTTAGAGATTTGTATTTACTTGGATTCCTTTGCCAGTCCCAGCCTAAACTACCACTGCTTTTCGGGATGCTTGCAGTGACCCTAATAACCCACGACAATTTTGCTATGAGGAGCACACACTGTAGCTGGAAAGAACAGATGTTCCTAGGGAGGGGCCTGGCTGCATGGACTCATCCAGTGGAGAAGCTGCTGTTTGTTCTGGAAGGGTGCAGTCGGAGAGATCAGAGGGTCTCTTACATTCCCAGGGGAACAGCCAGGGTGGGACGCACCGGCTTGTGCCCGGTAGCATAGCAAGGAAATCATTTCATTCCTGAAGTGTGTTATAAGAGCCTGCGCCTGGGAAAGGGGTATTTGGGGTTGTCACGGACTCACGGGTCGTGCCCCCCCCTTCAGTAGGACAACCCTTCTCGGGGGCCCACTGTCTCTCGGGGGTTAAGCCCCTCCATCTCCTGAGACCGCACATCTCTGAGCCTCCAGCGCACCTGTCTCTGCCATGGGCTCTCTCAGGGAATCCTCTCACTCTGGACCCCTGGGCCCTCCACTCTAGCCTGGAGAGTCTCTCAGCAAAACAGGAGGGTCTGCTGAGCGTAGGAACACAGCCTAGGAACTCTCTCAACTCTAGGCCTGGCCTCTCTCCCCCCAGCACGTCTGAATGTCCCTTGTTCCCTGTGCCCAGTCCAGAAACTCCCTCCTTCCAGGTGAGCTTCCAATATCAGTGCCCTTCCTCTGTCCTTTGTCTTCTATCAGGTAAACAGGGTCGCCTGGGCCCCTCTCTTCTCCGCTTCTCCTCTCCTCCATCCATCCCTCCCACCCCCAGCTGGGCAGGTCACCAGGACCCTTTCTCTCATTGTCCTCCCACTTGTCAGAACCAACGATGCCATCCGAGCTGGATCTCTCAATCACACGTTGCTGGGGTCCCCAGTTTCATGCTGCTCCCTGAAACAACAAACTCCCTTTCCTCTCTCCTCATGACACCGGTAACACCCAGTGGCACCAAGTGCCACCCCCCTGCTTGCAACCCCCCCTTTGAACCCTCAAAAATCCCTCCCTTCGTCCCAGGGGTTGGGCACAGCCTCTTCCCCAGGAAATATAAGCAGCGGCCCCAGAACTCCGTCTGCTCACTTGAAACATGCTGCTCCTGGGAAGCGTGTCTCTGGGAAACCAAGCACCTCTCAAACCCTGCTCCCTTGTGTGGCTTGCTTAGCCTTCCCATGGAAGAGCAGGCTCCTGGCGTATCCAAGCCCCTGGACAGGTTCTTCATTGACCCAAAAAAAACCCCAAAACATGTTGACATTCTGCTTCCATCTATCACTGTCCATCTCTCTAGTCCAGTGTTTCTTAAATTTTTCAAAACCGAGGAACACCGAACGAATGAACGAACGAACGAACGAATGAACTAACGAACTAACAAAAGGGTCAGAGGGAAAGTTATTGAGCCAAAAAAGAAAAAAGGTCACCTGCCCTTTTAAGGGCGGCCATTTTGAACTTCGTTGTTCTCCACAGCGCACCTCCGACTGCCTTGGTGTGCTGCGGAACACTGTTTAAGGAACACTGCTCTAGTCCTTTTAGATAGAAAACTCTTCCCAAGGTGGGACCACATCTAACTATATTTGTACATCACCTTGCACAAGGGGGCTCAGTCCTGCCTTGAGCCTCTAGGCTCTCCTACTATAGAAACAACAATCATAGCATGGCCAGGCCTGGGGCAGGATAGGGGTGAGAAGTGGAAGTGCTGCTGGAGTCAAAGAGAGAAGTAGACAGGGATGCTGCAGGTCTGGACTCAGGTGTGTTGGCAGAGCTGCAGTGGAACTGGGTGGTCTTGAGGTGCTCTAGCAGAGTGCAGTAAAGGTTCGGAAGGAAGGCCAGGGTGAAGGTGGCAGAGGGTTATTAGTGCATGTGATGGATGAGAATGTCTTGGTCAAAGAGTGCATAGAAAGCTTGCATGGCACTTACATAACATCTGGCTGTAACCAGTAGTTCTAATTAGGCTTGGAAGAATTAGCTTTGTATCAGTAAAAATTAGAACATAACATCCATATTGGGTTAGACCAAAGGTCCATCTAGCCCAGTATCCTGCCTGCTGACAGTGATCAATGCCAAAGTGTCCGAGAGGGAATGAACAGCACAGGGAATCATCAAGTGATCACCCATTCCCAGCTTCTGAGAAACAGAGGCGAGGGACATCATTCCTGCCTATCTTGGCTAATAACCATTGATGAACCTACTCTCCATGAATTTACCAAATTCTTTTTTGAACTATGGTATAGTCTTGGCCTTCACACCAACCTCTGGCAAGGAGTTCCACAGGTTGGCTGTACAGTGTGTGGAAAAAAACCTTCCTTTTGTTTGTTTTAAACTCCTGCCTATAAATTTCATTTGGTGACCCCTAGTTCTTGTATGAGAGGAGTAAATAACACTTCCTTATTTATTTGTTTATTATCCTTTATATTCCTTATTTAGTAAACACAGATTTCACCATGCGTAGATACACATACACACGATGAAGAAATACTTCCATTGATAATAGAAATAGATGAAAAAAAGTAAAAAAATTATGCTTGAGAACTTATAACAGCCAAAATGTAGTCATTTAGAATTTTAAGTTATGCTTGTTATAAAGACACTAGCCAGTGAACAGTAGAAACAGAGATGGCTTGTTGATTTAAGGCTATTTGCTTTGTATATTTTAACACATGATGTTGATAATTTTGTGTTAACAGTTTAGTTTTTTCAGTCTCTATGTTTACTCTCATTAAAAATCTGCCTGCCCCTCTGCCCTGTCATTTCATGCAACTGTGATCATTTAAATCAATCAACATTGGGGGGAAAAAAAGCTTCACAATAAAGACTGATATTAGCCATTAAATTATATAAAACATTGAATTCTGCCAAGCCTTGGTACAACCTTCCATCCCAAAAACCCGAATCAGGAGGGGAAAGTTAATTCTCCCTGGACCTTCCTCCTTACCCATGATCTCACTTTTCCTAGTAATAGTTTTTTCAACCCAAACAACATTCTTGAATTGAGATTTGAGAGAGTCTGAGGAGAGAGACGGGTCACTCGGAGACAATGTGGCTTCGGAGAGCAGCCCCAGTGCCGCTCCTGGAAACTTTGACTCTATGGAGAGTTATTTGGTGGGTGTTTTATAAACAATGCTTGTGTTTCACTGGAAAGTCTTTGCCACTTTGGGTCCCCAGATCCTCTGGGGTCACGCTGTTTCCATGGGAGAGGCTTTAATGTTTTCCCTCAAACGAAATAAATAAACGACACGTTTTCTAGAGCCAGAGTGGCACAATGGGAGAATCTCTTGCTAGCAGGAAGCAAATCATCCCGCGTCCACACGACCAAGCTCGTTATTTTGAAATAACAGGCCGCTTATTTAGAAATCTATACTCCTCCTTCCCTTGGGGATTAACACTAATTCCAAAATAGTTCTTTCAAAATAGTGGTAGTGTGGATGCTCTTGTTCTGCTATTTCAAAATAACGACTCCCCAGAGTCATTCAGACTAACTACTGCCCAGTGCTTCCTGGGGCTTTAAGTTGAGATAGCATGTTCACATTAACGGAGCTCTGCCTTGGACTAATTTCGAGGCTTCCCCATAGTGGGGACACGCTATTTCGATATTGTAAAATCAGGAGTTAAATCAAATGTAGTAACTTTGAAATAATTTCCTGCTGTAGACATGCCCACAGACACAGTGTTTAGTGGTTAAAAACAGGCCCTGCTGGTTAAGTGTCAGGAGGCCTGCAGCCTCCAATGGATAATAGACAAGGCAGATACCTAGATCAAATATAGCACTGCCATCAGCAGGTCTCATAGGACTTACAAAGGAGGGTGGTATCATTATGCCTATTTTACAGGTGGGAAAACTGAGGCCCAGAGAGACACAGTTGATTGGCTGTAGCTGGTCAGAGCCAGGAACAGACCCCAGAGTTCTGGTGTGCCATTTCCCACTTCTTATTAAGTATATGTAAGGGGACCGTTAGCCTCTTACTAAAACTCAGTGGGAGTTTTTGGTTGGCCAGCTCCCAGTAGCAAAAGGGGAAGGATCCATGAGAAATCAAGGCCTTGAGACTGAAAGACCCCAGGGACAATGGAAAGAGGCCAACACTCCAGCTCAGCACAGGTTGGACAGGCCAATGAGGAAATTAGGAGGCCAGGTCCTGTCCTCCGTGTGAGCTGGGATTCTGTGGGTCTGTCTGAGAAAAGAAGAATAGTAATAGAGAGGTAGCCAGGTTAGTCTGATCTTGCTACAACAAAAGGAAAAACTATGTAGCACTTGAAAGACTAACAAGATGGTTTATTAGGTGATGAGCTTTCGTGGGCCAGACCCATTTCCTCAGATCATATTCTGGAAGAGAATTGGCATGATCATATATACCAAAGGAATACAATGAAAAAAGTAAACACATTATAAAACTGACAAATCAGATTTAGTACAGAAGGTGGGGTGAGGGAGAGGGAGGGAATCAATGAATGGCTAATCAGGGGTGATAAGAGGGGAAGCTATCTTTGTAATGAGTAAGGTAATTATCATCTTTGTTAAGGCCCGTTCGTAAAGTGTCAAATTTAAGCATGAATTAAAGTTCTGAAGTTTCCCTCTGTAATCTGGTGTTAAAGTCAAGGACATACCGCATTAATACCAACCCTGGAACTTTCCCTTGCAACAAACCCCTTTGCCAACTTTGTCCACATATTTACTCTGGTGACACCATCACTGGACCTAACCATGTCAGTTATATGATCAAGAACACATATTCCTGTCATCCAGAAATATAATTTATGCCATCATGTGCCAACAGTGTTCTTTTGCTAAGTATATTGGACAGACTTCTCAGACACTTCGCCAAAGAATTAATGCCCACAAATCAGACATCTTCACAAGGAAAAACCAGTTGCTTTCTGTTTCAACCTACCTGGACATAGTCTTAACGACCTTACTACATGCATCTTACTTCAAAGAGACTTTAACACCAGATTACTTTCATTCATGCTTAAATTTGACACTTTATTAATTTAAATTTAGCCATTCAGTGATTCATAAATAGCTATTTCCTCCCTCCTTCCCTCCTTCTCCCTCACCCCACCTTCTGTACTAAATCTGATTTGTCAGTTTATAATGTGTTTCCTTTTTTCATTGTATTCCTTTGGTATATATGGTCATGCCAATTCTCTTCCAGAATATGATCTGAGGAAGTGAGTCTGGCCCACGAAAGCTCATCTATTAAACCATCCTGAGAGACAGCCCTGGGATCTATAAGGAACAACTGTGAACTGTCCTTGCACTCTGTAAACTGCTGTTTGTGATGTCCCCATGCTACAGGGCAGGACTATGTGTTCTCATTTAACCTTTCTCATTTTTTCCTTATTCTTTTATTTTGAATCAGTTGCTGTTTAATAAATTGTATTTGCTTTGAGCTGTATATAGTGATCACTGGGCCAAGAAAGCATGCAGTGTGAAGAGAGCACCCCGGAGTGGGGACACCCTAGCCCATGCCCCAAGTGACTACAAGGTTGGGGATTAAGCCCCAGAAAACCTGGGCCCAGCCTTGTTGGGATTTCGAGGACTCTGCTTCTCAGGAGAGCCCTCAGGGTCAGAGAGGCCTTTAGGTATAAGAAGTGGGAGCAGGGACTCAGATCCTTTTGCTGGTCCATTTCACTGGAGTAGCATAGAAGCCAGGAAAGTTCCCCACAATAGCGGGACCCTTCCCCCGCTTACATATATACTCCAGTGTGTTCGTCCCTGTACTTTGGCTTCCTGTAAGCTCCCTGGGCAGCAAAGATAAGCCCCCTTGATACTGTAAATAGGTCCCAGCTAGGCCCCTGTGCACCGCATGTGCTTTCCCTTCCCCTTTGTGTGTCCACACATGCCCCACCACTGCCCTGCATGTGTTCTTTTCTGAGCTCTCCCAGCCTCTGCTCTCTCTTGCTGTGTCTGGCGGATGCTTGTGACCTCCCTCCCCATTTCTCCTTTGAATCTGGCAGCAAGTGGGGACTGGAATTTGCTGGAGCTGCCAACTATTTTAAGTTGTTCCTTAGGGTGGGACGTGGGGAAAGCGACCCAAACTCCCCGTTATCACGTGCCACTTTGCTGACTTGACTGGAGCAGCCTCTGACTTGTCCCACTGTGATACCAGGCCAGATCCTGGTCCCCGGAGCCTAGGAACGTACCATTCCTTTCTCCCGAGAGCTGGGGGGTTGATTACAGGCTGGAGCAGGCGTGGGCAAAAGGGCCTCTGGGGGCCGGATCCGGCCTGCCAAGCGGGTTAAGCTGGCCCATGGGGGCCCAGCTACTCCCCCACCCCCAGGCCAATTAGGGGATGGCAGGAGGAAGCACACAAACTTTCCTCCATCCTGCAAGGAGCGTGCGGTGCTTAGAAGCACCACGTGCTCCTGGCAGGTGAGAGGAGACTTTGCGCGCGCTCTCCCGCCTCCAAGCCCTGATTGGCCTGGGGGTGGGGGAGTGTGGGAAGTCTCTTCCCACCGCCAGGGGCATGGGTGCTTAGAGGGAACCTGGGAGGGGGGAAGGGCGCTCCCCCACTCCCAGACTGATAATGGTTTGTGGGTGGGGAATCCCAGAAGTATCCTGGCCCTGCCCCTTCCGCTTGAGGCCCCACCTCTTCCAGTGTGACCGGGGGCCACTTCAAAAATTTCTGAAGTGGCTCCTGGTAAAAAATTATTGCCCATCCCTGGGCTGGAGGCCTCGTCTCCTTCCTCCCTCGAAAGCCTGGACTCAGTAATGAGAGTCTCTAGGGCTCATGGAGAAAGGACAGTCTCTCCAAACCCAGCCAGGGTGGCCTATTGCGGACCCTATTCACCCGAGGGATTTCAAAGCAGTACCTCCCTCACTTGCCCTGAAAACCCACTTCCTCACCTGCTGCACAGGAGAGGCTGGGTCCCCGGCCAGGGAGATGCTCCGCAAGGACACAACAGGGCGATGTGAAGAGCCTATATGAGTCATGGGATTTCTAAGGTCAGACCTCTCACAAGTCACGTGTCCCTAAAGCCCTGCAAATCCACGGATAGCCGCAGCCATGGATGTGGGTCTCCGGGGCTCATTTTTTGCCGATGTGGCTACCAATTCTGTAGCTAGAGCCCTGCCCATTTGTAGACAGCCACTTTATATCCATGGGGATCCGCATCCCTGGATAGCCGTATCCGAGGATAATTTTTGCAAATGAGGCTACCAATTTTGTATCCCCGCAGGGCTGTATCTTGATCTACACTGGAAAGCTGGGCCAACAGTCTGTGGTGTGAGAGCAGGCCATCATGTAGTCAGTGGTCTCTGGGGCCAAGTTAAAAAACAAGCCCTCTGCAGAACAGAGGAGAGTGTTTCTGGCACCCCAGGTATCCCCACTCCACTGGGATGCTGCATTCAGATGATCTTCCTCTGTTTAGAAAAAAACCCTGGATGTAACTCTGGAGAACTTCCACACGCTCCATCAGACCTGCCTGTCTGTCAAACTGATAGACCTGGCTTATTGGCAGGTGGAATTAAACCTGGGACCTTAGGGGCTAGCTACCTCTATCTACTGCATGACACTCTTAACAAGGCGCTTCATTAAGGCTTTTTTGGAGATTTCATTCTTCCTTTCTCAGTGCCTCTAGGTTACATATCTATCGATCTATATATTTATATTTCATCCTTTTTTCCTTCCATTTTTTCTTAGCATCTATCTCCATGGAACCTAGATTTTGCCTCCTCGTCGCTCCCAGCTGGCTTTACAATAAGGGTATGTCTACACTAGCTCGTTAGTTCGAGCTAGATAGGCAAATGAGGGCAACCGGAGTTGCAAATGAAGCCCAGGATTTAAATATCCCGGGCTTCATTTGCATGTTCCCGGGCGCCGCCATTTTTAAATCCCCCTTAGTCCGAACTCCGTGCCCGTGGCCACACGCGGCACGGAGTAGGTAGTTCGAATTAGAGAGCCTAATTCGAACTACTGTTACTCCTCGTTCCACTAGGAGCTAGTGTGGACATACCCTAAGAGAGGCTGCAAATATCTGTAATGTATTGAGAGAAAGTGTAACCACGCCAATGAGGAGAGGGACTCATGGAGTCGAGTTTGAAATCTACCTGCTGAGGTTGGGTCCTTCATGGAGGAAATGGCTTTCCCAGGCATCAGGGAGTTAGCAAGATGGTGCTGAACGAACGCTGTGTGCTGTGAAAGCCGCCAGAGCTGAATGGAAGGTCAGTTACTAGCATGAAGAGAAATCACTTGGGCTGTGTCCAGACTCAGGGGTTTTTTCGAAAAAAGTAGCCTTTTTTCAAAAAAACTTCACCTGCGTCTAGACTGCAGCCGCGTTCTTTCGAAATTAAATCGAAAGAATGCGGCTTTTCTTTCGACGGTAGTAAACCTAATTCCACGAGGAAGAACGCCTTCTTTCGAAAGTGCTCTTTCGAAAGAAGGCGTTCTTGAAAGCAAACAGGCTTTTTAGAAAGAGAGCATCCAGACTCACTGGGTGCTTTCTTTCGAAAAAGCGGCTTGCTTTTTCGAAATTCCGCGTGCAGTCTAGACGCTCGCTTTCGAAAGAGGCTTGCAGTCTAGACATAGCCTTGGAGAAAAGAGGAGCCAAACGAGGCCTTTCCATAAAATCGGCCAAGTGCAAATCCACGCAGGAAGCTGGCAAGGGAACTGCTAGTTGTGCGCATTTCGGGGAGGGCACTGAAAGTATGGGGGACTGAAAGGGGAATAAAGAAATGCAAATCCCCCCCCCCATGGTGCAGCTGTATTTTTTGTGGGGGGGACTCATGTGGTTTATGCTTTCGCCCTGGATCACACTGTATGAAGTTACTCTGTTCCTGTGCTCAGGACAGGAGATCAGGGATTTTGCATCCCATATTCTAGGACTGGCTAGTGCCTGCCCTGCCTCTAGGGTAGGTCGGAGCAGCCTCAGGGCACCTTGACGCACTTCTCTACACTCAAAATGCTCTCGCCGCACCACTGCCTCTGCACCTCTCTTGCACGTCGAGTGTGGATGCTTTTCACCCCCCCCCCCCCGGGAGGGGTTCTCCCTTCGACATAGCTAACCCACCTCCCCAAGAGGCAGTAGCTGGGTCAGTAAACGCAGCGCTGTGTACCCCGGGCAGGGGGGCTAGGTCGGTTCATTACCCCACTCAGTGGTATGGATTTTTCAGTCGCCTGAGCCACCTAGTCAGGTTGGCTTCACTTTCAAGGGGAGGCCAGACCGGAGCTGTGCCCGGGGAATCCGAGTGCATTGTCTCCCTGTACCCTGTGCAGCGGCCTGCGAGCAAGGTGTTCTGTCTGAAGGGGAGGGGGCCACACTCAGCAGGCTGGCCCAATACCCTTTGGGGCATCCTGTGGTACCAGGGTGGCCTTTAGAGGCCTTCATGTAACTGGCTCTGTGTGACCTAATGGAAGGGACCTTGGGCTTCTCCTGATCGGCCCATCTCTTGGGCCTTGCTTCCCATGTGTAAGTTGCCTGTGAAACTCTGTTCTGAGGGAGGTGTATTTGCCCTTAAGAATAGCCACACTGGGTCAGACCAATGGTCCATCTAGAACAGGGTCCTGTCTGTCAACAGTGGCCAGTGCCAGATGCCCCAGAGGGAGGGAACACAACAGGTAATCCTCATATGATCCCTCCCCGTCACCCATTCCCAGACAAACAGAGGCTAGGGACACCATTCCTACCCAACCTGGCTAATAGCCATTGATGGATCTAACCTCCATGAATTTATCTAGCTCTTTTTTGAACCCTGTTAAAGTCCTAGACTTCACCACATCCTCTGGCAAGGAGTTCCACGGGCTGTGCGCTGAGTGAAGAAATACTTCCTTCTGTTTGTTTTAAACCTGCTGCCCATTAATTTCATTTGGTGATCCTAAGTTCTTATATTGTGGGAACAAGTAAATAACTTCTCCTTATTCACTTTTCCTACAACAGTCATGATTTTATAGGCCTCTATCCTATCCACCCCTTAGTCTCCTAATTTCTAAGACCTCTATCATATCCCCTTGGGGCCCCCTATCACCTGAGTGACATTCTGTGGTTTATACTTAAACGCTCTGCCTCATAGGTGATGTGTGGTAGCACTTGAGAGATGCGCCAGCTCCTTGTGCCCCCACCAAATTTCAGTTACTAAATGGAGTGTCCTCCCTTACCCCCTCCTAGTCTCCCTGCACCCACTCTCCCCTGTCACTTATGCGCCACATGCCCCTTGGTGATCCTGCTTCCCATTTTAAAAGTGATCCTTTGGATTTGAGAGGAAATCTTGTAGGAGCTCCTGTTGTTCTTCAGCTACTGTGTGCTACTGATACATTGGACAGTCTGCAATGGACAGCTGTCAGACCCAATTGACTTTTAATGTTTAGAAATGACAGTGGTGGCTGCTAATAGAAACACCTGTGGTCGGGAGATAAGCTTCCAGCCGTGAAGAAAATGAGCTTTTCTCTTCCACTGTGCAGTACCACGGGATGTATTAGTGCATATGTTCTCTAAAGGGAGAGATTCCGCGGTTCTGGGTCATCAGAGTCAGACGGGGACTGAACACACACGCCAGCTCTAGTCCACAGGCATTGCAAAATGTTCCTTGATCGAGTGCACTAGCAGGTACCAGGATTTCTCCGATCCCGTTGCCGTTCTTTTCTGCCCTGGGGACAGAGGACAATCAGCATAAGAACATACGAACGGCCATACTGGGTCAGACCAAAGGTCCATCCAGCCCAGTATCCTGTCTACCAACAGTGGCCAATACCAGGTGTCCCAGAGGGAGTGAATCGAACAGGTAATGATCAAGCGACCTCTCTCCTGCCATCCATCTCCACCTTCTGACAACAGAGGCTAGGGACACCATACCTTATCCATACTGGCTAATAGCCATTAATGGACTTAACCTCCATGAATTTATCTAGTTCTCTTTTAAACCCTGTTATAGTCCTAGCCTTCACAACCTCCTCAAGCAAGGAGTTCCACAGATCGACTATGCTGCTGTATCGGACACCCCGAACTGCGCCTGCATGCTAACAGGTAGCCAATGCAGAACATAAAGCATTACTGCCATGTGTTCACAGCTGTCTGCTTTGCTCAGCTTCAGTGTGTTCTACAGGGCACAAAAGCCCTCTTTTTAGACAGCCAGGCACTTGGGGTATGTCTAGACTACATGCCTCTGTCAGCAGAGGCATGTAAAATAGGCTACCCGACATAGTCAATGAAGCGGGGATTTAAATATCCCCGGCTTCATTAAAATAAAAGTGGCTGCCACGCTGTGCCGGATCAGCTGATTGCCAGCACAGCACGCGAGTCAAAATGCAGATTGGTCGACAGGGGAAGCCTTTGTCGACTGCTCCCTTATGCCTCGTGGAATGAGGTTTACAAGAGCGGTCGACAAAGGCTTCTCTTGTCAACCGATCTGCATCTTGACTCGTGCGCTGTGCCGGCAATCAGCTGATCCGGCACAGCGCAGCAGCCATTTTTATTTTAATGAAGCCGGGGATATTTAAATCCCCGCTTCATTGACTATGTCGGGTAGCCTATTTTACATGCCTCTGTCGACAGAGGCATGTAGTCTAGACATATCCTTAGTGACATATAGTACACAGGAATCGCTCCAGCTCTTCCTGAGATGCAGCCGCTTCTGGGGTGGAACGAATCAGCGGTTTAATAGTGCACAGCAACCGTTTAGGGTACGAGGTGCATACGGAGATGCGTAGTATTAAGGGCAGAATGTAGATCCCCTCTTAAAACAATCCAGGGTTTCTGAGCTGAAGGGTAACATACTTGATACCCGCCGGCACTTCATTGCAGGTAGATCTCCCCCTTTCCAGCAGGTACACAGGCTTTCTATGCTAGCTCGGCTCTCTTCGCAGGTGGCCTGCTCTCTCTAAGCCATGTTGATAGGCAGCGGAGGACCCTGTGGAACATTTTAGCACTTCTTCCAATCCATACTAGCTTTCCCAGCGTCCCGTCCTTTGAAATAAATCCTACCTACCTTCAGGGAGAGATTGGGCAGGTCACGGCCCAGAACTGGTTTCCCAGATGGTGCGCAGGGTGGTCCCCCCCTCCCTCCAAAAGTGTCTGAAATATGAAATGAAGGACAGCGTCTCTGGGAAAGCCATTACAATTCCATGCGGCCTGGCTCCGCCGCCCGGCTTTCTGCCGTAGCCGCCTCCTTGCCCCCACCTTGCTCAGGGGCCCAGAGAAGCCGCCGCCTCGCTCGTACCTGTGTAATGTGTAATGTACTTCAATTAAATGTATTGTAGGTTGGATGTCCCTGGGAGATCTACGCCCCTGCTGAGATGAGTTATTTCTCTGCCTTTAAGGAAAACAATCAAAGAATGAAATAGACTCCGCACAGCCAAGCTTTGGAAGGGTTCCAGCAGCAGCAGAGGGCTCGGCTCCTTGCCAAACGTTCCTAGGGAGGGAGCTGAGTCTTGAGGGGGGGTGGCTAGGCTCTGAGCCCGCTGCTGTAGTCAGGCAGAGACAGTGTCACTGTTCCTCTCAGGAGACACGGAGAGAGAGACTAGATAAGAGAGCGGAGCACCTTGCCTCCAAAGATTTCACAGTGAACCCTCTAAGTCATCTGAAGAAGCTGGGTTTTGCCCACTAAGGCTCGTGATACCAGCTACATGTTTTGTTAGTCTTTAAGGTGCTGCTCGACTATTTGTTGTTTTTTAAGTTTTTCCCCTTACAGACTAACTCGGTTACCCCTATGAAGCCTCTAAGTCAGTCAACTCCACCAAGGGCATGTCTACACAACATGGAAGATCGATGCTCCTGTGATCGATCTTCCCTGGTTTGATTTAGTGGGTCTAGTATAGACCCCCTAGTATAGACCCCCTAAGTCGAATTCAGAGGGTACCTCCACCCCTGCTCAGTGCCTCTACTCCTGCTCTTCATGAGGAGTAAGGGAATCATAGAATCATAGAATTCTAGGGCTGGAAGAGACCCTCCTCAAAGAGAAATAGTTTTTCCTAATATCCAACCAAGACGTCCCCCACTGCAACTTGAGACCATTGCTCCTCATTCTGCCGCCCATCACCACTGAGAACAACTGCTCTCCATTCTCTTTGGAACCCTCCTTCAGGTAGTTGAAGGCTGCTATCAAATCCCCCCTCACTCTTCTCTTCTGCAGACTAAGCAAGCCCCAAATCCCTCAGCATCTTCTCGTAGGTGGTGTGCTCCAGCCCCCTCATCATTTTGGTTGCCCTCCGCTGTACCCTCGCCAACGTGTCCACATCCTTTCTGTAGTGGGGGGCTGAGAACTGGACGCAATACTCCAAATGTAGCCTCACCAGTGCCGAATAAAGGGGAATAATCACTTTTCTAGATCTGCTGGCAATGCTCCTCCTAATGCAACCTAATATGCCATTAGCTTTCTTGGCTACAAGGGCACCATGTTGACTCATATCCAGCTTCTCATCCACTGTAATCCCCAGGTCCTTTTCTCCCAAACTGCTGCTTAGCCAGTCTGTAACAATGCTTGGGATTCTTCCGTCCCAAGTACAGGACTCTGTACTTGTCCTTGTTGAACCTCATCAACAACGGACCATTTGGTCCCATTTGGGAAAATTTGGAAAAGGGAGGACTGAGAAAGGACCTGATAGCGGTTTTCAAGTACCGGTACCTAAAAGGGTGTTACAAGGAGGAGGGAGAAAAATTGTTCTTCTTGGTCTCTGATACTAGGACAAGAAGCGATGAGGTTAAATTGCATCAAGGGAGGTTTAGGTTGGACATTAGGAAAAACGTCCTGTCAGGCTGGTTAAGCACGGGAATAAATTGCCTAGGGAGGTTGTGGAATCTCCATCACTGGAGATGTTTAAGAGCAGGTTACAGACACCTGTCAGGGATGGTCTACTCTAGACAGTGCTTGGTCCTGCCGTGAGGGCAGAGAACTGGACTTGATGCCCTCTCAAGGGCCCTTCCAGTTCTAGTGTGCTATGATTCTATGCTAGCCGTGCTGTATTCCTGCAGCAGCCCTTTAATAAAGAGGCAGGGAGTTGGTTACTCCTCCACCATGCTTGATGCTGCTCTTTGGTGCATGGGCTGATGCCCAGATGGGGGGTGTTATGGCAGGTGTAACAGAGATAGTGCCCAGGGTTGGAAAATTCTGCTTGGACGTTGGAGCCCCCCACAGCTCAGAATTTTGGATCCAGTTTGGTCTGTTACAGAGATCAAAGCTCAACCTTTCTCTCTGGGATTCTGACTCCCCCTTGCCAAAGATCAGGGACAGAACGTGGTTGGTAAATGGTCCTAGCTAGGCATGAAGCAGCACAGCATTCAATCAGCAGTGGATCCCCTGCAGTGTATGTACCTGCCCTGCATTGTTAACAGCTGATCAGAAGGGAGGGGCAGTCCAGTTGGCAAACCAGGTTCCACATGTAGGTGCTCCAAAGGGATGTTCCTCACCTCGCAGGGCCCAGCTAGGCTTATGGGGGACAAGGGCAGCTCCAGCAGGATTAACAAACCGAGTCAGTCCCTGGGATGCTGGCAGAACTGTTAACTGTGGCCGGAGAGGAGGCTGGATTTTTCTGCAGCCTGCGAAGAGGCCCCAGGGACAGGAATTGTGGGTATTATACAAAATAAAGCTTTGCAGGAATCTGGTGTGCATTCTTGGTGCCTGGCAAAGGGGCGTTGTGGGTTCTAGTTCCACCCCCCCAGCTCTCTCTATTGGGTAACACGCCCACTTACAGCCATATTGCTGTGCCTTGAGACACGACTTGTCCCTAGCACAGTGGTGGGCAGCCTGCAGGCTGCATGCAGCCCACAGGGGCTCCACCTGTGGCCCATGGACTCCCTGGATGCCCTTTGCCCTCACAGGCCTCTGGCGCACTGAGGCCCCGGAGCCCCGCACTTCCTACGCCTGCCCCTCCCTCCCAGCACTTTTGGAGGAGCCGCAAATCACCTGATTCGTGCTAGGTCGCTGCTTCTCCCCCTCCCTCCCAGAGCTGGAATGCTGTGAATCAGCTGTTTGCAGTGTTCCAGCTCTGGGAGGCAGGGGGAGGAGTGGGGACAGAACGCAAATCGTCTGCTTTGCACACGCCAAAAGTGTGGGGAGGGAGGGGAAGGGGGAGGAGCAGGTAAGTGCGGGGGCTGCAGTGTCCCAGTGTATGGGGAGGGGGAGCAGACAGAGGGTCTGTAGACCACAGGTGGAACCCAGTTGGCCACGGCTGCTGCAGCCCACTGAGGTGAAGGAGGGGCCACACATGCAGCCCACCCACTATTTATGGTTGCCCATCCCTGCCCTAACACCTTTCATCCGGTGGGGCTCCCAAAGCATTTCCCATCGCTGAGACACAGCTTCTGCGGGAGCACCCTGCAAGAGCATGGGGAGGAAAGGACACACGCCTTCACTTCCCCAGAGAGCCAGGGCAGGATTTCTAATAGCCTCCCGCAGGGATTTGAATGGCTTGCAAAAGGTTGCAGGGCTGAGCCAATGCTGCCGATGGGTGAAGCTGATTCCTTTGCGCCAGAGGCCAAGGCATGGGAGTCGGCTCCTCATGTGGAGTCTCCCTGCCAATCTAAAGGGGCCTTAACAGGGGTGAGATTATCTCCTGGAAACACCTGGCTATGGGAGAGCTGGGGGAAGGGCTCTCATGGCCCGAGTCCCTGGTGAGGGAGGGCGTTGGATCGGGATGGTGGCTGGAGTTCACTGTGTCTGTTCACAGCTTGCTGGGACGGGGCGGGGAGTTAGAGCAGCTGCTAGATTGCTCTAAATTACACCAGGGGGCAGCAGGGCCCGGTCACAGAGTATGGGGAAAGCAAAGGAGCCTTAATCCGCTTTTGTCCCCTCTCCTGTCAGGGCAGGGAGAATCAGATCCCTTCACTCTCCCTTCCAGCCGGAGACCCAGGATCTGGCCCCACCTTTGCTTGCTGGAGGGCAGCAGCCGTGCCCAGGCACAGGGGAGAACACCCCACCGGGGGCTCGACAGGAAAAGCATTAACATTTCATTGCCCCACCAAGGACAACTCCACTCTCCTCCCCTCCCTCCCTCTGAGCTCCTCTGGGTGCCTCTCTTCACCAGCCCAGGGATCAGCAGGGTTCCTCATGGTGCTGCCTACTACAGTGGCACCTCACATGGAGAACCACGGAGAATTCCGCCCCCTGCAGGCTCCATTGGGAACTGCAGCGGGAGGCACGTGGACAATCTGGCCCCTCTACGGTGGTTGTGAATGCCAACCTTCTGGCCAGGGAAAGAGGCAGGCCTGGCCTAGGGTGGGTGATCTCTTCCTGCAGGAGCACGGCCTCCATGCAAACATCTCTGCACCCCTCCACCAGTCCCCTTGCTGCACAACACCCGACGCTCGCCTCTCTGGAGTTGCTGGGAAAGGGATTCCTTTTTACTCCTGTTAATACTTTAGATCCCTCTTCAGCCTGCTAATAAAAGGCAGCTCTCTGCCGGTCCAGGGGCTGCTGCTTTATGTGAGGGAAAGGGTGGGGCTGCCGGAATATAAAGCATGTAATTTTTCTTCTTTCCCCGAAAGAATGAGAGAGATGCTGCCGCACGGGTCTGAAAACACTGGGTCTCTTTGGCTCCCTAGGTTCTCTATGGCTGGTAATAAAAGTCACATTGCACAGAAATTGCAGCCAGGAAACTGTTTCAGATACAGCTCGGCTATTTTCTTCCCGTCTCAGGCCCGTACGTTTCCCTTGTGCTCAGTCTTGGCTGTCTTGTGCGAGACAGAAAGAGCGTCTCTAGAGCCCAAATGGAGTTAATGGGCGGTAAAGAATAGCACAGGCTGCTCTGTCAACATGCCGTTCTCAGCTCATTGAAGGATGCTGGGTCTTCATCCCTGCAAGTGTTTTCCCAGCCGAGTGGTCGCCAGGGAAATGGATCTTATTAACCTATGGAGGGATCACGGGACGGTTCCAGAGCGATACATACACAGAGGCAAAATGGAATGCTTGGGGGCAAGGCCGGATAAACTTTGCTCTCTGAATCCTTGGCGCTGCCCAGCCAGACTCAGCTGTTGCAGAAACTTTGTTCAGCGATAGGACCCAGACAGAAGTGCATGGAGCTACCCCGACTGCAGGAAATTGTTTGTAGTGGACAGATCCACACGGGTTAGTTTCAGGATAGTTGTAACGGGGCTTGCAGTAACTTAAGAGCATGAGTACCAACCTTAGGGAGGAACTGGGACATAACCTACAAATCAGCTGTGAGGACGAAGATCTCACCATCCCATTATCAAATCTAAATTCCTCCACTGCTCTAGGAGTCTTAACTCGGAGTCACAGACAGTCCCCTTGGCACTCCCAATCCCAGCTATCTTGCCACCAACGTGACAGCTGATGATCCGGGGCGGCCTGTGACTATAGGCTAACTTGGCCGTCGCCTAGGGTGCTGCCTTCAACGGGGTGCCCGATGATGACATCACGGGGTGCACGGGGCGCTCGATGATGATGTCGCTCCATTGACGGCCGTGCAGGCGGGGGCGCCAATCCCGCGTTCCGCCTGGGGCGCCAGCTGCCACAGCCTGCCTCGGGCCACTCCTGCTGCTGATTGCTTGCACCACAACTCTCAGCAATATTCAGGATGTCCCAATTTCCTAAGGATCTGTCGCCCCAGCTCGATTGCACCTTAGAACTAACACAAGAGACATGGCTTGAAGCCAATCCTGTCATGAACTGCTAAAGATTTATTCACTAGGTAAAAGAAATGAGAGTTACTTACATGGTTACACAGATGCATGTGTCTTACAGTGGTGCATTTCAAAGGGGAATAGAAGCTTTTATATGCAGCAATCCCATAGGTCAGGGTTAACCCAGGCTCAGCAGCAGGGGTTCTCTTGTTTATGCTTCGAAATGCTTTGCACCCCCAGAGTCCAAGCAGGACAGAGATCCCAAGTCCCTTTTGTTTGGGGATTTTATTTGCTTCCTGCCCCATGCTGAGAAACTCAGCTGATGGGAGGAGGCCAGGTGCAAGGCTCATCTGGGGGCGGGGGGAGCAGGACAACAAAAGTCTTTTGTCCTCTTGTTGATGGTGAGGAAATTCCAGCTGCAGTGTCCCACAATAGTCCATCTGGTATTGATGGCCCTTTCCTTTTGGCAAGGCATGACATCTTTTGTTGGAGAGCAGCCCTTCTAAATGACACCAGGGGGCAGCAGGGCCCCTGCCCAGGATGCAAAGGAGCCTCAGTCTACTTTTGTCCCTTCCTCTTTTAGGGCAGAGAGAATCAGAGCCCGTGGCTCACTCTTCCAGCAAGGATCTCAGGTCTCACCTCTGTTTTCTGGAGGGAGGCATCATCCTGCAGTTGTACCCATGCACATGGGAGAATATCCCACTGGGAACTCAACAGGAAAAGAATGAACAAACCCTCAACATCTCATTGCCCCTCAAAGATGTTCTCTCTCTCCTTTCTGGCGATTCGTTAGTCAAAAGAGACTCATAATACGACCTCTCAATATGGGCTACAGATGCCATAAGGGAGATGAAGACCGGCAGCAACTTATAAATGTTCAATACAGTTGAAACACTAAACACGTTCTTATCATTCGAATACGGCTTTTCACAACACTGACACCCAGGGGAGCCAGGCTGACTCCAGCTGTGCATTTGTCAGTGCTCACTTGAGACACGGGGATCTTGGCAGGAGCTGGAACTTAATCTCCCAGCGTCACAACCCCATTAAGAGAAGGATGAGCGCTGGGTAAAGACACTGGCCTGGAATTCAAGAGATGGAGGGTCAACTCTCGGCTCTGCCACAGACGTCCTAAATGACCTTGGTCAGGTTACTTAATGCCTCTGGGTCTCAGTTCCACCTCTGTCAAATGGGAATGATAATCGTATGGTCAGGTATGGCACAGGGGAGTAGAGATATGCTAGACCCAGGGTATGTACCCTCCACAGTTCTCTTCGTATCCAAGCAAAATTTCCACAGCTACATAGCAATTTTTTTAGCGTCCCACTACCAGAGATTTTCACTGCCGCAGGTAGCTGCGCACGTTGGGGAGGATGCAGCCTCTCTTTCACTGCCACCTGGAGCTCTGTATACTGTACAGGCTGCCCCCAGTGTACACAAGGCCTTAGACTACAAGCTTTTGTGTCTCTTACAATATAGATGTACAGCACCTAGCACATGGACAGGGACTGCCTTTTTGTTCTGTGTCTGTACAGCACTTGGCAGAGTGGGAGGTGGCTCTATAATGGGAGCTAGTAGATGTTATCCTAAAACAACTGGGCCTTGGTTTTCATTGGGCTGTCTCGGTGGCATTGTCCTCATAATGGCTGGGATTTTCAAAGAGGGTACGAGAGTCAAGCATCCACCATTCACTGGCTTGGAGCTGGGGCTGTGAGAGTCCCTTGGAAACACCAGCTGACAATAACAATAAACAGATGCTTCATTTCTAAGAAAAAGGAACGTTTCATCAATAAATGATCACGAATGCGAAAGGCATCAATAATGCATTGCCAAATCCCAATTCTGTTGCAGGTCTATAACTCCAACGGGAAAAGTTAAAGAAATTCTCCCATGGAACAGGCGCGAACCACCAATCTGCATCTCCAGCCAGACCCTGTGGACTGGATTGCATGGATGAAAACCAATTAAGTAGCCCAAAGAGAACAATAATATTTATTGGGCATTTCAGAAGCCTCATGATGCTCCAGGACAAAAGAAATGAGAAAAGCAACCTCCGTAATATGTTTATTGATCTTCCCTGGAGGGACACAGCTGAAGTAAAATGGAGACTGTAAACACACCTTTGTCTGTCTTGTCTATAGATTGAAGATCTTCCAGGCAAGATGTTGTGTCTTATTGTTAGGAGTATGTATTGCACCTAGGACAACAGGGCCCTGCTCTCAGCTGGGAAAATAACAGATCTTGTCTTGTGTTGATATAAAATTCCTCTGTGATCCTGGACATGTTGCTGCTCCTGTTGCCTCAGTTTCCCCTCCGAGAAAATGGGGACAATAATCCTTCCTCGTATAATGCCAGGATCTGTATCATGGGTAGCTGTTTAATTTGCACAGGGGGCTTTGAGACATGTGAGCTGTCTCCCTACTAATTAACATCTCTTTCCCTATCTTCAAGCCCAGATCGGTGACATTTTCTAAGAAAAAAAACCATGGCACAGAAATATTTGTGGTATTTCATTTCCTCTATATTTAGCAAATGCTGCATTTCTCTGTGTATTTGAACACCATCTCAAAGACACTGCCTGCTCTCTCTCTCACTCTCTCTCTCTCTCTCTCTCCTTTGCTCACAAAGGTTCTTTATTTGGTGTGTTAGTTCTACTCAGCTCCTCTGGCTGTGTTTAGGAAAACACTCTCTTTCTGCTGACTTGTGGGTTCCCAGCTGTGATTCCAAACGTGGCTGGCCAACCCCTTGCTCCCAGCCTTTTTGTCCTTTTCCTCTCACCCACCCCCCAAGCCAGAGAGAGTGACCCAGTAAACTCTCTCTTTCCAAGAATCCACATCGGGTCTTCTCAGTCAAGGGTCTTTTAAAGTCAAGGGACAAGAGGAGTCTTTTGATTTTCCTCTGAGCACAGGGGTGATAATTGTGATTCAGTGACTCGTGATGATAAGGCTACTGTTCTGAAAGCGCCGTGATAAAATAGCGAAGTTAGGAGAATAATCCACAATGGATAATTTCATACATCCAGCAAATCTCTTTTGCTGGCCAGGGAATATTCCTTGAGCAGACAGCAATGTCCATTGATGGTTCGAAATTATTCAATGCACTTTTTGCTACAATGTATTTCCTCAGGAGTATTCACCGTTTGCTCTGTGGGGGTTAGTTGTGACCGGTCAGGCGAGTCTCAGGGTACTGTGGGAAAGGCCTTACCCTGGGATTCAGGAGAATTAAATTCAGTGTCTGGTTCTGTGACCTTGAGCCAGTTATTTAGTCTGTGTATGACCAGAGCCGTAGGATGGTTCGGTAGGGTTGACAGGTGTCCAGTATTCACCTGGACAGTCCAGTATTTTTGCTTCCTATCCGGTAAAAAAAATTCAGAGAATTCCGGACACTTGAGACGTCCGATATTTTCTGAATTTTTCCCCGGACAGGAGGCAAAAATGCCGGGCACCTGGCAACCCTACGAAACACTTAGCATCTGGCCTCCTTCTCCCGCCCGAGCCCCACTGGTCCCCAACACCCTCAGCCCAACCCCAGCCCTCATGCTTATGTGGTTCTGCAAGGCTGCGGGCACAAAATGGCTGCTGGCAAAAAGATCAAGGGGAAGAAATGACTCCCCTGTTCCTATCCCTGCACTCACATGCTGTTTTAATGCTGTTTTATTTTAATTTTTTTTTTTTGGCTTAATAAGTTGTTGGAGTCCTTTTTTCTCGACAACTTTGGTCTTCCCCCCTTCAACAGAATTTTTTGGCGTTTTTTTGGGCGGGCGGTGGGAGGGTGTTCGGTATTTTTGTTTCAATCATCTGACAACACTAAGCACAAGAAACCTTTCCAAGTTTTGGCCCAAGTGAGGGAGCATGGGGGCGTCATTGAGCTCCCCGCCTCAAGTGCCAAAATGTTGTGGGCCGGCCCTGGGCACAAGGAGGCTTCCCGGTCTCAGAGGGGCTATTCTCAGATGGGGAACCAATGCACAGAGAGGGGAAGTGACTTTCCCAAGGCCACACACAAGAGCGGTGGCAGGGTTGGGAACTGAAGCATCTTGCTGGAATGCCAGGCCCATGCGGCAGCGCCTCGTTCTAGCGCCTGTGCTTTCTGTGGCTGGTTTCCTCTCAAGTCATTGTCATAGGACCTGCACAGAGAAGCACGGCCTGCCCAGGGGTGGCTGCATCGATGCCAGGGTTCCCTGTAAACTGAGTGCATGGGTGGCCACCCAGCTGATTTGCAGAGCACCCACCACCTCCCACAGCTGGCAGCATGTGTTTCTGCGTGTGGTGCACATCCACACATGCCTCTGTGCACATGACAACATTTATTCCACACGTGGATGTAAAAAGTAGAGGGAAGATTGGTCTACGCGGCTCCCTGCTGCGAGGATGTCACAGAGAAGCCCTGGCCTTCCCACCAGGCATGGGCTTGGCAATGCTGTTGAAATGATGGCCTGGAGGTAGCATGGGCCTCGGGCCACATTGCCTTTCCCAGGCCAGAGAGCAAAATAAAGGCAGGGCTTGGTTTCCAGCGGTTGCTCTTTCCAGTGCCGGAGGACAACTGAGAACAGATGTGAAAGCTTGACCCCTAGTGGCTGTAATTTGGTGGAAGGAGCGCCTGGGAGCTGTGGAGTGGCATAGCTCAGCCTGGCCTACCCCATCCCAGGGATGCAGCATGCAAAGTCTGGTTCCTGCATCTCCTGCACCTCGGTGCTTGTCTAGGGGCGTGACCACCCAAAGAAGCAGTCCCGAGACCTGGCTCCCAACACAACCCTAGAACTTGTGAAGCGGTTTTCAAGCTTTTTTTTTCTTGACCCCGGTGAAGAAAATTGTTGATGCCACGACCTAACATCGTTTGACTGGAGTGTGGGCTCCGGGGTGGGACGGAAGATGGGAGCTCTGGAACGTAGGAGGGGGCGCTGGCTTTGCGAGGGGTCAGGGCTGGAGAAGGAGGGGTTTACTTTGAGTGGCTCCCGGTCAGGGGTGCAGCAGGGGGGCTAAGGCAGCTTCCTGCTTCTCCTGGCACCACAGACCATGCTGCATCCCAGAAGCAGCCAGCAGCACATTCCCAGCCAATGTGAGTGCAGAACTAGTGCTCAGAGCGGGAGCAGTGGGTGAAGTCCTGTGCACTCTCCCCTCCCCCCCACATCTAGGAGCCAGGCCTGTTGGCGGCCACTTCTGGGGCGCTGTGCAGTCTGTGGTGCCAGGACAGGCAGGGAGCTGCCTTAGCCCCCTGCCACTCACCTGATCCCCCTGCAGCAACGAGACCCAGCGCCCGACCCAGTACTGGGTCACTGAACTAGGGAATAATGGGAGTTAGCACGTACCTCTAGGGATCTTGAGCGGTGCCCATGACTGGTCTGAAGCTTCCCAGCCAGTCAGCATCAGAGCTAGGAACAACACCCTGGAGACCTGATTCCCTATGCCCCACTGTAGTGTCTTCTATTAAACTTCAGAGAATATGTTGGGTGAAAAGGGCCAGGCGCTGAAAGAGTTAAATGCTTTGCCACTGACCGTATCCGCGTGTTTTGTTTGGAAATTATCTGGGGGTCACGGGAATGTGATAGGGCCAGATAAGCTCCTGGGACTAGTTTCTCAACTGGGGCAAAGGGCTAGTGCGGCACAGAAATCCATGAAGCTCTGCTGATTTGCACCCTCTGGGCATCTGGCCCTAAGTTCTCCCTGCCCCCCCATCCATGCCTGCCCAGCTTTAGTGACTGTGCTGAAAAATAAACACATTTCCTTGTAGCGCCACATGCACAAATGTTACCATTGGCTGCCTCTGAGGGGCTGGGAGTACAGACACTGAAGGGGCTTTTGTTGGGGAAAATGCCTGCGGAATAGCGGTAGGTTTTTCTTCCACCTTCTCTCTCAGGCCTCCTCTCCCCCCTTCCAGAAAACGAAAACCCAGCATTCATGCTTGGGGGCTCAGAATTGTCCTTTGCTGGAGCAGGCCTGCGGTTTGGGACAGCTTTGCCTGGTATCACCATTCTGCCCTGAAAGCCGCCCAGTGGTCTGTGCTTAAAATGCAGGTCGAGGTACCTGCAGCGCTCAGGCATGTGAAAAATCCACCCCCTTTGGCATTGTAGTTACACAGTTCTACACATACACACACCCCCTGTGTAGACACAGCTAGGTCAAGGGAAGGATGCTACTGTGGCTGTGGGAGGTGGAGCCCAAAACTCCCCCTCGGTGGCTGTTGGCAACCACAGTGCAGAGGCAATGCCCCCACGGCCCAGGCATGGCCTCAGCTTGGCCACTTGGCTCTCTTTCGACTGGGAAAATCCTGTCGACGTCTGTGCAACATGCGGGCACTAGAGAGGACACCCTGCCGGGTAAGGACTCTGCTTCCCGCTGCATGGCCCCCCACCCCACATGGGGGGACAGGGGAGTGGCTGCTAGCGCCTTTCCAGGACGTCCCCTGGAGAGCTGCTGCACAGGGACCCTCTGCAAAGAAGGCTCCAGGTGGTTGGCGGGGGGGCACCCCACATACATCTCTGCCTTTCCCCTGTAACTGCGGCTACAAGAAGCAAGACTGGTTCCGGCATCTGTCCCCAACATAGGCCTGTCCTGCCTGGATCCTGGGCCACTGCTAGTGCAACTGGAGAACTGAGTCCGGTACAGAGAGCCCCAGACCACCCAGGAGAAGAGAACCGCAGAGCTAATAGCCCAGAGCCTGCGCTAGGGATGAAAAATCCCGTTTAACTGGTTAACCAGTGGAATATTGCGTTAAACATTATGTTTAACCAGTTAACCGATTAAAGGAGGGATGGGTGAGGAGGGGGGCTGTAGCACCCCCTCTCGCCGTAGACAAGCAGCCAGCCGGAATTGCCCCTGCAGCAGGCCGGGGAGGGGGCAGGCCAGGCCCACCACGGACAGCGGCTGCTCTGACTAGCCGGCCAGAGCAACCCTCGGCTACAGTGCAGGAGCTGTTCCAGCCCAGCTGTGGCGGGCGCAGGGCGAGGAAGGGCCTCCGGCTTACCCCGGTTAACCTTTCACATCTCTAGCCTGCGGGGGGCGGTAGAGGTGCCGGCGGGTGACATAGATCTGAAAGGAGCTCGTTAAATACAGCCTGTGGAGAGACCTCATCACCCCTCCAATCAGCCACCGTGGAACAAGGCTGCCGTTTCAGGGATCCCCACCAGGTTGCCTTTGAGGAGTTGATTCCAAAGCTTAGCAGTACCCTGTTACCGGCTCTGTGGGCTCTCCTTTGATGCTCCCTGAAATCTGCAGAGGCTGCCGGCTTGCCAGCCCTACATGCAGGAGCTGGGATCCATACAGGGTGACATTCACCTGCCAATCAGAAAGCAAGGCCGGTATGGCTGGGATTTTGGCACAGGTGCTTTTTGTGACCATGTTCATTGCAGGCTGTTATTGTGCTAAGCAATGCCCCAGCTGCCATCAGCACAGGGGTGGGGAAGGAACCCCTAGGATGCATGCTTTATTAGGTGACTATCCCGCAGGAACGCTCCCAGTTGTGAATAATACATCATCACCAAAGTAGGCCCGCCTTGCTGTGCCACTGCAGGGGACTTGGAATGCTCTCAGGCCCCCTTCTCCCTTTGGCCCTACTTCAATGGGGCAAAGGGCAAGCCCTCCAAGAGGGAGGGAGGAAAGGAGCCGAGAACAGGCTGCAGAGAGAAACATGTCTGGGTCCCCCGATCTGCCATTACCAAATTCAAGATGCACTTCAGAGCTTACGATCCCAAAATGCAGAGGGGTGTCTTCCAATTCTCTACGCTCACCTAGCAAGCTGAGATCCAGTGAGAGCCACAAGTCCGGCTTCTCCTTGTAGATCAATGTGGTTGTGACGGGGCTAACCTGCCCCGCACTGAGCAGGAGGAAGGGGAGCCCATTTATTGGGCAGAACACGCCCCTCCCCCACAGCCCTACTGGGCATGCTCGAAGTGCAGCCTCACTATAAAAGACTGCTGGGCTGCTCAGTTGGGGCAGGACGCTGGGGAGGCAGGAGCTCTGGCCCAAACTGCAGGCCCGCCGCCGGACCTGCCGCCAGATCCAGAGCCGGAGGAGGCGCTGCTGCTGCTGCTGCTGCTGCCACCACCAGCTCTGGGGCGAGCCCGCCCCCAACACCGACGCCCGTTGGCTACCCGCCCCGCTGCAGAACGCCCGGTGCCGCTGCCCCAGGGACAAGCCCGTCGGACGAAGCCGCTGCCGGCAACCCAGCATCGCCAGGTGGGACCTCTGTCGGCTACCAGATTGGGGGTAGGAAGCAACCCAGGGCAAGGGGCCGGGAACCCCCCCCCCCCAGTGGGCTTAGCAGGTTTTGGGGGAGGACCCCCCGCTGAGCCAGTGGTGGGAACCACCCACCACTATCAGGGCCCTGGGTTGGGGTCCGGTGGAGAGGGAGGGCCCGGACCCCCCTACCTCACCCCGCAGTGCGGGACTAGGCCGCTGGGCCTGCTGCGAGTGCGGACTAGGCCCCCGGGCTGGGGGTTAACGCTTTGTTCCCCAGGGGAAAGGGAGAGGAGGCGGGTGGTACCCCGCCACAATGGTATATAATTAATTGGCACAAATGTTGGTATTTTAGAGCAGATAAGTATGTAATATCCTGGAAACAATTCACTCTGGATTTCTGATGAACCCTATGAAAACCCCAGATAGACAGCCCCTGGGAAAACGAGCATCTTTTCCACAATCCCAACCGGGATTCTGGAAAAATCAAAGAGATCAGCCTCAGTCTGTGTACAGAGGCCAGTTCATGTAATAGTCTGTGGAGTTATGTCACTCAGTCACTAGATGTCTTTGTGTGCTACCCAGATTTTCAGACAGGATGTGGTGCCTGGTAAACAAGAGACAGAGAGCTGGAACTTGAGCTGTGTAAAAGTCTGTTTGTTTGTGTCTGTAGTTTACAGCTCTTTTCTTTAACAAGTGCCTGTTTAAAAAGGAGTTTGATTCTATTTATCATGAGCGAGAACTTCCATAGTTTGTGTTGCGCTGACACTCCTGCTGACAAGTTCAGCAAAGTATCTTCCTACCCCCGACTCCATGCTTTGATTTAAAAAGATTGAAGCAATTTAGGACACAAATCCACCGCCTGATGTTTGCATGGGATTGATGGCATGCTGTTGCAGGGCATTTGGGAAGTGTGTGTCATTTTCCAGGTACAGTTAGCTCGGCTAAATGTTTTCGATGAAGTGGCTGCTTCATTTCCTTCACACTCACCCTGGGGGCAGATTTTCAAATGCTCAGCACCCAAAACGAGGGCCATATTAGATGGGTTCAGCTCCCAACAGCTCCAGCTGTGCTCTTTGGGAACTCCAGCTATTTCTTTAGGTGCTTACATGAGAGCATACTCAGATGCTCATAGGGGGAGGGATAGCTCAGTGGTTTGAGCATTGGCCTGCTAAACCCACGGTTGTGAGTTGAGCCCTTAAGGGGGCCATTTAGGGATCTGGGGCAAATCTGTCAGGGATGGTGCTTGTTCCTGCCATGAGGATAGGGGTTGGACTCAATGACATCTCCCTTCCAGTTCTAGGAGGTAGGTATATCTCCATATAAGAATAAGCTGAATCTGGCTCCAGCAATGCTAAGCACTGGGAAAGTTCTGACCTGGGTGTACTAAAGGACACAGCAGTGTGCAATGGAGTAATAATGATGCTAACCAGTCTGAGATAAATGCAAGCAAGAGCTCCCCAGTGCAATCTCCAGATGTGCATTTCATTCTGATTTAATAACTCATTTATTGTGAGTCCATAAAGCAATGCAATTGTTCAAACCACATTTCCACAACTGTCCCATGGGGGCCTGTTCTACACATTATGATCCCTCTCCTATCACCATGCTTGCTGTCCAAGACCAATGTATCTCATGCCCTGCCTTTGAACTTCCCTGTGATATTACAGGACCAAGCAGCGGCTCCATCAGAGGATGTAGTTATTTAGAAACATCCCACCGGTGGGCGAAGAAGGTTTCCCAAAGGCTACCTATGCCATGGTTTGAGTCACTAATTGTTGTCTGATCACATCATATATGTCTCCAGTCCAATAACGTGCAGCAGGGAGCTAGGTTTGACCCTAATTTTGGGCTGGCTTTCTTGGTCTTCAGTCGAAGCAGTTGTTCTTTGGGGTCTACTCTGACATAGCCACCTGCTCCCTGGGATGTTCTGGTTTAGTAAAGGGTAGTGCATTTCAACATGCAACAGAGCCTGCTGGGCCCAGAGGCCAGCCTACATTGTGACACATAACGTACATCAATGTGACACTATCCACCCCATACCCAAGCATTGCACCATCATGGCTTGTAACATCAATTGATTAAATCTAATGCCATATATCAGTATATTTGTATTTCACCATACATACTGAAGGAAGTACTTTAGCATACAACCATACTTTAGCAAGGAGTACCACTCTGGTACACTTTGGCAGAATCATAAACTCATAGAATACTAGAACTGGAAGGGACCTTGAGAGATCAAGTCCAGTCCCCTGCACTTATGGCAGGACCAAGTACCATCAGACCATCCCTGACAGGCATCTGTGTAATCTACTCTTAAATATCTCCAGTGATGGAGATTCCACAACCTCCCTGAACAATTTATTCCGGTGTTTAACCACCCTGACAGTTAGGAAGTTTTTCCTAATGTCCAACCTAAACCTCCCTTGCTGCAATTTAAGCCCATTGCTTCATCTCCTATTATCAGAGGCCAAGAAGAACAATTTTTCTCCCTCCTCCTTGTAACACCCTTTTAGGTTCTTGGAAGCTGCTATCATGTCCCCTCTATCTTGTTAATGCATCTGTGGACGAGTCATGGGATGCGATCACCCTCTGCCGGCCAGGCGGGGGGGGTTCAGCGACCACCTTCATCCGTCGGTCTGGCCCCTGGGCGGGATTCCCGGTCCCGGGGCCAGTAGGTTGGGTGCGATCACCCTCTTTCCGTCGAGCCGGGGGGATTCAGTGGACCCACCGTCTACACCCCGGCTCGGTGTCTGGGTCCTAGGCCCGGGGTTTGGCCCCTCCGTGGGGCCAGCCCCGCCGGCTTTTGCCTGGTTGGCCCACCGGCACAATTGCGTGTTTGCGTAGTATCCTGGACTGCGGGGATTGTGAGGAAGAGGGGGATGGGAGGGGGACCAGGGCCTGCCCTCTCCACTGGGTCCCAGCCCGGGACCCTAAGTGCAGGGCCTCACCATTGCCCCTGCACAATTACCAGGGGGTTTACTCCCAAAATGCGTCTGTCCACAGGCACCACAAGGGCCCTACCCAGGGCTGTTTCCTCCCTTCCCTGGGCGCCTGGGGCCTGACTGCCGACCTCCATGTGCCTACCGGGGTTCTGGTGCGGGGTGCCTGGGGTGCTCCTCGGTTGCCCCTCCTGGGGATCCACTCCCCCGGATCTCGTCCCGGCCGTATCTCCCCTTCCATACTCCTTGCATTTGTATACAGGCATCTAAGATACAGATTTGATTTTGTCCCCCAGTTCAATGTTGTCCCTTCTTTATCTCTGCTTTTATAGCCCATGCTCCCTCCCATGGTATGGCTCACACATTGGTATAATCCAATATAAGAGGGTATGCCTTGTATTCTGATGACAGAACAGAGCAGCTACTGAGCGATCCACTCCTGTCTTCCACTTTCAGCTGCCGATAGTCAGAGGTTTAGAGTCACCCTAAGTGGGGGGTTGCATGTAATAGTGTACATGTAACCCACACACCTACTGGGTATGGTTCACTGTCGCATGTAGTGGCACTTATACCACTTACAGAGAGAGGGTACGTCTACACCACCCTCCTAGTTCGAACTAGGAGGGTAATGTAGGCATACCGCACTTGCAAATGAAGCCCGGGATTTGAATTTCCCGGGCTTCATTTGCATAAGCGGGGAGCCGCCATTTTTAAAACCCCGCTGGTTCGAACCCCGTGCAGCGTGGCTACACGGGGCACGAACTAGGTAGTTCGAACTAGGCTTCCTAGTTTGAACTACCGTTACTCCTCATTTCACGAGGAGTAACGGTAGTTCGAACTAGGAAGCCTAGTTCGAACTACCTAGTTCGTGCCCCGTGTAGCCGCGCTGCACGGGGTTCGAACCAGCGGGGTTTTAAAAATGGCGGCTCCCCGCTTATGCAAATGAAGCCCGGGAAATTCAAATCCCGGGCTTCATTTGCAAGTGCGGTATGCCTACATTACCCCGCTAGTTCGAACTAGTGGGGTAGTGTAGACATACCCAGAGAGAATGAGTTTGCGCTACAGCCACAGCTGAGAGCCAGCTGGCTTCTAGCTCAGACTGTACCAGCTCATGTACTAAGCTCCGGAGGTCCTAGGTTCAGTTTCGCCTGCTGGTATTACACACATCCCAGGCAGAGAAGCTGCAATCTGCAAGGCATGCTGGGATGCTATATTGTAGAGCCATTGTATAGACTCTGGAGGGAAAAGCAGGTCAGCTAATTCTAGCCTCAGTGCCAAGGGACTAGGCAGCAGACTGCTCTGTGGGCCTTTCATAACCAGACCAGAATTACTCAACCATCCTCATCAGCAGAGCAGAAGAATAAACAGCACCTTTGGCTGCTTGAGGAGAGCTCGGTTGACTGAGACCGAGGCAGCTTCAAAAAGGATAGAGCATTGTGCCATGATTATATGGAGCACTGTTGTGAATGGGGTGGACTCTGGCATATCCCTGTTCAGGCAGCAATGTGTCCCAAGCGCCAGGTGGAACCTTGTTCCCGGACATGCCTCATTTCAGCTAGCACAGGGCTTTTGCTGCTGCCGTTTCATCCTCCACCCCCATAGCCAAACCACTGCTGCCTTGAAACCACTACTGCCTTGACATTCAGAATTATCCGCAGCTGATTTCAGCTGCTCTGGCATCGTTTGCTGCTGCTGCTGTTTTGTTTTTTTTTACCCATCAGGAGAAACTACATTGCTTTAGATTTTCTGGAGAGGCTCAGAAAACAAATCAGTGAAATGTCTGACATCAAAGGCAGTGTCAAATGAAAGCTTATGTACCGTAGTGACGGGAGAGGAAGAATATAAGTGCCTAGACAGATTAGACAGATAGGAAGCTAGTTATCATAGTATGAGCTTCCCTAACATCATCAGAGATAATATAATAAGGAAGGGCTGATCTTCAGGGATTCACTAAGCCCTTGAGTTTATCAGATCTATTAATCTCTCTGTCTAGAACTGCATAAATCTACATTGCACTGTATCATAGAATCGTAGAACACTAGAACTGGAAGGGACCTCGAGACGTCATTGAGTCCAGTCCCCTGCCCTCCCGGCAGGACCAAGCACCATCTAGATCATCCCTGACAGATGTCTGTCTAACCTGCTCTTAAATATCTCCAGTGATGGAGATTCCACAACCTCCCTAGGCAATTTATTCCAGTGTTTAACCACCCTGCCAGTTAGGAAGTTTTTCCTAATGTCATAAAGGAGGGATTAAATGGTATCTCTGGACCTTACACAGGACCTATGCCCCCAGATACAAATACCTATCCCCCCCCTCCCTTTTTTGATCTTTCCATGTTGTAGAATAAGTTTTGATTACTTCGGCATCATTCTTTGGAGAAGTCCTTTTTTAAAAAGTCCATATACCTAAATTCTTCTTGCCCATTGCACAGAAATAACTTCTACTGGCTCCAATGGGAGTCGTCCACAAGCCTTGGGTGAGAGAGCCCCTCCCATGGGTACAGCATTTTTTATCCTATTGCATCCCAGCTGCAGGGCAGACCCTGGAACAGGTCCACAGCTGGTGTAAATAGAGGTAGCTCCTTTGACTTTGGGGGAGCTATGCCTCCTTATAGCAATGTCAGGCCCCCTCATTCGAACACTGTCCGCATTTATATCCCATGCGAGTCAATGGAGACAAGCAATTAGGCCCATGGTGAACTACCTGCAGCTCATCGGGGCTCTGTGTGTGGCCCATGAGGCATTTTGTTTCCCGTTGTCCATGAGCTGGGTTCCCACATTCCACTGGCTTCCCTCCGTGTTGGCTTTTCCCTACTGGTATTACTAAAGTGACACGCATGCAAAGCCAGGTCATGGGAAGTGCTGATTGGCTGGGAGAGCTGTGCACTCCCTCTGCATCCAATAACAGCGCGGCTACGGTTCAGTCGGCACCCCCTGCAGATTCCAGGTACGGAACCCTGCCCTATCCCGGGAGGCTGTCTTGGATATGACACTCTTGTGGCCCTCCTTCCTCTCAGTGGGCCAGGTCTAGGCAGAATCTGGTCTCTATCTAGGGATGCTCTTACCCAGTTAGTGCAGGACAAGACAAAGCTCGGGGGCCGCTGAGGTTAAAGCAGACAAGGTCAGGGGGGGCATGTGCAGGGGAACAGCTCTGCGCTTCCAAAGGGGCGGGGCCTCTGGCGGAAGGGGCAGGGCTAGGGGCAACCAGCCCCTAGTGTGGCGCCGTGCAGCGGCCCAGCGGCGATTTAAAGGGCCTGAGATTCTGGCTGCCGTATCAGAGCCCCAGGGCCCTGAGACAGTTGCCCCCTTTGGGCCCGTCCCCCATCTGCGGGCCGGGGGCAGAGGCTCTCCCTGTGCTCTAGGGCTATGTCTAGACTGTAGGCTTCTTTCGAAAGAGCCTCTTTCGAAAGATCGCATCTAGACAGCAGGCGGATCTTTCGATAGAGGAAATTCGCTTTTTCGAAAGAGCACCCAGCGAGTCTGGATGCTCTCTTTCAAAGACGGCCTCTTTACATTGAAGAACGCCTTCTTTCGAAAGAGGAACTTTCGAAGGAAGGCGTTCTTCCTCGTGAAACGAGCTTTACCGCCATCGAAAGAAAAGCCGCGTTCTTTCGAAATAATTTCGAAAGAACGCGGCTTGAGTCTGGACGCAGGGGAAGTTTTTTCAGGAAAAGGCTACTTTTCCCGAAAAAACCCCCGAGTGTGGACACGGCCTGGGAGGAGAGGACGTGAGGAACACACACGCACCCTGCTGTGTCGGGAGCGGCCCGTTCTGCAGGCTGCAAGGAGTGCTTTTCGTGGTCAGAAAGGGAAAGGAGACGAAAGGGGGCAGAGAGAGCTCGGCTGCGAGTGATGGCAAAGTTGCTGCTGGAATTGCTGGCAGTGTCCGGGCTGCTGGCGAGACAGAGCTGGCTGGCCGGGGCTTTTTTTTTCCAGGCCCGTGTCTCAGTTTCTCTGTATTTTATGTGTTTTTATTTCCTATTAAAAGCTCCCTCTCTCATTTCCTCCATGAAAAACAAGGCTCTTTCAGGGAGACGAATTCCTCCCGCTCCAGACAAGCCTGAGCCTGCCCTGAAAAACAAACAGCCTGCAGATCGCAGCATCTTTCTCCCGCTTTTGCCCCACATTCCCTCCAGCCTCTCCTCCCTCCCCCACAGCCCAAGCAGAGCCTGCTTTTATGACCGGGACGCAGGGACATGGGAGATGCAGAGCCATGTAACTGAGGTCCTAGCAAATGTTATTGCAGCTCCAGATGTCAATCCAGCATTGTTTGCAGCCTAGCACGCTCCGCATATTCCCTTGGCCCTCCGGTCAGGGCCATGGTTTGGGCACCAAGCTCGGAATGGAGTTAAAATCTACAGTGCAGGTTGCTCACTGTGTCTTTCACAGCTGTCCCTGCCTGCCCAGAGAGACAGGAAGTGTCGTCTTCTGGCTCCCCTCCTGCTTGCGTGGTCCCCTTGCTTGGCCTCCTGCTCCGGGGTTCATGACATGCTTCCCTGGCCTGCTACCAGTGTATAAAGGCCCTTTGGGAGAGCCCAGGACAGGCTGAGCAAGGGGTGCTGTTAGCTGGGCTCAGGGTACATTGGCAACGCTCTGGGGAACCCAGGATGGGCGCTGCAGGAGTTGCTGCAATTAATGGGGAAACATTGGGCTTAGCTGTGTAGGATCCCAGGGCTGCAGGGGTGCACTCAGGTGCATGGGCAGAGCTATATGAGGGGAGTTTGCAGAGTATCCAGACTGTTCACCCTGCACTTTCACGGGCATGGAAATTCACCCAGACGCTGAAGGAACAACCTTCCTGAGTTCTACGCTAGACAAAAATAAGAGACACTGGCCAGTTTATGTTCTAGTGTCAGTTGTGCAGTTGGGGTGTCCGTCAGCCCGGGGCTGCGCGTTCCTGAGTTGTACAAGCCTGGGAATGACTGTATTGTGATCCCTGCCGGGCAAGACAGCATGGCTAGGGTGTTTGGTGCACACTCCCTCACTGCCTGTAGCTACAAGAGCCAGGTAAGCAGGGTGGGTTGGCCCAGGAGTGCAGCTCGCCTGATCCCAGGAGGTGAAAGAAAAACATACCTGCTGTCCCACCAGAGACCAACATCTGGCACCTGCAGGTAGAGACCAGCTTTCTGAGGGGTTTTCTGAGGCTGGGATGTGTTCTGGAAATGAATTGGTCCCGGAAGAGTCTCTAAAAGGCCTCTCGGGCAGTTGCAACCTGAAACAAATCCCAAGTTTTCTGGCCAATCAACTTGCAGCAATTGAGAGGCAGACACATCCAGCTCTCCAAGGAGATGGCTGGACCTTTGGTGGTCCACAGCCTGCTTCCAGCTGAGATCTACAGGACTGAGGAATTGGAGGGGAGAAGGGAAGGGGTGAAGGTCATCAACTCAGGCCTCCTTCGTCGCATTTTCACCTCTTTGCTTATACAAGGCTGGTGATCTTAGAGCCTCTCTGATAGTGCTGTGGTATTTTTGGTCCGAAGCCAACTCGGACAGGCCATGTTAGAAACAAACAGTTGAGCTCTAGACCCCCAGTAGAGGCTCTGAAACATGGCATCTAGAACACGATAAAGGCTGCGCAATCCTCTGCCCCTAGAACATCACAAAGGTGCGGGGACCCAGAGGTTCTAGATCACGGGAAATGCACCGGGACCCGTTGGTTCTAGAACACAACGGAAAGGGGCAGAGCTATGGAGCCCATTGGTTCTAGGCAAGCCAACGGGTCTGGAACAGGGTGAAGATTCTGGAACCCTTTGGTTCTAGAACATAATCAGTGACTCAAGAAACCCACTTCCCGTCATTGCTTTGAGGACCCTCCAGACAGTCTGCCTGCTGCATTTAACTCCCTTCCTGAAACCTTGGCACAGGTATGTTCATGGTGACAGTGCCTCCCTCCCACCCCCATGCCCCACCTGCACGCAGAGGTTTGACACGGTCGGGAGGACCAGCAGGGCCAGCGTGTTCTTATTAACCTCAGCTGTAAAAAAACAAAAATAAAAATAATGAGTAAATACCGGACAGGCTTGCAAGAAGCAGGAAGTTTGTTCCATGAGAGAATCTTGGAGCGGCACAATCCCAAAGGGCCGTGGCCAAGTGAGCTGGAGCGCTGTGTTTATTCCAGCCAGTGGAGTTGGCCTTTGGAAGCTCTTCTTCCCCTCAGAGTGCGCCTGCGCATGCGGGCCACCACCGCATCATCGGTTCTACCGAGGCTCCGCTTTGAATTTGAACCCGCCTCCACAAGGGGAATGAGCTGGTGAGTTCTCAGCTCCCAAGAGCAGTGAACAAGAGAGCCTTGGAGTTGCCCTCGGCAGGCTCCTGGCCAATTGAAACTGCCCGGCCCTTGATATCTGTCCCTAGAGAGAAGAGTCTGTTACACCCCCTGGGGAAAAGACACACCTTTCTCAGTCATATTATAGCACAGCCGTGGGGTGAGCTGTCCTTTCTTCCTAGGAGAGGGGGCCCTGAGGAAGCTGTTACTGCAGCAGAAAGAGTTTGGACTGTACAGTTCCTTCTAGAGTCCCTGCCATCAGAGCAGCTAGTATCAACCTGGCCCTCCGGAGCTGCCTGTGCCTTGCACTGAGCTGCTGGCTCCTTCCCAGTCCCTCAATAAAGCACTCTGCCACAACACAGTGCTGGCTGCAGCCAGCGAGGATCAGAGCTCCTGGCTTGCCTTCTGAAAGTCAGTCCGCTCGAGAGCCCTCTGGCAGCGATCTCCCTCTTCCATCCCTTTCCGGTTCAATCAAAATAAATGAGCAAAATCCAAGCAGCAGAACTCCCCTCCCCCAAGCACAGTGAGACGTTTCTTCTCCGGCCACGCCATAGAGATTTCAATATTGGGGCTCGTGGAGGGACTGAAAATATTGGCAGAGGCAGAAGCTACAGCCTGGCTAGTTTGCCAGCTGCAAGGAAGTTGGACGCAAGGGGCTCCTGGGGAGGAAAGGTGTTCTCGGTAAGTCCCAGGACTGACCGGGACTCGAGAGAGCTAGGCAGGACATGGGTGTCCCAAGGTGATGAAAGATTTCCGGTCCTCAGTCAGGGTGAAAAGTCAAAATGGCAAAAATGTGAGTGAACTGACAATTAAAATAACAAATCCATCAGGTCAGGTCCAGGGAGACGACAGCCTCCTGGGCATGGTCTGGAGGGTGACCCCGCACCAGCACTCAGAGCTGCACTGAGCACAATGCTCCAGGTGTGATTTAAAGGGTCCCGAGCAGCTGCAGGTCCCGAGTGCCAATCAGGAGCCCTTGGCTCCAGCACTTCTTTCCCCTTCCCCATCAGCGGGCTTGGGTTGGGTTGATCAGAACCCTTTGTGTTGGTCATTTCAAACCAGACCCTTCCCCAAAGAAAAGTTTCAGGAAAGCCCCTCCAGGATTGAAAGCTGCCTGCCGCCGTCCAGCAGCTCCTGAGCAAGATGGGAAATCCCAGCGCTGCCACCACTAGCCCTTCTAAAATGACAAAAATGAAAGCTGCCATCTTGAGTCACTGCAGCAGGTTACTTGGAGTCTTCCCAATTGATTGGTCTTTGGTCACCTGATTGAAAGGCTTAAAGAGATCTGTGTCCTTCTTTAGGGGGCCTGTAGGTGCCAGGCAAAGCTACAGGGATCTCTCCATCCCTCTCTGAGGAAGTGAAGCAAGCCCAGGAAGAAGCCAAGATCGGTGGAATGCAAACCTGTGTCCGAATTATTTTCTCTATAAACTACTGGTCTCTGCCTTAGTATATTCATAGAGAGGTGAATAAAAAGCAATGAGGTCTCGTGAGCTTTTACCAGAAAGGCAGGAGGAGTTTTGCATCTGTACTGGTACTGCCTCGATTTTTTAAGAAATGTTGTAGCTCTGTGCTTCTCTAATTGCAGATCGGGATCCCCAAATGGGTTGCAACCAGTGTTTCCTGTAAGCTGTGTGGTGGTGTGGCCTCTCATAAGGATTCAGACACCACCCAGTAAATTAGCAGAGTGCCTGCAGCTAAGTTTTTGTTTATACCAGTGGTGCACATCCGCACATGCCTCGGTGCACATAACATTATTCCACACATGGATGGAAAAAATCCGCACATGGATGGAAAAGATTAGAGGGACCATTGGTTGTGACCCCATTTGAATGAGATCTCCATGGTTGGCGTTAGACTTGCTGGAGTCTGGGGTTGAAGCCAAAGTCTGAGTCCCACTGTCCCCTCAGCCAGGGTGGCCAGGCTCAGGTTTTTGGTACCCCCCTCCCCACCGCTGTGTAGTAATTTTTGTTGTCAGAAGGGGGTTGGGGGTGCAATGAAGTTTGAGAGCCCCTGTGTCTCCTCTCAGTCTTCTCTTTGCCAAACTAAACAAGCCCAATTTCTTCAGTCTTGCCTCCGAGGTTGTGTTTTCTAGACCTTTAACCATTTGTGTTGCTCTTCGCCAGAGCCTTTTCTGGTCTCGGGCTGTGTGTGTGACTGACTGCGGAGGAGCAGGGCCAGTGTGTGGCTAGGCAGGAAGGCCCGAGACCGGAAAATACGTGCGTTGAGGCCACATTGGCAGGGCTGCTAGCTGGGCGGGTGTCAGGTTCAGCAGGGACCTGAGGACACACCCCGCAGGGTAACTGCTGCAAACCTTGCTCCCAAGGTCCCTCCGGGTGTGGAGGCGGGAATGTTGAAGGCAGCAAGGTGAGCAGTCAACGCTGCCCCCTCAGCCTGACTCCTGCGGCCCCCTTCTCCCAGTTCCTTCAGCTAATGCAAGAGTTGCTGCGTGCAGGGCCCCATAGGGCTCCACTGCCTGAGGATCTCATTCAGAACCGCTCTCCCGGGCCCACCATGGGCTTTGCTCCATACTGACCCCAGCCTGACTCACCTCTCCTCTAAACCGGGGGCAGGCGGGAACAGCTGCACGGCACGATTCCAGTTCCCTTCCTGCACGTGGGCTGCTCTCTGCTGTGACGTGCCCCTGCCTCCCCAGCTGTGCTGCTTACCAGGGGGCTAGGAGCAGGGCCAGCTCTCCATGAGCCAGGGAAGCTCCCTTAGAATGGGACTTTGGGGAGGGGGCGTTTACACTGACTTGATGGCCCCATTGCGCTGCCAGAGCAGCATAAAGTGGGTTGAGCGTGGAATCCGGCGCTAGGTAATTGCCCCATTTTAAGGATGAGCAGAATTAGTCCCCTCGGTCCCATCTACAGCGCTCTCTGCTTACCTCCCACTTCTCCCCCCTCCCGCGGATACAAGAGCCTTCTCCTCTGCCTCTCCCCCACACCAATATCTCCCCCCTTTTGTGGTTTCCTAGGTTACCTTAATTCTGTGCCTGTGTTCTTCAGTCCTGCAACACCAATCGCCCGCAAAACACTGCCTATACTAGTGTGGCATTGCTTCTTTCTGCACACTCCTACACTGTATGGGGAAGAGACTTCCTGGAGGACCAGCAGAGTCCACCTGGAGGGCAAGGAGGGTGGGGTCCAATCTGTAGGAAGGGTTATTCAGACTGCAGCCAGCATGAATTTCTGGTGACTCTTTCTCCGGAGTGGCCCCTACAAATATGCTTCAAATTGGGGCGAGAAGAAAAAGGAGATTGATTTTAGGTGACGTCAACGCATGATTGGAAGCAGATTGAGACTTAATAGATTTGTAATAAGTTCCTTCTGCAAACAAAGTGTGTGAGGGGGCAGTGAAATCCCAAATATTTCTATTCCTCAGTTGCTTGTTAAATAACCCGATGAAATGATCTTTATTAAATGCAGGCTTGCCCCGGCCATAAAACGTTATTTTTGCAAGGCGCGAGCGTTGTTCAAAACATTAGATGGAGGGATCATAAACCTGCCATAGATGTTTGCTTGTTGCACAGTGGTTCAATTGTTGTTGTTGTCGCTCATTGCTGTTTGTATGGGGGTAGCGCCTCGCGCCTCGGGCGTGTGTAAGGTGCTGTACAAAAACCAAACAAAAAGGGCATGAAAAGTATGATGGCTTGATTTACTTGAAATCAATGTCTACATTAATGTTCTGACTTGGGACGTGCTATTTAAAAGCTTTTATCTACTACATATTTGAGAGGGTTTGTCTGTGAGCAAGCAAGTCTGTCTGTCCCTCTGTTTGTTCAAGAACTCCTCCTAAGTAGTAAGGGCTAGGACCACCAAATTTGGTATGCAGCTTCCTCTTATCGTAACTTAAAGTAATAATAAGATTTAAAGTAAGGTCAGGGGTTGGTTGTGCGGGGCAGGGGTCTGAAGCTACTTCTCCGCCTTTGTGTACAGGGTGCATAAAACCATAGAGAAAAGAAAGGGTACGTCTACACTAGCCCCCTAGATCGATCTAGGGAGGCTAATGAGGGCGACCGGAATTGCAAATCAAGTCCAGGATTTAAATATCCCGCACTTGATTTGCATGTTCCCGGCCGGTCGCCATTTTAGAAATTGGCTAGCCCGAAGTAACTGCCCACGTCTACACGCGGCAGTGAAGTGGGATTCCGGAATAAAGCCCTAAATCGAATTAGGTGGCATTCCTCGTGGAATGAGGTTTACCGCCTTATTCGATTTAGAGCTTTATTCCGGAATCTCCTTTTCACTGCCACGTGTAGACGTGGGCAGTTACTTCGGGCTAGTCAATTTCTAAAATGGCGACCGGCCGGGAACATGCAAATCAAGCATGGGATATTTAAATCCTGGACTTGATTTGCAATTCCGGTCGCCCTCATTAGCCTCCCTAGATCGATCTAGGGGGCTAGTGTAGACGTACCCAAACAGAATCACCTGGCAGGTGAAAGAGGCTGGCTGGGGGCCCGCCCCCACCTGTAGCTCCCTGAGCCTCTCATGGCCCAGGTGCTTTTAGGGAGGGCAGTGGAGGCTACAGCTCTCCCTCTTCCCCCCATTCATGTGGGAACATGGCTGGCTGGTCCCCTTTGTCAGGGAGTGAGGGGAAAGTGCCCAGTTTAATGCATCCTCACTCTGGCTGCGGAGCGCAGGGGGCAGACAAACCTGAACCTGTCTCAGCCAAAGGACATGCCCCCCTCCCTGGCTGTGCCCGCTGGAGCTACAGCAGCCATGGAGAGGTGCTTCTCCCCTGGCCTGCTTCAGCGAGAGAGGGCTGGGGTACAGCTGTCTTCCCTGGGGCAGCTTCCATCCTGAACCCCTCATCCCCACCCCCTCCCAGCGTAATGATTTAAATGAAGAAAAACAAAAAATGAGCTAAGGGCCCACACAACGCCAGGTAAATCTTCTAGTTATTTATATCATTGCTGGCCCTAGCTAAGATGAGGGATCATGCGAGATGCAGTGTCCCCACATAGCAAAGGCCAGTCCATGCACCAGGGATCCTGCAAACTAAAGAGACCTGACAGATGAATAGCGTGGAAACTGGAACACTATTCTGAACTTTGGTTAGGTGGGAAACTAAGGCACTGAATGACTAAGTGACTTGCCCAAGGTAAGCCAAGGAGTTTGTGGCAGAGCCAGGAATTGAACCCACTTCTCCTGAATTTGCATCCAGCACCTAGTCTTCTGGCTAATCCTTCCTCCCACAAAAGCAGGGGGTTCTATAGAAACAGACATATAGACAGTTTGATTTTAAAATGATGCAGCACCCGCAATACTGGAGATTGCACACTTTGGTGTTGAGAAGCTAAATTCCCCACTGAACCTATCGGAGAACACAGGCAAGTCCACCTGAAGAGAGTTAGCGGAACAGGGAGCAGGTGCGTTAAATTACACCCACGGGAGGTCAGACAGGTGCAAGAACAGTTTGAGAACTGATCATTTATATTTGGAGACTTTCTAACAGCATCACTGATGCAGCAAGCGTGACAGTCTGAGCCTAGTGCAGCGTGATCCTTCGCAAAAGCACCACATAGCACGGCTGGATTTGAAAAATCTCTCTGAAGAAGAAGACAAAGACTGGGGGTCCATTGAGGACTGTGGTTAATGGGTAGAGCCCAGAAATGGAATGACAGGGGGTACTGCAGGCCAGACTTGAGGTGCTTTAGCATGGCGCTGTGGGGGCTCACAACTGGCATAGAAAAGGCTGGTGGCAGTTGGACTGAGTGGAAGAACTGGATTTGGGGGGGTGGACTCAGGACTGAAATAGCATGACATGCTGAGGGTTGGGACCGAAGACCATTTGAATTGCTCTGCTGAGTCCACATCTTTACTTGCTGTGTCAGAGATGGATTTTTTTTTTCTGGCGTTTGATTTAGCGGGTCTAGTTAAGTCTCGCTAAATCGAATGCTGAGGGCATCCCTGGTCAGCACCGGTACTGCTCGATTCATGAGGAGTAAGGGAAACTGATGGGAGCGTTTCTTTCATCTACCTCCCTCTGTGAAGACAGCGCCCAGCTCTGCATATGGTATTTTGACTCCAGCTGTGTTATCTACATAGCTGGAGTTGTGTCCCTTAAGGTGACCTTCTGGGTCTAGCATAGACCTGGCCTGAGAGTTGTTTGTTCTCGTGTGCCCTCAGTCTGTACAGAAAATCCCACAATAAATCTCTCCCAGAATGTCGCCTCTGTTAATTCTGATCCCAAGCCTCTTCTATTCACATTGACACAGTGGAAAGCTCTCAACAGTAACAACTCGGGGCAAAGGGAGGGGAGATCCATCCACAGCAAAGGGCTCTGATTTATTAGGGGATTTTCATAGGCCCAGTGATAATAAAAGGTTGACGTTTGTCTGGCGTTTGGCACATCCTCATGCAGCAGGGGGAGAGGGGGAGGGAGGGCGCAGTGCTGTTTGCATGGCTCCTTATCTGCAGTGTGGAGTTTCTCCAAACACAGAGGAATTGCCAGCAAGATGCTGGGCTGTCAGAGGACCAAGCTTAGCAGAAAGTTGGGTGTGGTTAGTGCGCTGGAGTGGGCCCCGTAGCTTTTCCCTTGAGTCAGTGAAGGCAGAAACCAGGGGCTTGGAAGAGCAGCGAATGTGTGATGTGCTAATTGAGCTCCTTTGCATTCCGGATAGCCAAAGCTCTGTTTTGCTGTCTGGCCTCCTGCCTGCTGATTGGGGGGGCAAAGGGGACAACTGCCCCAGGGGTTGTCTATTCAAAGGGGCCCAGGGGGCAGCCGCAGCCTCAGGCCCTTTAAATTGCCGCTGGAGTGTTGTGTGGTGCGCTCCAGGCGGCTCTGAAGGCTGCTAGGCGGGAGGGACCCAGGCTCAGAGCACTTTGGGCGGCACTTTGGGCTGGCTGCTCCAGTTCCACCTTTTCCCCCAGAGGCTCCACCCCCTCTGGAGTGTGGAGCGGTGTCCTCCCCCTCTCCCCCCCCCCCCCCACACCTTGCCCAGGGCCTGCTATTTTTGTTAGCTGCCCTGTTTGTTATGATTTGCTGCTGCAGTGCCTGTGCAACTGTTGGGCTGGCCATCCCTGAAGTCAGCTTCCCCCTCTCCCATTCTGCCCAGAAATGATATGGCAGCGGGACAAACTAACAAATGAACAGGGGAAGGTAAAAGAGCTGAAAGCTTCTTGCCGTCACGGACTCTGAACCCAGAGTTTTTGCACAGGACCGAGGGAGGCAGCTCTCATGCCTTAGAAGGGAATAAGAACAGACCTTGGTGCGTGTAGAGCATCTTCTCTTCAAGGGTCTCTAAGCCCTTCATGAGTTAGGGCTCCAGGCCCCGTTTTGTAATGGGAAGAGAATATACAAACACCTAGGTAGGTGAATTATTATCCCCATTTTGTAGATGGAGAAATAGTGGCACAGAAAAGCTAAGACTCATTTTCTCTCTCTATAGATAAAAAAGTTTTTTCTGCCGGATGACAGAATGTTTCTGCTTAGCGACAGAATGATGTCATCAGTGTCAACAGGCTCGCTCAGCAAAGCGAAAGCGGCCAGAGAGAGGAGGGTAGGCAAGCATCGCGAGCAGAGGGCACAGTCACCTAGTTGTTTTTAAATTTAGATGCCTAAAGTTAGGCACATCAGTAGATGTGCCCAGTAGCCTCCTGAGGAGGCTAGCAAAGTCACTTTCAAAAATCTAACGACTTCTTTGGGTTCCTAACTTTAGGCTCCCTGGTTAAAACGTCTTGATTTTAAGTGACTTGACCAATGTTGGACAGGAAATCAGTGGCAGAGCTAGCTACCTCCCCGTCTTAGTTCTGGGCATCGACTATCAGGCCACCCCTCCCCTCATAGAGTGAGGGAGAAAGGAGAGTGTAGAGAAAGGGACAAGGCAGATGCAAGACAGGGGAGACAACAGATTACTTAAATGGGAAGATCTTTGGGGATTTTGTTCTGCATTGGTAGAGTGCCTTGCATCGGGGGGTGGGGGAGAGCCCTGGTGCGTGACTGGGGTTCCCAACTGTTACTTCAGCACAAATAACAATACAGAGTGCAGATGATCAAAACAGGAGGCGAGGAAAAACAAGGGAGAGAGGGAAGAGTGTGAGGAGGTGACAAAGAAAGAGGCGAGAGAAGATGTCAGCATGACCTCTCTTGATGCACGAATTGCTCCACTTTTTCTGGCTGGCTCACCACCTTCTGATTCATCAGCCGGGCTATTTTAAAGTCTTAACCCCCCCTGGAGCAGAGAATCCCATTCTGTGGTCTGTGGTTCCCTGGGTCCTCACTTCCAGTAGCTAATGCGCATCCAAAGAGCCTTTAATAAGGACATTCAGCACTATCCTGACCTGCTTCTTCTATGTAAGCAATGACTGTGCTTGCCACAGGGACATCACAGTGGTCCTCTGTAAGAAGACAGAGGGCCTGTGTCTACAACGGGGTGCCCCATGATGGAAAAAAGTGGGGGTCTCAGGCTTAGAGCACTACAAAGGCTGGTTAGGAAGTGAGAATCCCACACCAAATGTTGAGGTTTCAAATGATTTTAGCGTTATTTGTACTGTTCGCATGTTTTTTTTCCCTTCTCCTTCAGAGAAGTGTGAGGCTATGTCTACACTATAGAATTTTTCAGAAAAACGGCTGTTCTTCATGGACATCCACAATGCAATCGCGTTCTTTCGGAAAAAAAATTCAAAAGAACGGAGGGGGTTTTCCAACATTGGTAAACATCCTTCTATGAGGAAGAAGCCTTTTTCCAAAAGAGCTCTTTCGGAAAAAGGCGTGTGGGCGGGGAAGAGGGAGAACTTTGGAAAGAAGAGGAAAGAAGAAAAAGCACAGGTGCCCTGGTGGCCACTCTGCCCTTAGTAATCACAGCTTACAAGCGAGAGAGCGTCCAGTGAGTGTGGATGCTATATTTCGAAAAAGCAGATTACTTTTTCAATGCACTTTGGCAGTGTGGACGCTCTTGCGGAAGAACTCTTCTTGAAAAGCTTCTTCCGAAAGAAGCCTGCAATCTAGAAATAGTCTGAGAGACACCCCGCTGGGGCAAAGGAGGGCATTTTTTTGTAATGCATGTAGGCCAACCATGGGTGACTCAGTTTACCCACTGAGTTTCACAGTGTCATTGGAGAGGGGACCGAGGCATGGCAATGTGTCGCCTATTTTGCCTAGGTGGAGATGAGATGCTTCTAATGAGAACGGGCTGGAATCGGCACACAGGAAGGGTGAGCCCAGGGGAGACCCCCGGAGTCTCAGGGATGGAGTTTTATCTTTCGGTGACTGGGAGGCGGAACGCGTGAACCCAAGGGAGGCTGCAAGGGCGGACCGAAGGCTCCTGGGATGAGCATGCAGACTGCTTGTTACGCCTGTTCCTGGGACATGTAGGTCACAGAGACAGGAGAGAGAGTCAAGGTGGATCCAGGAACGCACGGGGTTGGGTGGCTGTTGCTTCTGCTAGCGTGGACTCTGGTTTCAGCTTGGCTGGCCATGCTAGAAGCTGTGTTCCGGGAGACTAGCAAATGCTGCCTTGTCCTGGAATGGCTGGGCCAAGACTCCCTCGAGAGCCTGAAGGGGTAAAACGGCTCTACATGGGGTCTGAACACCTGCCCGACGCTCTCTGCAGAATCACCTGGGCAGACACAGAAGGGCTGGAGCCAAGAGGCCCCGGCTCCAAGTTTGGGTGCACGTTCGGCTGCAAGCAACGAAAAGTTCTGGTTTGGAGCAATCGGTGTTTTCCAACGGCCTTTCTAAATCGGTGCAAAAGTCCCAGCCGGCTCCAGGAACGAGGCGCGTTCTCCAGCGAGCGCCAGGATGATCGGGCTTCCCTGCTCAGCTCCTCGCTTCTCCCCTTGGTGCCCTGTCTGCATCTCGCATTCACCACCAATTCCGTTCCCTTCCCCGAGCTGCACAGGAACTGCTCTTCCTCACGGCCTGCCCCCGTCACAAGCACCTCGCTTTGACACTGGGCCTCCGGCTGGGCCTTGCGCGGTGACTGTCTCTTCACCGCTTGCAGGAAGAGGCAGGCACCACAAACAGCAGGAGGCCCGGCATAGCAGGGAGCCACCTGAAGGGGTTTGGCCGGACTTGGAGCTCACAAGTACCCGCCAACAGCCGGAAAGCCTCCCTTTTTCCTCGTGAAGTTACGTAACCTACACACCTGCCAAGCACCGTGTATTGTCCCACCGAGTGGCGCTGAGACCACGTACCGAGAGACCCTCCTCCGAGGCCTCACCCTGCTCGCTCCATCCCCCTTCCTCCCCATCCTCACTCACTTGCACCAGGCTGGGGTAGGGGCTTGGAGTGCAGGCTCTGGTCTTGGGCTGAGGGCTTAGTCCAGGGCAGGGGATTGGGGTCCAGGAGGGTTTTCAGGGTGCACGCTCTGGGAAGGAGTTTGGGTGCAGGGGAACTCACGTCTGGCGCAGGGGGTTCAGGGCTGGGACAGGTTCAGGATGCAGGATCTGGCTGGGCACCATTTAACTGGGACAGTTTCCAGGTGGTGGAGCAGTGGGCTTTACTCCTGCCCTGGCTCTGCACCACTCCTGAAAGCAGCTGGCATGTGCAGCAATGGTGCCATGTGCTGCCCCTCGTCTACGGGCACTGAGCCCACAGATGCTCCTGGCCTCAGTTCCCCGTCATTGAGCACTGGGAGCTGCAGGAGCGGTGTCCACAGGCAAGGACGGCATGTGGAGCCCCCCTGCCCTGCCTTTCTCAGGGGCTGCCAGCCACGTCCAGGAGCAGCGATTCCCACGGGGATGACGACTCCGGCCACTGCGGCGTTTTAGAACTCACTGCTCAGAGAATGAAACGTAAGCGTAAGAGAGAAATGAAAACGATGAAATGCCCAGACCAGCCACACGCCAAAACGAACCCACTTTACAAGCAGTAACAGAAGTAACAACAGCCCCCTGGGGGGCCTGCCCGTGTCACCACATGTGTGTGTGCAGGAGGGGGGGGGCAATGTCCGACTTTAATTAGCTTTTCATTTCCCAGAACCAACCTCAACGCGGTGACCCCATTTTGCCCTGGAACAGTCGCCAGGGGCACGGCTCTGAGATAGCCTTCAACCAAAGAGGCTGTTTCCTTCACACCCATGATTTCTTCTGCTCTCCCCCCAGCCCCACCCCGGGAAGAGTCCTGTGTGCAGACCTCCAACACCGAGGGCATCTCTTGCCGCACACAAGCAGGAACTCTGTACCTCCATCCCCTCTCTGCCCCACACCGGCAGGGCTGTGTCTGTCCCTATCGCCCCCACCCCTCTGCCCCACACTGTCAGGACTGTGTCTGTCCCTGTCATCCCCGCCCCTCTCTGTCCCACACCAGCAGGGCTGTGTCTGTCCCTGTCACTCCCATCTCCTCTCTGCCCCACACTGGCAGGGCTGTGTCTGTCCCTGTCACCCCCACCCCTCTCTGCCCCACACCTGCAGGGGCTGTGTCTGTCCCTGTCACCCCCATTCCCTCTCTGCCCCATACAGCATGCTTGGCAGATAGATCAGCAGCATGGGCATACCCCTGGCTGTGCTCTTCTGACACACACATTCTTCAGATGCTCTTTGCTAGCCAGCAAACAGTTTGTTTTGTCTTTGTTAAAGGGGAGAGGAATGAGCTCCCCCCCCTCCGTCCTGCCCCAGTTTTCATTCATAAACAGAGAGGGTGAGTCTGTGTTCCTGGCAGGAGAGCTAACTCTAATCCTCCCTAATGGGCTTGGTGCCTTGCCAGACACGTGCATCTCCAATTGTGTGGCCCAGCTGGTACCACTCGCTGGAAATTCTCCCGACGGCCACGACAGCAGTTTGTGCAACAGATGGGAAGGGCCGGCGAGTTCTCGGTGTCCCGTGCGCAGCCGGAAGAGCTGCCAGCGTCGGTTAATGCAAGAACAAGGGGGCATTCAACGCGCATTCCCAAGGCAGCGGAGTGGAAAGCCATCGGAGGAAAAGCTTTGTGACCCAGCGTGCCGCTAACCAGCGAGACTCTGCAGCTTCGATGCCACCCAGGGCAAGAACCTAGCGGGATCGTTTTGTTTAAAAGGCATGGAGATTTGCATGGATAATGAGATCATTCCAAAGTACAATAGGAAGGATTAACACACACACACACACACACACACCCCTTCTCCAAAGGAGTAGGAACAGTCGAGGAAGCCTCCTGCTTGAAACCAGACCCGTGGGTAGGGGGCTGAGACCCAGCCAGCTCGTTTCAGGCAGGCTAAGGAGTGGCTGCTGGATGTGATAGAGATTCCCACTGAACAAGCTCCGTCTCCCAAAGCCTGGGGCACAGACTCTAAGTATGCTCAGACACAGCCCAGAAAAATCTCCTGCCGGGGACGGGGGGTTTGCCATCCACAGATTCCAGAGTGAAAAGGAGCCACTGTGATCCCCTGCAGGCTGTTGACCTTCCCCGGAATAATTCCTAGAGTCGATTGCTCAGCAAAACATCCTGCCTTGGTTTTAAAATGACCAGACGGGGATCCTCCAGGGCCCAGTGGGTTAATTTCTTTGGCTGTTAAACAACGCCACTTCAGTATTTAATAGGGGCTCACCCACCCCTTTCAAGCTGATCTCGTAGCCCAGCCTCCTCCTTTCCACAGGCCAGTGGTCCCCAGATAGCAAGGGGAGCCCTTATCAATGTCCCCTCTCCTCTTTGCTCTCCCCGTGCAGATTTTTTCCATCCGTGTGTGGAATAATTGTATGTGCACTGAGGCATGCATGGATGTGCACCACTCATAGAAACAAAACAACTAGCTGTGGATATTTGGCTAATCAGCTGGGCGGCATTTGACTTTCACACACGCCCAACGTGCAGGGATCACTGGCCCTTGCAGATGGGGTAAGCTCCTGCAGTATCTACTCCGGGCACGCTACAGACACTCAACACAGCAGAGATGGTGCAGGCGTGGGCAGAGAGTGAGCTCAGGGGATCCTTTTGAGAGGTGTCACAAGCCAACTGATCCTGCACACACACACGCCCTCGCCACTTGGTGTTGGCTTCCTGTCCTTGCTGCTGCTGTTACCCTTTGCAATGGAAACATCGGAACAGTGTCTAGTTCTTCCAGCCGGGGCCTGGCCCTGATTTTGGTCTGAGGCTCTCTCCTCCGTCCTCCGGTCTAGTATTTTTCCTCTCTGGAGCCAGGCAGCTGTTTTCCTTGCGTGGCAACAGCTGCGTTTGGAATCCAGGAGCCCCTCCTTTCGCCCCGGGTGAGACGTCAACGTCCCATGTGGCCTCGCTGCCAAAGACAGAAGCTGACAGCACATGCGTTTGGCATGTCGCTCAGGTCTGCACCAGCGTCTTTTCCATGGCACTGAAAGAATGTTATGTACCAGGGAGAGTGGGCAGGCAAACGGGAGCTGGAAACTTTGGACTTGAGGTTACCAGTTCAAATCCAGCCTGGCTCAGTGAGGGCTAGAAGCTCCTAGCCTGAAGAAGGCTGTTTGGTGGCCTTTGAGAAATGCATTAGGATACTCATGGCAGGTATTACGAGGCCATGCCACAAAATGACCTTATTTCCTGGCTCTCTCACCTGGCTTTGGTAGCTTAACTTAACTTTCTGGGGGAGGGCTAGCTTAGTGGTTTGAGCATTGGCCTACTAAACCCCAAGTTTGTGAGCTCAATCCTAGAGGGGGCCATTTAGGGATCTGAGGCAAATCTATCAGGGATGGTACTTGGTCCTGCTGTGAGGGCAGGGGATTGGACTTGATGACCTCTGAAGGTCCCTTCCAGTTCTAGGAGAGAGGCATATCTCCAGTTATAGAAAACTTCTCTTGTTGCTGTCCCCTGTGGCTATGTCTACGCAGCAGCATTATTTCACAGAACTGTTATTCCAAAATAACAAAGAGCGCGTCTACACTGCAAGCCACTATGTCGAAATAATGGCAAGCTGGAGGATTTCTTGTCCCGGCTCCTGTCACCCTCGTTTCACAAGGAGCAAGGGAAGTCGGAGGAAGAGTGCTCTTCCTTCGACATCCTGCTGCACAGACAATGCCAAAAGCCGAATGATGCTATTTCAACTCCAGCAACGCAATTGACGTAGCTCCCATTGAGTAGCTTCATTTGACTTTTGCCTGGCTGTGTAGACGTGCCCTCTGAGTTCAGGAGGGAGGCAGACCTGAATGATCAGATGGATAGGCAATAGGCTGAAGTGGTCTCTCACATAGTGATTCTCAAACTTTTTGACCCATGGCCCACCCCGCGCAACACAATCCCTTCTGCGAGCCACCAATCAACCACCCATGATGACAAAATGGGTGCAGGAGGGTCTGGGGGTGAAAGTCCTTGGCAGGAGGGAGTCTATGAGGGGGATGGGAGCGCAGGATCTGGGCATGGGGGGGCTTACCTAACTTTGCACACCCAGCTGCTCCCATTGGCCAAGATTTCAGTCAATGGGAGCAGTGGGGAAAGCCTCCAAATGAGTGGTTTCCAGTGCTGCCATTCTCTTGACCGTGGAGAAGGGGGCACTCCAGGAAGGGGAGCCACAGGGCTGGAGCACCAGTGTGAGCCCCGAGCCCACGGCCCACCTACAAGATGCTTGCAAACCACTAGTGGTCCATGGACCATGCTTAGGAACCCCTGCTCTAGCATCAGTAAAGTTTCGTACCTTCACCAGCACTAAACCCACATGATAAAGTTCTTGTCTGTCCAGTTGTCCATTGAAAAGGATGAATGAGCCCAGATATGCCAGGCACTAGTCAAAAGCCTACAGCCATCCCAGGGACTTGTGAGTTTGCAGACTGGCAGACCTTTGGCATGACTCACATCATGCAAATTTCTTACCTGGAAAATTGTGTTTGTTTCGCACTAGATATCTGGGGAGTGCAAGTTTCCCTAGCAAAGCAAGGGCTGCTTAGCAAGTGGTGTTTTCTCTTGGGCCTCTTATTCCATTTCCTTCCTTGGGAGGAGACAAGTGGACAGTCATTTCTGTGCAAATTTGAGGCGCTGGTATGCAAATCAACATGTAGGAGGAGAAAACCAAGGAGCAAATATATTGAAAGCAACTGCATCAGTTTGGGCTTTGGAGTGTAATGGAGAATAACTCTGGCTGGTATGTAATTTTTTTACTGCGCCCTTTTCTGGGGATGGCCTGTCGTGCTTGGCAAATGTTTTAGGAAGAACATGGGCCTGAGTCAAATCCCCAGAGAAATTTGGATTCAGCTCCAAACTTGACAGCGCTGGCCATTCTCTCAATCCAGCTTGTTTTTCTAACGGCTGCAACCTGGCACAGACTTTGACTTTGTTCATCTGTAACTATTCTTAACGTCAGCGCTTCTGCCCATGTTCTTTGGGCACCAACTTTTCTGCCACTGAGCCCTGCAGTGGACACACATTTAAAGAGCGGCCGCCTCTAGGTGTTCTGTGCCTCATGAGTAAAATAAATCACAGTCCTTCCTTCCAGGTCTTGGCGTCTCCATTTCCCTGCAAAACTCCACTCACGCCTCATTTTCCCTACCTGTGCAGCTGCGTTTGGGCTGTTCCTTGGGTGTGTTCTATCTGCCCATCGCTCCAGCTTCTCCAGGTCTGTTTCTCTCTCCCATTCTATTCTAGACCTTTCCCTGCAACTATCACTGTAGCATCTGCGTACTCTTTCCCAGTGGTGCACAGGAGGCCCATTGGGGTTCTATGTGCAACCCACGAGACATTTTGTCTATAGTAGCCCATCTGCAAGGTTGCCAGATTCTGCTGGTTTCCATGAATGGTTTTTTTTTTTCCTATCAGTGACACGCCGTAAAGCTGGGGCACATGAAGTGAGGCGGGTGCTCATTGCACACCACAGTGGCTGTGAGAGCCAGGCGCTCCCTCTGCATCCGATCACAGCGCTGCTACGGTTCAATCGGCACTGGCACCCCACAAATTCTAGGTGCACAAACATATTTAGCAAAACAGCCCTGTCTCAGAAGGGCCACCCATATGGCCCCCTCGCTAACCTACATTGCCCATCACTGCTTTTTTGTCTGTTTGTGACGCCATTCCCATGGCAGCCAACCACTCCCGCTCCATTTTGTCCTTTTAAGCTTCTCCCTAGCGGGATCTTGCTTTGGAACAGCCGGCGGGGGGTTTACTAAGAAGTTGTTGGTTTTCACCATTCAATATCTCCTTTTCCAAGGAGTTGTTTATACTGTTTTGTTTGTTGGCATGAATATGCTGCTCCCCAGGAGTTCCACAAGCTCTTCAAAGACCCTTGGTGTGCACTGGTGGAAATCCAGTCCAATCAAACAACCAACCCATTGTCCTGCAGCAGGGATCCCTGGGCCCTGGCAGGAAAGGGTTAACTTTTCTCTTCCTCCTTACAGCTGTTCCCTGGCCAGCTGTGGAGGAGAGAATGTTGCAGGCAGCAGCATAAGATTTCTAAAACATTCCAGGATTATGTATCAGCCCTCTGAGGACTGTCTCTCCCCCCAGTACTTCTTAAAAATCTGGCCTTCCGTTCTCGCATAGGATCGCAATTGTAGCTCATGACAAACGAGGACCAACACATCACTGATTAACTAAGTAGGTATGTTGAGATTGGACTGGATCATATAACGCACCCTCTCCTTTGACTGACTCTTGCCCCGGCTCCAAGCTTTGCTGTGAATTTGAACAGAAACGTTCTGTGAGAGTTGCAAAAGTTTAATCCAGCGTTTCACTGTGTGACGCTGGCAGACCTGGAGGCCAGCTACGAGTGTTGGGAGACGTACAGCACAATTGACCCAGGGTAGGTGACTGGCCCTCTGGGATTTGGCGTAGCCTGAATATTGCTTTGGTCCTTGGCTTAAGGGACCTTCTGTCACAGAGACATGCTCAGCCAGGTGACAAGGCAAACCAGAGTAACCCAAGGCAACTGTTTGCGAGTCCGTACTAAGACCAGCTTGTGCAGCTGCTCAGGAGAGATTCAGGCGTGGCCCAGCTGATTAGCAGAGGGCCCCCAGCTAGGTTTTTAGTTTCTACTGGTAGTGCACATTCACACATGTTATGGTGCCTCTGAATAAATTTATTCTGTGTCAGACTGGAACAATTAGACAGAACATTGCAAGGAGTTTGCACATGGTGCAGCTGGTTGGTAAAAACCTAACTTGGGGCATGTGCCCTGTTTTCTTACAGTCTTCCTTGAGGTTGTTACTCACGCCTTTCAGTCACTGGAAGGCATGGGTTCCCAAGCTGGGGGGCGTGAAGAAATTCCAGGCGGAGCGCGAGGCAGCCCAGTCACACCCCCCCCATCAATCCCACCCCAATTTTTGCTGCTATTTTTATGGGGGGGGACGTGAGGGTTTCTCAAAAATCAAAACGGGGGCGTGATGCTGAAAAGTTTGGGAACCACTGCTGTAAGGAGAAACACACCGGGTTGTCTCTGTCTTACAGAATACCAGCAATAGCTGGAAGCGAAAGGGATAATGTACAAAGGGAAAGGCTAACCTGGTGGTACCTCTGCCTCTCCTGGTGTTTTCTGGGGAAAATCTCAGCAGCCTAACAAACTCCAGAGGCTCTTCAAGTTCAGATCATAATCAGACCTTGGGGTGGGCTTGCCTCTCCAATCAGAACTTTCAGGTAGAGCTGGCCAAAATGTAGTGGACATTTCTCTGATTTTTTTTTTAATTTCAATGTAGTTTTCCACCAGCTAGAGGCTTGATCCAAATTTTTCAAATTTTGAAACTTCCATCCTATTAAAAATGCTCAGATAAAAGAAGAAGGGACAGTGGCTTTTTTCCTTCCCATTTCTTCCCCCCAACCAGCTTCACAACTGACCTTTTTAGCGCGTACAGCCAGCACTAATGCACATCACTGAGAGAACTCCCCGCTGCGTGTTGCTAGGACTTCTGGGGGCACTTCCCTGGCTCTTTGTGCTGCCAGGGACTGAGCTGCGCTGATGGGTTCCCAGTCAATCGTGGGAGAACCCGTCTCTCCTTCTGGACACGAGGGGGATTGAGGGAAGGCATTGAGGACTATCCGCATTCAAGTGGCTCGTGGCAGAGGGGACAGGTTGCCAGTCAATGAAAGTCACACTTGGATTTTAATTTACAGCCCAGCCCAAGCCAGCGAGCAGGCATTGAAAGCCTGACTTAACCCAGCTCAGAGGGTACCCAGCATGGAGGGTTAGGGGCAGCGCCAAGGTCAGCACTACAGGTTGCACCTCTATAAACCAGGACTCTCTGGTCTGGCAGAGAGTCCTGATGCGCTGCAAGGATTGGGGAGCCTGGCGTGCAATCCAGCTGGGTTGAGGGGTAGGGATCCGGGAAGGCCGACGCACAGCCCAGCTGAGCTGGAGAGTCCCAGGGAAAGCCGGAAGCCCAGCGCTCAACCCAAGTAGGCTGCTGGGGGAGCCAGGAAGCCTGACGGGGGGAGGCAGGGCCAGGGGGGAGGCTGGCAGAAGGGGGGGGCAGAAACAACCTCCCCTGGTCCAGCAAAATCCCCCATCTGTCAGGTCCTAAGGGTGCTGGACCAGGGAGGTTCACCCTGCAGTTAATTCTGCCTTGAAGACAGGCCCTACAGTTCTTCTCCTTCCTGAAGGACGACCTCATTGTAACACCTTCACAGCTAAATCCGTCCATCTCCTCGTGCTTCCTCTCCTCTCATCCCTTATCCCCTGTCCCTCCCCTGCTTGCTTCCAATCCAATTCATTTCCAGTCACTCTGCGGGCCCGCCAGGTTCATCCAAAAGCCGTTACACGTTCCCCTTCAGCGACTGTCTCTCTTCTCCCAGAGCTGCCATCTCTTCTCTTCCACCGCCTGGCTTCTGTCGGGTGACCTCGGCGATAACAATTAGCCGTGAAGCACTCCCTATGAGCTAGGATTTTCCCAAGCTACGGTTAACGACCGGGAAAGCAATTCAGCTCCGCTCCAGAGAACCAGGAAATCTCGCCGAGCTGCTTCTAATTATTCCCTGGTACAAGATGTAAAATAAAACAAAAAAGCACCAGCTCCTAAAGGCATTAACTCATTCGGAACCCCCCTGGGGAGATCAAAGGAGGAAAGGGCCAGGGATCAGTTTTCAAAGGGTGCCGCTAAGTTAGCGAGCGGCCGCCTGAAGCCACCATCTTTGCAGGCTGACTTTATTTCTCACCCCAGTGAGGAGGAAATGTCTCTGAAGGACCTTGGCTTTAGGATAGAGGGGAGACAGCTTGGTCAGCTCTGGAGTAATTGTAACCCCCAAACCTCAGAGCTCTAGAGCTTAGTGCATGAGCAAAAAGCCGGCTGGCTCTCGGCTAAGGCTGTAGACACCAACCAGTAGATGGGGATCTACCGGTAGATCTTGGCACCTCTGACGGGTGATCCTGACTGGTCTGGCTGGGAAGCTATCCAGTGCTGGCACTTCACCCACTGCCCTGCTGCTCCTACCCTCTGCCTTGGAGCTACCCCCTGGGAGCCTCCTGCTTGCTGTGCAGGGTGTGGGAGGGAGAAAAGGGGGGTGCTGATATCAGGGTGTCCCTCCTGTATTCGCTCTCCACACAGAGAGAAGGGGATGGCGGGAGCGTGGCAATGCAAATCTCTGTCACTCTCACACACTGTGCGTGTCTCTGTCATTCTCTCTCACACACACTGTCCTTCCCTCTCCTCTCCCCCAATACATGCGTGTAGGGGGCAGCTGCCGGGGCCTGGTGGTTCAAAGAAGCCAGGGGTGGCAGCAGTATCAGCTGGAGCCCCGATCAGCGTGCTCCCGACCCCCCTGGGCTGCCTTCAGGCACAGGGGCACCAGTTTAATAGCCCTGTGTAGGGCCCCATAAAGACTAAGCATGGCTCTGAACCGAGGCCACTGGGCGAAAAGCGATAGAAACCAAAGTGAGCGGATCTGACTGGACCAGCCGTGCAGTGTGGGGAACCGTGCTCAGCTGAGCCCCGCGTACAGCACTCCATGGCAAGAGCGGATGCCCCCAAAACCTGGGAAGGAAGCTTGTCTGCAGCCTTGCTCAGAGAGGGCTGAGATGCCTGGGGTGGTTTCAGCAGACCTAGCAGGCTCAGCATTGCATGGGATGGAGGCCAGATGCCTCGTTTTTATTTTTTTCCTGTGTTTTGTTCCATGTTTACCCATCCCAGGGTGACCGCTCGCCCCAGGGACGTGAAACGGATGGTGTGTGCCGGACAGGGAGCGCGCCGGCCAAGCAGCAGTAATTGCGCTGGTGGAAAATATACCTCAGCATGAGAAAGCTTCTGTCCAGAGCAAAAACCCACGTACGTGCCCCTTGCAGGCTGTCTGTGCTCTTTGAATGCAGCAGCAGCTCCTGGATTGGGATGGGGGGGACAAAGTGCTGGCACTGGAACTATCTCCTAGAACTGGAAGGGACCTTGAGAGGTCATTGAGTCCAGTCCCCTGCCCTCACAGCAGGACCAAGTACCATCCCTGACAAATTTGCCCCAGATCCCTCAAGCATTGAGCTCACAACCCTGGATTTAGCAGGCCAATGGTCAAACCACTGAGCTCTCCCTCCCCCCCACAGATGGGTTGCCTCACCATCCTGTAAGCTCTTGCAGGCGGCAAAGCCCGTGTCCGTAAGATAGTGGAAGTGGACTCATGGACATGTATGTCTCAGAATGCCTCCAAGCTCATTTGCTTAGAAGGGGATGGCTCTGAGAGCCGGCTGCAGCGTGAGGAGTGCTTGGTACCGGCATGGTCGGAGAGCAACACATGGGACCTGTCTCTCTCCACGCTTCAAAAGGGATTCACCAGCACTTGCTGGTAGGTGCTGCTGTTCAGAGCCCATAGCTGCGGCCAAATGGCAGTATTTTAGGGTTGGTATAAGTATTGTAAGTCCCATGCAATGACTTGCTTATAAGTTCTGTATGATTCTCTGTTTCACCCTGCAAGTCCTTGCTTCTTGTTAGCATCACAAATTATGTGGCGCTTCCAATCAGGTGTGCAAACTAAGTTATGTCAAGATCTGTCAGTAACGACGTAATCCTTTGTCTGAAATGCTCTGTAAAATCATTTGGCGGAAGGCTATCTCTGCAGGTTTCTTTCGGAAGAAGTTTTATGGGAAGAGCTCTTCCAAAAAAACTTGTTCCGAAAGAGTGTCCACATAGCAAAAGTGCGTCGAAAAAGCAGATTGCTTTTTTGAAAGATAGCGTCCACACTGAATGGATGCTACCTCGCATTTAAGCTGTGATTACTATGGACTGAGTGGCCACCAGGGCACCTGTGCTTTTTCCTCTTTCCTCTTCTTGTGAAAGAACTCCCTCTTCCCCGTCCACACATGCCTTTTTCCGAAAGAAGAGCTCTTTCGGAAAAAAGGATTCTTCCTCGTAGAAAGAGGCAAAAAGGCGAATCCCCATACACTCAAATGGGAATGTACAAGTATAAAAATGGGATGCTCTTGCCATGGGACTCTGGTCCAGCTACTTTGGTGCTTTGGATCAGAACCCAACTCTTCACTTATGTTCAATCTAACTAGCCACCCAACTGACTTGAGCCATGACAGGCTGGTAACTATAAGCAGGGCTTGACAATTACTGTAACCTACTCGCCTGTGGTGAGTAGATTACAAGCCGGCACAGCCGTGCAGCGCGGTCTGCACATGCACAGCGTGCCGAACCGCATGGCTAGCGAGTGGGGCTCACCGCCGCTTGGCAAGCCCTGACTATAAGAACATCTGCAGGACCTGGGTGCGTGTGAGTGTATGAATGCATGTGCTGCCTTTCTTATTGTATTTTCAGCAAACGCCGTGTCTTGCCTTTCCCCCTGAAAAGGATCCTGGGTGCTTCTTGTAAACAAAATATAGCCATGGTTTTTTTTTTTTTTTGCTCAACAAAAAGTCCTAGCTGTGCCTCATAAAAAAATTATTCTTTGGTGTTCCTCCATCTTAAAAAGTTTAAGAAACACTGAGTTAGAGTGAGGAGATGGGAGGCAGAATTCTTGGTTCTTAGCCACGTTTTTTTTTGGTTCTGCCCACGTCACGCCTCTGTGCCACGCCAGGAAAGGGAGCAGGCTTTTAGTCGGAGTCGTGTGAAAGTTTCACGGGCAGAGAGAGGCCAAAGCTGGAACCATGTATCTCCACCATCCTCAACTATGGGACAGGGGGATAGAACGAAAGGGGACTTGTTTCCTGGCTTTGGCTTTTGCAGAAGGCAAGTGCGAGCAAAGTGGGTGGGGCTGCAGAGCCAAACCATCCTTGACTTTGTCCATGCCCCATCCATAAAGCGTGCTCCATGGGGAAGCTGGAGTCACTGGGTGACTCCTGAACCCTTCCCCGTTAGCAGGGGATGGGGCTGGCAACTGTCCAGAAGCATCATTGCTCCCATCTGTGCTTGAGAGAAGAAAACCTTTTGGCTTTTTTGTGGCCCAACTTAATTGATGGCAGGACATAAAAATTCCTCCCTTAACGACTTCCGATAAGCTCTACCCTCAGCTTGATGTGCTGCTTAACCCTGGGAAGATACCAACTGGTTCAGGGGGAGGTCAAACAACTAGAGTCCCGTGGAGTTGGGGAGAGAGGGCCTTGGCTTTTGGAAGTCTGGGGATGATGAGCAGAGCAAAGCGATCTGTCACTCGCCCAATACTGGGGCATAAGTATTTACTCTCTATAAAGTAATACCAAAATGCTCAACATGAGCCATGTGATAGTCCCCGTGGGAGCCAGAACCTGGGATCACTTTGCCGTTGATTGTTTAAACAGCTCGCCCCTAATATTGCACTAAGAAGACAGAGATTTTATTTCTGCATTGACGCTAACACGCTCCAGTGGAGCTGCCCAGAGCATGGAAGAATAGAGGGTTGTTTCGTGGGGTGGGTGGAAGCCACACGGCACTCCCCCGGGAGCGCTTGCAGTCGGGAGAGCCTGGGAAAAATCAAATGCTAGTGAGAGACATAAGGGCCTGGCAGCGTGTCAAATAAAGAAGCTTGTGTCATGCACATTTGTTCAGTCAGACTACCGCCAGCCCAGGCATATTAACCAGGCCGTTGTAGTATCCAGATCGATACAGAGCTCCTTGAGGTCGCCCTGCCAGGGACGGGAGGGGTGGGGATCTAGACACGGTGAGGAGCTGTTGTGGGCAGGCAGCTGCAGGAAGTGTCATTCTGAGAATATGGGGCTGGCAAGGAACTCAAGAAGTGATCGGGGTGAGGGTTAATCCATTAGGGTTTGCAAAGTCTCTAGAGAAGGGCCAACTACCTACTTTATCTATCTATCTATCTATCTATCTATCTATCTATCTATCTATCTATCTATCTATCTATCTATCTATCTATCCCCATATACCCTCCCCCTCTCTCTCACCCTCTCTCCCCATACAACCCCTGTATCTATCTACCTACCTACCTCTGATCACCATGGCATCTGTGCACCTTCTGTAGCATTCACTCCACTGCTCCCATGTCTTAGCTGCAAAGACAGAGCCCTGGCGTGGATGCGCTGAGGACAGGGGCTGGCTGGTGGAGGCAGCACCCTGGTACACCCACATGGGACGGGAAGCCAGGCAGGAAGGAAAGCAGAGGCTCTCCTCTGTAGGGGATGGTTCGGGGCAGGTTAGATGGAGAGGGATGAGTGGGAGGGAGGGGAGACAAGACCACGAGGGGTGGGAATGGACCAAAGGAAGCAAGAGGGAAGAGGGAGGAGCAGGAGTGGACGGAAAGGAGTGAGGATGTAGCACTCGCTCCTCCTTTGTCACAGGCACTGAAGGAGTTTCCCGCATCACCCAGCTGAAGCTGACATGCCTAAAATATCTGAGGGCACAGGCAAACTAAACACAGAGCCTGAACCCCCTCTTCCAGCCAGGGCTGAATGCAAGAGAGCCCCAGATTGCACCCTCGCTTGCTCTGGGGCAGGCCAGTGACTCAGAGCAGAGGGACACAGTAACGCTGAAGAAGATGGGGCTGGCACGGATCACATGAAGAGAGGGGTGGTCCTGGCAGGAGGCCTGTGTTGAATGAGTCCCTCTATGCCTGGGTAATCCCCTAAACATTAAGGCCACTGGCGTATTGCTAATGCTTGGTATTTCACTGGGCACCGGGATGTTACTCAGTGCCCCGAATCACTAACCGTGAGCTGATCTATTCAGCAGAGTCCTTGGCCCCGGGAGGGTGCCCAGCCTGCCAAGAGCGAACGCGCGGCCCCGCAGAAAAGGGCTTTGGACTTTTCTAAAGGTTTCTGCTCCAGAGAAACCATTTGGATGATTTAATCCCGGAGAAATGTGAAGGCTAATGAATTCTGGGTCCCCTCCCTGTACTTAAAACCATCACGAGAGGAGCCAGAAGAAAGGAGCAGGGCGAGGAAAGAGGAATAGGCAGACAAGAGGGGCTTGCAGAGAGAGGGAATGGAGAAGGAATGGCATTTGGGGCAGCAGCAGCCATAGCAGGGACCTAGGGGGGTTCTCCCTGCTCACTCAAACCTCCCAGAGTCTCTGCAGGGCCAGGAATCTCAGCCCATAAATAGCTCTTCTTCCTTCCTCCCTCCCTTCCGATAAAACGTGAAAGACAGAGTGGGGTGTTTGGTCATTGGGAATTCAGAGACCCTGGGCCTTGGGGGCAGTAAGGATGAGATTTTTAACCCCCGGTCACTGAGAGATTTTCAACCCCTGTATCAAGAGTTCCCATCCAGTTCCTTCTGGCAGGGAGCAAAGCTCCTTGTGGCCATTTTAGTCTGTCTATGAAATGAGTTTGATGGGCTTCGGACTGGTTTCTAGAGAGTAGTTTTCGTGTTTGGAAACTGCCTAATAATTGGTGCTGGTTTGGCCCCATTCCCAGGAGAGACTGGATAGGCTGCGGAGTCTGAACTATTCCCTCCCCCTGAGATGAGGTTGTGTGTGGGGAAGTGCTATTCTATTTTTCTATGGATACATGCAAGTCTTCAGGGCTGGAGTCAGGGCCAGATTAAGACTTTTAGAGGCTCTAAGCACTGAAAAGATTATGGTGCCCCTCCATATGTAATTCAAAATAAAAACAATGCTATATTGTAAAATAAAATTGTATTTTTCAAAATGACACAAAACTGACATGTCTTCTGAAATTAAAACAGCTTCTTTCTAGATTTTCTGATTGCAAAATTCTGGATAAATTCATCGAAGCTGACTTGATGAAGCACGTCCGCTTCCATACACAATAGGGAAAGTGAATCAAGTCTGTCCTGACACATTGTTGTTCTCTGAGGGTTTTATATTCTTTTCAGCTGAGAAAAAGAGCGTTCTGTGGAGTTCTGATTTTTCCCATGATGACAACTTTGATGCTTTTTTTGAAATATCAATTTTTTTTTTTTTTAAAAATCTCTTTTATTTTTTTGGTGCCCTTGCTTTGCTGGTGCCCTAAACACATGCTTAGTCTGCTTGTTGGATAATCCAGCCCTGGCTGGAGTCCCAAGCGCTGTCAGTCCAGCCTGCGGACTGATGCGTGTTAGTGAGTCTCCTCACACTGCAAGACTGTCAAGCCAGCACTGACAATTAACTCCAATGTTGTTGTTGTTGTTGTGTTGGTTTTTTTTTTTTTTTTTTGCCCCAGGGATGGACCAGGCTCCTCCATTAGGGAGGCAAGGATAAGGGATCCCCTGAAGGCAAGCGGGAGGTGGACCGGACCCTGGAGTGGCCCAGGACAATGCCCCTCAACCAGTGGTACGAATACCCCTAGGGGTACTCTGGAGAAGTTTGGCGGTACATTAACACAACTGAAATTTGGAGAAAACTGAATTTTTGTTTTAAGTTGAAAAAAAAAGCAGGATAGTGTTGAGATTAAGGCACTAGGCTGGGACTCGGGAAATCTCGATTCAAATCTTGTTTTTGTTACAGACTCAGGAGACGATAGACAACTCGAACCTCTTGTGCCTCAGTTGCCTATCTGTAAAATGGGATAACAACCCTCCCTGTGTCTGCATAGACTGAGCTCTTCTGGGCAGGGAGTTTCTCATACCGTGTGTATGGCAAACACTTAGCACAGCAATGTTAGGGTCTCAAGATGCTACTGCATCACCCATAACAAGGAGCATGTGTTTTCCCACGTGGATTTTTCTTGGCTCACCTCTCCTTACAAAGTGCTTGCAGCCTGTCGGCAGGGCCAGATCCCCCACTGGGGTGAACGAATGGAGCTTCACAATGACCTGTGGAGCCGCACTGATTTACACTGGCTATGGAGCTGAACTCCAGGCCCTGCTGGCTTTCTATTTTTTTGTTACATAGCCGGCAATCTCGGGGCCAGAGTGGAAGGCAAAGTACGGCTCCTCTGGGAAACTGGCAGTGTTATTGTTTGTTACATTCCTCTGCCCCAGCTGGTTTTCCTCTCCTGTTTTCGGCCTGCCAAATGCAGAGCAGGTACTAACCCAACAGGCAGAGGAGAGCTGTATACCGAGGGTGAACTTTATAAGCTTTGAGCGACATGCACAGCGTTTTCCATTGCCTCATTTCCCTGATGCTAGAGAAGGTGCATTGATTCCTCATAGCCTGTTTTGCCGGAGCTGTTTGTCCATGGAGTTAATGACCAAACCATCCAAGGAACGTTTCAAAACATTTTTTTTTTTTTGCATTTATTATTTTAAGCACCTGGCTGGGGCATGATGGTTAAGTGGAATTGTCTGGTGCTGACTCACTCTTTCCAGTTCCCACCCATCCCTGTCCTGTTAAGCGCTGATGAAACGGAGCATCCTGGTCCACACATGCACACAAAGCTTCTCCCGCACGAGGTGCGAGATGATGGATGGATGGGGCTGGCCAAGTCTGGGAAGGAAGGTGGGCTGTGCGTTTTGGGATGGGAATAGCGATTGCAAACGGAGCTCTCTCTCCTCCTCTGTCATTCTCTCCCTTGGCTGGGCCTTTTAAGATGAGGGAGACCATTGCCAGTACAAACAAAGCAAAAGAAACACAAAAATGTCCCTTCTCCGGGCCAATGAACTAAGTGTACGAACCCTCATGTCTTCTTCCAGCCAAACTTTTTCTTGACATCATAAAAAATAGGGGTGCTTTGGAATGGATGCGCTTCATTTCTGGGCGGGGCTTGGAACAGGAATCATATGAAGAGAGATTACAAAGACTGGGATTTTTCAGTTTGGAAAAGAGGAGGCTGGGGGGGGTTATGATAGAGGTCTATAAAATCATGATGGGTGTGGGAGAAAAGGAATAAGGAATGTATTTACTTGTTCCCATCACACAAGAACCAGGAGTCACCTAATTCAATGAATAGGTAGCAGGTATAAACAAATGAAAGGAAGTACTTCTTGACACAGCACACAGCCAGCCTGTGGAACTCCTTGCCAGAGGATGGTGTGAAACGCAAGGCTATAAGAGGGTTCAAAAAAGAGCTACTTCAGAAAGCATTGCCATGCATAGCGATTCCAATTATTCCTACGATCATATCATTGGTTTGACTGTAGCTTCTAGAGACCCTCACCAAGCCTGGGGCCCATTGTGCAAGGTGCAGTAGGTCCACATAGTCCCATAACACAAGAACTGGGGGGGGGGGGAGGGTCAACAAATGAAATTAATAGGGAGCAGGGTTAAAGCAAACAAAAGGAAGTACTTCTTGACACAATGCATAGACAACCTGTGGAACTCCTTGCCAGAGGATGTGGTGAAATGCAAGGCTACAACAGAAACCAAAAAAAGAACTGGATACATTCAAGGAGGTTAGGTCCATAAATGGCTATTAGCCATGATGGCTAGGAATGGTATCCCTAGCCTCTGTTTTTCAGAGGCTGGAAATGGTGACAGGAGAGGGATCACTTGATAACTCCCTATTCTGTTCACTCTCTCTGGTGTACCTGGTATTGGCCACAGGGCCAGCTTTAACAAGTGTGGGGCCCGATTCCAGGGGCGGGTCCCCACATGCGCCACGTGCCCGGGGGCCTGCACATGCACCACGTGCCCAAGACGGCACTGTACATGTGTCGCGCACCCGGGGGATGGGTGGGCACTGCACATGCATTGTGTACCCGGGGCGGCACTGCACATGCGTTGCACACCCGGGAGCAGGGCCCCCTTAGGCGCAGGGCTCCATTCCGGGGAATCGGCCGTATTGGCCTAAAGCCAGCCCTGATTGGCCACTGTCAGCAGACAGGATACTGGGCTAGCTGGACCTTTGGCTAGACCCAGTATGGCCGTTCTTATGTATGGGAGTGCTTAGAGCTAAGTTGGCAAGTTAAAGCTAAGTTGGCACCTCCAAACTCAGGTGATTCTGCAAGGATTTTCCGGTGCATTTGGATATTTCGGAGCCTACACCCCACCCAGAACTGAAGCACATCCATTACAAAGCACCCCTATTTTTCATAATGTCAGGAAACAGCCTGGTTGGAAGAAGAGACACGATTCTTCTAATAGGGAGGTAGAGAAATGGGGTGCACAAGTAAGTCATATAAGGACCCTAAGAGGTTTTCAATAAATGTGTCATAGGTTTTACTTAGGGGAGATTGGCTGTGTATCATAATATCACAGAACCATTGACTTTACAGCCAGAAAGGATGATTACAATAATCTAGTGTGACCGCCTGTATATCCCTAGTCATAGAACTATGCCCAGGAATTCCTTCACCCAACCCGCCAGACCACTTCAAAGATTTTTCCAGTCCTAGGAACACACCATTAAGCAGCCACAGCAGGGCCTGACAGCAGCAAAAGGTCCCTAAGGGAACTGAGCATGTGATTCCCCTTAAAAATGTAGTGTCCAAGCCCTCTGAATTTTTTAAAAACCTCAGTCTTGAGGTTTCTTTGCTTTCTAACACTCTCCCAGAATTCCAGTGCAAAGAACGTGGACAGGAGAGGAGTTTGTGGGTTGTCGCCATGGTGCCAAAGATTTTGGGGTGCTCCTACATATTGTGATATTTGGACCTGGGACATTCCTGTCAAACACTTGGAGAACCTGCATCGATGGGTAACTTCATGTGAGCTGGTAAAGCATGATGGGAAACAGCATGCAAATGAGCATATCTAGCAAGCCCCTCCCTTCCCACTCTGCTTCTAGAATGCTGCGTGAAGGGCATTAATAGAGGCAAATCGTGCTGTATGTCAGTGCTATGAATTGTGAAAGGGGAATCCTTGTCTTATGAAACAACATATTTCTACTGATCGTCTTTGCCCCAAAAAGAGTGGTGGGAGTTGTGCCTGGATTTTGGTGCACAGAATCCCCACAGAAAATGCATATAAATGAGCTTCGTCCGCCATGAGGATGCAGCCACCTCTGGGGTCAGGGGAGGCAGCTGCTTAGCAGGTACAACATGCCAGAGTTTGGGGGCAGGAAGTGAAAAAGGAGTGTGTTCCCGACTGGGAAGTGTAAGAGGAATTTCAGGAGCCAGAATGGAATTTTCCAGTTTGGAGCCGGGGTTAGCTAACTCCAGGGGTCTCTTAGGCCGTGGGAACAATGCAGGGTCTCTTTGACTCTCTTAGCCCAGGCAGACACACGTGCACCTGTGGGACTCAAGCTAGCCCACACCGAACAGCCGTATGGAGGTTGCAGCACAGGTACGCAAGCGTGCCAGTGCGCTGGGTCCAAGTCTGCGTGCCGAGCTGGAGTCACAGCACAGTTATTTGGAGGCGGAGCCCAGCGAGTGCTTCTCTGTCTATCTGGGCTGGGGGGCTCGCTCCCAGCTGCAGGGTGGACCCCGCTTGGGGACCGCCCTATCGCCTCGCTGAGCCAGGATCTTCGGAACAGTGGTCGGCTCTGCGCAGCGCCTGGCTCGTTTTACATCGCATCTTCCGTGCATGATGGTGAGAGGCGCGAGTTGAAGGAGAGGACTCCAGGTCTGTGGGACACTGGAGTAGCCTGATTTATACCAAAACCAACCTGTGCGTGGTGGGGAGAGTCGTGTCTGGCTTCTGAGGCAAGTCCAGAGGGTGGTTCCAATGATGATTTCAGACCATGGGGTGCCAGGTGCTTAGAGGTGACATAGTGGAGTGGATCCTCAAAGGAAGGAGAAAGTGGAACGAAGGCACCAACGTGAGCCTTCTCTGGGAGCTGGAGTAAAGAGGCCTGGGCTAGATTAGTCTATGAGCTGGATTGTGGGTGGTGTGTGAAGTTCCAGCTGGGGAAGGCAGCCGAAGCTCCGCCCCTTCTGCTCAAAACCACGCCCCTTCCCGAGACCATGTCCCTTTACAACCTTTCCCCGCAAACCCCAGCCAAGCCCCCTCCGCAGCCCCAGCTGAGGGTCGGGGCTGCCATGCGGCGTGGCCCCAGCCTTCTCTGGCCGACGAGGAGCTGGACTGCCATGTGACATGGCCCCAGCCTTCCCTGGTCTGCGGGGAGCCATGTGGAATGGCCCCAGCCCCTTCCAGGCGGCTGGGCAGTGTTGGCAGTTTGGGGAAGGCAATGCTCACCCACCGCCCTTGAGCTGGGCTAGGCTAAGTCAGGTTGGATCCGCTGGGCTGGAATGAATTCAAGGGGGCTGGCTGGGCTAAGCCAAAGGATCCAATGACGAGACCAGGATGGGGTGGAGGGGGGCGGGCTGCACTCAGGATAAGGCCGGGAAGGGCGTGACTGTCCAACTGGTGAAGATTAACTAATGCAAGTGTCTCCCGTGTGGCCCCTAATGAGGAAGAGGCCTGTCCTGGAACCCATTAGAAGGGGGCTCCAAGAAGGATGTGATGCTGCTCCAAGTTAGCGCGGGAAGAGCAGCAGCGTCAGCAGCTCCCAAGCGACACCCAACACGGACAGCCCCCCCCCTCCACCCCGGAATGCCGGCCAGCTGCGCCGTGGCGGTGCAGCAGAGCTCGTTAGGGCTGCCGAGGGGAGGGGGCAGCGCTGGAGCAGCGAGAGTGCCAGAGGCAGAGAGAGAGGGAAAGCGAACTTTCTGACAAAGACGCAGCCGCTGTTACAAGAAGCTGGACTCTCTCCCCAGTACCGCCAGCCAGCCCATGTTCCCCAGCTCAGCTTATCAGAGTTGTTTACCCTGCAAAGAAGGCAATTTGCTCTATGAGCTTTACAGAAGGAAGGACAGATGCCGATTCCCCCACCACCACCACGCCCTGCCGACTTCTCGTCTTTTCATTCCGTCCTCTCCGCCCCTGCCCTGTGTCCTTTTTTCCATCCAACTCCTGAGGAAGAGCCAAGGCGCCTGAAAGAAAACCCCCAAATGACAGAAAAGCCACAGCAGCCATTGGGAATCTTTGCAGCAAGCCCAAGAGCTGACAGTCTCCAAAAAACGACCGACTCATACGTGTAGATTCACAGCAGCTGACTTCCTTCACGCCTTTCACCGTGGCCAGAAAGATGGCCTTGTTCCTCCACCACGAAAGGCACACCACAGATCCCGTCTGACAGACAGAGTCTCCAGTCAAGAGCAGTGTTTGTGCCTGTCAGACTGTCAAAGCAATCAGTTCAGCTGTATTCAAGTGAGGAGTTTGGTAGTATTTTAAATGAGAGACTCAGAAGGGTAGCTGGGTTAGTCTGCAACTTTAAAAACAATGAGTAGTCCTGTGGCACTTTAAAAACGAACCAACATCTCTAGAATGATGAACTTTTGTGGGCAAAACCCACTTCATCAGATGAATTGGAGTGAAAATAATAGAAACCAAGAGAGATAGTACCTGTCAATTGTAGGACCTGTGTTAATGAGGCTAATAAAGCAGGCTGGATGTGTCCTGTACATAGCAGATGCTAATGGCAGGAGTAATTGGCTTTGTAATGCCAGATGGTTACAAAACTAATCTCTTGGTTTCTGTTGTTTCCACGCTAACTCATCTGATGAAGTGGGTTTTGCCCATGAGAGCTCATGATTCTACATATTTTGGTTAGTCTCAAAGATGCCACAGGACCACTCGTTTTTCAATGAGAGACTGGTACGATTTTGGGCTCATGATCCCTGTCACTTCCCCTCTCTATGCTTCAGTTTTCCCACCCACCTCTTGTCTGTTTAGACTGTCAGCTTTTCATGGCAGGGACTATCCCTTACGATATATTGGCACCGTGCCCAGCGCAGTGTGGCCCTAATCTTGGATGAGGTTCACAGGGGCTCTGGTACTGCTGCCAAGAAATAGTATTGCATGAGATTGTCCTATTTTGCTTCCAGACAGAAATGACCTTCAGTGAGTAATGTAGCAAATGATTCATCCTGGCTGGAGCTTTTACATTTTTGAAACCGATCGATATAAAGCTCCATGGTATAAAATAGCATTTTCTTTCCCTATTGGCTGATTCTTTTTTCCATCTGGCAAACATCAACGTTCATGCTGCCCCTCTTTCAAAATAGCGAGAAAAAACCAGCAGAGCTCCCTGACCATGGTCTGACCTAATTGACTACCTGCCTCCCCCTTCCCCCAGCTCCGGTTGTCCCTTTGGAGCGGACCCAGTTCCCAGTTGCTAGCGAGCGGCAGAATCCCCAGGAGGAATTCTCACATTGGTTTCTGGGGGGCTGCACAAGCATGTAAGCTATTAAGTGCTACAGAGGCCAAATCGAACCTTTGGATTGCACCCGGCCAGAACTTTGGAGAGAGGAGGGGCTGGGCTTTGAATTTTGCTAGCAGCTGGTGCTACTGCAGCTGGGAGAAGTGCAGGACAGCTAGTGCAGGCAACAGCACAGACTTGATCTCCCGGGTAGCTGAATACAGGCCCAGCCTTAGGGCAAGGCAAGCAAGGTGCTTGCCTTGGGCACCACACCTTCAGGGATTCACCCTCCACCCTGTTTAGTTCTTTAGCCTCTCCGCCAAGGAGTGGCAGTTGTAAAGGAGGTTTCGAGGCTACAGATCTGTAGATTGCAGGCTCCTTGGGGCAGGCACCGTCCTTCCTGAGTGTTTGAGAAGCATTTAGCATGTAGCGGGCACTACTGCAAAAATAGTATGATAATACTAATTAACAATGTGCCCACCGGCAGCTGGACTGAGATCTGCCAAGCAAGGACTCCCACCCAGCAATCAGGTGGGTTAGAGTTCCACTGATGCCCTTGGGGAGGCTGGAGGAAATGGGGTGATCTAAGTCCTCAACATTTCCAGGGCTGGAGTGAGGCATTTTCAGATTTAGAACCCCAGGAGTTGGATAAATATTGCTGGACGGGCCACTCTTGGGGGCTGAAGGACTTGACCAGGTTCTAGACTCCCAGCACCTGATATTGGATGGTGTTCCAGCTATGGGCTGGGTCCCCATGGCAAGAGCTGTACTGGTCTTTGGGCTGGATTCCCTTGGTGGGGGGGACTGTATCCATCTGTGGGTTGGGTGGCCCCAGGAGACTGTATTGGTCTGTGGGCTGGGTCCCCGTGGTGGGGGCTGTATCAGTCCGTGGGCTGGGTTCCTGTGGCGGGGAAGAGGGGGCTGTAATGATCTGTGGGTGAGGTGTACTGGTCTGTGGCTGGGTCCCTGTGGTGGTGGGGGCTATATCAGTCTGTGGGCTGGGTCCCCGTGGCAGGGGCTGTATCAGTCTGTGAGCTGGGTCCCCGTGGCAGGGGCTGTATTGGTCTGTGGGCTGGGTCCCTGTGGTGGTGGGGGGGCTGTATTGGTCTGTGGGCTGGGTCCCCGTGGCAGAGGCTGTATCGGTCTGTGGGCTGGGTCCCCGTGGCAGGGGCTGTGTCGGTCTGTGGGCTGGGTCCCCGTGGCAGAGACTGTATCGGTCTGTGGGCTGGGTCCCCGTGGCAGGGGCTGTGTCGGTCTGTGGGCTGGGTCCCCGTGGCAGAGACTGTATCGGTCTGTGGGCTGGGTCCCCGTGGCAGGGGCTGTGTCGGTCTGTGGGCTGGGTCCCCGTGGCAGGGGCTGTGTCGGTCTGTGGGCTGGGTCCCCGTGGCAGAGGCTGTGTCGGTCTGTGGGCTGGGTCCCTGTGGCAGAGGCTGTGTCGGTCTGTGGGCTGGGTCCCTGTGGCAGAGGCTGTGTCGGTCTGTGGGCTGGGTCCCCGTGGCAGGGGCTGTGTCGGTCTGTGGGCTGGGTCCCTGTGGCAGAGGCTGTGTCGGTCTGTGGGCTAGGTCCCCGTGGCAGGGGCTGTATCGGTCTGTGGGCTAGGTCTCCATGGCAGAGGCTGTATCGGTCTGTGGGCTGGGTCCCCGTGGCAGGGGCTGTATCAGTCTGTGGGCTGGGTGGCCGCGGGGCACCTTCTGTTCTATATGAGTGTTTGGTTCTCGGATGGGACCGTTACAGAGTACCAATTACATGCCCATCATAGCTGTCCTTTGTACTGGGGACTGTTGCAGGCCATGGTCCAGGTCCCTGTGGGGCTCTCAGGTGTCTGGGACTCCCTGGAGAGCTCTCCCTATCTATGGCCAGGGTCTCCTCTAGGGTATGGGTGGCTTAGCGGCACTGGGCAGACGCTGGCTAAATAAACAGCACTGCAAGTTCCTTCTTCCCCCTTTGTCCCTTTCATTAAATACCAAAAGGATTTAAGGCCGATAATACCAGGGGGGAGGCAGGAAAGCCTGGAGGACTTTTCCCTGCTCTGTGGGAGCCCAACGGTCACTTGGCTGCCTTTAGCAGGGCACAGAGAAAAGTGAAGGACCCCAGTTGGGGAAAGCAGCCTCCTGACCCTTAGGCATGGGCTTGGCTTCCCTGAACTGAGCACATTTAAGTGCTTTGCCCACTCCAGGCCCTGGCGAGAAATGGAATCCTTCTAAAAAAAAATCTATTTGTTAATTAGCTTTGTTTAAAAACACCCTCCACAGTAGAGGGAAATGTTATTAAATTCAAGCCCTTCGGTAGGCAGGCCGTGTGCGCGGATTAAATCCCCAGGAGCCTGGCTGCCAAAGAAAGACGTTATTGTTGTCATTTTTCCCTCCTTCCCACCCTCCCTCCTTCCCTTGCTCCCACCCACCCTCCCTCCGCGAGAGAATCTTGGAGGAACAGAACCAGGGACAACACACACCCACACAGTGCTTCGAGCAGGCTCACTCCTGTCGGAGCTGAACGGCAGTGAGGAAGAGGAGGGGCGGAAAGAAACGTTCCTGGGAATTAATAACAGAGAGGCAGGAGGAGGGGCAGGTGCACACAGGTAAGCTCTGGGCAGGTGTTCTACGGGAGAGTGTTGTCAGCTGAACTGATTGCTACAACTGAGTCAGCCTCCTGCTTTTTCAGTGAGCGAATGTGATCATTCACTTTCCAACTTCTGTGAAAGTTGAAACAAGTTTTCTTTTCTTTTCTTTTCTTTTCTTTTCTTTTCAGCTGCTGGATTCTTTCTTTCTTTCTTTCTTTCTTTCTTTCTTTCTTTCTTTCTTTCTTTCTTTCTTTCTTTCTTTCTTTCTTTCTTTCTTTCTTTCAAAAGTTGTTGGAGGCAGGCAGAGAAGGCAAGAAGGTACTGTGAACGCTGCAAAGCCAAAAGACAAACCCGTCTGTGAGATCATTGCAAATGCTGTAGACTGTTTCCATGGACGCATAACTTAGGAACCCTGTCTCTCCCCCACCTAGCACACCCACTCTTCCTGGCTCTCTCTGACATGTGAACGTTTTGTTTCTCGGCTGGACATGCAAAGCCAACGTGCCTAGTTACATGAAAGCTGCACACCTTTAATCCTAGCACAGAGCAAGAGTTGCCCTGTGCTAGAGAGAGACAAATATGGAAGGAGTATAGGGAGAAGTGGAGGCAAGATTCCCTCTGCTACAAAGTCTGGATTTTTACTTGATGGGGAAGTTAACCAAAACTTTTGCCGTTTTATCCTCAGCAGACATCGGCATGTAATTGATTCCTCTTCTTCTGTGCTAGACAGACATGCTCGTTCAGATCAGATTGCAGAAAACCTTAGTAGGAGTTTCCCTGGGGGAGGGGAACTCCAGAAATCGCCGCACTCGCAAGTGGGGGGGCTGAGGGGCGTGGGTGTGAACCCCCCCCCCCCTCTAAGTGGATAGATGGGAAAACACCACACTGTTTGGTGTCCCTGGGAAGGAGTGATCTGTTCGGAGAGAGGTGTGAGGGGCATGCCCCTTTCCTTCAGGCAGCTGGATTTCGACTTGAATTTCGGAAGCGCAATCCGAGATCAAACCCCAGGGTGGATTCCTAGATGGATCACTGCGAGGGAAAGGAACCCAGGTTCCCCTAACCAGATCGTCCCAATGGTACAGAATTGAGGCTGGTTCTAGGCATGCGGCGAGGTTTCACCCGTTCATTGGATGGCTCGCAGCGTGTCAATCCGATACTGCCTGGACACTCTGGATCCAAGAGAACCAAGGCTCTGAGTCCCTGCTCGGGCAGAGAGAACGGAGAAGTGTAAAGACCCTGGCTGAATCCCTAGGAAAGAGAGAATGTGGGCTTGCAGGAGTAGAGACTCCAGTCTTACCAAAACCTCCTCACTGGGTGGCCCGAGACCAGTGTGGCCTGGGGAAAGGGTGTGTCTGTGCTGGTGCGGTGGGGAGGGGGACCAATTCATCCTTGTGACTCGGGGTAGGGATGGCAGCTCGAAAGACGGAAGCTGTTTTCTTCGACCTGGGCTGCACTTAAAAATGAGACCGGTTACCTCCATCGTGCTGGGTTGTGGAGCATTTTCTGCACTGGGTGATGGAGGGAGGGGGACTGACCTCACCCTCCATGGGAGAGCTGGCTTTGCTCCTTTGATGGAAAACCCTTCCAGTCACTGTAGGAAGTGGAATGAAGGAACCTGAGGTCCCAGCCAGTGCTCCCTGTAAGCAGAGCCCTTGGGAGGCCACTCACGAGAGATTCACATGCCACCCAGCTGATTAGCAGAGCACCAGCCAGCAGCATGAGTTTCTATTGATGGTGCCCATCTGTGCTTGCCTCGGTGCATGTAACAACATTTATTCTGCACACGGCTGGAAAAAATTGGAGGGAACATTGGTCCCAGCCGTCCCCTATCAGGCATTTGATTCCCTCCCTGCTCTGCCCTGCAAGGCAAAGCACCCAAGATGGCTTCAGGGGGATTGTTTTCATCTCTGCCAATCACAGACCCCAATCAGCCTGGGACGTCAGGTCCTAGTCAGGCGCCTGCCCCAAAGCTGCTTCCCCGGCTCCGTTCATTCAGCATGTGGTCCGTACTGCCCTTCCCACTAGAGGGGGAGAAGCTGAGCAAACGGGTCTGGAGAGAGCTTCATGTGAACTAGGGCAGCTCTTCTGCTCCTTGGAAGAGCCCATAGGAGGACTCTCCCCGATCCCAGGAAATTGGATATTAGGAAAAACTATTTCCCTAGAGGGTGGTGAAGCACTGGGATGGGTTCCCTAGGGAGGGGGTGGAATCTCCATTCCTAGAGGTGTTTAAGTCTCGGCTTGACAAAGCCTTGGCTGGGTTGGTTTAGTTGGGGTTGGTCCTGCTTTGGGCAGGGGGCTGGACTTGATGACTCCTGAGGTCTCTTCCAGCTCTAGGATTCTATGATTCTATGACTCTGCCTGCATCAGAGTGCAAATTCTCATTCCTGAGAGAGAGAAAGTTGGGGCGCGGAGCTGCGGCGTGAAAGGGGAGATGAGGGAGAGGCCCTGTATTTGCTTGGGAGACGCAGATCCCATGGCCTCCTCGTGCCTGCCCTGCCAGCTCCACTCTGCCTGCCGCACAGAGCCAGCAATGCAGCCTGGGGAACAGAGAGGTTCTGGTGTGGGGCCAGGGGAGACCGAGAGACAAAGGGAAAGGCAAGGGGGTAGGGTGAACCTGACCCACCGCAGGCCAAAGGGGGCTTCCTACAGAACTCAACGCAGGCTCCTCAGCAGAGGGGGCAGAGGAAGATGATGCAGGGTGGGGGGATAGGGAACTTTCAGGGGCACTTCTGTAAACGCCGCCGCACCTAAATGAGGAAAGAGGAGGGAGGAATTTCTGCTGCATCTAACTGAGGATCTGTGCCCCTGAGCACTCATGTGCATGCTCAGAAGCACACCCAGCCAGCTGATCCTAGGTCGTTCCTCACAGGACACAGGAAACATAAAACCTTCCCTGCAGGAAAAAACCCTGCTTTTGGTTTCTCCCGCCAAAACCTACGAGGAGAATTGACTTGGTTGCATCGTGTCTCTGTTCATAAAGATACTTTGGGGACATCTGAGTGAGAGGTTCCTTCATCCCATCCCTGTGCTTGAACAGCACGCCGCAGGCATGATTAATATAAACTCTGCTCTACCACTGAGCTCTCCAGCCCAGCTGAATCAAGGAAACCCCTGTTTTGTGTAGATTAGAATCCTCAAACCAGCTGGCTGGGAAGCCCAATCCCCGGACTCTGATTAGTTGAGGTAAAAGATGGACAAAAGGGGTGGCCAATGAGAAAGCTTTACTGTTCTTTTTCTAGGGTGCCCTCTGTTTTAAAGGGACAAACACATGCTCTGTCCCTGTCTGCTCATCACCAAAGCTAAGTAGCTGGAGGTGGGGGGAGTGGTCGGTTAGGCTGCAGGGAGGGGTCGGAAGTTGGGGCTCTCAACGGAACTGCCGTGAGTGAAGGGAGCAGTGAAAGGGAAACTTGCTCATTGAAATAAAGGGGAATGGTCCCATGTACCACAGAATGAGGAGAAGGAGGGACTTGGAGCAGTTTCTCCCCCCTTTCATCTGGTAAAGGCCCCCACCTCCGATTCCAAGTCACACAATTTCATGCCTCCTTCTCTGGGCACTCAATCATGGATTTAAAAGTAGCTGTTGTTCTACAAAGGAATGTCACTAACCAATTACAAGAAAGAGTCTGCAGAACAGGAATCCATCTACAGATTTGTGATAGAGATGCAGCCGTGTTAGTCTGGTGTAGCTGAAACAAAGGACAGGACTATGCAGCACTTTAAAGACTAACAAGATGGTTTATTAGGTGATGAGCTTTTGTGGGCCAGACCCACTTCCTCAGATCAATATGTGGAAGAAAATTGGCACAACCGTATATAACAAAGTGATACAATCAAAAAAAGTGAACACATAAAATTGACACTCTTACCCTGTTGGTGCATTACAAAGCCAATTTCTCCTGCCTTTACCATCCGCATTCCCACATCAAAAGCGATACATGGGATACATCCAGCCCACTTCATTAGCCTCATTAACGCGGGCCCTACAATTGGCGGGTGGTGCTTCTGCTGTTCTGTAGCTCTCTTGGTTTCTGTTATTTCCACTCTGTCTCATCTGAGGAAGTGGGTTTTACCCCCAAAAGCTCATGATTCTAGATATTTTGGTTAGACTGTAAGGTGCCACAGGACTACTCATTTTTAAAGTTACAGACTAACATAGCGACCCCTCTGAGATCCTTCTCTTTGGTTTACCCTGAAAGTAACTGCAAAAAAATGTCCTAATGAAAGCACTGCTAGAGACTGAGGGAGTTGGGTCTGTTTAGTCTGCAGAAGAGAAGTGAGGGGGCATTTTATAGCAGCCTTCAATTTCCTGAAGGGAGGTTCCAAAGAGGATGGAGAAAGGCTGTTCTCAGCAGTGACGGATGGCAGAACAAGGAGCAATGGTCTCAAGTTGCGGTGGGAGAGGTCCAGGTTGGATATTAGGAAAAACTATTTCCCTAGGAGGGTGGTGAAGCACTGGAATGGGTTCCCTAGGGAAGTAGTGGAGTCTCCATCCCTAGAGGTGTTTAAGTCCTGGCTTGACACAACCCTGGCTGGGTTGATTTAGTTGGGATTGGTCCTGCCTAGGGCAGGGGGCTGGACTTGATGGCCTTCTAAGGTCTCTTCCAGTTCTATGGTTCTATGATTCTATGCATAATTGGGGGGGGCAGGGTGTTTTGAGAGATTGGCAGAGAATCCCTGGCACTGAAGGCTAAGGGAGTGTGCAGAGTTGGGGTGTGGGATTGTCTCTTTAGATTGTAATTCAAATCTTCAAGGCCTCCTCATCCCCTGATTGCAATGCAGGGTTTCCTACCTCCAGGGGTTGCAACCCACTGGTAGAGAAACTCTCATTTTGATATTTAAATTGCAGATTTCAAGGCCCCCCCATCTCAAAACCCTCAGGGCTGACTCAGCCTTTCCAACAGTTTAGGCTCCGAGAACCATGCAATTTGCTGTAATGCCGGCAGATTGTTTGGGAAAACGTGAAAAAATTAAGTTCTGGCCTGTATGTTAAAGCTGCCAGCGCACTTTTCAGAAGCATCCTTGGTCAAAATGTTGCTGCGCTGGTTTGCTCTCTTTCCGTCCCTGTGCTGTTGTGCACTGTGCAATTTGCCAAGCGCGTGAGGCTATAGATTAGAGCTGATTAAAACTTTTAAAAACTTGACGTTTCCCATGGAATTCTGAATTCGAGCCAAACTGGGGGGGGGGGGGGGGGAGGGAGAGGTGTGTGGGATGGATTTTCACAAATTTATTTCTCCCCATTTTTCCTCCAGTTTTACTACCAACCATTTGAATGATTAACTCAAAGTAACAAGCAGATTGTGCACAGCACTGCCCTCTACTGGGCAGAATCAGAACTGCTCATTTGTGTACCATAGACCCTATTCTGCATGGAGCAAATGCTTTCTTTCAGGAGACTGGGGGCTGTGTTTCCACACTGTTGCACGGAAGATCTAAATGGCTCCATGGAACGCAACTCAATGGAAATCTGAACTATTTTATTCAGTGAAGTTTGCTTGTTTCCCACTGTCAGTCAGCAAGTTTTGTGAATATACTTGTTATTCAGCCAGTGCACAGCTAAGTTTTTAATAGGGATTGATGATAAGTAGACAGAAGTTGAGTTGTTTGGCCTCCTTGTGATTGGTCACAACAATCACATGCTGTTGTCACGGCTCCCTGACAGGAAGAGCTTGTGGGCAAATAGTTGGAGGTGCAAACAGAGGGTTTGGGTTTTATGAAAAACTGGGCATGTGACTTTAATTCCTTTCTTGCTAACATTTATGCCAGTCAAGGCAATCACATGAGTATGGACGGAAAGCAAGCACACAAGCATGGCCAAAGACAATTGATTTAAGCGTCCAAATATATGAAAGACAACACTCAAGGTTGAAGTGGCCTCCAATGTGTTGAAGCATCTCGAATTTCTGTTACATGCCTTCCTTTTGGACGGCATTTTAAAGACCTGGCTGGATTATTTATTCCACATTTTATTGCGCATGGAACTCCTTCTTGCCCCTGAGAAGAGTTTGCAAACAGACCCACTTTTCTAGCATGGTGTTTATTGCTTGGAATATTTATGTGAACACATTTCAGCGTGTGGTTTATGGGGTGGGATTGGTCACCGGAGACACCAGGTAGCCCCTCAGATATCCTGGTGGTGGCCTCTGTATAAAATCCAAAATACAGACAGTAGATAGATGCACAGAAGTTCCCCTCAAGAAATAGTGGGGTGGGAGGCAGTAGGTTGGTAGTATTGTTTCTGCTTTCAGCTGTGACATACGGCAAACAATGAAGATGCTACTTTTCGTGCCGAAAACTGTTTGCTTTGAAATGTGGCATTCTAAAAAATGTCACAAATAAACCAGCATTTCCTCATGCACAGCAAATGGCACGACCCCATGATATGAGCAGAGCAACTACACCGGGTTGGTTCACAGAAATAGTTGGAGCCTGTTAGACAACCCTTTCTGGTATGTTCCCTTGAGTGGCAACCGTGTCTCCCCTCCTCCCCAGCGCCTCTCTGGGTTCTGGCCCTAGGATCATTACCTCTTGCACGTCACATCACACTCAATTAGCCAGGGAATGAAGTCAACGGTTAAGCTCTACAGCTGGAGATGGGCCCGAACCAAAATCCCTGCTCTGAAGAGAGACAGCTTGCGCAGTGAGGAAATGAATACACATCCCAACTTTGCAACTGTCTCCTCCCTTAATAAGCATTTAACCCAAAATCCCACCCTCCTCCCTACCCCATTCCACCACCTACAGCCTTTGTGGTTTTGAAAATCCAGATCTGAATTTGGGGTTGGAAAAATTCAAGGAAACAACTTCCGATTTAGGGCAATGAAAAAGGAGCACGTGCAGGAGGAGGTCGACAATATCCCTGGGGTGAATTTGTCAGTTCTCTGTGACACTCAGTGTCCCCCCCCTCCTGCCCCCCGCCCCAACTATGGTACCGCTGAACCTGATACTCAGCAGCTTCTTGGCCCTGGTGAACGTTCATTCGAAACCTCCTGAGCTGCCAGGACGTTGATTGAAAGCAGCGGGGCGCTGCGGCTAAACAGAGCCAGATGGGAGCAAAGAGAAACAAAAAGGAAGAAGAGGAGGTGGGGAAAGCACAGCATCTCTTTATGGAGAGAGTCAATTACTTAGAAGCCCAGGAATGCAGCTAGGCGGCTGGGCGGGATGCTTCAAAGGGAGCCTAGCTGTCCATGGGTGCAGGCTGCCTGCCGGGGAGGATGGCCCTTAAGTCAGAAGGCTCAGCCTGGGCCAGACCCTGGTGAGAGGAGGTGAGTGGAAGTGGGGGAGGGGGAGTTTATGCCAGGGAGCTGTCTCTAGAAGTTCCCGGCTAGGGTGAAGAGGCTACAGAGCTGCTGGGAAGCCATTGCCTCTCCGGAGGAAGGGGCCGAAGGGTTTGTGTGCCAGTGGGATTTTGCATTTCTCAGCGAACCTTTCCGCCGGAGGCTGTTGACGTTGCCCGGCTGCAGTGCAGACGAATGGGAGCACGCCGTCCCTGCCTCAGCCCCTGCCTGCGGGGCTCCATCCCGTGCTGCTCTTGGCGGGAAAGACCCATCCGGTCTGTGTGCACTCCCAGCGCCCAGGCTCGGCCTTTGCCAGGCTCCCTGCACGTCCTGCTCTGTGTGGCGTTGCGGCCGGGGCTAACAAGGGAGGGAGGATCCCAGCGCAGGTGAGGAGAGCTGCGCATGTGACCATGTGCTAGAAAGGATCGGGGCCGGCGAGCACACAGGCCCCTTGGCTTGCAAGAGCCGTTCTTTCTGCAATAGGCGCTGCCTTCAGCCCTCTCTAAAGCTCTCCTCTTCCTCCGGCCGCACCCAGACAACTGACAGTAGCTCTCCCACCTGGGCGGTGAGCCAGCTGGGCTGCAAGGGGTCAGGGAAGCAGGAGTAGCACAGTGGCTCCTATTTCCATTCTCCCTCTGGTCTCCACTCCACCCCGTGCCATGTCCTCTAGCTGCCAGCGCAAGGAGTTTATTCGGCTTGGCTTAATGCTCTTGTGGCGTAGGGGGGGGCTGTCTGCTCTGTGACCCGGGGTCCCCCTGCGCTGTGACGTGAGATTCTCACTGACTCTCCCAAATGTGGATTAACCCAAAGACCCAGGCTCAGCCTCCCAGGGAGACACAAAGGGAGGAAGGCAGAGACCAGCACCTGGCTGGGGGCAGGGCTGGAAGAGGGTTCCTTAGTTTCTGTCTGGTATCGTGGAGGAAGCAGCCTAAGCAATGGGCTGGGATTTTAGGGGCCCAGTCTCCCCCATCTCAAGGGGGCTGAGGCATCCTAGGCCTGCCCTGTAACCAGATTACATCTCTGCTGTGCTGTATCCTGGAGAAGCAATAAACTCCCTCTATTCTACTGGCTGGTGGAGTCTGTTCGTGCCATTACGGGGGTGCAGGAGTCGGGAACCCTGACACGATGTCACAGCTCCCCATCTTCCCTACATGCTGCTACCTCCTGCCTTTGCCATGGCTAGCCCCAGAGAGAATGTGATCAGTTTGGGCCTGCCCCTCTTTCTAACCCATGGGTTCCCAAAGTGGGGGGCGTGAAGAAATTCCAGAGGGGAGCAAGGAAACCCAGCCACGCACACACCCATCAATCCTACCCCAAGTTTTGCTGCTATTTTTTTGGGGGGGGGAGCATGAGGGTTTCTCAAATCCACTGGGGCAGTTTCTAAATTGCTGGGTTTTTCCTCGTTCTCATCTCACTTGATTCCTCCCTCCCTTGGACGTGTCCCAGCTCCTTTCACCCAACCACAGGCCCCTGGCTGCCTGTTCAGCTCCTTTCAGGCTTGTATGAAAGACACAGTCTGAGCAAGCCCAAACTACTGGTTTCTGGATGCCCAAGACCCACACAGCCTCCCCTCCTGGCTCCAGCTAGCCCTGCATTTCTGCCAACTGCAGCCACCCTTTGGCTCTCCTCTCTCCCTCCGGGGATGCTGTGTCCCTTCTTCTTTGCAATGTGCGTGCTATCCTAGGCAAATTGTACAGAGGAAAGTGGTTCTGGTAATACAATCAGAAAGGAGGAGAAAGGAAGCTAAACCTCAGGAGATGGGAGAGAGGAGGGGGAAAGTGCTTTGGAGCTCTTGGATGAGTAGAGACATTCCGGGACCTGTAGCCTATTCTGGAGGCTTGTGATGTGGATCTGGTATTCACGGAATCAATTCAGTTCCCAGCTCTGCCCTGTCATTGCTGTGACCGTAGGGAAACGACTTCATACTCTGTGCCTCATTGTCGCCATCTGTGAAATGGGGATCCCAAGTGCTTTAGGACTGAACTGTCTCTTGCCAGGTGTCTGTAAAGCTCCGAGCACGGTGGCGTCTCCATCTCTGTCAGGTCCTTTTGGCGCAAATATCATATACACAATGCTGGGTACTGTATCAAATTGCTGGCTGAGAGAAGAAGTAACTGCCCAAGAGCCAGAGTTGATAAGCACGTTCTAATTACAGTAAATTAAGTGAGTCCCCTATAAAATATCTGGCTTTATAAGGCTTTACTTTCCGGAGAATAACGTCTAGACTGGCGCTTTTCTCCGGCTTTTCCCCAAGCCGGAAAAAAGCGGCAGCCATGTAAATGCAAATGCCGCGGGGGATATTTAAATCCCCCGCGGAATTTGCAATTGTGATGTGTCTCATTAGCATCCCTTTTCCGGAAAGGGATGCCAATGTAGACACAGCCTTGGTGTTTATAAAGAGCTATGCAAATGAACAGTGTTATGCAAGTGCTAAGTGTAGTGTTATTACTGATGCTGTTCCTTGCCTACCTCAGTGCTTGCATGGCACCATCCTATAACATCATAGTTCCCAAACATTAGTGGGTTCAGGCTCCCAACCTTCTTGTAAACTATGAAGGCTTGTAACCCCCATTGTATAAATGGAGCTACACAGAGATCAAGGGACTTGCCCATGGTCACACAAGAATTCTGTGTCAAAGGCACGGCTGATGGCTCTCTTGCCTACAGCCCTTTTCATCAGTAGACCCTCACAAAACCAATCAGGATCATCATCTCTTTTCTACCAATGGGGAAACTGAGGCACAGAGCGGGCACGGGGGACTTGCTTGCAATCACCCAGTAGACTAGCGGCAGAGCCAGTGATAGAACCCACCCTGCATCCTAGTGTGGGGCTACATCTGCTTCTGAAAAGTGGGACACGCACCTGTCAGGGATGGTCCAGTTTTGCTTGATTCTGCCTCAGTGCGAGGGATTTGGCTCAGTGACTTCTCGAGGTCCCTTGCAGCCTGACATTTGTGTGAAACCACATTGCAATCTCTCAGAGCTCCTCTGCTCCTCCCAGTACGTTCCATAAGGCCATCCATCCCACTAGCAGCTCCTGTCCTGCTGCTGCCAACCTTTCGCCTCTTTACTCCCCTTCACCGAACTCTGGCTCAGCTACAAAGCAAAACGTGATGCATTGAGGTGCCAGGGCCGCTGAGTTTGCTCTGGCGACGCAGCCAGTCTCATGGGTGACACTTCACAATATTTCATCTAGGTTCATTGACGGAAGCCTCGTCGGTTACAACGATCACGTGACTGGGTGTCTTTCTGATTCATATAATCTATGGTGCAGGATTCGGTACTGTCACTTGGTGGCACTGCAGTTAAAAGATCTTTTAAACAATTGAATGTTTAAAATGCTCATGGATTTTTCATGGCAGGAGTTCTGGGGCAGCAGCTTGTCCTTCACATCCTAGCCAGTGCGTATCCTTTCCCCTTCCTCGCTATTCTTCTGAGCCTCACCTTGTCTTTTGCCAAATACTTTCATAGAATCATAGAACACTAGAACTGGAAGGGACCTTGAGAGGTCTCGAGTCCAGTCCCCTGCCCTCACGGCAGGACCTAGTACTGTCTAGACCATCCCTGATAGATGTCTGTCTAACCTGCTCTTAAATATCTCCAGTGATGGAGATTCCACAACCTCCCTAGGCAATTTATTCCAGTGCTTAACCACCCTGACAGTTAGGAAGTTTTTCCTAAGGTCCAACCTAAACCTCCCTTGCTGCAGTTTAAGCCCATTGCTTCTTCTCCTATCATCAGAGACCAAGGAGAACAATCTGTCTCCCTCCTCCTTGTGACACCCTTTTAGATACTTGAAAACTGCTCTCATGTCCCTCTCAGTCTTCTCCTTTCCAAACTAAACAAGCCCAATTCTTTCAGCCTTCCCTCATAGCTCATGTTCTTTAGACCCTTCATCATGTTGGTTGCTCTTCTCTGGACCTTCTCCAATTTCTCCACCTCTTTTTTGAAATGCGGTGCCCAGACCTGGACACAATACTCCAACTGAGGCCTCACCAGCGCAGAGTAGAGCGGAAGAATGACTTCTCGTGTCTTGCACACAACACACCTGTTAATGCAGCCCAGAATCATGTTGCTTTTTTTGCAACAGCATCACACTGCTGACTCCTATTTAGCTAGTGGTCCACTATGACCCCTAGACACCTTTCTGCCATACTCCTTTCTAGACAGTCACTTCCCATTCTGTATGTGACTCTTTCAGCCACAATTCAGTAAAGTATGCAGGCCCCAATTTGTAATGGTGTTTATACGTTGCTGTGTAAGCATAGCAAAACCTAGCTGCTTGAAGAACCTAAAACCTTATTTGCTAAAGTATTTAAGCACTAAGGCATCTAAATCCCATTAGCCATTGATGGGCTGTCCTGAGCACAGCTGCCCACATTTGACCACCTATAAAAATTGGAGCCATCAGCACTTGCTTATACCTCACTGACTCAGACGGCAGTTCTTTGCCGGAATAGGTGCGTCAGTGAACTTTTTGTCCTCTGATACCATGGCTGGTCTTTGCAAGAGAAAATCAGAATGAAACGGTGATTCACAGTGCCAATGTTCCCTCTAATCTTTTCCCTCTCTGCGGACTTTTTCCATCCATGTGCGAGATAAATTTTGTTATGTGCACTGAGGCATGTGTGAATGTGCACCACCAGTAGAAATAAAAAACCTAGCTGTGGGTGCTCTGCTAATCAGCTTAGGGGGAACAATGGTTCATACTGACTCATCTCAATCAAAATACTTTCTCGTGCCAAGTGATTTCCTGGGGAGTGTGGGAGAGAAATAATCTGTAGACAGGCAGAGGGGGAAATTGCTCTTCAAATCCTAGAATCCTAGAACTGGAAGGGACCTCAAGAGGTCATTGAGTCTTGTCCCCTACCCTCATGGCAGAGCCAAGCACCATCTAGACCATCCCTGATAGATGTCTGTCTATCCTGCTCTTTAAAATCTCCCAACGATGGAAATTCCACAACCTCCCCAAGCAATTTATTCCAGTGTTTAACCACCTTGACAGTTAGGAGATTTTTCCTAATGTCCAGCCTAAACCTCCCTTGCTGCAATTGAAGCCCATTACTGCTTGTCCTATTCTCAGAGACCAAGGAAAACAATCCCCCCCCCCCTTCTTGTAACACCCTTTCAGATACTTGAAAACCGCTATCATGTCCCCTTTCACCCTTCTATTTTCTAAACTAAACAAGACAATTCTTTCAGTCTTCCCTCCTAGCTCATGTTTTCTAGACCTTTCATCACGTTGGTTGCTCTTCTCTGGACCTTCTCCAATTTCTCCACATCTTTCTTGAAATGCAGTGCCCAGAACTGGACACAATACTCCAACTGAGACCTAATCAGCACAGAGTAGAGCGGAAGAATGACTTCTCGTGTCGGGCTCACAAGACTCCTGTTAATGCAGCCCAGAATCATGTTGCCTTTTTTTGCAGCAGTGTCACACTGGTGACTCATGTTTACCTTGTCATCCACTATGACCCCTAAATCCCCGTCGACTCCTCAGCTGACGTGGAATGGCGTCTCAGCACTGCAGTCAGTGTGGGCACTATTTTGACTCTGGTCTCATCCATTTTGGGGGTTACCTGCAGATCTGCTAGTCCAGCCAATGCTACCTCTGCTACTAGAGTTCCCCTCAACAGTGCCTTTCCTTAATCTCCTGGTGACCTGCCCTGTAAAATCATGGATCCAAAGGCAAACTTCTCCCTCACTCAAGGCCATCTCTGTGTGTCGTGTCTGAGCAATGTGGGACTCTGGGTCCCATGTCCCTGGAGCTTCTGTTCCACAGCGAAACCAAATTTGTGACCCATTGGCATTGATGAGACTAGTTCTCTGAAGCCACATTCCCAGCCCCTCACCCCCGCGATATTCCTAAAAACAAACACGAAGAATGAAGTGAACTACGCCGTCCCCCTTCGGTGGCTCCTGTCACATTACCGCTTCCAGGAGTAAACCCCAGGGAAATACATGAAAGCAAGAAACCATTGTGTGAAATGGGCCCCTAGTGGGCAGAACAGATTAATGAGCTACAGAGCCAACGGTGGAAAGTGCGATTCCCGTCCCTCCCCGCGCCACAGGTTCTGTGCACAAACACGAGGGGCCTGGTGGAGGGAAAGACAGCCTGCTCCTCCGTGCACCTTGCGGGGAGCGGCGGGCCCTCGACCTCGTGCAGGAGGGGGCTGGAGCTCTGCCACCCCAGCCTGAAACCCCGCTGCTGCACAAAGCAACGAACAGCCTCTCGGCGGGTCGCCTTTCAGAGCCATTGTCCTCGTGAGCGATCGTGACAGGGCAGAGAGCTGTAGGCAAGGAGGCTTGATGGATGGTGACGGCTGAGCCGCAGGAGGCTCTCTGCTTGGGACCCGCTCGACTAAACGCCCCCCAAAATTCACCCCCCCCTTCTTTGCAGAAGATTTTGGGTCTGTAAGCCAGGGTAGGCGAGAGGGAGAGAGAGATGGAGATTAGCTGTACTGCCTAGGGAAATCTGTTCAAGCCTGCCTTGTGTTGTGTTGTGAATATATATAGGGTGTGTGGATCTCTGCATTACTTCTCCCTTTCTTTTCAGCTCCTCCTAGCCCCTCTCCCTGCAACACACAGACACACACACCGTTGGCCGATGAAGGCCCAGCTGGGGAAGGCAAGCCATAGCCCCGCCCCTTCTGCCCAAGGCCCCGCCCCTCAAGCCCCGCCCCGCTCACCTTCAGCCCAATCCTTCCTGGCCACCAAGAGGGCCAGGGTTGCCATGCTGCAGCCCTAGCCCTGGCCTCCCCAGTGGGCACGGAAGCCAGGCCCCAGACCTCCCTAGCGGCCAGGCATGTAGGCAGTTTTGGGAAGGCTGTGCCTTACCTTGCCTATATTACCAGTCGCCCATGTGTACACACACACACACACACACACACACACCTCTGCAATACACACACGCACACACCCCTGCAATACACACACACACACACACACACACACACACACCCCTGCAATACACACACACACACACACACACACCCTGCAATACCCTGTGTCTGAGGGGGAGGAAGGAGCCATTTTATAGAACAAATGATGAAATCCGTCCTGCCCCCCCCTCCAGCAAATCGGCTAACCAGCCAGACGGCAGACCCTGCACACGGAGGAAGGGAGGCTGGTCTGGTTGCCCAAGCGCTAGCCGGGGACTCCGGCGATCTAGGTTCACGTCCCACAAACTTTTCCTTTTCCTGCCACTGCAGGGCGGTGGCCAGTGGGGCACCTGGGGCCTACCTGTTCTCAGCCCTGCAGCTGCCACCCGTCGTGGTCGGGGCTCCTGTTGGCCGGTGGGTTGGTGTGCGGCTGGTGTTGCTCAGATTGGACAATCCAGTGCCCCCGTCTGGCCTTGAAATCTGTGACCCTTTGACTTCCTGTGTGACCTGGGCCGAGCCCCTGGGTCAGTCCTGGCCTCGGGCGGGGCGGGGTGAGGAGGAGACCTAGGACCTAGACACGCCTCTTTTGAACTCACCCCCTTGTCCCCCCTGCAGGTGAATCGCTGGACCATGAGGGCAGCATTCAGATTGCTTCTCCTCCTCCTCCTGGTGCTGATCTCTGAGGTGAACGGGCAGAGACGGAAGCCCGGGCGGAAGCCTGCCCGCCCGACGCCCGGCCGCCCGATGCCCGCCCGCCCGACGCCCGAGCCGGTTGAGCCAACAGAGCTGCCGCCGCCCCTGCCACCAGGCCCCCCCTCCGTCTTCCCGGATTGCCCCAGAGAATGCTTTTGCCCTCCAGACTTCCCCTCGGCCCTCTACTGCGACAGCCGCAACCTGAGGAAAGTGCCCCTCATCCCGCCCAGGATCCACTACCTCTATCTCCAGAACAACTTCATTGACGCCCTCCCAGAGGAGGCCTTCAAGAATGCCTCGGAGCTGAGGTGGGTCAACCTGGATAACAACCGCATCAAGAAGCTGGAGCGGCGGGTGATGGAGCAGATGGACAGCCTGGTTTTCCTGTACCTGGAGAAGAACCAGCTGAAGGAGGTGCCCGCCTTCCTGCCCCCCAACCTCGAGCAGCTGCGACTGAGCCGGAATCAGATCTCCAAGATCCCCGCGGGGGTTTTCAGCAAGCTGGAGCACCTGGTCCTCCTAGACCTGCACCACAACAAGCTGAGCGACGGCGTCTTCAACAAAAACACCTTCCGGGGGCTGAAGAGCCTCATGCAGCTCAACCTCGCCCACAACATCCTGCGGAAGTTGCCCCCCGGGCTGCCCAGTGCCGTCCACCAGCTCTTCCTGGACAGGAACAATATTGAGGACATCCCGGATGACTATTTCAAGGAATTCCCCAACCTGGCCTTCCTCAGGCTCAACTACAACCAGATCTCGGACAAAGGGCTGCCCAAGAACTCCTTCAACCTCAGCAACCTGCTGGTGCTGCAGCTGGCGCACAACAAGCTCACCAGCGTGCCCTTCATCAACCCCAAGCTGGAGCACCTCTACCTAAACGACAACTCCATCGAAAGTGAGTTGGAGGGCGGCAGGCCGACCGGGCCGGGGCTGGGCCTAGAGGGAGCCAACGTTCCTAGAGGGGAGAGAGTTCTGTCAGCGCCATGGGGCTGCCTCTCCCTTCAGAGCAGGACATGATGTTTGGGATGGGTGGGTGGCCCTTGACATGGGTGCCTGGGGCCAGGCATAGGCGCGGGAAGCGCCCCCCCCTAAAATTTTACACCAGGCTTCCCCATGCCTGGGGACCACCCCACTGCCGGCTACTCCAGCCCCGGGTCCCAGCCTCTGGGTAGCCCCTGTGGAGTCTTGTCAGCTGCACGTGCTTTTCCAGTCACCAAGATCCTGACGCCACCATCTTTGTCAGCCTCGCAGGATCCTGACGGTCCTTGAGGTCCTGTCACTCACGGGCTCCTGCTGCCCTCCCGTCCTGCCCTGGTTTCTGCACCACGGCCCCACCAGCCCCAGGGTCTCACTGCCAGTCCAGGGCTTTGCAGCTGCCCCCAGCCGGGATAGTGGTGAGGGTCACAGTCCAGGAGAGTTGGCAACTTGATCTCAGCAGGTCTAAAGAGGGAGGGGGGAGTGTTCAGCACCCCTACTCCAAAAATAGTTCCAGCGCTGCTGGGGCCAGGTGGTAGAAGGGCCTGTACTTAGAAAAAGGGTGGTTCAGAGCACTGCTCAGGAGATGTGGGTTCAATTTCTTTCTCTGCCACAGATTTTCTCTTGTGACCCTGGACAACTCACTTAATCTGGCCATCTGTAAAATGGGGCTAAAACTTCCTCACCTTGCAGGGACAACTGTATTAAAGATTGCAAAATGCTCAGATACTACAGTGACAGGGGAGCCTAGCTATGTACCTAAGGTAGGAGGAAATAGCACAGCTGAACATTCTGTGTGTTGAGGCTAGCAGGGCAGGGTCTGTGCTGGTGGCCACCTCTGCAAACCCGGCAGGACCCGCTTTGCCCGGATTTAGGCACAGAACAGCGATTTCACGGGACAGGTGCCAGCCCATGAACTGCATCCACGCAGCAACTGTGGGAATAACAAAGCTTTGTTCCCAGCAGCCCCAGATGTTTGTGCTATCAGAGCTCCCACCACCTGCTGCCCTGGCTGAAAACATCTGCAGGGGAGCAAAAATGCAGAGCTCCTTCCAGAAATTCTCTGCATTCAGAGGAGAAACAGGCAGACAAAACCAGCCTCGCTCCTAATAGTTTGGGCTCTAGAGTAGGATGAGGGAGCTTTGGTAGCAGAGCTATATAGGGCATTAGACGCCTATAAAACAGTAGTCCAAATGCTGTAGTTAAAATCTAAATATGCTTACAGCTGGCAGTTTGGGACAGCCATTCCCATAGGCTGCCACATCAGAGAAAGAGTCAGGGGAACCCATTGATAACAGCAATGCAGTATGTCACCCCAGAGACCTCAAAACTCTCAGTAAAGTTATGGGGGAGATTTCCTGAATAAGGACTTCTAGATTGGCCACCAAAATGGTCCACCATGGAAGAGTAGCCATCTCTGAGGTGGAACATGGCAACTGTACTGTCGGGGGCTTGCAGTCGAATATAGGCAGCTGGCTTATGAATGCACTTGTAGTTTGAGCCTGGGGTTTGATCCCCAGAAATGGAGAGAGGAGCAAACTGCTTCAAGGCGGAGAACCCTTGTGGGACCAAGTTGGCATCACTGAAGATCAGCAGTGCCAAGAGAAATGGCACAAGGAGTTGGAAGGGCTCGATCCGGGTCTTGCTTAAGTAGCTGGAACTGGCCCACAGGGGACTAAAGGACCAGCAGCAACAGACAGGAGCCCCAAAAAGCCAAATAAGGGCCAATCTGGGCCATGTTACAAGTTGGGAGAAACTTGGGGCCAAGTTGCTGACTCCTCTGTGTAGTTATTCAGCACAGCTATGGGAAACTGGTTATGGAGGAGGATGGTGCAGGTTAGCGAGAGACCCATGTTCCCTTCCCCTGTGGCTCACTGCCGACTGTCAGCTTTTTATCCCGAGCCTTGTGACACTTGGGGGCTTTTTTAAGTCCTCAACTCCCGGAGTCACATATTAAGTGAGAGTCTTAGCTTTTTTTCTCTTGAAAAAGCATGTTTCTAGTCTCAGGGTGGCTTGAAAATAGGATCCTCTATTGGCTCGCCAACAGAAAGAACCCAGCCATTTTTTTTTGTCATGATTTTAAAACCAGGCTTATGGGCCATAATGTCGGGTTGGCAATACTGATTTTCTATCATAAACTACAGGTGGAACCTCTCTGGTCCGGCACTCTGTGGGTCAGCAACATCCGTGGCCCGGCATGATTGTAGTTAGCCGAGTGTCCACTTTCCCACGTGTGGCCAAGTTTCCCGTGGTCCCATAAAGTTTGTTTACAGCCACCAGTCCTGGCTCTCAGTGTTCTGTGCTGTGATTTAGCTCAAAGTTGCCCCTAAATGTCGTCTAAGGGTCCAGGAAGCAGCAGAAGTGTTGGTGATGCTGCGAGACAATATTGAACTCCCATGGTCTGGCAAATTCTCTAGTTCAGCACCGGTCTGGTCCTGAGGATGCCGGACTAGAGAGGTTCAACCTGCATTTCTTTTCCCCTTTTCATAAAGTGCCCCAATACCACATTTCTCACCTTTCCCTTGTTACGCAGATGACTCAGGCTGCTTCCTGACAGAACTCATTCACTTCTGCCTCCCAGGTCACCTCACCTGGTCCTTAGCATCCTTCTCTCTGCCCCGCGTCACGCTACAGAACCCGTTAGGAAGTACAGCTGCAATCTGAGAGCCCTCCCTCCCCCCTAAACCCTCTGCAGTCACAGCAGCGCACAGCACAAACATCAGAAACAAAACAGACCTGAAAACAAGCCCCGGACTCCCGGCTAATGCTTTCTCTAGCTCCAGGGTTTTCCTGCCTCTTGTGGTGCTTCATAATGGCAGCAATGATTAGCAATCCTTTGGGCTATTTTTATAGCCACCGACAGGGACAGGAGGAATTATAGCTTGCTGTTTCCTGGGAAAATCACCCAACCAAGAACATTCAGAGGGAGTTCTGTGATGTGAGGGAGGCCACCACTGCGGTAGCCAAATCGAAGATGTGAGGGATGGGGACTGTACCTTCCCATTGCCAGGCTGGCGGGTCCCACTTGTGGCAAGGACTTCTCATTGTTTGCCGGAGTTAAGGACCACGTGGGCTCTCCAAAGCCTGGTGGATGTTTTGAAGGCTGGGTGTGGAGTTCCGCTGGGGCTGTGAGTGCTCAGATGATTTGGTGATGCCAGTGGCCAATATAAGATTCCACAGGTGGAATGGTAAAAGCCATGGGAGCTGAAGAGCAGAAGTGGCAGGAGGACTGGGGTTGGCATCGGGAGAGCCAGGAGATGTGAAATCTAGCTGCACCTCATTCCTGTTAGTAAATCCAAGCACTCTGGACTGATGAACTCTGTAGGGAGAGGAGATACCACAGGGGGGAGGAGGTACCATGTGAAAGAAGCCGTGGCATGGGGGTAGGAGGTACCACATGAGGGAAGCTGGAGTTAGCGGCCGGGGTGAGCCTGTTGGGTAGTTGGACACATGGTACTTGGTGAGGTGATCCACAACCTGGGACATTAAATTCAACAACAGTGATGCAGAGTTTCCTGTTTTGGCAAACAAAGGGGGACATGGGAGACCTCCATTGCTGGAGTTAGGGTGCTGCGCGGCTCAGAGCTTGCAGACAGAAGGGCCAGCAACTCATCTCTCTTGCTGTCCATCGACCTTTTCAGGCGGACTGAGGCCCTGCCTCCTAGTCTAGGGGCACAGGTCCCACCCACATAATGAATCCTGGGGGCAAGTAGGAGTCATTGCACCTCTGCCACCTGAATTGCCCCCAGAGTCAGCGAGGCAGAACAACCAGGACTTAGAGTTGCACCCAAAATCCATTAATGGGTGCAATACAACAGGTGCCAAATGCACCCACAAAAAGGAAAGCGTGGGCCCTGTTGGCACCTAAGCCTATACATGTTTCCACTGTAGCATCAGTACCTAGGTACTACAGTGCTGTGCTCCATCAATAAGACAGATGCATAATTAGCTTGTGCTAGGAGAACCAATATACCCAAAGAGATACCAGGGTAAAGTGAGGAGAAGAGGTCTTCGTCTTCCTTTGGTGCAGTGAGAATTCCCTCTTCTGTTTCAACCTGTTTTAACCTCTGGAGGGGGTGGTATGCACAGCCAGTAGAAACCAGAGAGGACAAACCAGAGCCCCGTAAGCTCTAAGTGATCCCTGAACACCATAGATGTGTGGACGGGTGGGTGGGATGCAGGGTAGATAAACTCTTACCGTCACTCGCCTGGAACCAGATGGGCGCTTCCAACCCATGGCACATTCTCTCTTCCCCTGCAGAAATCAACGGGACTCAGATTTGCCCCACCGCCCTGGTCGCCTTCCAAGACGTCTCCTCAGATCTAGAAAACGTGCCCCGGCTCCGCTACCTGCGCTTGGATGGCAACCAGCTGAAACCCCCCATCCCCTTGGACCTGATGATGTGCTTCCGGCTCCTCCAGTCAGTCGTGTTTTAACTCCTCCAGCAGCGCCACTCTCCCGGGACTTTGGCTTTGCGCAGAGAATTGACTCCAGTCTCTGTCAGACACTTGGAAAATACCTTGTTCCCCCATTCACCCCACCCCGCTCACCCCTCAACGCTCTGTCTCCTCTTCCTCCCCCCCAACCCTCTTTCCTGCTTCCGCCTCTGGAATGACTGAGCTTTGCCATTAGGTGCAGCAAAGTACCGCCCCCTGTAGACGCTGCATGTATCTTTTAGGAGTGCTCTTCCTGTCAGATACCTGTAGAGTCCACATGATGACACTAGGCCGCAATAAGCATCCAAGGCCTTCCTGTAAATGGTGTTGGGTCACAGAAGAGGGGCCTGCTCAAATGCTGTCCACTTATTCCCAGCATGCAACTGCCTTTCCTTCCCAGGTGTGTACAGAGACACTCATCTTCCAGCCATAGCAGCCACGCCAGGAGGCCTCAGTGGGACCTGGTCTTCGCAGGTCTATCAGCATCTCCTCCCCATACCGGATGGTAGAATCGTAGAATCCCAGGGCTGGAAGAGACCTCAGGAGGTCATTAAGTCCAACTCCTGACCCAAAGCAGGACCAACCCCAACTCAATCATCCCAGCCAGGGCTTTGTCAAGCTGGGACTCAAAAACCTCTAGGGATGGAGACTCCACTACTGCCCTATGTAACCCATTCCAGTGCTTCCCCACCCGCCTAGTGAAATAGTTTTCCCTAATATCCAACCTAGACCTCCCCCACTACAACTTGAGACCACTGCTCCTCGCTCTGCCATCTGTCACCACTGAGAACAGCCTCTCTTTGTTCTGGGAGCACCCAGTGATGGCAGATAGGAGGGGTAGGGGGTCCAGGATTCGACAGTGATTTGGAGCAATTATATAGCTGCTTTAGGAGACAAGGCAATTTCATCCCCAAATCAACAATACCCGGCAAAATAGCCTAAGTGGTCTCTTGGTCTAAGCGCACCAAGATCCAGTCCGGGTCCTTCACCCCATGGGCTCAGAACTCATTTGAGGTGGGCATGGGAATCCAGATCAGGTTCCACTTCTTTCCAAGTCCTCTCCTTGGTGAAAACGAGTGGTGCTGACATATCCTTTTGGACCATGCAGGGAAACCCGATGAGTTTACTTAGCCATTGTGTCTGGGGGCCACGTTGGCATTGGACTCACGACCCACTTCATGTGAATGAAAGCGGATGACACCTCAGGGGATCCTGAGCGAGCCGCACATTTTGGGTGCAGACCCCCTATAAGCATGTGGCAGGCGAGCAGTGCCCTCGGGTGGGTTGCATGTAGTCCCATGCACACGGAAGAAGACTCATGTACACAAGCACCTTCCTCCAGAAGAGGGCAGCTGCTAGCTGCACCACACTGCATCCTATCTCAATTCGTGGCAGCCAGGTGGGGCAATTCCCCACCCCGAAATCAGATAGTCATCACCCAGGAAGCCCACACCAAAGCCGTGTGGCTTCTAGGAAGCCTGGTGGAGTACCCCTTTCATGCATGCCTCCCCACCCCCTGTCTGCCCTTGTGTCGGAGCAGTATGGGCGTCAACCGACCACTCCTGAGTCAAGACCGGATGGTTTTCCAAAAGCACTGCCTGAGGAGGGCTGACTCGGTGACCGCGGCGTTGCCTCCTGGCCTCGGAATGGATGCCTCGATGAAAAACCCCGAGGGAGGCCTTTGCTCCGATTGGTGGGTTGCAGTGGGATCTTTCCTCACACCCGCGGCTGCACATGCTGGAGTCCAGGAACTGGTGCCGAAGGCTGGATCTTGCTGGGTCCCTGGGTTTTGCATTGGTAGAGCAGAGATCCTCATTCTGGGGGTGGGGACACTGTGGCTTGAACGCACCCGTGGCTTGAACGCACCAGTCAGATGCTGCCTCCTTTCGGTTTATGGGACCCCACAGTGACACCTACTGGCCAGAGAGAGTGAGGCGGGCGAGTTGCCCTAGATTTACCCAGAGATCCATGGTGTGCCTGTTTAAAGGTGGCTGGTTACATTAGTCTCGTTCATTCCCTGGGGGTGGATGTGGCCTAAGCCATTTGTCTTATTTAAAGGTGGCAGGTTAGAGTAATGCCTGGCGCATTGCAGGGATCCCTGCTTCGCAATCAGAAGTGCCAATCCGGAGTCAGTCCTGCAGAAGGCAGGGACCGTGGCAAGCCAAATTCCCCCGTTTGTGCAGGTGGGAGCGGATTTAAGCACAAGCGATGTTGTGACATCTGGAGAATCTCTTTTGGGGACCAGAATGACAGTGAGAAAGTGACCGCTTCCCTTCAGAGTGAAATACCCTCTGCCCCGCCCCCCACTGAAAACCACCTGTGAGGGCAGAGCGAGGGAAGAAGAGAGCTACGAAGAGCAGAAGAAGCTGCCCAGCCCACCGGCATGACTTGACTTAGCTCCCTCTTGTCGTCGCCTCCCGCTGCCCTTCACGCTTCTCTTCTGAAGTCCTCCAGAGTTCCATCAAAGGTGTCTGTGGCCTTTCGTCAGACCCTTTGCTCACTTTCCCCAGTCACAGAGGGCTAGCCGTACTCGTCTGCAGCTTTAAGAACAACCAGCAGTCCTGTGGCACCTTAGACACTAACAGACATATTAGATCCTGAGCTTTCGTGGGTAAAACCCACTTCATCCGATGTTCCTGCCCGGTCCGTGGGAGAGCTCTGCAAAGTCCCAGCTCCCCCCCGAGCCAGAGGCCTCTGAAGTTTTGAAGCAGCATGAAAAAGTCTCTTTCAGCTTTGTCGATCCCATTCGCCAACTTCAAGCTTTGAGTCCCAAGGTCAGATCTTCAGCAGGTGTAAATGGGCTCTCACATCAATGGAGCTGTGCCCATGGACACCACAGCTGAGAGAAATGGCGCTCCCCTTCATCCCTGGAGTCTCCATCTCGCTCTCTGCCCCTCCGTGCTAGGGACACTTTGAGTATTGCCTTGCTAGGACACATCCGCCCACTGCTATGTGGGGCTTTATCTGGGGCTGTGTGCTGTGTGCTGTAGCTCGGAAGGGGTCTAACACGCTTTAGGCACAGTTGCCTCAGCCTACTGTATGGCCCAGTGGTCAGCATTAGGCATTGCTGGGTCCTGTGTGAGTTTGTGTGCCTGGGGAGTAGGTTTTCAAAGATTTCTTCACTCCCTCCCCCCAGACTCTTTCTCCAGCCGTGTGCTGCTGGCTGACACTCTCAGCTGGGATCTCGTGGCCTGGTACCTCCTTCTTGCAGGCAAATCATCTCAGCAATGAAGTGCTGTGGCCCTCTCTTTGGCCTGCTCACCTCCATGACTCAAATCCCTCTGGATCCCTGGGATTCCCATGGCCTCTGGTATCAGCGTGATCAGCCAGACAGGTCCCATGCGTCTCTCCCTGCCCCCCAACCTCAGCAGGATTCTCTGCGGGGTATCGGAGAGTGCCTTTGGACTGGGTGTGTACAAGAGACTTCCCAAGAGCACAACCCCCCCCCCCACCGGTGAATTCATTTTGGCGGCCGTCCGGGCAGATCCTTGGTGGCCGTGGATTGGCGAATCTCCGCGGGCTTCTGTGCAGCGAGGCTAGCGGCGGTCCCGGTGTATGGCTCCTTCCTTTTTCCCATGGGGATTGCCCGTGACATACAGCTGCAGCTGGAAGGGGCCGGAGTGTCATGAGCCTCTCTCCCTTCTCCCCACCCTTCCTCCCTCCCCGCCCCCCCCCCCGCCATTCCCACCACCACAACTCCTTTCTTTAGCTTTAGCATTGCTGGGGAAGATGCTCCCATTACGCTAACGCTCCCACTGTCTCCTCTCTCTCCGCCTGGTGCTCCCTGTCTCGTTTCCCTTTGGCTCTCTCCGTACGCCGCTAGGTCGCTGGGGAGATGCACAGATGGAACTTGGTCGCCGGCAGTACAGGGGCAACCCCCTCTTCCATCTAAAACACCCCAAACGGACTCGCATGGATAGCCATGGGCTTTGAGCGCATCCTTAGCTGTCCCCTGGACACCACCTCCAAAGGAAGGGATTGTCTGTCCCACTGAGGCACCTGTCGGAGGTGCATGCTGGGAGTCAATTATTTTAACAGCAATGCAGGCGTGAAACTCGCTCTTCTCCTGGGCCCACATTCAGATCTCCTTAGTGACGCTGGGGTGATCCCGTTGAGTTGCTTTGGATTGACCCCTGTGAAAAGGTAGAATGTGGTCTCCTGATCTCTCTCCTATCCTGCCTTGCATTCTGTTTCATTCTCAGTCGCTTGACAGAACCAAACACCGCTGCCTGTTTAAAAAAAACTTTTTTTTTTTTTGGAGGAGCTTATTTTTTTATTCCGCCCCCAGTTCTTATATGTACGGCTCCCTCTTCTTCGCCACTGCATACATAGGGTTCTGGGTTTAGTTTCTTTCTGATTTTCCCGTGTTCTGGGCTCATTTTTTAAAGGGAAAACCAAAAGAATTTGTTTTAAAGTGGCGTTTAAAAGCTAACAATCCCACCCCTTGAATGCAACAAAAAATGAACCTTCTGTGAGAGGAGGAGGTTTTTAAAGGCACAAATGGGAATTAGATGTCCAACTGCCTTAGCAAATAGATATGAGCGATCAATGAAAATCAGTGGGAACTAGATGCCTCAACTCCCCTTTGTGCTTTTTAAAATCTATCTGCCAAATTCCAGAGGGGAGCTCCCAGTAAGAATTAGCGAGAGTGTTAAGATCTCCTTATTCCCTCTGCAAACACAGTGAACATTGCAAATTTTGGGTTCGTATTTTTGATAAAACCCTGTCCTCCAAACGTTCCTCAGTGAGATGTATTGGGTTTGACTGGTTTCAACTTAAGCCCAGAAACCCTATGTATATATTTATATATCTATATGTGTATATATACCAGGACACTGTACATGTATAGCTATATACCTACAGTAGCTCTCAAATGATTTTAACTCAATGGTATTTTCACTTCTCTCCCACGGCAGTGAAAATAAAACGATTCAAAAAGAATCTGGAAGTGCGGCCAGAAAGCACGGCTTAGGGGTCTGTTAGCAACTTATGTACTCCTTATGTATTCACTCCAAGGGTTCTCTGCCCATCACAATGGTGTCTGGGCATCCCTATGAATTCAGGGCCAGATTCTCTGACCTGCCTTCCTCTGCTCCCTTTGGGCCATGCTGCGAGAGGGAAGGAAGAGAAATCTAACTCTAACCCCCAGCTCGGGATATCCCTAGGGCAGGGCTGGGCAAAATGTGAGCCGGGGGCTGGATCCGGCCCACCTAACACTTAGATCTGGCCCATAGGCTGCATCTGGCCACTATCTATTCATATCCTGCTGCCTGTGCCTCCAAATTTCCAAGCGGTGGCTCAGGCAGCAGGATCCTGTTTAAATGGCTCTCGGCTCCCATTCGCGGCGCTCTCCCGGCAGGGGCCAGAGCTGCGAGCCCTTTAAATAGCCACAGCAACCCCGGGTGGCTGCCAGGCAACGCAGTAGCGGCAGGGTCGGGAGCCGCGAGCCCTTTGCTGTGTTTTTATCTCAAAGCCTCCCGCCCCAGACAATTCTGGGGGCAGACTAGTCCCCAACCCCGCCCCTTCTGCCTGAGACCCCGCCCCTTCTGGGGGGGGAAGCTGGCCCGGCACCAAGTACCAAAATTCATGAAGTGGCCCCCCTGTGAAAATTATTGCCCACCCCTGCCATACGGTAAGGGAGGCCGAGGAGCTGCCCTTGTCTAAGCCACCAAGCAAGGGAGGTAAGGGTGGGGCCAGAGCTGATGGGCCGGCCCTCTGAGCCACCGCCAGCTGATGCAAGATGGGTCCCCCCTTTCCGCTGTGCCCAGCGAAGAATCAGGCCTCCGTCTTCAAAAACACGCTGGTCGTCCAGCCCATGCCACAGACGGTCCCTGGCAAGCTCGGGGCTCTTCAGCACAGAAGGAAAGCAGCCAAGGCCTCACTCGGCTAGCTGGTTACCCTCTCCGGGGGCCAACAGTGGAGGAGGCGGGCGCTGTCCAAGCGTGCTGTGCTTGCCAGCTCGGGGTGCGAGTGGTGAACCTCAGAGGTGCAGCTGGCCTCAGTTTGGGGAGGGAAGGTTGGTGCAGGGCATGTGCATCTCCAGGTGTAGGCATGGGTGTGGGGAGGAGAGGTTGTGGCTTTCTGGGGGTCTAGGTGTACATGTCAGCTTGCAAACTATATGGATCTGGTTGGGGGGGGGTGATTGTGATGCTGTGTGGGGGGGCATGTGCATGGAACAGAATGGGTGTGGGCAGCAGTTTTCTCTCTATGCCCATTACTAGAGACTCAACGCTCATCCGAGATTGTCATGGAGGCATGAATCATAAAGGGGTGGGTGGGGGTCCGTGGGTGAACGCATGTGCCTAGGTGTGACGCTTGCTTCACGTGTGTGTTGATAGGGAGTGGGGTCTATGTGTGTGCGGGGGGGGGGGGGGGAGGCAGGGTGCCGGCTAGCCTCAAGCTTGTTGCCGCAGAATAAAACCGGAGTGTTTCATAGTGTGAGCGCCGCATGAATCACACACGCTCTGGTGTGCGCGTGAGCGAGAGGCAGGGATAATGACCTTGCCCCCTATCCAGAGAGGGCATCCAGGAGATCACTCAATACAGCAAATAAAGGGGAAGGGGGTAATTTCTCCCGCACCGCCACCCTGCAATCAGCAGCCTCTCCGGGCTCAAAAGGCAGCAGTTGGGGTGGTAGCATGTCAAGTGGAATGCGGGAATTCTCCTAATTAGCCCTAGTGGGTTGCTGATGAGCCAGGGGACGTGGGCATGGCAAGGCTGCGTGTTCCCCAGGATGGCAGGGTGTTTTAAATGCAGAGAGAGGAGGGGCAAGCAGGGATTGTACAGAGGGCCAGGTCCATAAGGCGACTAATTACAAACTGCTGCCCCCTCCTATCGGCAGATGCACAAGCACGAAGCATTTCTGACCTAGCCAATACAACGCCAACAGGCAGAATCAAACCTGCGGCCTCTGGAGCCTAGTGGGCTCTCAGCTCGGGCTGTACAGCAGACTCATTGCTCTCTCTGGAATCAGGCTCAGTGCCAGCCCGTGGGACAGAACCGCACCCAGCAAGCGTGCGGGGTCCACAGCGTCCCATTCATTCTGCAGCCCTAGAGCCTTTTCTCCGTCCTCTCTTGCCAGCGTAAGGCAGCCACCTCTGGGCACCGCAGGCGGGCGGGGGGAGGAATGGGCCTGGGCAAACCTCGGCCCCTTGGGAAAAGCTGCAGCACATGGCAGAGCTGCGGGGTGGGTTTGAATTCAGCGAGATTCCCCCTGGGAGCTCTGCTGACTCCTACTCCCCTTCCCCACTTCAACTCCTTTGCCTGGCAACGGCTGAAAATCTTCCAGCTGACGGGAAATGAATTGTACCTGGTGTTTCCTGGGCTGGAGGGGGCAGGGGAAGAAGGGGGGAGTATGCCCAGCTATCTGCCTTGAATGCCTCCCTGTAGTATCTCCCAGCTCCCTCCACTTGGCTAACTGCAAGCCTCCCACTCTGGCCCAGCCCCTCCTGACTTCTCCATGAACCGAATCCATTTCATGCAGCGGGCGGGCAGGCACAGCACCCAGGCGACCCCTGAAAAGCAGCCAAATGCCCCAGGGCCCTTCCAAGGAGCAGAGACGCTGAGTCAGCTGGAGTCTTCTCTGGGCACGGCAGCGAGCGAGCCTTCTAACGAGGATTGCTGCAGGCCTTCCAAGCTTTTCTGTGCCTGGCGGGGACGGGCCTGGGCTGCCCTTTGAGCTGGAGCCCCACACGGATTTTTCCAGGCTTTTTAGCTCTTCCCTATCATGCCACCTCCCCCCCAGCCTGCTCGCCATAATCACCTCAGCAGCAGGGGGAGGGAGCCCTCCCTGCCTTGCATGGGCCTGGGCCTGCAGTCACCAAAGCGCGCCCAGGTACCTCCTACGGTCAGTGCCGGACCGAGCCATATTTGCGCCCCAGGCAGCGGGCACGTGGCGCATGCGTGGTCCCACCCCCGGGCGCACGGCGCCCCTTACCACTTCAATCAGGCCCCCCCCATAGGTTGGTGCCCCAGGCAGCCGCCTGGCTACTCCCCCCCCCCCTTAATCTGGCCCTGCCTATGCTTCCAAGCTGGTAAGGCTGCGCGTTTTGTGGGGTACAGCAGTAGACTCTGTGTTGGTGGGTGCATGGGTGGGATAAGGCTCTCTGTGTGTTTGTGTGCATGCACGCCCACGTCTGTGTGTGTGTGTGTGTAAGGGAGGGGTGTGTGGGTGTGTGTAGGGAAGAGGTGCTGTTGCTGTCACTCAGGGCTGAGGGGAAGGGGCAGAGCTGTGCGTAGGGACCCAGGAGGGGGAGCGAGAAAGCCTGAAGGTTGAGATTAAAGTGCATTGGTAGAGCTGTAGAGGCTGTTCTAGGCATATGAAAGCGAGGCAGCTGCCTAGGGTGGGGGGTGGCACATTTCCCCCCTCCCCATGCCTGCCATTTGCCCCCCCCATTGCTGCCATTCCCCCCCCCCCCCATTCCATGGATGGCAGGGGCTGCTAAGGCTGCTGGGGGGAGGGCTCCGGCTGAGACTCCGAGGAGCAGGAAGCACTCCCCCCTGCATGCTGGGGGTGCTGCTTGTGGCCTCGGGGTGCAGAGCACGGGAGACCAGACGGGGTACCAAGAGGCCACAGTGATTGAGCTAAGTGGCCCCCGAGGAAGGATTGCAGGACTTGGGGGGGCAGCCTTGGAGGCGGGGGGAGAGGAGGACAAGGCAGAAATGGATGGGGATGGGGAGCAGGTCCCAGGCCCTGGGGGTGGGGCAGGCTGGGAGAAGGTTTCAGGGGGCAGATGGGGAGTACATCCCTTGCCCTGGAGGGGGGTGTGGAGGAAGCCGAAGGGAGGTGGATTAGCTCAGGGTAGTCGATTGGCTTGGGCAGCCGGGGGTGCACAGGACTGACCTAGCCGGGAGAGGCTGCAGGTCAGGGTTACGGTGCATTGGCGGAGCCGTGGGGCGCTCAGGGCGGGGGAAGCTGTATCTCATGGCTAAGGAGCATTTGCTGGGGCGGGAGGGGGGGCACTTTCCTGTGCCTGCCTGTGGCAGACAGTGCTTCTCAGCCCCTTGTTTTCAATTACACTAATGAAAGGATGAGCGAGGAGAGTAAATTGCAGCCTCCCACCTCCAGCTGTGGGCACAGCCTGGCACAGCAAGCTCCGCGCCTCCAACACACGCACATGGCAAATATTTACCTTTCCCAACCAGCTCTTCTCTGGCAATCTCAGCCCCCCCGCCCTGCATGCCCTGGTAATGGACGTCCCCCAGTCCTGCAGCCATACAGCGCCCCCCCCCCTCCCTCCCCCGCCTAGCTATGGGGCAACCATTCATCCTCTTTCAGAGAGGACGGTCCCGGTTTTTGCTACTCTGTCCTCTCTTCATGCAACACAGGATGCAAGTTCCCCTCGCTATCAGGTGCCTTGCTAAGCAGCAGGTAGCCAGGCACTGTGCCCCTCCCAGTCTGGGGCTGCCCCAGCTCCTTGCCCCCCTCCAGCTGCACATACCAGGTCTTCTTCCTCTCCCCTGACTATCAAGGAGCCAGGGGAAAGTGCTCAGCTTGTGCTGTCCTCTTGCTCCTAGCTGCTGAGGGGAGGGCAGAGGAGCATGCAGCAGGCTCTGCAATTTTCCCATGGCTCCCTGGGGGTCGGAAGAGGAGCAGCAGTGACCGGGTATGCGCGGCAGCAGCACGGGCCCCCCGACGTCCTGAAATGGTGCCCTTGCACCCCCGCACTCACCCCTCCAGCCCCCAGCCATGGGCCCCTTCACACTCAGGCCTGACTCCTGCACCCCCCGCATCACCCTGCCCCCTATTCACTCAATGCGACTGCCCTCTCTTCTTGAGGTACCTTAATGGCCCCCTAACCTGGAATAATAACGCCTAATCTTAGCTGGCGTTTGTCACTCACGGCTCTCAAAGTGCTTTACAATGGAGGTCAATACCGCTCTAGAAAGACAGAGATTCATGAGAACCTTGTGAGGAATGACTCCAGAGCCATCAGCAGGATGCAAGTTCCCACTTACACCCCCCTTCCGATAACAACAGCCGCCGCAACCGCTCAACGTGCAACATAACGTACAAGCCAACGGCTTAATGCTGCGCTAAAGGTCTATTGGTGGAGACGCTGTCCTCACAGCTCGGCACATTGCGCCCATTTTACAGGGGGGAAACTGAGGCACGGAGCCATGCCGGGCCAAAGGTCCTGCCGCAAAGCCGCGACCAGGCTGGGAATGGACTCCCAAGCCCCACGAGGCCGCCATGCCACGCTGCCGTCCTGGGACTTTCCCTTGTGGTCCCTCTCAGCCGGCGTGCTCCTCCCTGGTTTCTGAGCAGAGAGGGGGCAATCCAGCCAGGCTCTGCCCTACTTGCTTCCGTTCCAGACCCGCAGGCGGGAGGGGGATAAACGTCTTCCCTTGGCTGCTGCGTGACACACGGGCCGGTCGGAACTCCCCCGCCGCCGCGACCAGACAGGCTGCGATACAGACACGGCGAGGGGCGTGTGAGCCGGGCTTTCTCACTGACACCCCCGCCCTCCGCGCAGAGCTTCTTCCCCTGCCCTGCCACGGACCCTGCTCGTCTTCCCGAGTCACTCCCTGCTCAGCCTGGGGGCTCCGCTCGCTGCCTCTCCAGTGCTTCCCGCTGCTGCCACGTTGGGGAGCAAGAGGCCATCAGCTCCGGGGCTGTAGGCTGACAGGGAATCAGGAATGGCACAGGCTGGAGAACCTGTTCGAAGGACGGGCTGAGCTTCCGGGTGGTTGGTGTTCTCCGGCCTGGGTGCGAGGCTGCATTGTGGGGTCTCTCTCCAGTGGCTGGGAGGGGTTACAAACACACACACACTTAGCTCTGGAAGGGGGGGAGGGTCTGTGTGCCTGTACTGCCCCTCCAGACAATGGAGGAACAGCACCGATGGGCTCAGGAGATCGGCTCCTCCAGGAGGATGCTGGAGGAGGGAACCGGCCGTGGCTATGTTCCCAGCTGTGGCACACTGTGTCTATGCTCTGGGCCACCTGCATTCCCTCTAGAGTTGCCAGGTGTCTGGTATTTGCAGCCTCTGTCCAGTAAAAAAAAAAAAGAAGAAAATACCAGACAAAAATACCCAGCATTTTCTGTTTTTCTTGGACGGAAGGCCGCTTGGGACATTGTTCCCCTGCTGCGTCTGGCGGGGGGAGCGGGGAGATTTAAAGGCGCAGTGACTCTTTTTTTTTGTGCGGTTGGGTTTTTTTTTTCCTGCCATGTTTGGTATTTTTTGTGAAAGTATCTGACAACCCTAATTCCCTCGTAAGGCAGGCGGTGGGGGACGTGGGATAGCTCAGCCGAGAAAATAGGACAATGCTTGTAACAGGAAGGGGAAATGCAAGAGTTCGGCCCAGCCCTACGGGCCTGGACGCGGAGCCCAACCTGCCCATCAACCTCCTCTGCTCTGCTTTCCAAGCGGCCAGGTTCTGAGCCCTTCTCCTGGGCCCAGGAAGGGACGGCCGAGGCGGTGTGAAGCCTTGTTCTCCAGCGGGTGCCCCTGGCCACCTGGCATGCAATGGGCTCGTGCAGCCAGCTCGGGGCGGCCTCCCTGCTGAGGACGTGGGCAGCGCATAGCTCAGGAGGGGCCTGCTGCTGGTCTGGGCTCGCAAGTGGTCAGCAGCCAGGCAGCCCCGCAACACCTCCTCCCAGGGTCCCACCCAGGCTGTGCCTCCAAGGGGGCTGTGACAGTCGTGCAGCAGGGACGCAGCAGAGCCGCTGTCCCACCTAGAGGGGAGCGGCCATGCCATCAGCACTGTAGGCCCGGCATCCACAATCCATGTGCCCCCCCCCCCCTTCCAGGTTTCCAAAGCAACAGCACTGCCGAGGTGCGAGCCGGCACTAATCTCTTGTGCGGGGGCGGGATGGGGGTTGGGAACCAGGGTGGCGCGTTGGCTACAAAGACCGAGTTTTTGATGAGGCGTTGAATCGAAACAGCCGCCCGGTTGCTATGACATGGGACCTGCCTGGCCGGCACGGCAGTCACAACACAGCCTGTGAGCACCCAACAGGCGGCACCCACCCACCAAGGACCCCACTCAGAACAGGGGGTGGCACCCACCGAAGAAGGATCTGTCCAGGCACAGTGGCTGGCCCCAAACCACTGAGACCTACCTCCTTAATGCACGGTTCCCTGCCTCAGGGCTAAACTCACATGAAATACCAGCCTGACCGTTCTCAACTGCATCCGAGCCCAGGGTAAAGCTCCGTGTGGGCGGATGCCATCTCCACAGAGCGTGGTGTGTGGACACTTCCCCTCCCGGGAAAGCAGCCGGGAGGAAGCAAGCCCGGTGCATTGGGTGACATTCAGTGGGGAACGTGTGTTCCAGCCAGCCCTGGTGATCCAAGGGCCACAGCCTGGCACCGCCGGTTGGTAGATTTTCAGGCCACTGTGATCACCCGCTCCTGCCTAACACTGGCCAGATCTAGAGAGCTCCTAGCCGAGTATTTCTCAGCAAATTCTGCCCCTGCCGCCAGGCTTTTCATGGACTGCGCGTGCCCTCTGCGCGTGCCTCTCATTGCACGGTTCTGCTTGTGCCCACGTGCTCCTCCGTGAACACCCTGCACTGTGCAAGGGGAGAGCAGCCAGCCCTTACGCGTGTGTCTCAACGAGGAGCCCAGCCAAAGGGGGTGCCCCAGGCCCTGTGCAGCCTGTACACTGGTCCCATGGCAATGCTCCACTGCCTTTGGAGGGACCAGCACTTGGCTTGGGGGATTTAAGTGGGGCTGTGTGCAGCAGGCCCCTCTGACTGCTCCCCCCCCCCCCCCCCCCCAGGTTCTGTGCTGGCAGGCTGTAAAGTCTGGGTTGGGGGAAAAGTGCTCCCAGGCCTGGCTCCCCCATCCCAGGCGGCAGGCCGTAAAATCAAGCCCAGCCACTTGGAGGAAAGGGATAGCTGAGCCTGGCTGCCCCCCCCCTTTCCGGCTCTGTATAAGGGACACCAGGGGAGCGAGGACGGGAGCAGGTGACAGCTGGAATAATCCTCACCCTGATTGGCTGCACTTGCTGCTTCTCCCCTCACACTCCCACCCCCAGCCCCCTTCCCCCTCATTAAAGCCTCTGCAGGCCTTTTGGTCCCCGCACATCAGCTTGGCAGGGGCTGGGAGGCTTGTGCTGTTCCGGGGCAGACCCACGACCGGGGGAGGGTATGTGTGGGGCTTGGGCTTCTCTCGCTGTCTCTCGGAGGAGCTGAGCGCTGGGGCTTTCCTGCTCACTTCAGAGGCGTCGTGGGGAGAGAGGGGGCTACCTGGGGGCTTGTGCTGAGCGCACATGGGGAGCCTGCAGTGTGTCTTTCGAAGGCTCTTTTGTTACTCTCTCAATGCTGGGTTTGATCTGCGGGGAACCAGCCGAGACGAAGGTCCAGGGTCATTTGCAATTCAGCACTGGCTTAGCTAGACCGCAGAGCGCTGTGCTCGAGACGTGTGTGCCACTCGGTGCATGCACATCTGTGTATTCACAGGGGCGTGGCTTGCACGTGTGTGAAGTGGCCGTGTGCGCTGGTGCACCGGAGTATGGCTGCGTGTGTGTTGGTTTGGAGGGGTGCGTTTGTGCGGGCACGGGCGTGCGGACGTGTTTGTTTGTGCATGTGTGTGCTCCTGTGTTTGCGGATACACACAGATGGGCCACACGCTTTGAGTATGATCAGGCGATGGGCGGCTCGCCAGGCATTAGCAGCTTCTGGGGAGAGTGAATCCCCCGTGCAAGGGAGCTAATGGAGTTTGGATTTCATCATTGCCGTTGTGCATCCTGCCCTTAGTTTGGAGAAGGAGCCCGGGGTGGGAAATCCCCGAGTTAGACCGTGTAGGCTCTAGAGCAGCGGGGCTCCAACGTTTTGGCCTGCGACCCATCTTGCACAACACAGACCTTTCTGCAGACCACCAGCCAACCACCCATGATGACAAAATGGGCGCAGGAAGGCATGGAGGTGCAAGGTCTGGCCAAGAGGTTGGGTGAGGAGGGATCTGGGTGAGAGGTTGGGTGCAGGAGTGGGCTGAGGGTGGGGGTCTGGCCCAGGGGGTTGGGTGCAGGAGTGGGCTGAGGGTGGGGGTCTGGGTGTGAGGTTGGGTGCAGGAGTGGGCTGAGGGTGGGGGTCTGGGTGAGAGGTTGGGTGCAGGAGTGGGCTGAGGGTGGGGGTCTGGGTGAGAGGTTGGGTGCAGGAGCAGGCTGAGGGTGGGGGTCTGGCCCAGGGGGTTGGGTGCAGGAGTGGGCTGAGGGTGGGGGTCTGGGTGGGAGGTTGGGTGCAGGAGTGGGCTGAGGGTGGGGGTCTGGGTGAGAGGTTGGGTGCAGGAGCAGGCTGAGGGTGGGGGTCTGGGTGGGAGGTTGGGTGCAGGAGTGGGCTGAGGGTGGGGGTCTGGGTGAGAGGTTGGGTGCAGGAGCAGGCTGAGGGTGGGGGTCTGGGTGGGAGGTTGGGTGCAGGAACAGGCTGAGGGTGGGGGTCTGGGTGGGAGGTTGGGTGCAGGAGCAGGCTGAGGGTGGGGGTCTGGGTGAGAGGTTGGGTGCAGGAACAGGCTGAGGGTGGGGGTCTGGGTGAGAGGTTGGGTGCAGGAGTGGGCTGAGGGTGGGGGTCTGGGTGAGAGGTTGGGTGCAGGAGCAGGCTGAGGGTGGGGGTCTGGCCCAGGGGGTTGGGTGCAGGAGTGGGCTGAGGGTGGGGGTCTGGGTGGGAGGTTGGGTGCAGGAGCAGGCTGAGGGTGGGGGTCTGACCAGGAGGTTGGGTGCAGGAGCAGGCTGAGGGTGGGGGTCTGGCCCAGGAGGTTGGGTGCAGGAGCAGGCTGAGGGTGGGGGTCTGGGTGAGAGGTTGGGTGCAGGAGCAGGCTGAGGGTGGGGGTCTGGGTGGGAGGCTGGGTGCAGGAGCAGGCTGAGGGTGGGGGTCTGGCCCAGGAGGTTGGGTGCAGGAACAGGCTGAGGGTGGGGGTCTGGGTGAGAGGTTGGGTGCAGGAGCAGGCTGAGGGTGGGGGTCTGGGTGGGAGGCTGGGTGCAGGAGCAGGCTGAGGGTGGGGGTCTGGGTGGGAGGCTGGGTGCAGGAGCAGGCTGAGGGTGGGGGTCTGGGTGGGAGGTTGGGTGCAGGAGCAGGCTGAGGGTGGGGGTCTGGGTGAGAGGTTGGGTGCAGGAGCAGGCTGAGGGTGGGGGTCTGGGTGGGAGGCTGGGTGCAGGAGCAGGCTGAGGGTGGGGGTCTGGGTGGGAGGCTGGGTGCAGGAGCAGGCTGAGGGTGGGGGTCTGGGTGGGAGGCTGGGTGCAGGAACAGGCTGAGGGTGGGGGTCTGGGTGGGAGGGTGGGTGCAGGAGCAGGCTGAGGGTGGGGGTCTGGGTGAGAGGTTGGGTGCAGGAGCAGGCTGAGGGTGGGGGTCTGGGTGAGAGGTTGGGTGCAGGAGCAGGCTGAGGGTGGGAGTCTGGGTGGGAGGTTGGGTGCAGGAACAGGCTGAGGGTGGGGGTCTGGGTGGGAGGGTGGGTGCAGGAGCAGGCTGCCAGTGGGGGGGTCTGGCTGACATTCTGGCCAGTGGGACCAGTGGGCTCCAGGTGAGCAGGCGTGGGGCCAGCAGTGGAGCTTTGGGTGGGAGCTGGAACCCGCGCACAGGGCAGCCAGAACCCCACACAAAATGGGGAGGTGCCGTAGCATCTCCCACTTCTCGCATCAATGCCTCCCTGCCCTGCTCCTGCAGCCCCTCCCCTCTCACGGAGCAGCTGCCCCCTTGGTGCCCACATAGGGCACCTTAACCCTTAAGGACAGCCCTGCTAGCATGTACCCTCTAGTAATGAGGCAGCGTCTCTGCTCGTGGGCACTGCTTGGAGGAAGAGAGAGGGCTGGCAAGCGATCCACTCGCGCTAGTGGCTGTGGCTGTCCCCTGTAAGATATTCAAAGAGCCATCTCTAGCCAAGACAAGCTCTGGTCCTGCCCATCGGGCTAGGGTCAGGTTCTCAGTCGTCCATCTGAGAACAGCCTGGCTCCGGAGGGGGTCACACAGCTCCTGGTTTGTATCCTAGCTCATAAAGGGACTGGGATCTAGTGGCTAGAGCAGGGGAAAGCAAGCATCAGGGCTCCTGGGGTCTGTCCCCAACTCTGACACTGATCTACTGCATGACCATGGGCAAGTCACTCCACACGTTGGTGCCTCAGTTTCCCCCGCTGTGCAGAGGGAAGAATATCGCCGAGCCAGCCTCACGTTGCACATAAGAGCAGAGTGTTTCTCACTACCAGGATGCCAGGCCTGGGCTCCCAGTAGCCAGCTCTGCTGATGTACTTTGCTCCCTGACTAGTTCTTCTAGTGCTGGGTTCCCTGTGTAACCCACCCACCTGGTGTGGGTCACTGTCCCATGGAGTGGCACTTAGACCACGTGCCATGAGCGCTAAGAACAAGACAGCTCTACAGCCTAAGCTGAGAAGCAGCTGGCTTTTAGCTCAAGCGGTAGAGGCACCTACACCGAGGTCCCAAGTTCAAATCTGCCCCATGGCAGTTATACCAGTGCTATTCTACCAGCAAGTCTTCATCTGATAAGTGCTCCTGGGGCATCAGAGCCCTGTGCTGTGCATGCAGGGCTCAGTCCTGGAGTAGGCACATCAAATCCTGTTTAATTGGTTAATTGCTTAAACTCAGCGTTAAACAATTAAAGGGGCAACAGGTGGGTGGGGCTGCCCCCGCCCCCAGTTAACAGGAACCAGTAAGCATCCCTTGGTGAACCAGGTCAAACCCTTCACGCCCCCACCCTGGAAGGAGATGAGCAGGGACAAACGGGCTTCGTTGCTCCCCGTTTGCCCGCAGCATGCAGAGCGCGACCTTGCTGGGGTTCACCACCCTGGCGCTGGCCTTGGCCACCCCGCCTCAAGAAGGCGAGAAGAAGATCGAGAAGCCCGGAGCTGCCCTCCCATCGTATGACAACCTGGACCTGCCCAACTACGACTTTGACCTCAGCCTGGACAGCGAGGGAGAGTTCTTCGACCCGAGCCTCTATGAAGAGCTTTACGACTATAATGACCTGGCCCCAAAGGTAAGAGGGGAGGTGTGGGGGCAGCGGAGCATCAGAAGCAGGGGCCATCTCTTCTCCATGCTGTGTGGGGAGTTGTGGGGCAGCTCCTTTCCCTGAGATCCCAGGGCAGGATCCCAGGATATCTGCACTACCACCCTTGCTCAGACAGGTGACCCTCCTGGCCCCTGGCTGTCCAGAGCTAGGGCATCCAGGCCACTCTCCCCATCCCCACCCCAGCCCTTGGGACTCGGGGGTGTGAATACAACCCTGCTTTCCCCCACTTAGCTCCGTTACTCTCCTTCCCGAGGTGCTTCCTGGGTAGAGTTTGCCAGCCAGGAAGAAGAGCATTCATCAATTCCCAGGCTATAATGTCCGAAAGGACCATCGTCGTCCATCGTGGTCAGTGAGTCCGATCGTCCCATCGGCTGGTTGACAGGGAGGCACATGGCAGCAGCACATAACAGGGAGGCACATGGCACAGGGAGACAGGGGTAGGACACTGTCATCCTATTGGGGAAATAGATGGGGAGTTGGTCTCAAGTCCTGAGTTAGGAGGAAGAACCAGCAGTCCTCTCACACTTAACACTGAGGCCTTGACCATATGTGGTCATGGGAGACAGCCGCAATCCTATTGCCAAGTCCAAGCTCTGCCACTGATTTCCTGCATAGCCTTGTGCGAGTCACTTACCCTCTCCTTGCGTCGGCTTGCCCAGGGAGGCCCTGGAAATAGCAGTGTTCATCCCCGCTGAATGAGGCTCACAGACATTCGAACACTGTGGCATCCACAGCGAGGAAAAGGCCATCGAGATGTGACTAGTATTGCAGCTGCTTGGAACATGCTGTGTCAGCCATAAGTCCACGAACCTTCTATTACGTCCTGCAGCTGGGGGGGGGGGGGGGGGGGCAGTGCCTTCAGCAGAGCCTAAGGGTGTTAGGTGCATTCCAATGGGCTTAAGCGCCTTCCTACCCTAGATGTTGGCTAGTTCAGGTAACTCACTGCTGTAGCCCTCCAATCTGTCCTGCGCCGCCTTCTTCCCCTCCCCAGGAGCAAGAGAGCAGGCAGTGATGGGTCAAAGCTTTGATGAGAGCGTGGCTGCACGGCTTGTGCGTGGTGCCATGATGCCCCTTGTGCTGTGTCTGCAGATCGAGGTGGGTACATTGGCTCCTCCAACCAAGCAGCCAGAGGGCACGAGAGCCATGCTGACCGACGCATCCAGAAAGCCGCCCCCGACGTCCCCACCAGATCTGCTCAGGTCCATAATCAAACAGGGTGAGTGCGAGACCAGCCCGTGATAGCTGTTCTTGCAGGATAATGGTGCCACATGGCGGGGGGATTACTCCCAGGAGAGGCAGCTGAATCGGTCGCCAAATACCACACAAGTGTGGAAAGAGCCTTCTCTCAGTATGGGGGTGAAGGGTACAGAGAAAGCGCCTCCCAGTGGGGAGGCGGAGGGGACTTTGGAAGTGAGAGCACTCCCTCGGCCGCACAGGGTGGGGCTGGAATTTTGGAGGCCTTTGGCCCACTGGCAGAGCCCCAGCATGGGGCAGAGGGACTCCTGGGAGGAGAGAGAAGAAGCGGTGGCTGAGCCTGGGAGCTGAGATACGGGGATGGATACGGGAGTCACAGTGGTGGGCAACCTGTGGCCACATCTGGCCCATTGGGCAGGGACGGATGAGAGTTTTGCGGGGCCTATAGAAGCGTGAGGCCCGGGGCAGCCACCCCGCTCGCCCTGCCCTAAATCCGCCGCCGCCATTGGGCTTCCATGGGTGGCCTGCGGGTTGAGATGCTGCTGGTTTTCATCCACGTCGTTTTTCCCTTACCGGTATTGCTAACGTGACACGCACATAAAGCCAGGGCACATGAAGGGAGGTGCGTGCTGATTGGCTGGGAGAGCCGTGCGCTCCCTCCGCATCCAATCACAGCGCGGCTACTGTTCAGTCGGCCCCCCCCCCCCACACAAATTCCAGGTGCACACGCGCAGGGCGCAACACGACCCTATCCTGGGAGACAGTCTGGGTTAGGAAAACCTTGCAGCCCACCGAGATGAAGAAGGGCCATGCATTTAGCCCCCTCGCTAGCCTCTGCTGCCCTGAGGAACATGGCAGGCTGTCTCCCATATCCAGCTGCAGGCAGGAGGGGTTCAGAAAGCAATCGCTTTGCAGCACCAAGAACGCCAGCAAAGCCACCACACTTTAACGAGCAGAGATGTTGCGACAGTCGAACAGAGAAGCAATTAGATTAGTGGCAATTAAAATCCTGTTGCGAGGCATAAATAACTTTATTCATTTTCTGTCCCTCCAAACTGGGACAAATTACGTAGCAGGCGCAGGGAAATTGTTGCCTTTCTGCTTTGAACTCCCCCACTAATGGACTTGGAGTCTTGCACACGCTCTGGGGGGGAGACGAGGAAAAACAACAAAAAAATCGCCCCGCGCAGTTTTAATTGGTGCCAGGAATCTTGTCACGCTGCCACCGCCACTTTGCCTGGCTGAGCAGGGTCTGGTTCCAGACGCAGGGGAATCAGATGTTTGCTTGATGCAAACTGTTTCCTTTTGTCTCCTTTCCGTCCGTGCAGAAGGGCCAAGCCGATCCCTGGTGTACCACGGCTGTGTTTGGTGGAGCTGCACCCACAGGGAGCGATTTGGCCTGGGTTGATTTGTTTTTAAGCAGCTCTTTTGGCTGATTGTTCTGGCATTTTGCTTGATTCGATTGTGGCTTGTTTTGTTTTCCTTTGAATTTAGCGCTTGGTGGAAGGAGCTGAGCTGACAGCCCTGGAAACCAAAGTCCTCAGGGTATCTACATAGCTGGTACAGTGCGGGTAGGGGATCCGCCCAGCTGGGCTACCCTCCCCCAGGGTATCTACATAGGTGGTACAGTGCGGGTAGGGGATCCGCCCGGCTGGGCTGCCCTCCCCCAGTCTATCTACATAGCTGGTACAGTGCGGGTAGGGGATCCGCCCAGCTGGGCTGCCCTCCCCCAGTCTATCTACATAGCTGGTACAGTGCGGGTAGGGGATCCACCCAGCTGGGCTGCCCTCCCCCAGTATATCTACATAGCTGGTACAGTGCGGGTAGGGGATCCGCCCAGCTGGGCTGCCCTCCCCCAGTCTATCTACATAGCTGGTACAGTGCGGGTAGGGGATCCGCCCGGCTGGGCTGCCCTCCCCCAGTGTATCTACATAGCTGGTACAGTGCGGGTAGGGGATCCGCCCAGCTGGGCTGCCCTCCCCCAGTCTATCTACATAGCTGGTACAGTGCGGGTAGGGGATCCACCCAGCTGGGCTGCCCTCCCCCAGTCTATCTACATAGCTGGTACAGTGCGGGTAGGGGATCCACCCAGCTGGGCTGCCCTCCCCCAGTCTATCTACATAGCTGGTACAGTGCGGGTAGGGGATCCGCCCGGCTGGGCTGCCCTCCCCCAGTCTATCTACATAGCTGGTACAGTGCGGGTAGGGGATCCGCCCGGCAGGGCTGCCCTCCCCCAGTATATCTACATAGCTGGTACAGTGCGGGTAGGGGATCCGCCCGGCTGGGCTGCCCTCCCCCAGTCTATCTACATAGCTGGTACAGTGCGGGTAGGGGATCCGCCCAGCTGGGCTGCCCTCCCCCAGTCTATCTACATAGCTGGTACAGTGCGGGTAGGGGATCCACCCAGCTGGGCTGCCCTCCCCCAGTCTATCTACATAGCTGGTACAGTGCGGGTAGGGGATCCGCCCGGCTGGGCTGCCCTCCCCCAGTGTATCTACATAGCTGGTACAGTGCGGGTAGGGGATCCGCCCGGCTGGGCTGCCCTCCCCCAGGGTATCTACATAGGTGGTACAGTGCAGGTAGGGGATCCGCCCGGCTGGGCTACCCTCCCCCAGGGTATCTACATAGGTGGTACAGTGCGGGTAGGGGATCCGCCCAGCTGGGCTGCCCTCCCCCAGTCTATCTACATAGCTGGTACAGTGCGGGTAGGGGATCCGCCCGGCTGGGCTGCCCTCCCCCAGTGTATCTACATAGGTGGTACAGTGCGGGTAGGGGATCCGCCCGGCTGGGCTGCCCTCCCCCAGTCTATCTACATAGCTGGTACAGTGCAGGTAGGGGATCCGCCCGGCTGGGCTGCCCTGCCCTGGTGTGCTCTGACTCTCCCTGCAATGCGCAGCCGTCCCAGACTCCCTTGAAAGTAGAGGGTTGAATCCAAGACCCTGCAACGTCATGGCCTGGAACAGACTCTGGGTTTTAAGGACCCTTCCAGCACAACTGAACACCAAAGTCCAGGCCTGGATTCCTGGGGGCTGGGCTTTCCTGGGACTGTTCCAAAGTTCTGGTCCGGGATTGGGAAGGGGTTTTCCCTCGGCTCTGGCTCTCCACTGCTGGCTGATTTTAGGTCACCAGAAATTCTGGGCAGTGGACGCCACGGCTTGGTTTTGTCAGAAAGGTCCCTGAGCCCGAGCTAGTCTTCCCCACTTGACCAGACCTTCACCCCACCCCCCAAGAGGGTCCTGAATTTTTACACATGTACCAGCAAGGGAGGTTTAGGTTGGACATTAGGAAAAGTGTCCTACCTGTCAGGGCAGGGGACTGGACGCGATGACCTCTCGAGGTCCCTTCCAGTTCTAGTGTTCTAGGATTCTTTAAGACAAAGCCCTGGACCCTCTAGCGGAACGTGATCCGGCCCCGGGGTTTGCAGCAAACCCCAGAAGCAAAGGAGTTCCAAAGGGCTCCAGATTCTGTCAAGAACATTCCCTTGAGCTGAGTTCCTAACTTACAGCATGGAGTGACAGGCCAGGTCTCCACCTGCTGAGTCCCATGGGCTTCTGTGGAGCGAGGCCAAGCTGAGAATGGAGGCCCCCAGCCTCTCTGAAGGCCTCAGTCAGAGGTTGCTCTTAATACCCCCAAGCCCCAATCGTGTTGTCTCTCCCTGCCCCAGGTCTGCCCACCTGCCTGGTCTGCGTCTGCCTCAGCACTTCCGTGTACTGCGATGACGCCGACCTGGACCAGATCCCACCTCTGCCGCTGGAGACCACCTACCTCTACGCCCGCTTCAACCGCATCCGCCACATCCGAGCCAGCGACTTTGCCAGGCTGAGTATGTGGCACGAAGCCCGACCCCTTCCCCACATAAGGTGGCATCCGTGTGTCACAGTGCCCTGCTGGAGGACATGGGGTAGAGGGAAACTTAGAATCATAGAATCCCAGGGCTGGAAGGGACCTCAGGCGTCACTGAGTCCAGCCCCCTGCCCAAAGCAGAACCAACCCAACTAAATCAACACAGGCAGGGCTCTGTCAAGCCAGGACTTAAAAACCTCTAGGGATGGAGACTCCACTCCCTCCCTGGGGAACCCATCCCAGTGCTTCCCCACCCGCCTAGTGAAATAGTTTTTCCTAATATCCAACCTAGACCTCCCCCACTGCAACTTGAGACCATTGCTCCTTGTTCTGCCGTCTGCCACCACTGAGAACAGCCTCTCTCCATCCTCTCTGGAACCTCCCTTCAGGAAGTTGAAGGCTGCTATCAAATCCCCCCTCACTCTTCTCTTCTGCAGACTAAATGAGCCCAAATCTCTCAGCTGCTCCCTTCCAAAGTCATGTGTTCCAGGCCCTTCATCATTTTGGTTGCCCTCCGCTGGACTTGGCCCCTGGCGCAGCTTTCTGTGAGCCAGTGCCAAGTGGACACACTGCAGAACTGAGGCAAGAGGGTGCCCAGACCCCTGTCACTCTGGATCCTGTTTGGGATTTGTACCCTGTTGAGGCTGAGCCCAGATCCAGTCTGACATTGAATCCTCCCTTGGCAGGTTTAGACTCCTCCCAGCCAAACACACAGCCACGGCGGAGGGCTCAGATTAACTCCCTGGGCACCAGCTCCAGTGGCAGGAGCACACAAATGCCACACCCCCATGGCATCAATGGGCACCAGGCCTGTAGATACCAGAGCTGGCTTTGGCCCCAAGCGCATACACGCTGAGACTGGGGAAACTGGGCATGTTTCCGTCACTTACAGGGTTTGCAGTTTGCTTCAACAGCACTCAGCACCCCCACACTGTGCCGGCCCCTTTGTGTGAATCCGTTCCATCCTGCTTTGAACTCAAACACTGGGGGCCTCAGTTTTGCACCCCCATCGTTAACACCCAAAGAAAACAATCGTTCTGTCATGCCCCATGAAGCAAACTCCCGGGGGGGTTGCCCAGCTCCGAAAAGTCTATCAACGGGTCTCTCTAGAGTAGGGCTACTCAACTTCGGAAGCTCATATCACTCCACAGTGATACTCACAAGGGCTGCAACTTAAGTGTGGTTGCATTTACATGCAAATATATGCAAATAGCTTCTTTCACACTGACGGGCATGAATACAAAGATTGAGGCAAGACTACACAATACACAGGCCCCATTGAAGTCAGTTCTGCTGCTATTAATAAAAGGCAATATTTCCCCGATTTCCACCACTTTTAATGAGCAATGACAGTCCAGCAATTTAACTCTAAACCCCATAGCAACAGAGGACCATTCTATTGACAACTTTTTTGTTTTGGCTCCCACCCACAGGCCGCGAGTGGAGCCCTGCGTAAACCCAAATTGCACCGCGGGCCGCAAACAAACGGGCCACGGGCCGCATGTGGTGCATGGGCAGCGTGTTGAGTAGCCCTGCTCTAGAGGCAGGATGGTCGTGTGGTACTATCCTTCCCCACTGGATCCTGCCTTGGCTGGCTGGAATAGGAGCCCTGTAGCTTTAAAACCCCTTCTCTCCTGCTGGGAGGAATTGCACCCAGCGCTAGTCAATGGAAGGGGCCCTGCCCAAGGCAGGCGGGCAGAGCTAGAACATGCCCTGCTGGGGCTGGCAGAGCATGGTAACACAGGAACACTGTGGAAGTGGGACCTGCTGGGTGCCAAGCGAGTTGGAAAGCCCTGCTCTGGTTTAGGCAGGAAGCAGGTGCCGAGCTCTCCTATATCCCTCTACCTGGGGGGGATGTGGAGCTCTTAGAAACCTGTCCCTTGGGGGAACCACACCAGCAAAGCCATAAGTGCATTTGTCATGTCCATTGGCGCTGTCCCCGGCCACCAGAGCCAGGCTCTGCTGGGCCAGGGGCTAGATGAAGCTTAGCTGGTGTAGATGGGCACCGGCTCATTGAGTTCAATGGAGCTTTGTTCATTGACACCAGCTGAGAGCCTGGTCCATGCTAGCATTGTTTGCTGGCCTCCTCTCCTAGGGCTCTGGCCAGGCCTAGCCCTTCCCCATCGCTCAGCTCCGCTGTGAGCGCCGGCAGAGGTTTGTGACGGTGGAATTTCTCCTCTCCCCTTCCACAGAGAAGCTGAAGCGAATCGACCTGACTAGCAACGACATCTCGTGTGTGGACGACGACGCCTTCCGGCGGCTCAGCACCCTGCAAGAGCTCATCCTCGCGGAGAACCGGCTGCCCGCGCTGCCCGCCTTGCCCAGCAGCCTCGTGAGGCTCGATGCCCGGTTCAACAGGCTGCAGAGCTCCGGTCTCCACCCTGAAGCCTTCAGGGTGAGCCTGTGTCCCATGACAGGGGACTGCCTCAACATTCTGAATGGGGGTCCCCAAATGTCACCGCTTCTTTTCCACCCTCCAAGCTGGGGGTCTCTGGGGATGTCTGCACTGCTAGGGGTCACCCCTGAATAGGTAGCAGGTTTAAAACAAAATGAAATGAAATGAATAGGTAGCAGGTTTAAAACAAACAACAGGAAGTTTTTCTTCACACAGCGCACAATTGACCTGTGGAACTCCTTGCCAGAGGATGTGGTGAAGACCAGGACTTTAACAGGGCTCAAAAAGAGCTACATAAACTGATGGAGGACAGGTCCATCAATACTTATGAGCCAGGATGGTATCCCCAGCCTCTGTTTTTCAGACGCTGGAAATGAGTGACCGGAGAGGGTTCACTTGATGATTTCCTGTTCTGTTCACTCCCTCTGGGGCATCTGGCATTGGCCACTGTCTGCAGACAGGATACCGGGCTAGATGGACCTTTGGTCTGACCCAGTATGACCGTTCTTATGCAAAATAAGTCCAGGGTTTGAACTCGGGTTCAAACCCGCCCCATCTCCTGCCTCCCTCCCTCCCAACCTCCTCACAACTCATGCTGACCCAGGGCTCCAGGACTGCATGAGGCAGAAGAGCTGAACCTGAATCAAAATGGGACGCAGGGTTAACAGCCTGTTGCTTTGCCCTGCTGGATTCATGCTCTGGGAATCCACCAACCCTACCCCAGAGTCTCACACAAGCTGACTTTCTTTCAACTTCGGGACAGACACGTCAGCTGCACAGGCAAGTTTCCCCCCATTGGATGCAGGCCCCCAGAATGCAGTGTAGACGCTGCAGCCCGGAGGGGGACCCAGGGTTCAACAGTTCCTAACCCGGGGTTGAAACGAGTGTAGCTGCTCCAGCCTGAGGTGAACAAACCCAGGGTCTACAACTGGGCTCACACTGCCGTGTAGACGTCCCCTTGGTCGAGCCAAACCGGTCTGGCTCCGATTTCTACCCCTGGGTCCTGCAGGAATAACACCGATGTTCTGTACAACGCTGAGTGTTTGCTGGGATGGGACAGCCCCAGGCAAGCCTGAGAGCCGCGTGTTCTGTGCAGCCAAGAGCCGAGTTGCACCCCACGGCGTGGATCTTGGCTACGTTCCTTCCAGACTCTCAGCCAGGCCGGGGCCTGGGCAGGGTGAGGGCTGACCCATGGGTCTGTGTGTCTGCAGAAGCTGAAGAAGCTGCAGTTCCTGCACCTGTCGGATAACAAGCTGGACGCTATCCCAGTGCCCCTGCCTGAGGGCCTGCGGTCCCTGCACCTGCAGGTGAGGCGGTGACTGAGTCAAGCCAGGGGGCCCAGCTGAGCTGGTGAGGGGTCCCTGGAAGTTACAGCCACTTTCACAGTGCCCCAGACCCAATGGCCCCCCCACAGATCTCACAGTGCCCCTCATTCTCCACTCACTCCCCACAGCCGGCCCAGCGCTGGTCCCCTGCGCACACCCCGCTCTGCCAGAACCCCTCAGGCCTGTCGGGTGCCCCTCTGTACTCCAGGCCTCGGCCTGGTCCCACTGTGGTTCTGGCATTGGAACCACTTGTCAATGGTCTCAATCAAGCCAGGGATGTATCTGGGGTGAGACATTCCCCCAGCATATTGCAATTGTGGGTCAAATCTAGTTCCAGCCCCAGATGTTCATACCAGCCAGGGACAATTCGTGCCCAAACCCACCACCCCATTTCATGCTGGCTTTGCGCTTTGCCTTCCCAACCAGAATAACAACATCCAAACCATTCACAAAGACACGTTCTGTGAGAGCCAGGACCACAGTCACGTCCGACAGGCCCTGGAGGACATCCGCCTGGACAGCAACCCCGTCAACCTGAGCCTCTTCCCTGATGCCTACTTCTGCCTGCCTCGGATACCCACTGGCCGCTTCGACTGAGCCTCCGGCAAAGGGATCCGCTCTCAGGAAAGGGCCGCCCTGGATCGCCACGCTAAGCTCTCCATATCCGGTCGGCGTCAGCTGGTATTTGCCCTCCTCCTTGCTCATCTTCGCCCCCTTGGCTTTGTGTAGATTGGGGGCTAAGGTTCCAGTTAGCACATCTGAGTGTGTGTGGGTTAGAAGTCTAGCTAGCCTAGGGATACCGCATCAGATGTTAAACTGGCCAGGGGATGCTGGCTCCTACTGAGGTCTTGGTCCATGTGTGCCTGCAGGCAGGATGCCCCAGGCCTAGAGAAGCGCTAATAAAATGAAAAAAGGTTAAAAACTCATTCTGTGGCTGGTTTAAAACATAATAACCTGCCCTCCCCACACCCAAATCAGGCACAGCAGCCGTTCTATGAGCATGGAGGGGTGCACAGCATGGGGATATGAACGACGAGTCGACAGACTGCCTGACTAGTTGCTTCCCCGCCCCCTTGTTGCCTCTGTCAGAAAGAGGCATCAGGGTGCTCCAAAGCGGCTGCATGGGCTCCACGCAGCGTGGCTGCTTTGAAACGCCACATGCAGCCTGGGGCCACCTGGGGAGTCCTCCACTGACCCCGGGCTCCATGCAGCACTGCCGCTTTGAAACGCTGCGGGGAGCTTGACGCTGTTGGCTCTGTGCTCCCTGCAGCGCTGTCGCCTTTGAAGTGTAGCAACAGTGCTACACTTCAGAGGCGGAGGAGCCCTTATCGACTCATCGAATAGGCGATACAAATTGCAGCGACTATTTGATTAGCGAATTAATCTAAATTGGGCAAAGCTTTAAGGGTACAAACCCTCTCTCTGCTGCAGGGCCCCTCCTGGATTTCTTCCGAGTTGGCCCTGGTCACTTGAATGCTGCCCTGCCTTTCCAGACACATGCCCATCTCTGTCTGAAGCTCAATGTTGATCCAAAGAGGGAGGGAGTTTGAAGCCTTCAGAAGAGGCCTGACCCATTTCAGCGTGTTTGAAATGGAGCACCTCTTCCCGATCTTTTGAGGAGCTGTCCACTTGGGGAGCCCTTTAAATAGCGTTTATTCAGCATCTGTATTTTTATAGATGTGCAGCATTCCCTGTAAACTGGACTCCTGAGTGGACTCCCAGGAGAGATTCAAATGCCACCCAACTGATTGGCAGAGTTCCACAGCCGGCAATGTGTGTTTCTACTGGTGGTGCACATCTACACATGCCTCGGTCCACAGAACAAAATTTCCTCCACATGGGTGGAAAAAATTAGAGGGAACACTGCATGTGCAGTAACCACACATCACATGAAGGAGATGGAGAATCCAAAACACTGAACCAAATCCTCTTAGCTCAGCTTCCATCCTCCAGGGCAGGGGAGGGAAGTTGGTAAGTAAAATCTTCCAGCCTGCTCCCAGTTTTCAAAAGTTCAAGCTTTCGCATTGTCTCTCCCAACGCTCTTCATTTGTACGTGCAAAATACATGCACAAGAGGCGACCTTGCCTCAGGCATGCACAAAAACGCTCGTTTGCACAGCTCAGCTGTGACTTTTTTAAAGCTTGCTCATTAGAGGCTCGGGTTTTTATTGCATATACAAAAATGTCATTTCGCACTTACAAATGGCCGTAAGGCAGAAATAGGGGGAACAGCTTTGGTTGTACAAATTCCCCTTGGATGTGTATTTATTATGCAAAACACAAACCAGGTCACTGAGAGGTGAGTCCTGTTTTGACACCCCAAGTCTGTCAGTGGGAGGGTTTTTAGGAATTTGGAGGAATGGGGACTGTTCTTTTTTCTCCCAATTGCCAACGTTGGCAGATTATGCTGTCATACAATGCTCTGAAGACATCCAGGTATGGAGACAAGTTTCTGAGGGTATGTCTACACTGCAGAGTTTTTCTGGCAAAATGGCCATTTTTCTGGAAAAACTATACTTACGTCCACACTACTATTGTATTCTTTCAACAGAAAGTTGAAAGAATGGAAGGGTTTTTCCAACAGAGGTAAACCTCTTTCTGAGGAAGAAGCCTTTTTCCGAAAAAGGTTTTTCGGAAAAAGGCGCCTGTGGACATGGAAGAGGGAGTTTTTTTCAAAATAAGAAACATCCAGGAAAAAGCATAGGTGTCCTGGTGGCCGCTTCATCTACAGTAATCAGAACTGAAATGCAAGATAGCAGCCAATGAATGTAGACACTGTCTTTCGAAAAAGCACCTTGCTTTTTCATTGTGCTTTTGGTATGTAGATGCTCTCTTCAAAAGAAGTTTTTCTGGAAGAGCTCATCTGGAAAAGCTTCTTTGGAAAGAAGCCTGCAATCTAGACATAGCCCGAGGGGTAGCAGTGTTAATCTGTTTCAGCAAAAACAACAAGGAGTCCTGTGGGATCTCAAAGATGAACCAATGTTTTCGGACATAAGCTTTCATAGGCTGGAGCCCACTTCATCAGATGAAGGAAGTGGGAAGTACCATATCGCAGGGATCTACACACAGATGCAAAGATGGGAGTGTTACATTACTATGTGGAGGACCAGTGCTAACGAGGCTAATTCAATTAGGGTGGATGTGGCCCACGCCCAACAAGTGGCGAGAATAGAAGAGGGGAAAATTACTTTTTGAAGTGAGCTAGTCACTCCCTGTCTCTGTTTAGACTGAACCTGATAAGGCCAAGTTTGCAGATGAATTCCAGCTCTGCAGTTTCATGCTGCAGTCTGTTCTTGAAGGGTGTTTTTGATCAAGTATGGCAACTTTCACGTCTGTTACTGAGTGTCCAGGGAGGTTGAAGGGCTCAAGATTTTTTTTAGCACCTATCCACATAATATCTATTCACTGTTCTTAAGCATCTTGTATGTGACTTGCTTTTATAGCCAAAGGGGTGAATATAGAGGCCGTTCAGGCTCAGATCCAGCACAGATGGTATCATCCAACTTTCTCTGTATTTTCTCCAGCTTTCGCTTTCGCCCCACTAGAGGGTGCAATGGAACATGTGTCAAACCCACCCATCCCTGCGCCTTGCTCACCTAATCTCTGCTCCTGTCTCCCTTTTGCTTTTCCCTGGCGCGTAAACCCATCGTCTAAATAAATGAACCGGGTGAGCTGCTGCCCACGTGCCTGTCCTGCATTTAATAGCACCGAGTACAAATTCCAACCTTCTGGTTGCTGGGAAACCTTCCAGCTCTCCTGGACCATGTGTTCTGAGAGGCGGAGGAAGGGAACGGATTGGGGCGGGTGGGAGGGAGAAGAGAGGTGAAGGTAAGGAGCAGCCTGGAGAAAAGTAGCTCCCAGTTACAAATGCTAACCAGTTCCTGGCTGCCTTTCCTGCGACCGCTTAGTGGGACTGGAGAGGGAAGCCCTCAGGACTGTGGACTCAAACAGGGATGTCCCACCTCACTGATCACCTGGGAGACAGATATCCTCATTTAAATTCCTTCTGAAGGGACAGAGGCAGGAGCTGAACCAGGCATGTCCAAGAATCTTCCCACCGCTGAAGCAAACAGTTAAACCACCGGACTACAGAGAGATCCTAGTTTGTAGCTGGCTCAATTCATAGTTAGGTGGAACAGCATCAAGAGGCAAGTTTGCAGGAGTTCCCAGTTCCCAGTTCAACTGGCATCGCCACCCCTCATTTGCAGATGTTCTTGCGCAAGACTGGCCAGTGTAGATGCAGCCATTGACTTTTCAGTTTTTCTAGTCTCCCTGACCATTTCACAGTCACCATCACTATCCTGGTCAGGTGACTGGAACAGATTTCTACTGCTCTGCTTGTAGCAAGCAAGCATTGAAATGTCTATCCACTGAGATTCTATTGATGCATTTGCAATTGTTACTCTATTTTACTCTGCTGGCTTTCACATATTTTACTTTCCTACTTCTCGCTAGCAAAGCTTTTCAGCCTGTCTCATGTGACTTTCTCATGCGCAAACTAGAGCAAGATAACCTAGACAACCCAACATGCTCAACTGGTTGGACAATTGTACTTACAGAGTCATTATCAGTGGTTCACATTCAAGCTGGAAAAGCTTATCAAGTGAAGTCCCACGGGGATCCGGCCTGGGTCTAGCTCTAGCCAATATCTTCACAAATGATTTAATTGAAGGCATAGAGAGTACACTTACAAAGTTTCCAGAGGATAATAAGGCTGAGAAAGGTCATAAGTCCCGTGGAGGATAAGATTAGAATTCAAAATGATTTGACAAGCCGGAGAAATGGTCTGAAAGAACTAGAATGAAACTGGTTAAGGACATGTCTTCACTCCGCGGAAGATCAATGCTGCTGCGATTGATCTTCTGGAGTTTGATTTAGCGGGTCTAGTTAAGACTCACTAAATCGCACTCAGAGTGCACCCTCCCACCATCCTCCGGTACTCCTGGTCTTGCCAGGAGTAAGGGAAGACAACGGGAGTGTTTGTTCCCATCAGCCTCCCGCTGTGGGGACACAGAGAAGCTTGGCTTAAGGTAAGCTGACTCCGGCTACTTATTCTACGTAGCTGGAGTTGCATACCTTAAGTTGAGCTGCTGGGTCTAGTGCAGACCTGACCTTAGGAATAATCAAGGACACAAATACAAAATAGGAAATGACTGCCTAGAAAGGAGTACTGTAGAAGAAGATCTGAAGATTATAACAGATCATAGAATCGTAGTATACTAGGACTGGAAGGGACCTCGAGAGGTCATCGAGTCGAGTCTCCTGCCCTCATGGCAGGACCAAATACTGTCTAGACCATCCCTGGTAGACATTTATCTAACCTACTCTTATATATCTCCAGAGATAGGGATTTCACAACCTCCCTGCGCAATTTATTCCAGTGTTTGACTATCCTGACAGTTAGGAACTTTTTCCTAATGTCCAACCTAAACCTCCCTTGCTGCAGTTTAAGCCCATTGCTTCTTGTTCTATCCTCAGAGGCCAAGATGAGCAAGTTTTCTCCCTCCTCCTTATGACACCCATTTAGTCATCAGTGCAATGCTGGAAAAAAACCATCATTCTGGGATGCATTAGCTGGACTGTTGTAAACAAGACATGAGAAATAATTCTTCAACTATTTCACTAGGGGTGCATTTAGACTGGCAAGATTTTGCGCAAATGCTTTTGCGCAAAAACTTGCCAGCTGTCTACACTGGCCGCTTGAATTTGCGCAAGAACACTGACGATCTAATGTAAGATTGTCAGTGTTCTTGCACAAATATACTAACGCTCCCACTCGGGAAAAAGCCCTCTTGCGCAAATGTTTTGAAGAACTGTTTTGCGCAAAAAAGCCCCGATGGCGAAAATGGCGATCGGGGCTTTCTTGAGCAAAATCGCATCTAGACTGGCCATGGATGCTTTTGTGCAAAAGCACTTTTTGCGCAAAAGCATCTGTGCCAATCTAGACGCTCTTTTGCGCAAATGCTTTTAATAGAAAAACTTTTCCGTTAAAGCATTTGTGCAAAATCATGCCAGTCTAAACATAGCCTTCGAGTGTGGTGAAGCACAGGAATGGGTTACCTAGGGAAGTAGTGGAGTCTCCATCCCTAGAGGTGTTTAAGTCTCAGCTTCATGAAGCCCTGGCCGGGTTGATTTAATTGGGATTGGTCCTGCCTTGGGCAGGGGGCTGGACTTGATGACCCTCTGAGGTCTCTTCCAGCTCTGGGGTTCTATGATTCTATGAAACTCTACTTAGCACTGATAGGGCCTTCACTGCAGAATTGTGTCAATTTCTGGGCACCACGCTTTGAAGTATGTAGACAAATTGGAGACAGTCCAGAGGAGACCAAAACATATGAAAAGTCTATGTGAGGGGCATGTGCCTGGCATGGGCCCTTTTAAGGGTTAAAACCCAGACCTGGGAGAGGGCTGGAGCTATGGAGCCAGCAGCTGTGGCAGATATTAGCCAATTAGGGCCCAGCTGAGGGCACTATAAATAAAGACTCCTGGCAGCAAGGTGGGACCTAGACTCACTCTTGCTCCAGCTGTGGAGCAGGAGGGACCTGTCTGCTAGGGAAGCTAGAGGCTTCCTGACTTAGAGCAGAGTGGAAGAACAGCAGGCAGAGCTGGGGAAGTTCTGGCTAGGCAAACTCTCAAGCTGCAGGGCCTGAAGCAAGGCTGGAGGGTACTAAGAGACACAGCCAGGGCAGGTGAAGGCAGCAGGTCCACACCCCCTTGCCAATGATGAGTGGCCATTTCAATCTGCAGTTTGCCTCTGTGGCAGGGGCTAGATGGAGACTGGCAGTGGGTCACTGAGGCAAGGTGAGCATAGGGGGTTGGGGTTCCCAGAGTGGGAGGACCCCAGGTGGGAGAGTGTCATGGTCTGGGAGGGCAACACAGAGGTGGAAGAAAATTAGGTAGCAGTAAGCAAGACACCAGCCAAAAAGGGGTGCTCCAGAGCTGAAAAGCTCTTCCCTAGAGTGTCTAGCAAGAGGTGCCCATGGCAGTGAGTTGCTCTGTGTTGCAGTCTAGAAAACAAGAAAGACAAAAACATGGGTTTGATGAGTCTAGGGAAGAGAAGACAGAGGGGAAGGGGGGCATAATAATAGTCTTCAAGTGCATAAAAGATAGTTATAAAGAGGAAGGTGACATGTTGTTCTCTTTTACCACTGAGGACAGGACACAAAGCAATGGGCTTAAATTGCAGCAAGGGAGGCTTAGGTTGGACATTAGGAAAAGCTTCCTGTGTAGATGGTTAAGCACTGGAATAAATTGCCGAGGGAGGTTATGGCATCTCCATCATTGGAGGCTTTTAAGAGCAGATTTGATAGACGCCCGTCAGGGACGGGGCTAGTTCTGCCTCAGTGCAGGGGACTGGACTCAATGTCCTATCAAGGTCCCTTCCAGGCTTATGTTTCTATGATTCTAGAGTGTTGTTCCCCTACCAGTGCAACCTACTCAATCACTATCCATTTTTGGACCCCAGGATTACCATCTTCATTGAGTATCATTGTTCCGTAAAGTGTCTCTGATGCCTGTTATATCAGGATCCTTGTTTAATACCAGGCACTCAAGTTCACCCATCTTAGTATTTAGCTTTCTTGCATTTGTACAGAAGCACTCCGAAAATGTGTCACTATTTACCTGTCTGCCTACATGGCATGTAACTGAATGGGATTCTTTTTCATTTGACTGTTTTGCTTCAGTTTCTACCTGTATTTTATCAACTTCTATCCTCTCCTCTTTACTAAGCTATAGAGCAGGGGTCCTCTACCAGAGATACCTGTGGCCCCGGGGTTACTCAGAGGTCTTCGAGGGGGTACATCAACTAGATAGTTGCCTAGTTTTACAACAAGCTACAGAAAAAGCACTAGGAAAATCAGTACAAACCAACAGTTCAGACAGACACTGACTTGGTCACACTGCGCTGTATACTAGACACTCCAGTGGAAATGCGCTATTTATATTCCAGTTGTATTATTTTCTAATGATATGGTAAAAATGAGAAAGTCAGCAACTTTTCAGTACTAGTGTGCTGTGATACTTTTGTATTCTTACAGCTGATCTTTAAATCAAGTGAAACGGGGTAATACACAAAACTGAGTAGACTCCTGAATAGGATAGCCTAGTCTGGAAAGGTTGAGAGCCACTGATTAGAGAATGGGTTCCCAAACTGGGGGGCGTGAAGAAATTCCAGGGGGGGGCGCGAGGTGTCCCAGCCCTCCCTTCCCCCATTAAGTTTTGCTGCCCTGGTCAGTTCTTTCCTTTTTCCTTTCTTTTTTAGCTCAACAAGTTTTGCTGCTATTTTGGGGGGGGAGGGTTTTTCAAAAATAAAAAAGGGGGGGCGTGATGCCAATAAGTTTGGGAACCACTGGATTAGAGCATCTTTATTAATAAGCCCTCCCCTAAGGAATGTGTCCGTCCGAACTGTGTGCTCCTCTGCACCTGTCGGCTTTCCCCAGCACTTAGTTTAAAAACTTCTCTCCCATCTTTTTAATTTGACGTGCCAGCAGTCTGGTTTGGTTTAGATGAAGCCCATCCTTCCTGGGAAGGGGACTTCTTTCCCAAAAGGCTCCCTGGTTCCTTATACACCTACATTTCTCCTCCAAACACCAGAATTTCCTCCCCGTATTGAAAGTCTGCGGCTCTGCTTGTCTAACGAAGTCTGGGTATGGAAATTGATACATTTCTGATAAAGCTATTAAGGAGCTCCTGGACTTTAATAGTCTCCCGAGCAGCCTAAATCTGACCTCCGGGGTGTGTCTCTCGTATGTTTTCACAAGTCGCTGGCACCTACATGTACCACAACCAGCAGCTCTTCCCAGCCCTGCACAACAGTCTCTCCAGATGGCTTGAGAAGTCTGCCTTCTTGGCATCTTTCATTTCTGCCAGTCACCACAAACCCAGCTTTCTGTAGGCCCTCAGTTCCAGAGAGCACCCTGGACTATTTCTCTCCTCTCCAGGTGGATACTCTCCTGCCCCTGCCTCATCTCCCTTAACAGCATAGAGCCATTCTGATGTGGTTGCCTCCTCTCAAAATTGATACTTAGCATTGGAAAAAATTCAGAAAAGAGCAACAAAAATAATGAGGGGTTTGGAACAGCTGCCATATAAAGAGAGATTAAAAAGACTGGGACTTTTCAGATTAGAAAAGAGGAGGGTCAGGAGAGGATATGATAGAGGTCTATAAAATCATGACGGGTGGGGAGAAAGTGAACAAGGAAAAGTTATTTGTTTGTTCCCATAACATAAGAACTAGAGGTCACCCAATGAAATGAATAGACACTTCCAGTTTGTTTTAAACCTGCTATTTCTTCACGCAACACACAGGCCACTTGTGGAACTCCTTGCCAGAGGATGTTGTGAAGGCCAGGACTTTAACAGGGTTCCAAAAAGAGCTAGATAAATTCATGGGGGATAGGTCCATCAATGGCTATTAGCCAAGATGGGCAGGGATGGTGTAACTAGCCTCCATTTGTCAGAAGCTGGGAATGGGTAAGAACATAAGAACGACCGTACTGGGTCAGACTAAAGGTCCAGTGTCCTGTCTGCTGATAGTGGCCAATGCCAGATGCCCCAGAGGGAGGGAATGCAACAGGTAATCCTCACGTGATCCCTTCCCTTTCACTCACCTCCAGAGAAACAGAAGGCAGGGACACCATTCCTGCCCATCCTGGCTAATAGCCATTGATGGACCTAACCTCCATGAATCTATCTAGCTCTTTTTTGAACTCTGTTAAAGTTCTAGCCTTCACCGCATCCTCTGGCAAGGAGTTCCACAGGTTGACTGTGCGCTGAGTGAAGAAAAACTTCCTTTTGTTTGTTTTAGTCCCTTGATGAGTCCCTATTCTTTTCATTCCCTCTGGGGCACCTTGCGTTTGCCACTGTGGGCAGACTGGATACTGGGCTAGATGGACCTTTGGTCTGACCCAGCGTGGCTGTTCTTGGGCTATAGGCTGTCAGACAGGGGTGGGACCTCTCTACTGGGTTCTGCTATGACTCTTTCTGACCAGGAGTGGCAGAGGGTCTCTAAAAGTGTGGGGGGGGGGGAGCTGGCACCCAAACCATGACCCCACTTCCCTGTGCCACCAGCCCTTCTCCCCAAGGCCCCACCCCAGGCCATGTCTTCCCCCAAGGCCAGTAAAAAGTGGGAGGGACAGAAGTGCAGGGCTCATAGCTCTTTCCTCCCCCCGCTCTGTTCCAGCACCCCTTAGCTCCTCCAGTTTGGCAGCAAGCACCTGTGCCATGTCTCCAAGGGGCTCCCGTGTGCCACCTCCCACAGGGCAGGTAACTGTGCAGGCTGCATTCCGTGCAATCACTCTGCCGCTGGATGTCTGCCCACCGTGTTTTCACTTTGCTGGGATGGGCTCACGTGATTTGCCCAATGCAGAGGAGGTGCCAGTGCTCCAGAGGTGAATGGGCTTGGGGGCTGTGGCTGCTGCCAAGCTGCCTGGGAGCCGGGGGCAGGGGACAGAGCTCTCTGTTTGTGCTGGCTACTCCTTCGCAGGCAGGCCTGGAGCCATCCCCACCCCCTGAGAGAGAAGCCGGGCCGCAGGCCTGCTTGTCTCTTTCCCTCGCATTCCTCCAGGCCCTCCCCAAGTCCTGGCGGCTTAACCCTGCCTCAGGACGAGAGAGGCAGGGTCAGAAGGGGAGGTGAATGAGTAACTGGTTAGCCAGTTAGCCGGTTACCCAGTAAGCGTCACCCTTAACAGGTGATCTGTAGCGGTTAATCGCTACCCAGGAGCAGCCCTCTGGCTTCCGTCCACCATGGGCTGAGGGCTACTCCAGCCCTGCAGGGCGGCTTGCTCCCAGGTCAGCAGTCGGGGGTGTCAGGCTCACACAGGGCAGTAGCAACTGCAGGAGGGAGGCAGGAGCAACCAGGCTGCAGCAGCCCTTGCTCATAGCGTGGGGGACGCTCCACCCCAGCCATGGCAGGAATCAGCTGGAACGCCCCGTTTAATTCATTAATGGGTTAAACATAAGGTTTGACTAATTCAACGGGATTTTCCATCCCTAGGATGAACCCAGCGAGCGGTGGAGCCAGGCTGGGGTAAGGAGTCCTCTCTAGAACTGTGATCTGAGTGTGGGGCCCAGAAGCTGGGCAGGGCTGGTGCAACCAGAGGGGGTGAAGCCCAGGGTGCAGCCCCCGCAAGCGATGGAGAGATTCCCCCTGGGCTGCATCTGGAGGACGTGGCCCCCCAAGGAATCGCTTATGGGAGTTTCAGGGGGACAAAACCCAGCCTGGCTCTGGGAGTCTCCCTAGTAGAAATGGGGACGCCGTGTGAATTCTCTCCCTGCCTCAGGCTTCTCGGCCAGGGCAAGGGATGCTGGGCTCCAGCAGGGAGCTAGCTCGGGGAGTCACCCACCCTGCTGCCTCCGCCCAGGGAACAGAAGACTCTGGCTCCTTCCCCGTCCTAGGTGCCTCCTCCCCCTCTGTGCTTGTTTCCCCCTTGGATTCCGCATCTGGACCTGGGGGGCTCCCCCTGGATCTAGACTGCACAGCTGCTCGCTCCTGGGCCAGTTCAGCCCCTGGACTCAGACGCCTCCCCTGCCGAACAGCTTCCTACCGGCTGCCGCTCCCATGCAGCCCTTCTTCAGCCCTCGGCCAGGCAGCACTCGACTCGCAGCTCAATCTCCCATGCCTACAGGGCATGACGGGACCCGCTCCTAACACTAGACCCCTGCGCTAAAAATGAGTGCGCACCTTAAGCCTCAGTGCTGGCTTGGATGTGAGTCCCCCTGCTGGCTCGGCCTGTACAGGGACGCGGACACACACCATGCAAGGACACATACATACAAGATATGCACCTCTAGACATGCCTCAAACCCACATGCCTACCAAGTCAAGAACACAGAATCATAGGCAGGGGGGTGCTGCAGCACCTCCAGCTTTTAAAGAGAAAAAGAAGCTAGATCATTTCATGGAGGTTAGGTCCATAAAGAGCTATTAGCCAGGGGGTAGGAATGGTGTCTGTGGCCTTTGTCAGAGGCTGGAGATGGATGGCAGGAGACAAATCGCTTGATCATTGTCTTCGGTCCACCCCCTCTGGGGCACCTGGCGCTGGCCACTGTCGGCAGACCGGATACTGGGCTAGATGGTCTGTCCCAGTATGGCCGTTCTTAAGTCCTTTTGTACCCCAGCTTGCTTGCACCCAGGAGCTGGCCCACTGCTGACCCATTCCTGGCTCTGCCATTCCTGTGTCCCAGCCTCTAAGGTTCTGTCGCTCCTGCCCCATCATCCCTGGGGTCCTGGCAACCAGCCCTGGAAACTCCACTGCTGCTTGGAGTCCCGCCTCCAGTCCAGGGCTCCACAGCCACCGCCAGCTGTGGCTAAGTTGCCAGCTCTCCTGGACCCGATGCCATTTGCAGCAATTCCGTCTGGTTCAGGAGAGTTGGCAACCCTAGAGATGACCTCAGTTGGGGGTGGAGAGGGGCGCAGCTCAGCACCCCTTCCCTAAAAAGAGTTCCAGTACCACGGCACAAAGTCGTCCCACAAGGCCAGCAGAAACCACAGACGGGGGGGATTGCGTTAGTCTGTAACTTTAAAACCGAGTGGTCCTGTGGCACCTTCGAGACTAAACAAATTATGTAGAATCATGAGCTTCCGTGGGCAAAACCCACTTCCTCAGATGAATTGCAGTGGAGATATCAGAAACCAAGAGATATCTATAACAGCAGAAGTACCTGTCAATTGTAAGACCTGTGCTAATGAGGCTAGGATGTGTATAGCTTTGGATGTGGAAATACAGATGTTAAAGGCAGGAGAAATTGGCTTTGTAATGTGCTAGCCAGTTAATGTCTTTGTTCAAGCCCAGGGTAACGGTGTCAGATCGACAGGTGAACCCCAGCTCTGCAGACTCTCTAATGGGGTGGTGAAATTTCTCTGTTGAAGAATGGTGACTTTTAAATCCATGAGTGAGTGCCCAGGCAGGTGAAAATGTTCAGTAGAAACCAGTTAAGTATCCGGAGAACTTGACAGGTGGAGGAATAGTGAAAAAACTGCAGCGAGGCGAAACAACAGCGAAGTAGGACGTTGCCAGCCCTGGATGACGACAATCGTCAAGGAGGGAGATGGCTTACAGAGCACGCCATTGACAGAATGGTGAGGAGGAGGCTGAGTGAGCAAAGTGGAGCTAGCCTGGCTCTCAGGATGCATTCGCTAACTAACCGCAAGGGCAGCAGAATAGTCTGTGCTGGGGGCAGCAGGCCCCATCGCTTCAGCCATTTGAAACTGAGGTGGGCTGAGTTCTAGATAGGAGACGCAGGGAGCAGTTGGGGACAGGCTAGTTAGGGCCTGCAGGTATTGGACCCTCACGCCAGTGGAGCACAGAGCAGTGTGCAAGCCGGGGGTGCGTGTGCAGATACAGAGAAACACGCGTGCGTGGGGCATGCACGTCTGCACCTACCACATACACATGCAGAAAATAAGGGGTCAGATTTATCATGTACGCACCACCCCCAGCATTCCCCCTGTCCTCTCGGGGATCCCCAGCCTGTCCCCCCTTGCACTCACGTGCATGCAACAAGCAGCGAGGCAGCTGTGCAGAGAACAGGGGCTCTGCCTGTGCCTCTCTCGCTTCCCTCCTCCCCCGCCAGCCGTCGCCTTTTGCATTTCGCACAACTCTCTGCTCGCCGCCGCTCAAGGTCACCTTCCTCGCCGGGGCTGCATTTTCACATATTGATTGCTTGGCTCTCCCAGCCGATGTCTCAGGGAGCTGCCAGCCTCATGCCAGCTCCGCATCCTGCCGCTTGCTGAGAGAAGGCGCTCCATATGGGCCCCTCAGCAGCCATCCCACCCGTCCCTCTCCACCTAGCTCCCCCCGCCCCCAGCTTACCATGCATCATTAAACTCCTGAGCCTCCAAAGCAACCAGAGGAATGTGGAGTTTGTCCTTGGCTCACGCTGTCTTCCCGCCAGGGAACGTGCAACAATTTACATAGTGGAGGAGAGAGGAATTAGCAGCCCCACTCCCTCCCGGTTAGAGGGAAACTGAGGCACAGATCGGGGACGTGACTTACTCAAGGTCACACAGTGGCAGCATGAGGATTCCCTGCCCTAGGCACCCACCACTACATGTCGCTACTGCACTCCCAGGCAACATGCCTTCAGCAGGCACAGATGTCCTTCTCTGGGAGCTGCTGCTGGGAAAAGGCATATTAGGGCTGATCCTAGGGCACTGGTTCTCCACCAACTCCACACCAAGCCCATCCCCAAGGGGGTCACCACTTGGGCGGCTACCCAGGAGAGATTCAGGTGCTACTCAGCTGGTTGGCAGAGGGCCCGGAGCTGCCCATAGCTGGCAGCATATGGGTGGTGCACATCTGCACGTCTTGGTGCATATGATAAAACTTATTCTGCACACGAATGGAAAAATTAGAGGGTACACTGGTCGCCACTCCCTGAAGCCAGCTCACAGCCCCCTTTCACCAGGCCAGGTTTCTCCCCAGATCTGAAGCAGGCACAGACAGACAAACTCAAGCCGGTTTATGTCTTTACCAGAGGTTATCCAATATACAGAAAACAGCCTTAACTCTGTGCTGGGTTCGGGACCGCCCCTCCCGGGGGTCTCTGGCATGCCAGCGCTGCTCTCCTCCTGTAGCGGCAAAGCCCTTGGGTCCAGCCCCCAACACTGCAGTGCAGCTATCACATCTAAAACACTGTCCTCTAGTAGCACTTTATAAGCTCCGGTGGAGCCCTGCCCTTGTATTGCTGGTTTGGGTTCACCTGCTTGGTCTGGGGGGGCTGGACTTATTCTCTGTCCTGGGACTCACAGGCTGAGAGCTGCTGCTGTGGGGACATGCAGGCCCTGTGCTGGGCACCTGCTCTGAGTCCACCGGTGGTGAGTACACAATTCACCAGCAGCCTCTGTCGAGCTCAGTTTGTGCTCACTCCTGTCTGTGCTCTCCGGCCCTGCCCCGGGGGCGCTGCTCCCTCCCCTCTTGGTTCAGCATCGTCCTGTGTGGCTCCGTCTGGAGACACCAAGCCCCCAGGTTGTTCTCCCTTAGGCTGGTGAAGGTCTGGAATCCCTCTATTGAGATCAGTGGGGTTAGCTCTGTCTTGGGGGGGCGGGATCTGAATCAGACCTACTTCTCTCTCTGCTGCAGCAAAGGAGATTCAGGGTTGGGGCTTGTGCAGACCAGGGGCCTCATTCTGCCATCCTAGGACAAGAGAAATGGGGGGGGGGGTGCATCTAGACTGCAGGGTTTTTTTCAGAAAAGCAGCTGTTTTTCCGAAAAAACTTCACTTACGTCCACACTGCTATTGCATTCTTTCAAAAGAAAATCGAAAGAACGCAGGGGTTTTCCAACACTGGTAAACCTCATTCTACGAGGAAGAACTCTTTCAGAAAAAGGCGTGTGTGGACGGGGAAGAGGGAGTTTTTTCGAAAGATGAGGAAAGAGGAAAAAGCACAGGTGCCCTGGTGGCCTCTCCGTCCATAGTAATCACAGCTTAAATGCGAGAAAGCGTCCATTCAGTGTGGATGCTATCTTTCGAAAAAGCAGATCGCTTTTTCAATGCACTTTGGCTGTGTGGACGCTCTCTTTCAGAAGAAGTTTTTTCGGAAGTGCTCTTCCAAAAAAGCTTCTTTTGAAAGAAGCCTGCAGTCTAGACATATCCAGGATGGGGAGGGAAAGGAAAGGGAAAAAAATGGGACAAAAATAGTCAATTAGAGTGTCCATGCTAAAGGAAGCTGATAGAGTGTGTTCTAAGTACTGTTAAGTACCTGGTGTTTGGCTTTTTGTATCATTAGGATGTGGAATATAGCAGGTAATCCAGTCTCTTTCTCTGCTATTTATTTGGAACTTGGACCCTTTAAACTCCATTCATCTGAACAAGTGGGTTATGCCCACAAAAGCTCATGATACTATCTACATGTTTTGTTAGTTTCTAAGCTGCTGCAGGACTATTTGTTGTTTTTTAAGTTTTTTCAATTACAGACTAACACGGCTACCCCTCTGAAACTCTAGGCTACGTCTACACTGCCCCCTCTTACGCAAGAAAATATGCAAATGAGGCAAAGCGGTGAATATCACCGTGCCTCATTTGCATACTTAATGAGCCACCATTTTTGTGCAAGGGGCTTTTGTGCAAAAAGGCGCCGTCTACATTGCTCCTTTTTGCGCAAAAGACCCTTGCGCAAAAATGACAGCTCATTAAGTATGCAAATGAGGCGTGGTGATATTCACCACTTTGCCTCATTTGCATAATTTCTTGCGCAAGAGGGGGCAGTGTAGACATAGCCTAGGAGAAGAGCCACTCCCAGCATTTAATGCCCAGCAAGGGCCATCCAAGGGCCCGATCCTGCTCTGAATTACGCCGGTGGAAATGTGGCGTGACTTCAGCATTCTCCTGGACACACCCCAATGTAAATCAGCTCTGAATCTCCCCCTCCTTCTCTTCGCCAGTGTATCCCCCAGGGCCACCTCTTTCCCTGCTGATCCTCATGTAGCTCCATTGAAGTTAGTGGAGCTGCACCCATTTACACGGTTCCCTCTCTCTCACACACACGCCTTGCCAGCAAGAGAGAAGCGGTGAACATCCTTCTCCACCATGGCTTCCCCTGCAGTGTTCTGCCAGCACTTCCCAGCCCTCAGCTGCTCCTTTGGCAAGTTTGTTTTATTTCCCTTTAGGGGCTATTTCTCACCTGCGAGGGGCCAGAAACTGACGTGATGACAAGCTACAGATGTGGGGGGCAGAGGCAGGGAGGAAGGAGTGTCTGCAGGACGGCCACGTTCCATTCCCTTTGGGGGATCCTGGAGCACAGCCCCAGAAAACCCTAATCCAGGGCAAATCAGGGGCTGTTTGGATTGACAAGTATCCTGGGATAGGTACGGAGCTGGGAGAACAGGCTCTGAGCCCCGCTGCAAGCCTGCAGAGTTAAAACCAAGCTGCAAAAAGAAAAAGAGGGCGCCATAGAAACCCTCCTTGATCATAGCTACTGGTGCCTGCACTCCATCCCTTGAAACCCAGCAGGTGGCTGCAGCCTCCCCTGCCCCCATCCCATCCTGAGCACAGATGTAATCAGCTGGAAATATTGGCCAAATGAGAATCAATGGCTGGATGGAAAAATCAGGGCTGAGTTACTGCAGCTGATGGGCTGGGAAGCATCCTAGCCAAAGCCCTCCAGCTTAGAAATCACTTCTAAACGCTGCCACAAAGGACTGGCCACGGCCCTGCCCAGCCGCTGAATGAGTGGGCTGCTGCTAACAATTTTATTTATAGCACTTAACTGGTTCCTGGCTCGCAGCACCAGTTTGTGATTAGCGTGTGATTGCCGATAGTGGTTGCTAGTGCTGCCAACAGCTGGAAAACGCTCCCCATGCACAATCAAATCCCATCCCCTTGGAAGCCACTGGTTAACTTCCACCGGTTTCTGCCAGGGCCGTATTTCACCGCTCACCATCCTTAGCTCTTTCGGGGCATGTCTACACTAGGAAATGAGTTCGGAATTACTTACATCGACTTTTATAACTCCCGATTTAACAAAATCAAACTAGTGTGTGCTCACTACGGGGAAGCCTCGAAATTAGTCGGAGGCAGGCTCCGTGAATGTGGACGCGCTACCTCAACATAGAGCCCCAGGAAGTACGGGGGAGTCACTAGACTGAATGACTCTGGGGAGTCGTTATTTTGCAATAGCAACACTGGAGCATCCACACTACTGCTATTTTGAAATAACTATTTCTAAATTAGTGTTATTCCCCGAGGAAAGCAGGAGCACAGATTTCAAAATAAGCGGCCTGTTATTTCGAAATAACGGGGTTGGTCGTGTGGACGTTCCGCTTATTAATTCTACCTAAGGGGGGATATTTCGAAATAAAGCCCTAGCGTAGACCAGGGCTCCATGGGGCTTGGGACATGAGAAAGGCAAAGCCGGGGGGGGGGGGTGGAGGGACTAGATTAGCAGCCAGGACTTGTGGGTTCTGCTCGATACTCTGACCCTGTTCTACAGAATAAAACTTTTGATAATGGGATCTTCAGTCTAGTGGTCAAAAGTCTAAGAGGAGCCCATGGCTGGAGTTAGAGCTGAATGAATTCAGATGGTAAAGAAAGTGTCACTTTGTAATACAGAGGCTGGTAATTAATCACTGGAACAAGTACCAGGCGCTGCGGTGGATTCTCAAGAAAGGGCAGTTTTCAAATCAAGATGGGAAGATCTGCTCTAGCTCAGACAATGATTGTGGGTCAGCTCTGCAGCCTGTGTCATACAGGCGGTCAGACACAGGGTCCTTTCTGGCTTTGAAATCCACAACTGGGTGGTCAGGGAGCATCTTTTTGTTCTGTGTTTGTAGCATCGTGCGACTCTGGTCCATGCCTGGGGCTCCTGAGAAATGTAAATAATTAACAACAACAACAACTCTGAGCAAGTTTCTGCCCTTCTTGATGTCTGGCTTCCTAATCGGGAAAAGCACAACCAAAATACTGAGCTCCAGCTGGGCATCCATAACTTAAACTTTGCAAGGAGGACATGGAAGGAGAAAAAGGCTTATTCATTATTATCATTCCTAGCGTAGAGCCAGACAACATATTTCATTAGAAAGCACTTTTTAAAAAATGAAATGGCCTTTTTTATTCAAAAGAACATTTCCGCGGAACATTTTTTTGTTCCATTACAGTTTTCCAGTTTTTCCAATGAAAAGGCCAAAACGTTTTTTGTTTTTTGTTTGGGTTTTTTGGTCTTTCCCTCCCTTTCTCTTCCAAGGGAGGAAAAAAGAAAAAGGGAGAGAAAAGGAAAAGCAGAAGAATGTCATTTCTGATCAAATACAATTGTGGGTTTTTTAAATCCAATTTCTTTTTTTTTTCTTTTTCTGAAGAATATTTACAATTGTGTCACCAGTGCCCCATCGGTCTCCTGGCCAAACCCTGCTTCAGATACACACTGCCTGCCAAAAATCTGCCAGGTACGTTCTGCTGGATACACTATTCCCCTCACTTCTTGTCCTAAACGGTGGCTTAATGTTAATGTGCGCTGCTAAACAACAGCTACCTTTTGATACTGGAAGTGAAATGACTCCTTGATTCAACACAACAAATAGGCTTAATACGATGCTGCTGATAATACCTTGCCTTTTGATAGCATCCTCCATGCTGAAGCTAAAACACAACACTATGAAAATGTTTCGTGGCACAGAGAGGGAGCCCAGAACCTTCCCAGACATTAGCAGGGAAGGAATTAACATTGTTCCTCTGGGGAGTGGAAGAGCCACAGAAGTTTATGCTAAGGATTTACAGGGATCGGTTCATTCCCAGCACCATCCACAAGTATATAAAAAGGATGTGCTGAGTGCAGGGAGGTCGGCAGTGAGAGTCGGAGGCTGAGCAAGAAAGTAGCCAATGTTTCTTCTTGGAAAGCTGTCTGAAGTGAGCCATGCTTTACAGCAGGCTGACTATGGGACCAATGTTTCCTCTTTTTTTTTTTTCCATCTATGAGCGGAATAAATTTTGTTCTGTGCACCGAGGCATGTGCAGATGCGTACCCCCAATAGAAACACAAGTTGCTAATCAGCTGGGCGACATGTGAATCTTTCCTGGGTGGCTGCCCAAGTGCACAGCTCACAGGGAACTCTGATTCCGACCCTATCGCCCTAAGTAAATGAAAGATGTGCCTGAGCCAAGCTTGATTCATTGATCGCACTGGGCTCATGCCTCCACTAGCCAATGAACTGCCTAATGTGTGCATGTAGATGTGCTGCAGCCCCCTGCTGGACAGAATTAGATCTGCTCAACTGTGTGTCCTAGGCCTTGCATGGCTAATAGCATCCAAGGGGAAGAGTCTATTTTTGTGAAGCACGAGGGGCTAAGTTCTGCCTCCACCGTTGCCATGGCGTCCTAAGCAGCCAGCATGCTGATAAGGGTTCCCAGGCTGCCAGGGCGCACTAGGGTTGCCAGGTGTCCAGTTTTCGCCCAGACAGTATAGGAGTTGCGTCTTCTGTCTGGTTAAAAAAAAACAAAAAAAACAAAAATTTTCTGTTTTTCTCGACTGGAAGGCTGGCAGTGACATTTTTTCCCTGCCGTGTCTGCTGGGGGCGGCGAGAGTGGGGAGCGATGGAATTTAAAGGAGCAGTAACTTTTTTTTTTTTTTTGCTCAACAGGTTTGGTCCCGCCCCCCCTTTTTTCTTTGCTCAACCAATTTTTTCCCCCACCATGTTTGGGATTTTTTGTGACGGGTTCTGGCAACCCTACTAAGGACAAGGTTGCTATGGTGGAAGCTGGCTCGCATGTGGATGGTGCCTCATCCCGTCCCTTTGCGCCCCCTTACAGGCTGCCTCTTCCCTGCCTCCCCAAGGCCCGACGGATTACTTGCAGGTTGTACACATGCAAGCCCAGCCAACACTGCAGGCAGGCCCTCTAGGGCGCCTGTCGGAAAACGCTCCTCACAGCTGCATCGATCCCTGGGCTCGCCAGGTTTCTTGCTTGTGGCATTGGGCGCGGCAGTGCAGAAATCCATCCCGGGACTGGGTGAACTAAGCAGCCGGCGCTTCTTCCTGCTTCCCCCTGCCCTCCCCAGCCCGTTTCAGGCTCTGCTGCACAGAAGCGCAAGGGAATCAGGGCCTTCCCTACCTTTCATCTGAGGACCTGCAGAAGTTCCTATCACTACCTCCCATGCTGCACATGGAGAACAAGGAATGAGCCAGTGACTTGCCCAAGCCATACACACAATGGATTGGCTGAGCCAGGATTATACACACACTTGTCTCAAGCCTGCAAGTCCCCTGGGTTGGGCCAGCCCTCTGTTTATTCTCCATTTTGTGCAGCACTTAGCACAATGGGATTCGCATCCCACTTCGTGGCACTGCAAATTATCCATAATCCCCAGCAGCTGCCTCCACCCCTCTACGTTCCAACCATTAGACCACACTGCCTCCCTCATGCAAGGATGTTGATTTGCCAGCTCAGCCTCTCTAATCATGGGAGGGGGGTGATTTTAATCCTAATTCATTAAAAGATTCATTAAGTCTACAAAGAAGCTGCCATCCGTAGATGTTGGAATCAGGGTCCCCAAGAGCAGCTTGCAGCATGACAGCTGGCGCGTCTGTGTGGGACTATATTTAACGTGGGGCAAGAGGGATGGTACCTATTACTTTCTCCACACATGCTGTTTGTCAGTCCTGATTGATTTTAGTCTTTTAAAATACACCTCCCCCCCGCACGCACACACTCTGGGTGGAGATTTCTAGGATATGAAACATTGGGGGAGGGAGTAGGGAAGGGTTGAGAAAAGGCGCGCCAATTAATTTATGATTAGGGAAATACGTCTGAGCTTGCAGATAGCAAGGAAGGGCTCGGTGTTCTGCTACTGATAAATCTAGGTTATAGGGATTCTGTGAAGAGGCTTCCCCTCCGGGAGAATTGTAGGATAGCAGAGCATAATTACCCCAAATTCCAATTTGAGTAATTACCTTCTGCCTACCTAACATTCCCCGGCTGCTTTCAGTTGGCTGCAGTGCGTGTGCTGCCTCCTCTTTCCAAAAAAAAAATCTGTTGTCGAGTGTTGTTGTGCTCTGTTTAACCAGCTGCCACAGTTCACCCCAGAGATGGCTGCATTTCAGTGGAGAGCTGCGCAGAGCTTGTCAAAACAGCTCGGGGGTGCATTGTGAGGCTGACAAGCTGCCAGGCCAGGAAACCGTCATTCTGAGGGCATCCCGAGGCATCTAAAACGCGGGGATCTTGCTGCTCCTCCAGCTACGTCTCTGTAACAGTAGATTGTCACAGCCGTGGGGACATTGTCAGGACTCTTAGGCAGGAGTTCACATTTAGGCATAGAAGAGAGACCCGGACCTTCGCCTGGGATCCAAACATTCTCCGGTGTTAGGAATATTCAGAGCGGCAGCGAGATCTGGAGGGGAATTTGGTGTCTCACTCACCTCACCGCTCACAGTTACTGCATGGGCCTGGCAGACTGACGGGGAGGCAGACATAGTATTCCATGCAAGGGGAATTTAAGGCCCTTGCTGTGGCCCCCAAGGCTCCGGACTCCCCTCCCAGCCCGCTCCTCCACTCTCCCTCCTGCTCAGACCCCGCACCCCAAGCCTGCTTCCCAGCAACCCCCTCCCATACACTGAGCCTCTCAGTTTTGGCCCCACCCCAGAGTCTAAGGGAGCCCACAAAAATCTACCAGACTGGGCCTCCCTAGCCTCTGGTGTGTGAAGGGAATGTGGGGATTGTCTTTTTCTCTCTCAGTCAGGGGCCATGTCAGTGAGGGTTGGGGAGAGGGGTTCTGTGGGTCAGCAGCCCTTGCCCCAAAAGGTTCCCCACCCCTGCCATAGCCGATGTCCTCGGGCTGGAGGAAGAGCGGTCTTTGCAAGGAAAGATGGTGCTATCTAGAAGGAGCAGGGTCCTGTGTGTAGGGCACTCAACTGGGGGTCAGAGCCCCCGTTCTGTTCTCAGACCTGCCCCACGTCGGCTGGGCAACCTTCTCTAGTGCTTTCTCCAGCTTGGCTAGTGAGACTGGCAGTAACACCCTGTGGCCCTGCTCTTGGTGCTCTTCCGCAATACAAGCGGAGCCGTTTGGGTCCTGGGCGCTGTGGGCGAGCAGAGTTCTTACCAACACCTTCAGCACAGACCCAGCCATCACACACGCCCACAGAACGAATGGAGGGGGCTGTAATGGGGAGGCAGGACTCAAAGGGAGAAGGCTGAGGGGAGCAAAATGCTCCTATCTCGTTCTCTTCTCCCCCTCCTTGCAGGGCTCCGTGGCCCAGTGAGCAGAGAGGAGGGTCAGGACTCCCTCTCTTTCCGGGTCCCCCTCCCTAGCGGATGGGATAAGTGAGGGTTTTACTGCAGTAGACCGTGGACAGCTTTTCTAAACATCCTCTCCCGCTGCATCCCCAGAGAGCCAGCCAGGCCGCCCTGCGCATTAATAGTCAATGCACATAGCACATGGCGCGTTCTGGCTTCCTCTCCTCCACCTCTCCGGCTCCTACCGCCCTCCCCGCCCGTCCAGAGCAAGGGCTGGGTTGCGGGCGATGCCGAGAGGAGTTCCTCTCACTCACAGAGCAGCCCCGGGCTTTTCTCTCTGCTTGTCAAGCTCTCTGCCCATCGCCCAATGGGGAGCAGATTTTTACGCTTGCTCCCCCGGCCTTGTGGTGTCTGCCTGTGAGACGGGTGATGTGAGAGAGCCTGCCTCAGGGGTGGGCGGTGTTTTATGGCACCGCCTTGCTGGGGCCACGGCCATGGCCATAGCCAGAGGGCTGTATTTATGATTCAGAGCAGAACCCACGGAGCACACACCATCCCTCATCTGCCAGGCAACTCCCGCCGTCCCCTGACCCTCACCTTCCCAGAGATGAATTGCTGGCTGAGGTGCAAAGCTCATTCTGGGGCCATGCTCGCCGCGCACCAAGGTGCTGGAGAGCAGACAGACAGGGGCTGCAGCTGGAGAGGGTAATAAACATCTACACGGTCCAGCCAGGCAGGGAGAGAAATGGACCTGGGAGGCAAAGGATGGATGCTGCATCCCAGATGCAGCACTGGGAAGGGCCAGGAGGCTGGGTACTCAGGCGATATCTAGGCTGCAAGCCTCTTCCGAAAAACACCATCTAGACTACAACCAGTACTTTCGAAAAAGTGAGCCGTTTTTCCGAAAGAGAGCACCCAGGCTGTCTGGATGCTCTCTTTCGAAAAAGCACAGCTGGCATTCCATAGCGCCTTTTTTAGAAAGAGCACTTTCAAAAAAAGGCGTTCTTCCTCGTAAAACGAGGTTTTCTGTGGTCGAAAAAACTGCTGCGTTCTTTCGATTTTTTTCGAAAAAACCCTGTAGTCTAGACACACCCTCAGAAATCATGCTCCCCGTGCAGCCGCTTCTGGAGTGGGGCACAGCAGCTGGTTTGGCAGGGGGTCCCAGGGCTGGCCTTACCATGAGGCAAACTGAGGTGGCCACCTCAGGTGCCAGACTGTGGGGGGGCACCACTAGGACCCAGAGTGTAGAAAATTGTGTCTGCTGCTGGTGCATAGGTAGGTAGCAGAGCAGGGCCATGAGAGGAGTAGAACAGGAAGGAGGCAGAATTGAGACCTTTCAAAGTTTTGGCCCAAGCGAGAGGGTATGGGGGGGTGTCATTTGAGCTCCCCCCCTCAGGTGCCAAAATGTTGTGGGCTGGCCCTGGGGGGGGTCACCGCGGCTGTGATGGAATGCAGCAGCTGGTTCTGCCTGGATCCCTGGCCCACCTGCGAAATGCAGCCACTTCTGGGGGGGAGCGCAGCAGCTGACTGACTTCACACAGCAATATGGGGCTAGGAAGTTAGTTAGACCTAGCAGATTTACCCAGCGTTCCCCAGGTCCTTCAGGGCAGGGGGCTGGCAGAGTGGGGAGAGGTGCGGGACTCAGGGCAGGGCCTTGGGATTATGGGAGGTTGGAGTAAAGGAGGCTGAGGACGGGGTGTAAGAGTGAGGGTTGGAGGGTGAGGAGGGGCTCAGGGTGGGGGGGTTCCATCTGAAATGGGCCTTTTCTCTCCCCTCCTCCCCCCCAGCTGCCAGGGTTTTTTTTTTCTTCCCCCAGCCCCTCCCCAACCACCAGGGACCTTTTTTCTCCCCCCAGCTGCCAGAACCTTCCTCCCCGCATAACCCCTTCCCTCAGCCACCAGGGGCCTTTTTCTCCCCCCACCCCAATCTTCCCCCAATCCATCAATGAGTGGAGAAACCTGAACCCCTTGCTAAAAGTGTTGTGGATGCTAGCGACCATCTGTGCAGCTGAGTAACGCTGGTTAACATTTATCATCAGGAGATCTAAAAAGATGTAACAAAGAGGAAGTAAGCACCATTACCTCCTATTGGCTGAGGAGGAAACTGAGTCACAGAGGGGGAGAGGCCTTCACAGAGTCAGCTGCTGGTCCCTTATCTCCCTGCCTCTTTCTGTCATTAGCCATTACTGGGGTGGCCACCAGCATCTCGGAGGACTTGCACTGTCAGTGCACTGATGCGTAAGGCAACGTGCGCAGGCTGCTGGCTGGCTCGCTCTCTTCCGGGAAGAGACGCCGAGGTGCTGTGTTACCAACCCATAGGAAGGGAAATCTCACACTGGGACGGGGAGACGGAATGAGCCCAGGTGGGAAGGAGGGAATGTGATGGCACAAGGCATGGGTGATGAGTGAAAGGTAGGGGTCCCCAGCCCTGCCCCTTCTGCCCAGGCCCCACCCACAGAAGAGCTAAGTTCCCCCCCTCCCTCCCACCTCCTTGGCCTCGGAGCACAGGGAGGATGGGTGCTAGGGGCAGCAACACGCCTACAGTAAGTGTTCTGGGGAGGGAATCTGGGTGGAGACCAGGCTGGTGGTTTGGTGAGGCAGTGCCTATGATACCCGCTGCCTCTGGCACATGAGGGCAGGAGGGTGAATGGTGGCCAGCCAGGAAAACCTCGGCAGCCTGTGAAATCACACTGGAGGGACTAGGATTTCAGAGGTGGAGGGACTCAGAACAAGTCGGGCCCCTGCTTGCTTCAGAGCCCTTTGGCCCCAAGGTTTAGATTTCAGGCGTAAGTCAGCCTTGCCCCTCCGCCACCCGCTGAGGATCTGGCCTGCTGTCTCTCACGCACATACCGGCACATCGCTACATGCCTCTCCTTCCCCCTTCCCGTCCACAACTCACTCCAGCTTGGTACAGGGCACAGATGTTCTGTGCCAAAAGGCATCCCTTCCCCAAGGATCTAGCTCTTTTTTGAACCCTGTTATAGTCTTCACAACATCCTCTGGCAAGGAGTTCCACAGGCTGACTGTGTTGGGTGAAGAAATAGTTTTGTGTTTGTTTCTCTTAAACCTGCTGCCTATTAATTCGTGTGTTATGAGAAGTAAATAACTCTTCCTTATTCACTGTCTCCACACTGGTCATGATTTTACAGATATGTCCCATCCCGCCGAAGTCATCTCTTTCCCAAGCGGAAAAGTCCCAAGTCTCCTGATGTGAAGCGCAGAGCTCTCTTTGTTTGAAACCAGGAGGCATAGAGGCGCGCTGATAAAACCACAGAGGTGAAAGAGTGAGGTTCCTAGACCGGGGACAACACATGGTTCCCTAGCATGGAGCAAAGATTTGGCTGTGAAGATAGAGAGGAAGGCGGAGAAGGGAGAACTTGGATGGGGAGGGGAGAGAAGGAAAGGGAGGAGCCCAAGATGTCCCCGAGGTGATGATGTTGAGTGATGGAGACTGGAGTTTTCTGCCAGAGCTGGGAGAAGGTAGGGGTGGGAGGGGAGCAATTTGAAGATCAGTCTTTGCCCTGTTATATGAGGTGTGGTGGAACCTCCACTAGGGTGAGGTGATGCTCCAGGATAGAAAGGCAGCACAAAGACCAGGGGAGCAGAGGAAGCGATCCATGGGGTGAGTGTAGCAAGAGAAGTAGGCAGAACAATGGACAGACCCCGGGAGAGCGACAGTGGGAGGCTGCGGGAAGCAGGGAAGTGAATACGCAGACAGCTGGACCAGGTCCCATTGCAGATAGTCAAACAGGCCCAGGACTGCCAGCCAATGACACGGCTCTGGTGATAACGCATTCATGAGAACCCGTGAAAAAAAAAATCAATGATTGTGCTTATGAATTAATGATTGCTCGGAGAATCAATCCCAGCCAAGCCCGACGCGTGCTGTACTTATAATGAACATTAGCAGTGGGAGCGTAGGCCAGCGGTTTATTTTTGCAACCAAGATACATCTCTATCTATTTTTTTTCTTTCCCAAGCACTACCCCGACGAGATCAGATGGTTTCTATGAACTAGGCAGAACAGTACATGTGGTTGTGGCAGGGTTGCTTTTTTTTGAGCCGGGTGTTCATTAGCAGACCTCATTGTTCTCTCGGTGCGCCATGCATCCCTGCTGGAAGAGTTTTCATTCAGAGGCCCGCGCTATAAATATGGATGGGAGTAATTCTCATTGAACTCTGCAGCATTTGGCACAGGCGTGTGTCATTCTCTCGGCAGTATCGCCGCACTTATAACAGTTCCCCACAATTGCATAAGAGCTCTCGGTGACTCACCAGGAACTGGGAGAGAAAGAAGGAAGAGACGAGCCAACGGGAGTGGGAAACGAGGGAGCTGCAGAGGCGGCGCCGTGGTCCAATCTGAATCTCTCCGGCTACTTCCCAGGGGCTTTGTGCTTTTGAACTTGCTCCCCGCCAGATCTGACGGGAGTGTCACTTCTCTGCAGCAGCTTCACTGAAGTCGGCGGAGTTAGGGACTGTTTTGAGAGTCTTTGCCGTGGTTTCGGTGCGCTTTAAAATCCGGCCCTCGACTGCAATTACAATGAAAGCAAGAGCGGGGATCGCTGGGGCGGACGCCGGTAATTGAGCCCGACTGGGTTCAAACACCCACGTGCAACAAAGAGGGATTGTGCTGCAGAGCCTCTCGCTTCTATGTTACTGGTTCAAATCCCGCCTCGGCTGGACGTGACCCTGCATTGCAACCCTCTCAGGCCTCGCCGCCTTTGGAAATGAGGTGTACAGCCTGAGGAGCTACCTCTGCAGCTGTCTGCAAAGGGGCCAAGGTTGCACCACGTCAGAACTAAACACCCTCTTATCCCCAGCCTCAATCCTAGCCACATGGCAGGGCCGGGTGTGAAGGATGCCTCTGCTCCTTCCACCCTATGGCTGCGGGACTGTCACTAGCACCTGTGGCTACAAGACTTAGTAGTTCTGGCCCTGAGGCCACTGGGAGGCCCAACAGAAAGCGTTGCCTTGAGGGGAGAGACAGTAGAGGAGAGGGCAGCTCGAACCGGGGAAAATGGCCTGAAGGGGGCAGCAGGAAGACAGTTAGAGAAGGAGGAGGAAAGAGGCAGGGTTGGGTGACAAGGGGAGTTACAGAGGAAGCTGGACAATGAAGGGTGGAATGCGAGGAGCTCTCCACGCAGGGCACAGAGGTTGCCTGTCGGGGCAGGGTGTCTGGGTATGGGTGTGGCTCTCCAAGAAAGGAGCTGTCCTTCGCAGGTGGACCCACTGGAAAGAGGCCCGGGCGTCGAGGGAACGTCACAAGGGGAAGGCGGGAGACCTGGGGTGAAGCCGAGAGCAGCCAGACGGAGGAGGAGTTGGCTCCCTCCTGAGGTAACACAGCTGGCTGCTGAAAAACTTCGTTTCTGATTATGGTAATTTACAGCTTATTGTCTCCCCGACGTGTTTGATGTCACTGGATATTGTATTGTTCTTCCCTGCCACAAATCTGGGTGTTCCCCTCATAAAATGGAAGGTTAAATCCATCGTGCTGCTTTGCCCCTGCAGACTTCTCTCTGGTTTGGATCTCCTGTTAGTCCCTCAGCCTTGAGGCCTACAGGACCATTGCGTGGGACTCTTCTGCTAGACCCGTGCATGTGCCTAGGAAGGATGCCACATTTGATCCCTGGGGGAACAGATCTCAGCTGATGCAAAGGAGCTTCATAGATTTTACTCTGATGGCAGAAGGCTGTAAGTACAGATCGTAGATCTTTGGATCCCTGCGACCTGGGCCGTTGTTACCAGCTTGTGAGGCTGTCCAGAAGAGATTCCAATGCTGCCCAGCATATTAGCAGAGCGCCCCCCCCCCCCCCCGCTGGGTTTGTTTTTCTACAGGTGGTGCACATGCCTTGGTGCACGCAAAAAAATTATTCCACTCATGGATGGGAAAGAAGAAAGGGAACATTGATCTGGGCCCCGCAGTCTGTCAGGGGTGATAGATGCTTTCCCTGCTGCGGCTGTCCGCAGGGTCTGCTGGTAAACATGCTGAGCTGGGCTCCTCCACTGACGCCATGTTGGGAAGCAGAGAACTTGTGCTTTTGGGGATTTAGAGGCTTGTCGAATTAGCCCCTTCGTTGAGACTCATTGGGATGATCCCATACAAGGCTCTGTGGGAACCCTCAAGGCCTGATCCTGCCAGGGCACACAGTGCTGTGTGCATCAGTGGAAGCTAAACACGGTGCTGGCTGAAGGGATGGGGGCCCATCGCCCTGCAGCAGCAAGATGTTACTGCGAAGCAGCCTCCAAGGCTGAGCGAAGCATGCAGAACTCTGAGCCCACACCATGAGGAAACCTGCACGTGACACCGTCCCAGACACCCCTTAGCCCCGGTGCTCTGGGGGAGAGGCGACCTGGTGCCTACTGATTTTGCTGGAGTTCCTCCCAGAAGGAGAGCAAACACTCCCCAGGTCTGATGGAACATTGCGTCGCTTGTCCCCTTCAACAGTCTGTGATTGTTTGCAGGCCTGTAATACCTCAGAGCCCCAACAGAGATCAGGCCCCTTCGTGCTCTGCACACCCAGGGTGCGTCTAGACTGGCAAGATTTTGCACAAAAGCGGCCACTTTTGTGCAAAAACTTGCCGCCTGTTTACACTGGCCGTGAGAATTTGCGCAAGAGCACTGATGTTCTAATGTAAGAATTCAGTGCTTCTTGCGCAAATACTTTGACGCTCCCGCTCAGGGATAAGCCCTCTTGTGCAAGAATACTTGCGCAAGAGGGCCAGTGTAGACAGGCACCTTAATTTTTTGCGCAAGAAAGCCCGATGGCTAAAATGGCCATCGGAGCTTTCTTGCGCAAAAGTGCGTCTATACTGGGCCCGGATGCTTTTGCGCAAAAGCACTTTTTGCGCAAAAGCATCCGTGCCAATCTAGACGCTCTTTTGCGGAAATACTTTTAACAGAAAAACTTTTCTGTTAAAAGTATTTCCGCAAAATCATGCCAGTCTAGACACAGCCCCACTGTGCTGAACAGCTTGCAAACTAAATAAACAAAACAGAGGGAGGGGAAATGGAGGCACAGGGCCTTGCCCAAAGTGCCCCTGCTGATCAGCGATAGAACTGGGACTAGAACCCGGAAGAACGGCCACACTGGGTCAGACCAAAGACCTCCCTTGCCCAGGGGTCTCCAACCTTTTTAAGTACACAATCACTTTTTGAATTGAAGTGCAATATAAGGTCTACCTCAGACCCAAATACCCCTGTCCTGCGTTCTTCATGCCCCTTCTCTCAGACCCTGCCCCTGCTCACTCCGTCCTCCCTTCTTCCCTCCCCCATTCTCCCTCCCTTTCACCAGGCAGCGGCAGAGGGTTGAGGCTCAGGCTCTGGTCTTGGGCTAAGGGGTTTGGAATGTGAAGGGCTCTGAGCCGAGCCTGGGGCAGGGAGTTGGGTTTCAGGAGGGGGTTCAGGCTCTGTAAGGGAGTTTGGGTCCAGGAGGCTTGGGGTGCAGGAGGAGGTTCATAAATGGGGTAGGGGTTCAGAGCTGGGTCCAGATGGACACTGCTAACCTCAGGTGGCTCCTGGGTGGTGGTGCAGTGGGGCTAAGGCCGGCTCACCCCTGCCCTGGCCCTGCACCACTCTCAAAAGCAGACTGCAAACTCCCTCCATCCCAAGCCCTGTTGTGCTCTCTCCCACTCCCATTCTGTGGAGATAGAATACGGGGGCACCCTGACAACAGCACCCCCTCCTCTCCCTTCCCTAATCTGCACCACAAGCAGGAAGCTCCCAGGCAGGAGAGGGAGGCAGCTCCAAGGCAAAGGGCAGGAGATGTGCAGCAATGCAGGGAGGGGCAGCTGAAGTGCCGGCACTTGATAACCTCTTGGCCAAACCAGTCAAGATCACCTGTCAGAGGCTTCAAGAACTACTGGTACATCCCGATCTACTGGTTGGTGACCACTGCTCTAGCCCAGTATCCTGTCTGCCGACAGGGGCCAATGCCAGGTGTTTCAGAGGGACTGAACAGAACAGGTGATCCCTCTCCTGTCATCCATTTCCCGCTCCTGACAAACAGAGGCTTGGGAAACCACCCCAACCCAAACTGGCCAATAGTGTTGATAGACCTATTCTCCATGAACTTATCTAGTTCTTCTTTGAACCTTGTTATAGTCTTCACAACATCCTCTGGCAAGGAGTTCCACAGGTTAACTGTGTTGGGTGAAGAAATTGTTCCTCGTTGTTTCTCTTAAACCTGCTGCCTAGTGTTATGAGAAGTAAATAACTCTTCCTTATTCACTGTCTCCACACAGGTCATGATTTTATAGATCAGTCCCATGGCCCCCGAAGTTGTCTCTTTCCCCAGCTGAAAAGTCCCAAGTCTCCTGACGTGAAGTGCAGTGCTCTCTTTATTTGAAACCAGGAGGCACAGGGGCGCGCCGATAAAACTGAACAACACAAACCCAATCGATCCGACTTTTTGGAGGCAGAAAACTAAAGTCTTGGGCTTGTCTCCTCCCAGCGAGGTGACCGCCTCGCTCCTTGTCAGCAGGCTGTGCTGCAAATGGGTTCCCTTTGTATTTGGGATTGTGTCTGCCTTGCCTTTCACTTTTGTTCTTTTTATTGTTCCTTTGTCTTCCTGCCCTTGTTTGAACAATGGTGACCCCCGTGGAACCAATAATAACACGTTTCAGATCCCTCATTAAAAACACTGCATTGGCAGAATCAATAAGCATTGGCGGCTGAGGCGGTAATAAGTATAATAATTGCCATTAGGGTAACGAGTCGGGGAAGAGAGTGCGGGGCTGCTAATATCGTAATTATATGAATCTGCTTTGATCAAAGGCAGCGTCGTCCCCCTCCTCTCTCTGCAGGAATGGAAGACTCGTGGTCTCGGAGTTGAAAGAAACCAGTTTCTCTCCTACACAATCCCCTACACTTGCTCACGCATATATGAATGTGCACAGACAGCTGATGCACCCCCTCAGGCCCGCTGTTGAGCATTACACACATACTCCAACCCCCCTACACAAACCCCACGCGCCAGCACACGCCTCGTCAGACCTCAGCCCCGCCGACTCCAAGGCCCCTTTTTCTCTCGCTTTTCTTTCTGCCCTTTCATTTTGGTCTCTGATGCCAAATAGTGAGGGAGTCTTTGTCGCTTTCACACATGTCTAGCAGTAGCTTGCTCTGGGGGTAGCCGCTGCACTGGAATCGGCATTTACCCACTCTAGGCTCCCCACGGGAGCGGAGTTCTGTCTACATTACGGCTAGGTTTGGGCTAAATCCTTTGCCACCTGCAGGAGCCTGTGGTAGAGCGAGGAGTGGAAGCCGGATGTCCAGAGCCCCCATCGGGATCCTTGACTTTCTCCTTGTCGACACGTATTCCATTCTAAAAAATCATAGAACCATAGAATCCAAGGGCTGGAAGAGATCTCAGGAGTCATCAAGTCCAGCCCCCTGCCCAAAGCAGGATCAACCCCAACTCAATCATCCCAGCCAGGGCTTTGTCAAGCCGGGACGTAAAAACCTCTAGGGATGGAGATTCCACCCCCTCCCTAAATAACCCATCCCAGTGCTTCCCCACCCTCCTAGAGAAATAGTTTTTCCTAATATCCAACCTAGACCTCCCCCCAGCGAAAAATTACGTTTGCGGAACCCAAGAGCCGCTTTTCGTACCCATAGCCATGCATTCGGCATACACAGACACAAGCACACTAGAGGCTCAGGCTTCCTTGTTAATACTGGCACTTTGCAGCGGCACAACTCTACATGTTCACCCCACTGGCTGTTCACAGGTCCGTTCGTCACACTTCACAAGCCTCTGGGGAGGCAGGGGCAGTAAGAATCGTTATTCTCACTCTGTAGGGGGGAAACTGAGGCAGAGAGGAAGGCTAGTCTGGGGTTCACAGCATAGGATGGTGCTTTTCAAACTAGGGGGCGTGACCCAGCACTGGGCCGTGGAATGTCAGGCGCTGGGTCTCGTTGCTGCAGGGGGATCAGGTGAGCACATCCTGACTGTCCTAGGCCCGGCTCCCAGGTGGGGGGGGGGGGCACACAGGGCTCTGTGCACTGCCCCTGCCCTGGGCACTATCTCCGCACTCCCATTGGCTGGGAACCTGCTGCTGGCTGCTTCTGGGGCGCACCATTGGCTGCGGTGCCAGGACGCAAGAAGCTGCCTTAGCATCCCCGCTGCACCCCTGACCAGGAGTCACTCAAAATAAGCCCCTTCTGCCCCAGTCTGGACCCACCCAAAGCCGGATCCCCTCCTACAGCCCAAAGTTCTCACCCTCAGCCCCACTCCGGAGCCCGTACCCCAGTCACATTATGTTGGGTCGCGGCATCAACAATTTTCTTCAACTGGGTCATGAGAAAAAAAAGCTTTTGAAGACCACTGGCCTAGGGCAAACTCAGGAGAACTGACTTCAATTCCCAGCTCTGCTCTGGGGGTCCATTTGTGACCACGGGCCTCTGGTTCCCATCTGTGAAATGGGGAGAATACTCCTCTGGCCCAGCTTTTGTCTTGTTTATTTAACTTGTAAGCTCTTTGGGGCAGAGACCACCTCTAGGTGGGGTGCAGTCTCCAGCACAGCAGGGCTCTGACCAGGCGACCCCATTGTGATCACAGAGTAACCACGGGGACATGGCTCAACAAGCCGGTAGTAGAGCTTAGAAGCCCCTGTCTCCTACCGCTGAACATGGTGTGTCTAGACTACACTGCTGCTTGCTGGCTGGCTGCTTTGGAACTCTGGTCTGAAAATATTTGTCAGGATCCAGAAATGTGTTGCTCAATATCACCGTATCCTTGGCTCCGGGTGGGGAGAGAAGGGCACAACATACTGGAGTCAATAGAACCCTTCTCCAGTCCCTAAGGTTAACACACAAAGGAAGTTTAAAGACAGAGAGATGAGGGGTGGGGGGGAAGCAAAGGTGGAATTCCTGACGTGATATGCCCTGCTGATTAGCCTTTTAGATCAAGAGTGTTTTAAAGGGTTGGGAGGGAGGAGGACGCCAATTACAGTAAAGTAGCTGCCCAGGAAAAAAAAATCGATACTTAATTCTGGCCAGATTGATTTGTGATTCAGACTCTCCAGCTATTCGCTTTGTTTTGATCAGATTTCATGGCTGCAGATTGGAGAGTTCTGGCCATGTGCAACGGAGGATAGATCTATTAAATGACACTACATGCATTTCAGGTGAAAAAATATAGGACTTTTCCTTAAATAAAAGGGGGGAAATGGCCCAGCCACAGAACTGAATAGTCTTTTAGGACCTAGCTGATGGGATTTCCTATAGGCATAAACTGCTCATTCCTTTCCCACCCACCCCTCTTTCCCCCACCACGTTTTCCTCCTTCAGATGAAAATCTCACTGGTCTAGTGTGTTATGTAACTGGCTGATGGTTCAGGCTCACCCAGGTATGCTGGTCTGACTCCTTCCTCGTGGAATAAAATGGTTCTGTGGTTAGGTTTTAACAGATTTATTGTCTTACAAAACTCCAGAGCACCATATGCAGGTCTTAATTTGTAATGGATGAAGTGCCAGGGTTCAAGTAACTTTTTTTTTTTTTACTGACGTAGCAAGTCCAGAGTGCTGGGATTATGAACTGCTGAGAGTCAACCCTGGCAGGTTCTGCACAAAGCAAGTACTCATTGTATGGCTACAGTGATTGGAATGGACTATAGGAGAGTCTGTCACTTATAATTATTCTGTACATTTCATAATGCAAAAACAAGGGGACATGCAAAGTAGCCAATCCAACGCTGATCAAAGGAAATATATTTTCATACAATGGATGCATCATCTGTGGAACTCATTGCCACATGAGGTTGTGGAGGCCAAGAATTTAGCACAATTCATAGAGGACTTGGATGTTTGGATGGATAACAAGAATATCCAGTGTTTATAAGCTTTATTATATATTTTAAAAATGTGCATCTATCTGTCCATACGCGAGTCTGTTTGCTCAAGAACTCCTCCTAAATGGTAAGAGCTAGGACCACCAAAGTTGGTGTTTGCTTGTGCCAAAATAATGGGATGTGCCTGGAATTTGATTGTTTCTCATAAAATGGAAAGGGTGGGATCTGGTAGGAGGGAGTTATACTGTAGAATGACCAGAAGGGGGTAGCAAGGGGCCAGAGATGGTGACCAGGACAGCTATAACCCCATTGGGCCAGCAGGAGGCAGTCTACTATATATTTCAGAGAGTCTGTCTGTGTGTCTGTCTGTCCCCCATCTACCGGACATGCACTCCTTCCCCAGCAGATGCAGTGGTCATTGACAGGTGCTTCTCACCTGGCCTAAGCTGCTGTGGTGAGCGAAGGCTGGGGTAGTTCTGTCTCCCCGGGGAAGCCTCCATCCTGAACCCCTCATCACCAGCCCCATCTCAGAGCAATGATTTAAACAAAGCTTATTTGAGTTAAGGACCCGAGCAATGCTAGGTAAATCTTCTAATAGTAAATATTAAAGGTTTAGAAGGGATCTAACAGCTCATTCATGAATGCTTAACACAATTACTAGCACAGCTAGTTTGGAATTTTTCTTTTACAAGATTTTTCATTAGAAAATGCCCGTTTTTCAAAACGAAAGCTGTTCCCAGAAAGAGCCACTTTTGATAATTTGACATTTCAAAAGAAAAGTTATGAGAAAAAGTTTAAAATACTCAAAAAATCCCATTTTGACATTTTTAAAGTGAAAATTTTCCAAATGTTTTTATATGGCCTTCTGTTTTGAAATTTAAGTCAATTTCCAGTAAAAAAAATCAAAATGGAAACAAGTTGTTTTATAAATTATCAAAACATTTTGATTGACCTGATCTGAATTTGTTCTCCGTCCCTCCCCCCCTCCCCAATTTCCAGCTTGCAAGGGTTTTTACTCGGATTTGGGTTGGGTTAAATCTTCAAAATCTCTGAAAATCTCACAGAAAGGGGCAGTGTTTCTCACCTAGCTCTAGCCATGCATTCCGGGGCTTTTATTCTTGTTATCCATCCAAACATCCAAGTCCTCTATGAATTGTGCTAAATTCTTGGCCTCCACAACCTCATGATTCCACCTCTGCCCCTGGGGAGTTCTAATACTTTCCTCTGAGGCATTTGGTACTGCACATTGGCAGGGGCATTATACTGGTTTAGACAGAGTAAGGTAAAGGTCTGGTAATTCCCTCTACAGTGCAGAGCTGTGTAAGGCCAGATCTATACTAGCCCTAGGAGGTCAGGTTCAGGTACGCAACTCCAGCCACATAGCAACTCCATCCCAAAAGGATGAATACTGGATGCTGGTGAGGATGCCCTCTGAGCTTGATTTAGCGAGTCTTAACTAGACTCGCTATATCAAACTCCAGACGATCGATCATGGCAGCGGCGATCTTCGGTGTATTGAAGACATGCCCTAACACTGGCTGGGCAGATTAATGGAAACTTTGATTATCATGCTGATTGCGCCAAAGTTGGTGTCTAGCCTCCAATGAAATGCTTAAGATGTACAGATAAAAAAAATGAATCAATGGACAAGCCCTGTATCTAGCTAAAGTAATTAGCTAGCCCCCGTAGTGCAGTATCAGCGAGGCACTAGGCATGTGGTAAAGCAGCGAATCCAACCCACGTTCCAGGCTAGAACCCTAACCCCTGGGACAGCCTCTCTCGTTAACAGCTTTAGCACTGGAAAGCTTTGACGCCCACACAATTTTCTTCCAGGGCATTATTGCAACCAGGAGTCACATTCTCTCGCTTAGCCAGGAAACGCAATAGACTAAAATACGGCAACACTAGATTTATTCTGTTTATTTAACAGACTTTGCTGTAAATGCTGCACACGCACCAAAATTAATAAGTTTGCCCTGAGTTTTAATGGCCCCGGTGATAAAATGTTGGCTCCTCGGCGTTGCATGACACAGTGTGGTGGGGTGGATGGGCAAGGGAAAACAATTCCTGGCTGTAACTTACGTAGGGTGCTTATTGATTTCATGGGCCACTGGGGCAGCAGGGGTAAATTACAGGCAGTGAATCATGCCAGTGCTGTCTCTTGTTGAATATAACAGAGCCTAGGTATGTGCAGTTTTTTCCGACTATGAGATTATGGAGAACAGAACAGAGGTGCTGGAAAAGGGAGCCCTGCCACTCCCACTGGCTTGAAGTGGTTTCAATAAGGTACAGGATTTACAGTTTGGTTCCGTGGCTCTCCGGCTCTGCCCTCCCAGCTGGACAAATTATTCCAGCATCCCTGGAACAGAATGAGAAGTCAGTCACTTCCCCTGTCTCCGATCTTCTCCCTGCACTGCTGGACCTTGCTGCTGGCAGAGGGCAAGGTTTTCTGCAGCCTAGCCCGCCCATGGGGAGAGGGGCCAGGGCCATCTCACTGAAGATCCATCAACACTGCAATTGAACACTTGCAGCAAACCCAGCTGGGGGGGGGTGGGGTGGAGGGGGGCTATAAAAATCACAGTATAGCCATTTGGGCTGAGGCTGGCACCTGCATGGGACCACCGACATTGACCAGCCAAGGGGAGTTTTATTGCACCATAGACATGACCTAATAGGCTTCAAAAAAGCCCTTAGGTTCCTTAGGAAATGGCAGTCATTTCAACCAGAGGTATGGTCTTCTCTGATTCAGCATGGACCAAAGCCGCAGTGGTGGGACCAAGGCTCTGCTGGAGATGTTGTGTCTCTTGGATAAGACTTAAAACCAGTGTTCCCTGTAAGCTGAGTGCGTGAGCAACCATCCAGGAGACATTCAAATGCTGCCCAGCTGATTAGCAGAGCATCCACAGCACTCACAGCTGGCAATGTGTGTTTCTACTCGTGGTGCACATCCGCACAGGCCTCGGTGCACATAATACTTTTTATTCTGCACACTGAGGCCCTGATCGCTCACGGTCCTTAAAGATCTTTTATCACTTTCCCACGTGGTCTTGGTCCAGTTTTCAGTTTGGCTGCCAGAATACAATATTAAAGTATTCTGCTGCCAGATTCTATGCCAGAGAAAACTACTTGCCAAAGGTACATAACATAAGAATGGCCATACTGGGTCAGGCCAAAGATCCATCTAGCCCAGCAGTCTTTCAGCAGTGGACAATGCCAGATGCCTCAGAGAGAGTGAACAGAACTGGGAATCATCAAGTGATCCCTCCCCGTCGCTCATTTCCAGCCTCTGGCAAACAGAGAAAAGGGACACCATCCCAGCTAACAGCCATTGATGGACCTCTCTTCCATCAACCCCTTTATAGTCTTGACTTTCACAACATTCTCTGGCAAGGAGTTCCACAGGTTCACTGTGCCTTGTGCAAAGAAATACACAGGTAGGTGATCAAATGCCTGAGTCATTTATGTTTATATGTTCCGAAGAACAAGTGCTATCTTAATGTGAGAGACTATCATGTTGGTTTATTTAATAAAAATGACTAGCTCTTTATACATACCCACATATATATAATGGTTTTCATGTGATGATCTCCAAACAAAGTTTTCCGTTGCCTTTTCTTCCTCGGGGTGGAACAAAATGGAATGTGATTTTTCTCACAATTAGTGAGCCATGAGTAACAGCTTTAAAATAGCTCCTAAGGAGGTGGAAAGGCACAACCACCAAAAAACCCACACAAATGCTCTGCAACAGCATGGAGGCTGCCATGGAGAAACATGATTTGCCATGCCGCATAACTCCACCATGGCACACAACTTTCTTAAAGAAAGAACCTTTCCTCTTTATAGTAGCCACTTCTAAGCTGGAAACTTAACTTTATTTCCCACTCCCCCCCCCCTCTCCCCCCCATCTCATACGCACAGCGACTGGCAGGGCTGTTAAATGGTAGGCCACTGGCGTGGTTTTCTTTTTTTAAGTCAAAACTTTCACACATCTGTGCTGGGACTCGTCCTTCTTCCAAACCCAGCCCTCCCACTCCTTTTCACACACTACTAGTATTTGGATTTTGAAGCTGGGGGGGGGGGGAGTACATTCAGTTTTGGACCTACCAACTTTGCCAGAGTCCCTTTAGCTACACTAACAGCACGACTTCACGCACAGAGATGGTGTCAGCACAAGTAACAGGCCAACGCCCGACCCACTTTTTTTCTTTATTTCAATCCACTTGCAAGTCTCACGTTGTTCTTACATCCGATGCTTTAGTGGCCCTGAATTATTCAAAACAATACAGATGGGCCTTTGGCCATTCATTGTGGACCAACACTATTTCTTATTCCAGAGGTTTTCAACTGAGGCTTTGCTCTTAGAAAGAATAAATAAAATCAAAGCCAGCAGCCCCGCATTTGGGAGAGCAACCCTACAATAACAAGCCGCCAAGTAAGGGGATGGAAACAACATTGACACAGGTAGGAGATTCAGCAGCTAGTGTCTGCATATGAGGTGCAGTGAAGGTTGGTTTACGAGCTAGAAGGACATGGGAGGTTAGAAGAGAAATACCATGCCACTCAAAAGACTGATCCCAAGCCCACTGGACACAATGGAAAGACATCTGTTGCCTTCACTGGACTTTGGATCAGGGCCCTGAACTTCAGAGCAATGCAAATAGTTTGCAATAAAGTCAGCAACCCACCTAGATATTGACGCAAACGCAGGTATTAACCCAGGTTTGTTGAATGTTAAGTTACTTATGTATGCAGACCTGCACCCTGTTTACCACTGAACTGGGTCCCAGTTCATGCTGTCAACATAAAACCAGGTGAAAACTGATAGGGCACAAGTGAGTTTTGTTTCAGATTGGGAGGGCTGGGGGGGAGGTGTCACAACCCCAAAAGCCAACAAAAAACTTAGAGGTGCAAAGGGAAACTGTTTGCATGCACCCACATTGGGAATCAAATCTAGGAGAGCATTGTTATGGCCCCCTCCCATGCTTTATGAAAATTGTCTTATGGATATACATGATTCACCAAAGCTTTATACAAAGCCATTCATAGAGCATAATAATTTTAAAGTTACAAGCAGACGAATGTGCGGATCCTCTTTCTGTGCATGCATCGTTCTTGTGTTTGACATCAGAAATATGAAGTGTGGATCTGTTTATAATTCTAAATGTGCTAATAAGGGCCATTATTGATGCCCCAGGAACTGAATGGCTAAGTGCTCAAGTCAGCAACATGTGAATAGTCTTGTTTGTCCTCTAAGCCCAAATTGTGGTAGATCCTAAAAAGACACGTGACCATGCCACCTGGCATTGGAATCCATCTTGAACCTGGTATTTTTCCATGGGGATGGGAAGAGGGGGTGCTGAAGAAAGGGTTCCCACCCTGGGGGAAAGTCTATTTAAGCAACAGGAAAACATCAGTACTTTGTCTTCAGCTGGCCTTTGAAATTGCATGGCCCATCCTCAAAGGATACTTGACAACGAAGAACTCTGAAAAGCTGGGCCAAAGTAAAGATCAATTCTGCTTTGACGCTTTTTACCTGAGATAAGAACAGCTGTTTAGGGTAAAAAATTACATGTAACAAGATTAGAACTAGCTAAACGTTTTTTGTTCATGTTAATGTAGTCACTTCCTTCAATCTGACTGTTTTCACTTGCAACCAATTAAGTCCTACTTGTAGACATCATAAAAACATTTTAATATCAAGCCCGGTGTAAATAATTGTTACCTGGTTGGGAGGAAGAACCACTGTGCATCTCTCTCTTTCATTGATAAAGCAGGTGGACCTTATGGGCTTTCACTATGCATAACTTTTACAGAGCAAGATGGATTTGTTTGGGGTTTTGGTCACCTTTGGGGATTGATTTCCTGGATGCTGAGCTCTTATAGCTGAGACCTCTGGTTGAGACCAGAGGATTTGACCAGAGAGGACAGAGTGGTGAGGAACCCCAGAGAGCCGGAAGGTGGCCATCAGTGGCATGATCAGCACACCCAAGGGGACTTCTGTGATTCTACCCATCACAAGCATCTTCTGTGTCTCCAGGTAAAATATATCCTGGATAAGGGAGGTAAGGAATGAGAACCACTTGGGCTCTGCAAAAATTAGCTTAACATAACAATGGCCATACAAGGTCAGGCCAAAGATCCATCTAGCCCCGTATCCTGACAGCGGCCAATGCCAGGTGCCCCTAAGGGAGTGAACAAAACAGGGAATCATCAAGTGATCCATCCCTATTGTCCATTCCCAGCTTCTGACAGAGGCTAGGGACACTATCCCTGCCCATCCTGGCTAAGATACCTTGGAATTGGAAAGGGTTCAGAAAAGGGCAACAAAAATGACTGAACCTTCTTATAGTCTTGGCCTTCACAACATCCTCCGGCAAAGAGTTCTGCCTTGTCTGGAGAAGTACTTCCTTTTGTTTGGTTTAAACCTGGTGCCTGTTACTTTCATTCGGTGCCCTCCCTAGTTCATGTGTCATGAGACTCACACTTCCTTATCTACTTTCTCCACACCCATCATGATTTTACAGACCTCAATCATATTCCCCCTTAGTCATCTCTTTTGCAATCTGAAAAGTCCCAGTCTTATTAAACTTTCTGCAGATAGAAGCCATTCCATACCCTTAGGGTACATCTATATTGCAAGGCTATTTTGGGGTACCAGAGGTACCCCAAAATAGCTACCCCATGTCTTTTGAATGCATCCGCTATTGCGAAATATAGCAGACCCGCTATTCTGGCATCCCTGTAAACCTCATTCCACGAGGGGTGAGGGATGTCTCGAAATAGTGTGTTATTTCAAAATGTGGTGCTGTGTTTTGAAATTTTGAAATGGCCCTGTTTCAAAATAGAATCAAATAAGAGACACAATTTGCGTAGGGTGTTTTGCAGAGCGCACGTTGCATATCTTATCTCGAGCTAAGGGTGCCGTGTAGATGCACCCCTAGTCATTTTTGTTGCGCTTTCCTGAACCCTCTCCGATTCCAAGGTATCTTTTCTGAGACGGAGTAATATGATATTTTCTTTGACTCACCCTTCTCTCGCATTGCCCCATGCCAGAGCATCTTAGAACCAGGGCCGGATTAAGGGGGGGCTAGCCAGGCGCCAACCTGTGGGGGGCGCCTGATGGCATCTGTAAGGGGCGCTGCTCGCCCGGCCACACGGCGCCCCTTAGAGCTGCCATCAGGTGCTGCACGCCCGATTGCAGCTGTAAGATGTGCAGTGCACCAGGGGGCGGAACTGCGCATGCGCCGTGCGCCCGGGGGCGGAGCCGAGCATGCGTCGCGCACCCGCTGCACAGGGCACAGGAATGGCTCGAGCCGGCCCTCTTAGAACTATGAGCTAACAGCCCAGGGAAGAAGAATCCAGCCAGTGTCACAAAGCAAACACGATTTGCCCCTCTCAGCTCATACACAGAAGGATCTGCAAGCCTTTGTGAGAATGTAAAGCAGAGGATCCTGGCTTAGGAGCTAAGATATTTGGGTAAAATAGTCCTAAAAAGGTTCTTGTTAAATGTACTGCATCTCCTAGTCAGAGCCACCCTGCCCTTTGGATGTTTCGGGGCAGCTGCCCTGAGCCTCATATTTTGGGGGGATTATTGGCAGGGGCACGGGCTGGCAGCCAGGATGGGCCTGCCCCCACGCTCACCAGCATCGGCAGGAACCGCAGGGAGCGGAACGACCCAGTCCCAGCCTGTTCCACACAGCCAGGTCGCTCCACTGCACCACAGCTGCGGGAAGCCAAGGGCGATGCAGCTGGGAATTGGGGGGAACAGAGAGGGCTGGGGCAGAGTCGTTCCACTTCCAGCTGCCACCAATGACTGCGAAGGGGGACAACTCCCTGCTGCTGGTGCCAGACCCCCAAGTAATCCCTTGACTCATGTCACGTGGGGGAGGGGACTTGGAGAAAGGGGTGGAATGGGCCAGGAGGGGCGGAGCAGGGGCATGGCCTCAGGTGGGAGGAGGGGGTGTCCCGAGTCCTGCACCCATCCCTAGGGACAGGATGTCCAGCGTTATTCCGAAATAATGCTGCCGTGTAGACGTACCCTAGGAGTCTTGCAGCTGACCGGCAACCGAGCACAAGCAGGGACTTTGTATTTGCACAGCACCACACCGGGCATTTTGCAACGAAAACCAAATATTTTTCCACTGTGTTTCAGGGGTCAAGGCTCACACAGAGATGTTGATAAATACTCTGCCCATTTATACAGGCTGTCCTGTGTTCAAAGCTCTGGACGGACATTAATGGGCCACTCATTACATCACCACCCGCATTTTACAAATAGGGAAACCAAGTCACGGAGCAGGTTGAGTGGCTTGGCCAAAATCAGCCAGCAAGCGATGGAGGGAGCTGGGATCCAAGCTCCAGACCCGCTGAGGGGGGATATGATAGAGGTCTATAAAATCATGAGTGGTGTGGAGAGGGTGAATAAAGAAAAGTTATTCTTTAATTCCCATAATATAAGGACTAGAGGGCACCAAATGAAATTAATGGGTAGCAGGTTTAAAACTAACTAGTGAAAGTTCTTCTTCACACAGTGCATAGTCAACCTGTGGAACTCCTTGCCAGAGGAGGCTGTGAAGGCTAGGACTATAACAGAGTTTAAAGAGAAGCTAGATAATTTCATGGAGGTTAGGTCCATAAAAGGCTATTAGCCAGGGGATAGAAATGGTGTCCCTGGCCTCTGTTTGTCAGAGGCTGGAGATTGATGGCATGAGACAAATCGCTTGATCATTGTCTTCGGTCCACCCGGCGTTTACTGTCAGCAGACAGGCTACTGGGCTAGATGAACCTTTGGTCTGACCCAGTACGGCCGTTCTTATGTTCTTATGTGCACCGAGGCAGGTGCACCACCAGTAGAAACACAAAAACCTGGCTGTGGGAAACGCTGCTAATCAGCTGAGCAGCATCTGAATTTCTCCAGAGCTTCCAGGAAACACTGATCGAGACCTCAGAGCCGAAGCTCACTCTAACCTAGTGCAGTGACCCCCTGCCCCCCCCAATAGCCATTATCTTTCCCAGCAGGGAATGCCAGCTTAGAGGGCAAAGAGGCCAGGAGGTCTCAGGGTTGATTGAGCAGCTGCCTGTTCTCACCGAGTCAGCCCAGGACAGAAGATCTAAACCCCTGGAGAAGGGCCCAGGGATTTACAACAATGAGCAGAGATCGTTTTCCAGCCTGGAAGGTCCAAAGCTTTGCTCCCCTCAAATCTGTCAGTCCCCAGTTTCCTCTTCCTTTGTGCCCAGTATGAGCACAGATGCTCAGCCGCTTCCTGTCCCCAGCTCAAGGGATGGGACCTGGCAGCCAATTATGCCACCTCCCCCTAGCCATGCTGTTACCATCTCAGCGGGTAACAAACAGTTTGCAGGGAGTTCTGCCAACACCACTCAGGCTGCCTGGCATGGGCACCTCCTCCCCTGTGGTATCTGGAGGGGGAAGGAGAGGACAGCGGGTACAGATTCATCACATTAAGGACAGCGAGACGGTTCATTGAACAAAGAGCACAATGCGGTTTAAGCCATGTGTGCTTCTGCCTCGTGTAACTTCTGCGGCTCGCTTTTGGATCGAACCTCCAGACTAGATTCTCTCTTCCTGGCTTTGGAAACTGCGTGCATCAGTTTGCCAGTATGCGAAATAAAAGGAAACATGACTGACCTCCCGCCCTGGGGGAGAGCCGCTAAGGAGCCGTGTTCCCAATAAGGTTTTCCATCCATGTGCGGAATGAATTTTGTTCAGTGCACCAAGGCGTGTGAGGATGTGCACCACCAGTAGAAACACATGACGCTGGCTGTGGGCACTCTGCTAATCACCTGGGCAGTATTGACTCTCTCCTGAGTGGCCGCCCCAGCACTCAGCTTACAGGAAACACTGCTTGGGAGGGTGAATAAGATCTGGTGTAGAGGTGCAAAGGGTTTTAGGAAAAAGGAGGAAGGAAACGTGGACAGGGCAGTAATGGAAGTAAGCGGCAGCAGCCCATATTGAGGCAATGGTTGATGCTGTGCTTTCCCAGGCGCAGGTGAACAAGGAGCCGGTGGAGCCCAAGCTCTGCTTTCCCCCCTCGTCACCCCCGCTGTGCAGAACTCCCCAGCTCGGCTTACCCTGCACACCTGCTCTGCCATTCTGTTCTGCCCAGCAGGGGACAGAACTGCTGCTGGCCCCACTATATCAGTGAGGTCTTTGCAGCCCCAAGAGGCGGCTTTCCTCCTTGTGCAGAGCCTTCTAAGCTAAGTGTTCCTTCTAAGCTGAGCGCTTGGGCGGGCACCCAGGAGAGATTCAGGTGCCTCCCAGCTGATTATCAGAGCACCCCCAGCCTGTCTTTCTACTGGTGGTGCACATCTGTACATGTCTTGGTGCACAGAAGAAAATTTATTCTGCACATGGGCAGGAAAAATAAGAGGGAATATTGATCTTCTTTCATCTCCCTTTCCTCCACTGCCTGGGACATGCTGCTGGCTCAGGACACTGCAGCACGTAAGTCTCCTCTCTCTGCACCAGACAACACCCAGTTGCCTTCAGCAATACTGAGTGAGCACAGGAGGGGGCCGGAGCCTAAGCCCAGCAAACCGGAGTCAGCTCCAAGCCAGCCGCTTAGATGCTGTGTAGACACCCTGCCTCTCTGGAGCTATTCTTCCTTCCAGCAGGGAATGGGATGCATCACTTCAGCAGCAAGAACCTGGCCAACTGCTGCAGCTCAGATGCCGTGTCAACGGCAAGCAGGGGAGGAGAGGGACAACTGACAATTGCCAGGGAGAATTCAGGCACTGGTTACAGCCATCACCTGGGCACTACCAGGGGCACTGTCCGAGCAGGCTGAGGGAGTGGCACACATGCTGTTTGATCCCTGGGACTGCGCCCAGCTCAGCCCTAGACACACTTGAAGTTTTGCCTGTTGCTTATTTTGCCCACAATAAATATGCTAAGTCTTATTTCCTCTCTTTATCTGGAGCAGGCTGGAGTAGGGGGCAATGTTAGCATCACCCCAGGGCAACAGGGATGGGAAATGCATCACACTGCTCTGCTGGCAGGTGGAGAGAGGATGGGTGGAGTCCTGCAAATCTGCAGATAATCCACTTTACGTCCACGGTGGATGCGGATAGTTTTGTGGCTGCGGATGCAAGTTTTGTACTTAGAACCCTGCAACTATGTAAATACCCGCGGGTCATTTTTGCAAAGCCAGATGCAGCTGCGGCTACGAAATTGTGTATCTGCACAAGGCATTAAGGAAGGGGCGTAGGACCAGAGGGACCTCTGGCCGTGTGTCTGTACATTGAGTGCACTAAGCTTTGGCAGCCTAACCTACACTGCTCTCCTTTTCCATCCTAACTCCTCTGCCTAATCCATCCTGGCTGTGCCCAGAGGGACAGCTTTGGCTGTCAACAATGGGGAGAAGGTGAAGTGGAGGAGAGATGTGCACAGACCCCATCGGGCAAGCTCCTCCCGGTCTCCCAAGGACAGCCTGCCACTGACCTGGGACCGTATGAAAAAGGCTCAATGACACCTGTCAGCTCTCCCAGGGGAAACCCGGCCACCCAGGGGTCCAGCCCATCAGCCCTATGGGCTCAATCTGAAGAGCAAGTCTCCAAGGGATTTGAGGGCTTAATGGGCTGCCCCACAGTGGCAAACCTCCACCCTCCCCCGTCCCAAACATTGAGCATGACAGGAACGTGGCTGGGAGGAACTGGGGGAGGAAGTAGGGGGAATAGAAAAACAGGAATTTTCCCAGAGTTCTGCTATAAGGTGACCCACTGTCCAGCACTCATGTGCTGTCACTGATTTTGTCTTTACTTTCCAGGGATCGGCTCACCCCATTTAAGAGTGCAACCTTGCTAGTTCATCTCCTGAAAAAGTGTTTGAGTGCCCTTAATTCCCACTGAAGTGAGGAGGGGCAGTGGCACCAGGTCTCCAGCTGTGCCTGAGCAATTGGTTACGGGGTGATGCGGATGGAACAACTGGCTGAATAGACTGCATCAAGCTCTGTGTGTGCTCTGTGTGTGTGTGTGTCTCTCCCATCGCTCTTTACTGTATGGAATCAGACCTGCTCAACTGTATGTCTGAGTCCCTACACTGCTGACAACTAAAGGAGATCCTCCGTCTGTTCATGTGGTAGAGGAGTGATCTGTGCCGTGTCACTGCAAAGCTCGGTGTAGCCCTGGTGGTCGGCAAGATGAGCAAGTTGGTTAGCCACTGTAGTTGTTGTGCATTCCCCGTAGCTAAACCTGAAGACACTGGGCCCCTTTATTTCTAAGCTTTGTTGTGCCCGTTGTTTGTTCTCGTCACCGAGGAAGAGGGAGCGCTGGATGGGTGACAAGGCCAAAGTGGTGCGTGGTAGACACGGGGGTGTTTTCCAACAAGGCGGGAGGAGCGGCCGACTCTGAGCCCATCCTATCTTCTCCTCTTTGAAGCAGAGATGTCACCATTCCCAACCGGCCCCCAAGGGGCCTGGTGAAACAGCCGGTGCCTGCAACGCTCCCCGGCCCCGGCAGTTCCGACACGGCGCGAGTTGGAACCTGGGGCAGTAGCATCTGCTTGTGCAGAAGGAAGCCGGCTGACACGCGAACACAGGCACAGCATGCTGGGGGAGTGGGGCGGGGGGGAAGAAACTGTGGCCGTGAAGAGGAGAGTGGCTACAAATCCCTGGCTGAGGACAGCAGCAAAGGCAATAGGATCTCCCCCTTCCGGGCATTATCTGACATGGGAGATAGGGGGGCGTACCAAGCTGAGTCTCTTACCCAGGAAAAAGGCATTAGAAGTTGCAATCCTGAAATTCCTCTTCTGTGCAAAATTTGTTGGTGCCTTTCCAAAATGTGTCATGCAGCAGTCCCCTCCCTAGAGCCAACCCACCACCGCTCAATGCAAAAGGTGGGTAAAAGCATGTGGGGATGGAAAATAACAGGGCCTGTCCCCTTCACAAAACTACTCTGGCATCTTCAAGGGATGGATGGGCTTGTGGCTAAGGAGCTAAAGAAACACGCAGAAGACACAGCTTCCGTTGGCAGCTGTGACACAGACTCCCTGCATGACCTTAGGCACATCACTTAATTGCTCTTTGCCTTAGCCGCCCCATCTGAAAACGAGAAGACTAGCTATCCCTCTCGCCTACCCTTGTCTGTCTCACCTATATATACGGCAAGCTTGTCAGAGTAGCTCCCATTGGGTGGGAACTACGACCAATGGCGATTGTGGGGGCGGTGCCTGCCGGCAGCGGCTCACAGAGGCCCCCTGGGCACCCTACCTAGGAACCACTACCAGGGGGCGTGCCAGTTGCTTTTGGGACCCACCCATGGTACACGCCGCCCCCCCCCACACCCTAACTCCCTCCAGAGCCTGCACCCCAGCCTGGTAAAAGTGAGGGTGCGGGGAGACCGAGCGACAGAGGAATTAGACAGGGATTGCACGATTAGACAGTTGGCAACTCTACCGGCTGGGTATATGGAAGCCCTGGCCGTCCCAGGAAGAGTGAGTCCAGCAGTGGAGACACAGCACTGTCCCCACATAAGGCTGTGGGGGACTCTCTGACTGCTCTGGCCGGGGCCCCTAATTGCTGTTGGCAGGCCCGACGGCTGTTTTTCAGACAGTGCCTTCTGAAAGGGAAATGGCCTTAAGGGAGGAGAGCTGGTCCATCGGCTCCTCGCTGCCCCCCCTGCAACAGGTTGTATCTGTATTCTCCTGGTCTCCCTTGTGCCCTCTTCCCAGCACCCTCAGAGCAGCAGGCAACCCCCCGTCCCCAAAGCTTGGCCTTCCCCATCGGCTCCAAAGGGTTGCACAAGTCTCAGTGTCATGCCGCTCCCTCCAGCCCGTGCTGTGAAAATGCCTTCTTAAAAACTCCTGGAAAAAAGAAAAGCCCTGGTTCCGTTGTGATTAACTGGCTCTTTTCCCAGTCACAAGGGCGAGCTGAAGCAAAACTTTCCATCCAGAAAAGTAATGAACCCTCCTAAGAAAAATGGGCTCTCTTCCCCCTCTCTCCCACCCCCCGCCCCTTTCCTTTTGGGAATGATCTAGCAGGTTTGAATTAGAGTGTTTTTAAGCAAGAGCAGATGCAGGCGTTTGTCAGAAGTAGGACACTGCTGTAGTCGCGGTAGGGTGGAGGGAGCCGCCCCTTACAGAAGGAAGCAGGAAGGAATATTTGGGTCGGAAACCATTTTCTTTTTCCTGTGAAGTTCATAAGAGGGCCAGGCTGAAGCAAAGGAGTGCACCAGCACCGCCAACTTCCAGCCTTCGACACCCATGAGCTGCTTCTAGGATTTCCAGGTGTCCGCTTGTGAACCGGGTAATCCAGTATTGGAGCTTTCTGTGCGGGAAACAAATTGAGAAAATAGAAATGTGCAGTATTTTCTCAATAAGATGGAATGTAGAGTGTGATGTCATGTCAAGTGTGTCCGGTATTTTTGTTGAAACTATCTGGCAATCCTAGCTGTTTCCACCCCCCAAACAGTCATGAAACTGACACCAAAAAATCTTTTATTCTGCAGCAAAATCTTTTATTCTGCTTTTTTTGGAAACGTTAGGGCTGTGTCTAGACTGGAAAGATTTTGCGCAAAAGCACCTGCTTTTGCGCAAAAACTTGCCAGCTGTCTACACTGGCCGCTTGAATTTGCGCAAGAACACTGATGATCTAATATAAGATTGTAGTGTTCTTGCGCAAATACACTGACTCTCCCGCTCGGGAAAAAGCCCTCTTGTGCAAATGTTTTTGCACAAGAGGGCCAGTGTAGACAGGGAAGAATTGTTTTGCGCAAAAAATGGCAATCGGGGCTTTCTTGCACAAAATCGCGTCTAGACTGGCCACGGATGCTTTTGCGCAAAAGCACTTATGGCACAAAAGCACTTTTTGCGCAAAAGCATCCGTGCCAATCTAGATGCTCTTTTGAGCAAATGCTTTTAATGGAAAAACTTTTCCGTTAAAAGCATTTGCGCAAAATCATGCCAGTCTTGACGTAGCTGACAGGATTAAATGTCTCAGCTTGTCCCTGCAACCCCAAAGGCTAGAAACCCCCATTAAAAAAAATTAAATAAAACTCAGATCCCCGTGAACTCACAGGACTCCAGGAACTGGGGCTTTAAGAAAACATGAAATATCCCGACTTACATGGTTAGCCCACCCCTGTTCCGGAGACACCCACTTATTCACTCCAGTTTTGGAGGACCCAGGGCAGAGTGTCTCCTCTGAGGACTCTGGGAAGGAACGGAGGATGCTGGGTCTAGGGCACTGGATGTATCTGGAAGCACAGAGATTCCTGGGAGTTTGCTTTAGAAACAGGCTGCAACGTTCTGAGCCGAAGTTTGGGGGCAGTGGGGCTGACAGACATTGCGGGCCCTGGGGCAAGGCAGGGGGTGACTGCGTGCCCCTGGAAAGTCGAGAGCAGTCAGCCCTTCGCGTCACCCAGACCCCAGTGTGATTCCCCTCTCCCTGCCCTCAGACCCACATGGAGCAGCGCTCCGGTGCTCCCACAGCAATTCAAAGGGGCCCAGGACTCCAAGCCCCTTTGAATCTCTGGGGAAATTGCCCCCTTTCCTCCCCACTCCCCCATCAGTGGGCCTGTTGGGGAAGTTCATATCCAGACTTTGTTTGGTTCCCCTAATGCCCTCCAGAGCTTTTGCTAAGCAAAGCTGCTGCTTCAGAGAGGAGATGGATTTCAAGGGGCTGTGATGGAAATGCACTGGTAGCAGCCGTCGGATAGGCAGGAGAGGAAGCTGTCAGCATTACAGGGCCACATTTTGAAGGTGAGCGAGAGAGAGAGCCACAAATCTCCATGCTGGACTGGCTGTTTCCAAGTGCATCTCTAACCCAGGTGGGCAGTATATTTTATTTACCCCCCTCAGTATTCCAGAGTTGCTACCTGAGTAAATATATTCCAGTCATGCCACCTGGTGCTATGGTGCATTAAGAACCATATTCCTTAGATGCTCACAATCCACTCTCGTCCCAAACTCAAGTTCATGAAAATCAGGAAGATGCTAGCGTGTCTTTAACTTCGAGCTACAAGGCTGGCATCTCTGCATGACTTCAGAAAGCATTGCCACGTACAGCGGTTCCCACCATCATCTCCTTGGTCTAACATCTAGAGCCCCTCCCCAAGCCGGGGGCCCTGTTGTGCAAGGTGCAGTAGGTCCACAGTAGCACAGGCCAGGAGCCCCGAGGCCCCCAGAAGCACCCCCCAGGTGGGCCTGGATTTGATGGAGGATAAGGAGACTGTGTGGACGCTATAGGGAGCCCCTCAAGAGTGAAGGGCAATGTGGGAGAAAGCACAAAGGTGCCCATTTGAACATGTAACAAATGGGCCACGGGAGACTATCAGTACGGAACGAGAGGGAGCCCATGTAGAGAAGGGCCGAACATGAAGGCCTTGAAAGAGGAGATAAGTAGCTTATCTCCAATAGCTTTAAGAAGAGAGCCTTCATATAGGAGACCTGGAGGCGTGTTATATTTAGCTGTCAATCCCCCATGCTCATGGGACAATTAGAACACAGATGGGAAAATCAGCTCCTAAACTTTTCTCTCCAGGTCCAGTTGAGATCTATGCACGTTTGCAAAAGCCACATCTTCCTCGGTGAAATGATTTGACTTTGTGTGTTGCGGCTCAAAAAAAACCGAACAAACACCTGTGCTACAGGTTTCTCCTACTAATTGCACCCTTGGCTCTGCTCCTGCTAAATGAATCATCCCTTGCTTTCTGGTTATTGTTCCCTTAGTCACTCTGGCATAAATCTTTCTCACGTGGTGTCTCTCATCCATCCAGAGCAGCCCAGCAAATCTGGTTCTTAAAAATTGAGTGGAATGTTGGGCAAAAAAAAATTTTTTTATTTGTTTTGTCATTTCCAGATTTTAGCTTGGACAAGAAACAAAAATAAAATGGGGCAAAGAACAGCTGTTTTTATGGAGGATCCTGTGTTTCTGGTCGATGCTCTAATGAATGTGTAGTGATGTCTGAATTCAAATGAATTCTCAATCTGACTGGGGAAGGTCAGATCCTCACATCTTCACTCCAAGTTTTAACTGGAGGAGTAAGGTTGATAAACTTGAGCCTAGAGTCAACAGAATTCAAAGCAAGCCCAGAAAAGTTAAGTTGGGAGAAGCTAATTTCCTTCCTAATATGTCTGGATTTACTATCCCTTGTCCATCTATCTGCAAGGGTTTTTTCAGTGCATTTTAGATTAAACAGAGCTATCTTTGATCTGTGTTAACATAGCTAGTTCTCTGACCAGTGGACTGGTTTGTTTTGGGTGAAACCTGGAAGAAATCTATGAACCATTTCTATCCCATTTTAACCCTATTTTAAGGATAAATGATGCCTATCTCATGCTGGCTCTCTAAACTAATTCTGCCCATTCTGCATCCTCTTTGGTGGCCTTCAAAAGTCTAGTTTAGAAAAGCAGCCTAAAATGTTGCATCCATGTTCTTACACATTGTTGCAGGCATTAGTACATATGTCAGCATTTAACAACAGGCAACTATTTCATGGTAATGTCACCTGTATTCTTCCTCTGTTGTCCTTCAAGGGCATGCACTTAAGCTTCTGGGCTCCCTGATGTCATGTCTCCATGGTGGGGAAGCTCAAGTCAGTCAGTCTGTCTGTCTGTCTGTCTCTCCTGACCGGGGGCGGGGAGTAGGAGTGGGATGGGAAGCAAAAGTTACAGAAATCTCTCCCTTACGATGTTATACCCTCCTTTCCCCCAGCCAGTCTGCCTGAAGTCTAGCACCTGGGCTTCGTTTTCTCTCCCAGCATTGTGAACGATGTACGGCCAGCAGTTTCAAGTTACGGCACAGCAAGCCCCTGCATTAAGGTAAAAGCACAACAGAGGAAACTTCTAAAAAACAATCCACGTTCCTAAATGAATGGTACAAGCTTAAGTAGACCAAAGTCTTTCCAATCCTTCCAGAAGGGCTGGCAAACCCCTTTGGTCTGTTTGCTGGATCAGAAAGAAGACCCTGAGTTAGTTTAAAACCAACCTTTTTTTAAAACAAAAGCCTGCTCTTCCTGCTCCCCAGAAACTAAATAGACAGTTTGAACCAAGCTTCCTTGGGGTAGGACCTCTCTAGAGGAGTTTACAATGTGAGAGATTCATCTTAATCACTCCCCTACTGTTTTCAGTTCCTAACAGAGCCATGGCAACCCTTCCCCCTTGGCGTAACTTACAGTTGTTGTTCCACCCCATTATATAAAACCATCCATACGTTTCAAACAAGATGGTTCCCTGAGATGGTGCATTCAGCTGCGAGATCTGTTGCAGAATGTAGTCATCTACCTGCCTGAACTGTGCGCAATTCGAGGTCTTAAGGGTATCAAATGTGCATATGATCATATGTGCCTGCCATCTTGTGTTGCAGTTGTGTGTGTGCGCGTGCGCCTGCGCATGGGATGTGCGCCAAATTGAAGGGCAGTTTGAGATCTTAAAAAAAAAAATCAGGAACAAATTGCTTACCCAAAACTTCCCCTCCTCCCCCCGTCTCACATTATAGTAATTTCAAGTCTGAACCACTGGGGTAGGTCTAAAGCTCCCTTTGTTAACTTCTCTGAGGGAATGAAAGAAATGTAAGATGAAACCCAACAGGAAAAAAACAAGTCGTCCTTTGGCACCTTAAAATGGTGCCACAGGACTTCTCTGGTTGGTTTTTGTAGATACAGACTAACAGAGTGACCCCTCTGAGGCCAAACAGGAAAGGAATTCAAGCAGGCAGAAAGCCTTATAGCCTCCCATTTGCTTTAGTAGATAGGAGGTACCTGGAGAGGAGAGACAGAGATAAGTGTGGTGCTGATTAAAATGGAGAGAACCAAGCAATTGTTTCAGACAAGGCTATCCCAATAGAGGCCTGAGAGACTCTAGTTACACTGGAAGCTTGTAGAAACTGTAGCTAGATGGCGAGAGAGAAAAAAAAGCCCCTTAAAATGCAATACTGATACACCTGCTAATCATTCAGAAATGGTGAGTCAGCCCCCACTCTTCACCCCCCAATCACGAGACTGGCTTAAAAATCATGAGCTTTTTGAAAACATAATGTGGGGATTCTTTTTTATTTGCTTTCTAGCATGTGTCTTCAGGGCACATTCAGAGCACGTTTTCCAGCATTCCTCCACCAGGGCGAAGCATTTTGCATGCTGTATTTCTATCATTATGATACAATTGAAGGAGTTGGCAGTGCTTCCTTCATGCACAGCCTCTCACTCAGCACACTCAGGCCAGCTTCCTCGACTTCACTGCAACCTCCCAGTCAGAGAGTCCATGAACTAGTGTGTGGGTACAATTGTTCCCGCAGGCGATTGTCCAGCCTGTTCTTAAAAGCTTCCAGGCCTGGGCAGTGGGTGAACCTAAGCCCCCAGCTTTGCTCCCAAATTAAATAAACAGGCATCAGGATTAAAACAAACAAAAGGAAGTTTTTCTTCACACGGAGCACAGTCAACCTGTGGAACTCCTTGCCAGAGGATGTGGTGAAGCCTAGGACTTGAACAGGGTTTAAAAAAGAGCTAGATAGATTCATGGAGGTTAGGTCCATCAATGGCTATTAGCCAGGATGGGTAGGAATGGTGTCCCTAGCCTCTGTTTGTCTATAAATGGGTGACAGAAGAGGGTTCACATGAGGATTACTAGTGGTGTGCCCTCCCTCTGGCACATCTGGCATTGGCCACTGTCGGCAGACAGGATACTGGGCTAGATGGACCTTTGGTCTGACCCAGTATGGCTGTTCTTATGCCCAGGGGTATGTGGAAGTCAAGCTCACAATTCCCCCCATCCCTCACTATAGGGACAGGCCAGCCTCCCTCAGCGGGCAGCACACAGCCCCAGCCTCCCCTTGCCCTGGTGGGAGTAGCAGGGAGGGAGGTGGGGGGCAAGCAGACAGCTCTAGCCCTGGCCCCAGGCCTGGCCTTCCATGGCCCCAGGAGGAACACGATGCGGCAGGACAGGCGACACATGGCCCCACTCTTCCCCCAAGCATGGCAGGGCATATGGCAGGTGGTTCAGGAGAGCAGGCAGCACTCAGCCACACCTTCCCCCGCCCCAGAAGCATCATGGTCCCAGCCTCAGTGAGGCCCAGACAATCCCCAGGAGACTTTGGGAGCCTTGCTGAATGGGGCAGAGGCTGGGGGTAAAGCAAACGCTCCCATCAGCTTCCCTTACTCCTCTGAGTCGAGGAGTACCAGCGCCAACCAGGGGTGCCCTCAGTATTCAATTTAGCAGGTCTTTGCTAGACCCACTAAATCAAATGCCAGAAGATCGATCTCCAGCACAGCAAATAAGGATGTGGCTTAAAAAAGCTTTTTCTACTAATTGAAGTTTTCCTTGCTGCAGTTTAAGCCCATTACTTCTTGTCTTACCTTCAGTGGCCATGGAGAAAAAGTGAGCCAACAGACCCACCAGGCCCCTGGGCAAGAAGCAGGTGGCTCCATGCTTATGGAAGGGCAGGGCCTCAGGCAGAATGGCTAGGGCCCCCCACACTGTCCAGGGCTCTGCAGCACGTCATGCTGTGTGACCTCTGGTGGCAATTTAAAGGGTCCGGAGCTCAGGCCACTGCATCTCCAGGCCCTGTGGCACTCGCCCCTTTGCTCTCCCCCCATCAGTAGGCCTGTTGACCCCTATCTTCTTTGTAACACCACTTAGCCTATTGAAAAGGTTGGCTCGGGTTACTCCCCCTCAATCTTGTTTTCCTCAACATGCCCAGTTTTTTTAGCCTGCCCTTGGAGCAGTATTTCCCAATTGTATTTGGCCACGGAACCCTTTTAAACTCAAAAGAATTTTGCAGAACCCCTAACAGCAACTGGTTTGACAGCTGAAGCTTCGACTTTGTCCGAGGCGGTGCTAGTATATTCGTATTCAGTCACCCACATGATCCACACTCCCTGAGAGTGAGTACGGAGATTTACGGTGGAATATAACAGGTGATCGCACCACATCATCGTCTCCACTCTCTGGCTAAGCCGACATTACACAGGGACACTTATCGTGGCAAACAAATAAATTGTTTTCAATAAAATTCACAAATGCTTAAATATTATTACTTTTTAAATCAAAATGTTATTGTAATGGAATTTTATCACGGAACCCTTATTTTCACTTCGCAGAACCTCACGGTTCCACGGAACGCCATTTGGGAAACACTGCCTTGGAGGAACCGTTTTCGAAGCCTTCTAGAATGAACGGGGCCAAGTCCCAAAGGAGCCAGGTGAACACAAACCGAAACCCAAAAACAGAGCAGGGGGATTGCTGTGGTACAGGCTTGGAGGGTGCATTGCTGACAGTAGGCTGCTGAAACTCTGGCAGAGAAGGCATCTTGGCCTTACACAGCCCTGGCTTCCTTGCCGAGCTGGCCAATTGGGCTGATGGGATTTGTGTGGTACGGTCACCGGGACTTTTTGGTCTTGGTCTGACATGTCTTCAGGGCAGAGCTTCCTGGAGAGACTCTTCTCAGCAGGGCTGCCGACTTTGGGGGGGGGGGGGTCAAAGGAGGTAGCCGCCCCGGGGCCTGGCAATTCCAAAGGGTCTATAGCTCATAGCTGCTCTTGCAGCAGCCACCAGAGCCCTGGGCCCTTTAAATTGCCGCCAGAGCCCGGTGGGGCACGCTTTTGGTAGTGCTGAGGGCTGCCTGGGGGAGACGAGCCCCAGCCCCGCCCCTTGTGCCTCAGGCTCTGCCCCTTCCTGGGCATGGAGCCGGTGGACTTCCCACCTTGCCCTAGCCTCTGTTTGTCAGAAGCTGGGAATGGGCGACAGGGGAGGGATCACGTGATTCCCTGTTCTCTTCATTCCCTCTGGAGCACCTGGCACTGGCCACTGTCAACAGGCTACTGAGGTGGATGGACCTTTGGTCTGACCCAGTGTAGCCATTTCTATGTTCTTAGGAGCCTGGAGAACCTGTCAGCCTCATGCCTCTCAGGTCTCATCTACACTAGGGATTCAACCTAATTCCAGCCATTAACAACACTGATCTGGTTCAGTGGCACAGCCCTCCCCTTCCCTCCAATGAATGGAGTCAAGGCAGACAAGCCTGAAATTGGTCATGGTTCCTGTCGGCATTCCATCTACAAAGCCTCAGCATCGGGGGTACTCAGAGTACAGCAAAGATTAATCAGCCACAGTTCATGAGCTTTGGGTTGCCAGCTTTCCCAGACTGGCTGGACTGGATGCCATTGCTGTCAATGGTTTCCGGTGCATCCAGTCCAAGACAGTTGGCAGCCCTAAGCCTGGACAATCCTGGTGCCTCAGGAATGTGGCTCACCACACACCACACAGCCTGTTCACGTGTCAGAAACAGCTGCTCAGATTGTGCTTGTAGGCTACCAAGAGGTGCCCATGAAATGTACTTTCTGCAAGATGCCCACACAGCCAGGCTGCGGTAGTTAGCCGTCTGCTGCAGTGCACATTCCCCCAGGTGGGGCCCACTGGGATGACGGGAAAACAAGTATTCTGATTTGCAAACAACTGCCCAGCTCTCAAAATAAGTTTTTATTCCGCATTGGACTGAAAGTAGGGATGTGAAAGGTTAAACGGTTAGCACCAACCTTAATGGGTCATGTTACCCGTTCTGGATAACTGGAGCAGCCTCTGCCTGCAACACACCCAGGCCCACTGTGGACAGGGCCGAACTAGAGCAGCCCTTGCTTGCGGCACGGGGGAGTGGGGGAGCACTCCAGCTCAGCTGGGCTGGAGTAGTCCTCCCCCCACTCACCCCCATTTAATCAGTTAACTGTTTAAACTTAACGTTTAACTGGTTAATGAAAAGGGGTTTGACATTCCTAAATGAACAGAGACCTCACAATTTGTCATGAAAAAAGAAACATGCACATGCCCTCTCACCCCGGAATAGTCAATAAGCCAGTGGCTAGGCCACTCAGCTGGGATATGAGACACCCACCTTTAGGTCTCTGCTCTGCCCAGGCCCATCAGCAGGGGGAGCAAAGGGGGCAATTGCACTGGAGCCTAGTGATTCATAAGAGACCAGGGCTCCTGGTTGCTGCTCCTAGTGGTTCTCTTTGGCTCTCTAACTCCCAGAATGATCAGTGCTGCCTAAGATATCCCTGAATTGGAGTCTGGATTTCATCACCCTGGAGGCAACACCAATACGTACTCACTGGTGCGGAATAAACAGCACCGCTGCGTGAGTGGGCACTGCACTTTTCGAAAAGCAACGAGCCATGTCACAAAACAATGCTGCCCAGGAATTGCCTCTCAGGTGGGCCGCTGGGAGCCTCATGCAAGGGGCAAACTGGGAATGAGAGAGGAGAAGTTTGGCTGATAAAGGGAATCATGTTGTGTAGCGGGGTTGACTCACCAGCATGGCGCCTCATGCTGATCTCTTTGGGCATTAGCTCTTCCAGCCCTGGAGCGCCCCCTCTTGACCAGGGTCTCACCCTCAATTGCCTGTCTTCTGCACCACGTCAGGCCCCGTATCCCTTCCAGCACACAGTGCCCTTTCCACACGGTACTGCCCTGTGGCAGTGGCCATGCACTCTGAAGTCCTCCTCTCCCAGGGAACGCAAATTCCTTACACCCACCTTGGCACACTGGCCCACTGCCAGTCCTCTAGCGCCAGCCTCAGGGGAAAACTGTAGTCTGAACTGGTCACTCAGCATTGGCAAGGGAGTGCAGAGCTGCTGCCATCTCCTGCCTTAACTGCCTCCCTGCAGCCCTAGTACCCCTCAGACCCCTGTATCAGCCCTGGGAGTTGGGTCGGCCTTTCCCCAGCCCTGTTCTGTCTCAGGTACTTTCTGTAGCTTCCCTGGCAGCCAGTTTCCTCCTACTCCACAGCTAGAGCAAGAGTGAGCGCCTCGCCACCCTTGCAGCCTTTTATACAGCCCAGCCTAGCCCTGATTGGCTGACTGCTCCCCACCTTAATTGGCTAGGGTTGCACAAGCCTCCTCTGGCTTGTCTGTAACCCACTCCCTGCTGGGGTGGGCTACAGCACTGCTACGTGTTGCTATAATAGACTTGGACTTCTGTAATGCATTAGTCTGGATATTGCACAACCTTGTGAGTCAGAAACTAGACCACCACAACAGTTACATGGCACACATTAAATGGATTAAAGAACTGGCTAACCGGCAGGCCTCAAACTCCAACTGTAAACAGGGAATCATCATCAAGAGGGTATGTTTCTAGTGGGGTCCCGTAAACGTCAGCTCTTGGCCCTGTGTTATTTATCGTTTTTATCGGTGACCCAGAAACTAACATAAAGCAGGGGTCTCCAGCCTTTTTAACCACACGGTCACTTTTTCAATGGAAGTGCGATGTAAGATCTACCTCAAACCCAAATACCCCTGCCCCACTTCCTTCCCGCCCCTTCTCTTAGGCCCTGCCCCTGCTCCACCCCTTCTCCAAGGCCTCACCCTGCTCACTCCATCCCCCTTCCTCCCCCATCTTCACTCACTTTCACCAGCCTGGGGTAGGGAGTTGGGGTGCAGGCTCTGGTCTTGGGCAAGGGGTTTGGAGTGTGGGAGGGGCTCCAGACAGGGCATTGGGGTCCAGGAGTGGGTTCAGGGTGCAAGCTCTGAGAAGGAGTTTGGGTGCAGAAGAACTCACGTCTGAGACAGGAGGATTGGGTGCAGGAGGAGGTTCAGGGCTGGGAGAGGGGTTGAGGAAGCGGACTCTGGCTGGGCACCATTTAACTGAGATGGCTTCCGGGTGGTGGAACAGGGGGTTAAGGCTGGCTCTCTGTGTGGAGATAGGATACAGAAGTGGGGGGAGGAGGGACACCCTGACAGCAGCGCCTCCCCTCTTCTCCCTCCCACACCTTGCAGAGCAAGCAGGAGGCTCCGGGGGGGGGCAGCTCCAAGGCAGAGGACAGGAACAGCATGGCAGTAGATGGAGAGGCAACTGAGGTGCCAGCGCTTGAGAGCTTCCTGGCCAAACCAGTCAGGATCCCCTGTCAGAGGATTCAGGATCTATTGGTGGATCCCGATCGACTGGTTGGTGACCACTGACATAAAACCATCACTGATAAAGTTTGCTTCCCGAGGGTTGATTTTAGTTTACATCATTCCGGGAAAGCAATGCTTCACCCAAATCGTTTACAAACTGCCTATTTTTACTAATAAAAACGAGCTGTAACTTAGAAATAAAAGAGACGCAAGCAAATAAGTTGGGGGAGGGAGAATAAATAAATAAATTTGCAAATATGACTAGTGATTTGGTAGGGGGGCAAGATTTTTGCAGCACTCCACTTAAGACACTTGGAGGGGGCTGGAGTGGAAATTTTTAAAGCCAACGAGGAGAGGAAGTCACACCTCTCCCCAGCCTTTCAACAGGAAGAGAAATCCTTTGAATTTCTCAAGCCTGGTTTGCAGAGAGACAGGCGCTCTGCCTGCACTGTCTGACAAACAGGTACTCTGAAGGCATCTCAAGTTGGAGCCCCCCAAAATTACACCAGCAAAGGTTCTGGCCTGCTTTTTACCAAACACCTGCCTTGTATGGAGCCCAGGCCAGACACAAAGGTATTTAGTCATGTCAAGAGGTCGATCAACACCGAATGAGATTGATTAAAGCTTGCCAATGGGAGTTTGACCCCAAATCTGATTTTTAAAATCCCAGTGGACTACACTGAAAAAAGCCTGAAGGAGATATATTCCCGCTCCATCCATAATGTATTGAGTGACCTAGAGGGGGTGATTGGAAGGGATGGACAGAGAGAGAGAGAGAGAGAGAGAGAGAGACTACTTTTGAGCTTTTCTAAGTATCTCTCCAGCATAAAACCAGACATAGCCCATGAGAATTTCTTGCCTATAAAACCTCCTCTGATATTTCAGCCAGCAAACCTTCTGTCCCTTGTTAGTTATGGCTGCATGAAAAACGACCCAAGAAGTGACCTCTCTCAGTGAGCTTCAACGGCTCCTACCCCGATTCATTCTGGCAATTTATTCACTAGCATCCTTCACATTTTTATAGTCCCATTTATCCCTGCTGCCTCAACTGTCAAAATAAGTCAGGGAAGCATTTCCTATTCTTGTGTTGGTAGGAGTCAGCCAAAACGACAGCAGTGGCCATTTTAGGTTAGGGAATGCCAAAGATTGAGCTGGTTCAACCCTGGGCATTCGTGGTTTATGAGCATTGGTAATACCATAGCAACCAATGGCCACAGGTGACGCCCAGGCCCTGCTGTGCAAGGTGCTGTACATACACATCGCAAGAGATGGTCTCTCCCCCAACAATTTAGGAGGCTAAGCAGATAAGACACAGGATGGGAGAAAAGAAGGTGGGCAGCGTTAGTAGGAAATTTTCCACCACCACATTTTTCCATCGGAAAATGCTGATTTGTGGAAAACACATTCCTCGGGAACGTGTCATTTCCCACTGATCTTGTGACGGAAACCAGGCAGGCTTCCAACAGAAATCTGCCTCGTTTTTCCACCCGCTTCTCTGCCCACCTATAAACATCTGCCAAACTCACTTCTCCCCCTTCCAATTCCTCCTCAAAATGCCACCTTTTCTGCCTGACCTGAGAAAACTCTCCCCACACTTAGGCCATGACCGCTGCTCACCACGGTAACCAATATTGTCTCACTGTTTCCTTGCACTCTCCCCCCTTCCCCCCCAGCAGCCTGCCTTGTTTATGTATTACACTCTGATTGGCAGCTCCTTGGGGCAGGGATCGCTTTTTGGCTCTGTGTTTGCACAGTGCGTAGCAGAGTGGGAATTAATACATAACAATGCAAGGGGCCAGTTTTTAGTCATGCCGGATGAGCAGCAAGTACGGGCCTATGGACAGTGGTGGATTACTGCATGGGCCCATGGGGCCTGTGCCCAGGAGCCCCCATCAATTTGGGCTTCCCAGAAAAATCTCCCCAAGCAGTGGCCATGAGGCTGCGGTTGGAGCACAGAGGTTCTTCAGCCTCGAGGCCATGGGGGTAAGCCGGGGAAGGAGCAAGTAGGGGGTGGGGCTTGCTGGCAAATGGGTGGAGTCACAATTCCAGCACCAAGCCCCCCCACTTGCTCCAGGATCCCGGGAGACCTTAATCTGCCTCTGCATTACAGGATTATTTAAATCATTCTTTCATTCTTCACCTGCCAATGGCAGGATTTACACTCCCAGAAAACCCCAATTTCCCAGGACAAATCTCTCTGCCTCTTACTCTTTCCATCCTTCCACCAATACCAGCAATCCAACTCTTGATACTGTTCATCTATTTTCCCTATTGAAAAATATGACTCAGGTAGCAGGTTCATCCATCACCTAGGATGCTTGGAAATAAACAAAAAATCATAACTGTGCTACATTGGGGGTGTTTTCCCTTCTTTTTAGACATGAAGGATCACGAAAGGGGAGGGGCGGGGGAATGGAGGAGGAAATTGTGTGTTTTCCATTCTGCAAGTGAGGGGGATAAATTAATCACATGACGGCTCTTTTAAAGAGACTGGGGAAGAAAAGATGTGTTTGTTGTTCATCATTTGTCGGAACAGGAGGCCTTTTGAGTGAGCGAGCGAGTAAGTGTGTGCGTGTTCCTTTGACCTTGCCTTGTGGATGTCAAAACTTTATAAACATAAAACACCCGGGGAAAAACAGGACTTGATTTTTAGCAGCTCTGAGCTCCGGAGGCTCCAACTTCAGTGCGGGTAGCATCCAGCCCCCATACACCTAGTTATGTCCTCCTGCTAAGAAGACTCATTGCTCCTCTCTTTGTCCTAACACTCCTATAAGCCTTTAGCTGATGCCATCACCATGTCCCATCCTCAGCCTTCTTTTTCCATCATCTGAATGTGGACCACTCTCTGGGCTGTCTATACACACAGCTGCATGATCATCACCATTATTCCTTATTTGTCTTGCGATAATGCCCCAGGCCCAGCTGCAGACCAGAACCCCACTCTGCTAGGAGCAGAACAGCCCTGGCCCAAAGAGCTTGCAACCCAGAAGTGAGGCTGCACCAGCTCCTGTGTCAACCTCTGCCCGGGCTCTCCTTCTGTTCCCTTAGATCGGTGGTTCTCAACTCGTTTCAATCCCCGGACCACCAAGCCAATCAAAACATTTTCAGGGACCACCTTCCTTTTGAGACATGATAAAAAAAGAGCAGACAACAAACATTTTGGTTTGAAATTGATTTCTTACTAACAGATTTTTGGATTCTCTTCTTACTGACAAGCTTTTCAATGTTTGGAGTGGTACTTGATAATGCACAACGAATATCGCTTTCCATTGCAAGCCGATTCTTCTGTTTGGACACGAAAATCCAGTCTCAAATCCAGCAACAAACACGAAAATCCAGTCTCAAATAAGTTGATGCAAATGGCAAAAGAAATCTGACTGCGTGTGCTGACAGATTTGGGTAACTCCCGGTCACGCTGGCCCAAAATTTCTCTATGGTAGACTGCTGGTACACGTCTTGAGCCGCAAAATCATTTTTCAGATCCAAGAATTCCTCCTGCAGGTGACACCATGGATGACGCACCGCATGCTTGTGAACATGGCGTAAAACAGCCTAACGGTGGTGCTTGTTCATGCCGTGTGACTTTGGACAATGTTCCTGTGGACCACCGAAAAAGTCACCATGGACCACCAGCTGAGAATCACAGCCTTAGATCATGAAGGGCTTATTCAACTGCGCTCCGGCAGAACTCCCATTGACTTAATAGAACTCATCCACAATCTCCCCCAATTTCCTGGGGCAGTCTGGGCATCCGCCCTGCTAAGGCTGGAGTATGCAGCTAGCCCTCCTGGAGCTGGGAAGGCTGGGGCCGTGCACCATCTGCTGGGGCAGAGGTGGCCTGCCCCAACAGTAGAGGGGTGCTTGGTGATAGGGGCAGGGCCGGAGGCTGCTTCTCCCCAGCCCTAGGTTCACCCCATGAGCAGAGTTACAAATCCCCAAGGCCTTTCCTGGAGATTAATGACCAGCTAGGAGGAGCTAATGACTTGAGATGCATCCAAAGACCCCATTAACCCCCACTGATCATGATTCCCTAGAACACACACTGTACCAAGGGCACCGTCCCTGTCTGGAGCCAATGTTTTTTTTTTTTTCAATAATGATGAAGTGTGCGGAATGGAATTTTTTAAAACGAGGGCCATGATTCCAATTGGTATGCACGGGGCCTCTGCGTGGGGAATTAATGCCCTTTGTATGAGCCAGACAAATTGCCTGCTTCAGCCACCCTGCCAGCAACGTGAATCACAGCAACCGACGTCCCGCAGCACGGAGGCCGGTTCCCGCCTCCAGCCCCCATTTTCCAGGTGTTTGTTTGGGGGACCTGGCTGCTTTCTGTGTGGAAATCAGCCTAGAAAGAAAACCTGGTCTGAGCTGAAGCAGGCTGCCATAAGAGCTACCGGGCCTGATTCTTGGTCTTTTCATCCCTGCGCCTGGGGTAAGCAGGGGTCAGGGATAGACGCGGTAGGGATGGTGCTGGCTTTTTAAGCCATCCTGGCACCTTCGGTGTGCCGGGGGAGCAGCATCTAGCCTGTGTTTCCTTTCCAGAAGGCATGATGTGTGCCAGTAATAAAAGCAGCCGAGCTCTGACTCCTTCACCCCCGTCCCCTGGGCAGCTGCGATGCCTGCGGCGTTCAGGCACGGATCTCCAACCTGACAGACGGGCTGTCTGGGAATCGGAGATGGTGCTTGAGTGATGCTTCCCACATTCTCTTCTGTGTGCCTGCCTCCTGGCGCGATGGGACAGAAGGGGCTGCATCGAGGAGGGGAACGCAGGAGCAGCTGTAATATTAAAGAGCTGCGCTCAGCCGCTAAGCACGTCCTCCGGCTCCTTGTCAGGGAGGTTGCTGCCGTGCTGGGTTCAGACAGCTCAGTGCCATGTGTGGCGGGGCTAGACTGAATTGGGCTCATCAGCAGGAGCTCCTGGGGGGGAGTGGATCCGCCTGTCTGCTGCTCCTACCTGCTAGAGAGATGGGAGAAAAAAAAAATCTGCTGCTTCTGAAGCTGTGCTCTGGCCTGAAGCCTACAGGAACCTCTGTCCAGGATGGCAGAGCACGGAGCAAGCCATCAGGCAACTAGTCAGATCTCCCTGAGTCTCTGCTTGGCCATGGGCACAGGTGAGAACAGCATGGGTGCAGCTCTGACCTGTGCCAGCTGCCCAGAATCTTTAAGGGACCATCTGCCAGCTGAGGACTGCAGGGGCTGGCCATGCCCTCTCCCAACCCCCGTACAGCCCGCCAGCCAGCTAGCTAGCTAGGATGCCAGCTTTTTAGCCCTGAGTCGGGCTGGCTCTAGTACCAGTGGGAGCCCTTCCTGCTCCCTAGCTTGGCTACATCTCCACAGGGTGCTCAAATAAAGACACTCCCCTGCCCCCTGGGTCTTGCTACCACGCGTGTCGAGTGTTACAGCCTGGCCCAGTGACCTTTTGTCCTGTCACCAGTTTGTTGCAAGTGGAGTCAATCGCAGAGTCTCACGTGTTTCCAAACTGCGTGGGTCTGAGTCATGGCTAGTCAATGTGTCTTCTAGCTTCGGGCTCTTGGAGCAAGCTCATAGCCCAGACCCCTTGTCTGAACCCTTCCTAGGGACGTGGGGCTCTACCGGAAACCGCCCCACAACCTAAAAGCAGGGCTGAGACCTCCTGGGCCATCGCTTCTCCCGAGTTGCTTCCACACACCAGAGTTCCACCAGATTTCTTGTTTCACTCCCTCAAGGAAAATGTGGCAGGAAAGCGAGGAGCAAAGGCTTAGCCATGGGGCTCTCTTAACCACCCTCTCTTGACTCTTAAGGCACTCCAGAGTTACAGGTCATTGGAAACAAGAAAAGCCCTGAGATGCCTCCTTTCCTAGGCTTTGCTCACCCGATGATGAGCCAAAAGTAAGTCAAAATTTCAGCCTAATCCCTCCTGCCTCTCTCCATGAGGTCCTACTCACCCGTGGTGATTGCCTGACCCCTTGCTTAGAGCGGCACCCCAATTCTAATTCCACCCTGGCTCCTTTTGCCACATGCTCTGCGTGGAAGTTCTAGCCTCCTTGCCCAGAACCTGTACAGAAAACTCCATTGCTCCATGAGGGCAGGGTACCGGGTGAGAGTCATATACAAGTCGATGGCCCCAGGTTTTACTCTCAGTGGCTTCTCGGCGTCAGTCCCTCAAGACCCTTTCCTGGAGAGGGCAGCTATCTGGAACACATTTCAGTAGAAGTGGCAAGGAGTCCTGTGGCACCTCACAGACTAATAGATTTATTGGAGCATAAGCTTTCGTGGGCAAAGACCCACTTCGTCAGATGTAAGTAGGTTTGCCTTGGGCCAGGTTAGGTGTGTTCTGCACGTGATACATGGAGTTCCTAATGCAAAATGGAGGTCCTGGTGGGATACAGACATGTCCCACGGACCACCCAGAAGCCAACTGAACACTGGAAAATTGTTGCACACTGTGTGACGTGGTTAAGCCCCTGCGTAGATGCTGTTAGGTCAATGGAAGAATTCCTCACAAGCTAGCTGCTGCCTCTCAGGGAGGTGCATTGACTACAGAGACAGACGGACCCCTTCTGTTGCTGTAGGACGTGTCTACGGTGGCATAGCTGCAGCACTATACTGCACTGCTATAATGTTTCTAATATGTGGGGGGTTGCCTACACTAGACCATTCTCCTCAGGAACTAGGACAGAATGAATATTACAACTAATCATTTGCATTTCAAGACAAACTGGCATTACACCCTGCCCACATTCTGAGTGATGAAGAATTTTGCACCAGAAAACCTCCATGCTCAAAAGTAACGCTTTAAAAAGGCAACTGGATGGGATGCAGATTTTAAAATAAGCCATGCCAATGTGGTATTTTACTCCGACTTTGTTCCTTTAGGTCTGGGCAACTTAGCAATTATTGCTGATAAATGTTTTAGGGTGGCCATGGCAACGGGGCAGCCTGTCTAATCCTTGGGTTTGCTTTCTTCAAAGGGAAGAAACTTTGTGTTTCAGTGTAGTGGGTGTTTTAGTACCTGGCTACTGGAGCAAGCAGCATTCCTAGGTACTTTCATCTCTGTGCTGTGAGCCCTCCTACGCACACATATGCACACACACAAGCTCACACGCCCACACCCTACTCCGCTAGCATGGTGTCTGCAGAATAAAGGCAAAATAAATTCTCTCGGGAATGGGGGAGGAAAGTTACCTCTTATCTGCATTTCCAAGAGGACTCATGAGAACCAGCATCACTAAACTGAGACGATGATCATTAATTATTATTATTATTATTATGTGCTTATAAAGAATCAGGTGCCTACTGACACGTGTGCAGGGATTACAAGCTACGCAGACAACAATCAGACAATGGGTAGGGGAATAGGATGCAACAGCAGGGAAGTGACTGAGTAGGGGGGTGATGGGCTTCTCATTAGATCCCTGAGTTTTGGGCAGAGGATGTGAGAGGTGGGGAGGGGAGGTTACTTTTCAAAGACTATCATGGGCATGTGGTCTCCACAGCTCACCTCTGGAGGGAGGGTTAGAGGGGAAGGGTGAGGCTGCCAAAGGGCCAGGCTTCTGTTTAGCCACCAGCGGGAAGTGGCTGGGTTTGCGAGAAAGCTCACCACGCCATAGCTCCGACTGGAAACAGTGGAGAATCCCTCCCTCCTGGTCCCATAGAGACCAACAGGCAAACCCTCTGTGTCCCTCCATCCACTGCTGCAGCGCCTCCTGCTGGTCTCTGCAGGAATTAGACCTTCTGCCTTGGAGCGCCCTCTGCTGGCCGGTGTCTCACCTTCCAGTCCACTGTGCTGGAACCCCTGTGCTGGTTCAGGACCCGTGTCCCTTCCTGCCTATGGTGCCCTTTCCTCCCCGTACTGCCCCACAGCAATGCCCCTGCACTCTGGGGGCCTCCCCTCCCAGGGAGCCCAGCCACCGTCCCCCACCTTGCCTCAGTGACCCACTGCCAGGCCTCATCTAGCCCCTGCCTCAGGGGCAAACTGACGTGTGAAATGGCCGCTCATTGTCAAGGGGATAGACCTGCTGCCTTCTGCTGCCTTGGTGTCTCCCTGCAGCCCAGTACCCTCAGGCCTTGAGAGCAAGGCCCCAGCCTGACGGTTTGCCTGGTCAAAGCTCCCCAGCTCTGCCTGCTCCTCCCTAGCAATGCTCTGTCAGGAAGCCTCTAGGCTCCCTGTCAGCCAGGTCCCTCTGGCTCCCCAGCTGGAGCAAGTGTCCTCTCCTCCTCCCAGAATCTCCTATTTATACAGCCCCAGCTGGGCCCTGATTGGCTGCTACCTGCCTCCTCCTGGCTCCACAGCCTCTCCGCAGCCCTCTCCCCAGGCTGGATTTAACCCTTGTTAGGCCAGCGCAGGGCAGCCACCCTGTCACACCCTCCCTCCCTCTCCGCTCCACTGAAAACAATGTGGAATCCCTCCCTCCCTGCTCCACTGAGAACAATGGGGAATCCCTCCCTCCCTGCTCCACTGAGAACAATGGGGAATCCCTCCCTCCCTGCCTACTGAGAACAACAGGGAATCCCTCCCTCCTTGCTCCACTGAGAACAATGGGGAATCCCTCCCTCCCTGCTCCACTGAGAACAATGGGGAATCTTTCCCTCACCATTCCATTGAGAACAATGGGGAACCATAATAAGAAAGCTGGTCTGTGCCCTGACAGAGCTCACAAAATTGACATCTGACAAACCCAGCGCACAGTGCCGGGAAGGAGGAGGAGAGCGTATGCAGGGGCAGAGGCCATTGGCTTCCTTCTTGGTGATCTCAGCAGGGACGCTGTTGCGAAATCATGGAGACTAGATGATCTTTCCCGGGCATTTGCCACAAGGTCCCCATTGACATAGCCATGTGGGGAGGAAATTTGCTGCATTGCAATAGCTGCTCTGGGGGGAGGTTCTCAGGGCCAGGTTTCCAGGTGCACAGTGCCATCCTTGGTGCTGGTATGGTGAAGAGGTCCTCCAGTGGGTTCCTCAGTACTATGAGGATGGAGGAGAAGTCCAGCAAGAGCTCTTAGCCAAGATGATTAGGGATGCTGCAGCCCCCCTCCCTTCTCCTCCTCATCCCACTCTGGGTGTCCCGCAACCTCTGACTGCCAGAAGCTGAGACTGGCTAACAGATTTCCCACTTGCCGACCACCCAACTGGCTGTTTGTTGGGGGATATTGGACAAGCTGGCCCCAGCTGCGGGCCCATCCCAAACCCCTCGGAGTGCTCTGGGTTTCACCTCCAGCGTTCTCAAGCCAGCCCCGCAGGAGCGTGTGGAAAACCTGCGTGTGAGACAGCATGCAGAGGAGCAAACAGCAGGGAGGAGGGAAATAAACTGGCCATGAGGGAACTTCTCCAGTAAAGTGCAGCCCCTCTCCAGGCTGCGGTTTGGGCTGGGCATTGTTCCTTCCAGTCCACTGCTCTTCCTTCAGTGTCCTTTCCCTTTGGCTGCTCTGGGATGCCTGATTCATCTTAGCAGATGGGCTGCTCGAGAAGGAGGGCTAGGACTGGGGGGGGGGAGCTACCTTCTGATTGGTCAGAGCTGCAAGGTTAGATGGAGAAAATTCCCACTGGGCTGCCACTCTGCCACCAGTTAACACTTTGCCTCCCACACCGTTTGAGGCGGTGCATGGAGGTTTTTTCCTTGCTACCCGACCCTTTCCACCGCCCAGTTTTATTTCCCTGTTTTCAGGTGTCTTTGCTGCAGCTTGTCGCAGGGCTCTGTGAGCAGAGAAAGGTCCCCTCTGCGCAGCGCAGACTCAGAACTTCCCCACAGGTTAGCAAAGGTTTAAATCTGGGCTGCTGATTAAACCCTGACATACCCAACCCTTACTCCTCCATGAGCCTCGGTCAGCACAAGTCCGGGCATCAGAACTGGGCCCAATTGAGGACGCTGTGGGTATTCTCCTCACTAGGAGAATCACGGGAATCCGTAGTGCCCTAGAAAACTGCCTAGTGTCGGGCATGAATGAGGCACAGGGAGCATGCAGCACAGGGAGGTAGTATGCTTCTGTAACCAAAGGACTAGACTAAGACTTAGCAGACCTGGGTTCAAGCTGCAGGCTTCCTGCTGGAGTAAGTCACTATATTCTCCAGCTGCACAATGCAGACAATACCGCCCTGTTTCGTGGGGGTACTGAGAATCTAGCTACATTAACAACAGGGCAGGTAGAAAAGAATTGCCCTGAACCTTCTCAAAGTCCTGCGATGAGCTCATCTGATCCAGCGATGGCAGAGGAGCAAGGAAGAAACAAGAGCAAAGCAGAGAAAATAGAATCGAATCTGCCAATAATTCAGCCTGCGCTGCCCTCCAAATTCCTGGAGCAGGGAGTGCAGAGTGTGACACGGAGAGTGCTTTTGGGCCTGGGTTTTTTTAACGCTTGCCAGTGAATAAAAGCTTCCTAATTAAGTATTGGCTATCCCTCAGATCTCCTGGTGCACACTGGGCTAGGTCAGCAGCGTGATGCAGAAGGAGGGGGCTGGGCGAGGCGGGGTGCCCGAGGAGAATTTGGAAAGACGGCCCTTTAGGAGAGGGCAGACAGGGGAACTGCCAAGAATAAAATGGAGGCTAGGGCTGGGCTGGCCAGCCTCCCTGCTGCGAAGAGGCTGTGTCACGCTGCCATGGGGAATAGCCTGGCAGTTTCTTTGCAAGCAAATGTGTTTATCACAGGTGAGAAGGGAGCCATTTTCCCTCTGCAGATGCCGGCTGCGGTCTGCAGACTCCTCTGAGGCTCCCATCATGGGTGCCCGACAAGTGACTTCCCACCTTTCTGCAAACACCCCCGTAACAAGGCATCTCTGTGGTGCTCCGCCAGGGCATTGCAATGCACCTCTGCCATGGCCCCAACGCAGCTCAGCTGTGGGGAGTCGGGTTTCTTTGGCCCAAGAAAGTACAGTCCCCAGTCTTTCCTATGACTGCTGATTTCAGATCCAGGCTTAAGGAGACTCTGTGCATTAACACCAGACAGCACAGGCAGAGAGTCCAGGCACTAGAAGGCCAGCGGGGAAGCCAGGGTCTGTCTGTACACAGCAACCTCAATAAAAGAAGCCCCTTTATATTCATGACAACCTGATTCCTGTCGCTTCTGTACCACAGGGGGAACTATGTGGAAGTTGGCGAGACTCCTGGAGCTCAAGGTGCTTTCCAAAGACTGTCACTACCATTATCTCCATTTTACAGGCAGGCAAACTGAGACACAGAGCTGCAATATCATACCTAAAGGCCTCTTTGCCTTTCCTTCCCACCAGATAGCATAATGCCACTGGGCAATCTCAAACATAATAGCCATATGATATGAAACCCCCGAGCTCTACACTCCTACCACTTGACCAAGCTGGTCAAAACCAGGACTAGAACTCAGGTCTCCACAATCAGACTCATGCCCTGTCTGTCACACCACGCACCTGCCTAAGGAATGGCTAACCCAAAGCAATTGCTCCCAGGCAACCAGCAACTGTGGGAAATTAGCCGCGGAGATGTCCCAGGAACTATGGATCAGAGCAGCAGTCCTAGAAAACCATCTCCATTTCCTGGCCAACAGGAGACACTGCGGCCAAATATCTCACATCTCTGAAGCCAACAAGACACTTGGATCAAACGGGGTTTCATTCCTGCCGCCTTTCCCGTGGGATGAATGCAGCGGTCCTTTGCACGGCTGTAAATCTGCAGTGGCTCCGTTAGTGTGTGCGGAGGCTCCGCAGGCCCTAGTCCCACACCTTTTACTGGAACGTTATATGCAGTCGCTGTTTGCAGTTAATCATTCTGTTTTAATTGCAGCTTCTCTAGCTGGCAGAGTCCCATCAACATTGGATGCCTTTTGGCTGCTTTCTCCAGGTATGTTCCAGGACAGTTTGATTACAAAGAAGGAGCCTTCCGAAAACAAGTGCCAGAATTCAAGGGGTGGTGCACTCATGCCTATGCCAGGTCAGCACCCCTAAAGGAGAACAGCAATAGGATAATAAGCCCTTTCCTCAAATGGCTCTCATCCCAAAGGGTTTCAGCAGCCAAGAACCAAATCTTGGGAGAGACCAAGTGCCTGCCTCCCACTCGCCATCCAGTTGGTTTCAGCAAGAGTTGCAGACGCTTAGCAAATGCTCGGCACCGGTGTTCTCTGTAAGCCTACCAGTTGGGCAGTCGCGCAGGAGAGATTCAGGTGCTGCCCAGCTGATCCGCAGAGCCCCCTCAGCTGGCAGCAGGTGTTTCTACTGGTGGTGCCCATCCGCACATGCCTCAGTGCATGTAACACAATTTATTCTGCACACGGATGGAAACAGAGAGAACACTGCTCAGCACCTCTGAGGGTTTAGTTCTGTGCAGATACAAGAATAGCCTCACCCACTGCTGGAAGGCAGGCAGAGCCGGGATGAAATGCACTAGCCGTTTGAGGTCACCCAGCAGTATTATGCTACTTGGTAGGAATGAGAGGCATTTAAGTAGGCACATAATAATCACCTGAGCTGGTATTTGCCCAGGACACTGGGGCTATTTCTGCTGTTCTGCCAAACAGTGCAACGTTTGATTTTGTTCACTAACTTTTAATTGATCGTCAAAGCCCAGGACTAGATCCTCGGCTGGGGTAAATCAGTGGAGCTTTCTAGACCACAATGGAGCTACACTGCTTTACACCAGCCAGGACCACCAGCTGCCCCTCCACTACCGATTGCCAAAAGGGTTCCTCTATGAGCTACATGACAGGGGCTTTCAATGATGTGGTGTGGAGAGGGCTGATAAAGAAAAGTTATTTATTAGTTCCCATAATAGAAGAACTAGAGGACACCAAATGAAATTAATGGGTAGCAGGTTTAAAACTAATAAAAGGAAGTTCTTCTTCACACAGCGTGTTGTCAACCTGTGGAACTCCTTGCCAGAGGAGGCGGTGAAGGCTAGGACTATAACAGAGTTTAAAGAGAAGCTGGATAAATTCATGGAGGTTAGGTCCATAAAAGGC